>NC_142100.1:8995833-9601166 GCF_054644295.1 Miniopterus natalensis | reverse complement strand
CCGTGTGCCAGGCTGCTGGGCCAGGGCGTGGGCAGCTCTGGGCCCTGTGGAAGGAGCCTCACTGATGCCAGCTTCACAGACACAGCAGTGAGGTGCCCTCAGGAAGCCGGAGCAGCAGTGCAGGCCCCACCACGAGGACACTGGGGAGAGACAGGGGCCCACGGAACTTGTGAAACAGACTGGGAACCCCAGATGCAACTATAGGTTTTGTTCAGCAGAAGGTTCGGGCTCCATCATAAAGACACAGGACACCCCCTCCTTTCTTATTCCCGGGGGGAATGTCCTGAAGACCCTGTAATAGCCACGGAACAGTGAGCTGCTAGGGCTCAAACTCCTCTGAAAGAGCTCGACGGAAATGCAGCGAGCTGCTAAAGGTCGCATGGCCTGCGAGAGGCAACTCTAAGGACAGTTATTATGTCTCTTAGCGAATAAATCTTCTTAATGCATTTGTGCAGGACTTTTTAACCCTTTAGAGTATAACAGCCTACGAGTGGCGAGGTAGTGGGCTGTTTGTGAGCATGGTTTCTGTCCCTGACTGCCTGGGTTCGAGTCCTCGCTCTGCCTCTCACAGGCTGTACCAGCCATGTCCAGCCCTTTCCATCTCATGGCAAACATAAACTAATTACTAAAGTTCTGTGGCACCCTAAGAAAATACATTCTATTTGTTGCTGATCGGACAAAAAGTAATTGTATGTTTGATTCGATCACACTGGATGGCTACTGTTGTGTTGGCCTTTATTTTTTTATTTGATGATCTAAGAGGAAAGAGGTCAGGCCCCTGACTAAATAGTCAGGTGTTGCACATTTTAAAAAGTCCTGCAGCACCCCCGCTGAAAATCGCTGAGCTATCCTAATTTACTATCTTTGCACAAGTCTTTAATCCTTTCTATGCCTCAGTTTCCCTGGCTATAATAAGAGAACTACCTCAGAGGGTTTTACTGAGAATAAAATAAGTTCTCATGAGTAAATTTTTTTAGACAAAAGTTTATATGAATAAATCCCTTGCATGAGAGGATTGGAAAGTTTTGGACTCAAAATCATCTTAGAAGCAATTAGACGGCCCTAACAATTCTAACTCAGTGGACAAAAAGGAAGAAACTAGAGCTTGAGGGAGTGAGTCAGAAGCCAAATAGCTACAAACACATAACACGCACACCATTTAAAGGTGCCAGTAAGGACCAAGAATATCACCTAAGAGGTATTTCAAAATGAATCGGAACTGTGCGGCATCCACTGCTGATTTTATTTAATAATGTGCCAAAGGAATGGACTAGACTTCTGGGAAGTAACCGAGGGTTGCTATCATTGTCTTAAATATTTCCAAATATATTTTATGGAGCAGGTGGAAACTTAAAATAACTAAATCGTTGGGTACCCAGGCAAAATTTGAGAAAATGTTGTTTTAATTAAACCTCGACCCTTCACATCTATTGCTTCTGTCATTAGGAGGAGCGGCGATGATCGCCTCTCATCATAAAGAGCCCCTGGAGAGTTAGTCCTACAGCAGGGGGTCCTCGAGCAGGTTTAATCCCCCCCCCCCAGAGGCTTTCCTTTACTTATTAATTTACAATACTTTATTGAACTTCTACTATGTGCTGAGGCAATGAACAAGAGCTGGGACATGAGGCCACTGCCAGGGGTGAGTACACAGCATTGAGGAGGAGAGAGATAGGACCAGACGGCCACAGCCCCGGGCCCGGGAGGGGAGCACATGGGCCAGCACTGAGGGCTGGTGTGAGCTTGCAGGGAGCTGGGGCACTGGTTTCAGCAAAGAAAAAGGTGTAGATTGGGTCTAAAGCCCGATCCGGGTCCTTGTGGGTGGGTGGGAGTCAGCCAGGCACAGGGGGTGGAAGGACCCCCTACTCCACACAGGAGAAGCCACATGGATCCAAGGAGGCAAGAGTGAGCATGGACCCCTTGGGAAACCCTGACTGTGCAGCTCAGTGGGACTGGGCGCTGGGGAGGAGGGAGGTGATGCGAGGAGGCTGCAAGGTGGGGGGGGGGGTGAGGTCATGGGAAACCTTGTGTGTCAACGTGAGTGACCTGAAACCAGGGGCGTAAGGAGGACCGGGCACGGTCACAGTCAAGGCAGAAGCTGTGGGCTCTGGACTGGGCCTCGCTTTCTTACCCCAGCGACGCAGACTGCAGAGCGGAGCGGGTCAAAGCCAGGCCCTGTGCTTAGCAGCTCCGTGACCTTGGGCAAGCTACACAAGCTTTTTGTGACTCAGTTTCCTCTCTGGGAAATAGCACTTAGGCAGAGGGCTGCTGGAGGGTTGAGTGAGCCTGTACCTGGGCAGCACTCAGACCCAGGCAGGGCTCAGATGACCTCTCCAGGGCTGTGAGCCATCGCCCTGAACCCCCGGGGCTCGGGCTGGGGGCGGGGGGCTGGGGGCCCAGCTGAGCGAACTTGGAACCTGAGCAGCAGCCGCGGGCAAAGGTCAACTCTGCCCCCTAAGAAATAGTGAGAAAGGAGCATTTGCAGCAGAAGTGTCACCAGCTACCGCAAGTAAGCGTCCACTGAACACCTGTCACTCTAAGCAAGGGACTAAGTTTGCTGAGGGAACTGTGGCTGTGCGCCTTGCTGTGAGGATATTTACTGAAACAGAGTAAAGAAATCAGCTATTTCAGGTTTCTTCAGATATCTGTATATAAAGCTTTTACAATATAGGTTTCTGATGCAAAATTCAAAATGTATGAATGGTTATAAAATAAAATAAAAAACCTACTTCTTTCCCTGGCCTCTTGGAGGCATGTTTTCTCCTTTGAGGGAACTAGTTTTTATTTTTATTTTATTTTATTTTATATTTTATTTTATTTTATATTTTATTATTTTATTTTAGATTTGGTTTGCTTTTGTTTTTACTTCATGGTACTCCCCCTAGAAATGATGTATCCTTTACACACACAAACAAAACAGGTATGAACACAATCACAAATTGATATTGATAGAGATATGTTTTATATAAATGATGTATGGCATAATTAGTTTAAAAAATGAAACAGTCTACACTGCTATTGAGCTCTTTCAATAGCAGTGTACACAGAACCATCTTATATTTTAGAGTTACATGTTTCATTATAAAATATATGATTTATTAACTTCTTTGTTAATGGGACTTAGATTTTTTTAATGATTTATTTTATATACAATCCTTCAATTTATATGCTGGTGTGTACATTATTTCACATAAGACAAATAATACCTACAGGTGGTATTTCTGAGTCTAGATTATGTAAATTTTTAATAAGCATTGTAAGATTCTGAAGAACAGCTGGTCTATTCTATTTCAAAAATTCCAAGAAGTAAAACAAAATGAATGCCGAGTATGTAATTAATATTTATTTTATGTAACATTTTTCTTAAACGTAAGATCTAACACAGTTCTATTTTGTATGTGCTTTATATATTTTTATCAGCTCCCTGTGGATGAAGTATATGTGCCCACTCGAAAACCTCACAGTATGCTTTTACTGTGTCAAATGAGTGTAGGCTTTGTAGTTATTTCTTTCCTTTTGTTATATAAGTTGGTCATTAATGATTTATTTATGCTGAATTCTTGTTCTGAAATGCAGCCTCAAATCTCACCACTATCATTTCTAAAACTCAAATTTGATCATGTCAATTCAGTTCTTCACGCCTTTTAGTGGTTTTTCACAGCCCCCAAAAAGCTCTCTCTGTACAATGCCAAGCGACTCTATTCACATTATATTCTGTGTGGTCAAAGGGGACAGTCACCATAGCACGATGGGAATGGTGCCTCTGTAATGATGAAGCAGAAAAACTGGCAATAAAAGCTCCGACCGTCTCCACTCTGAAAGGTCCAGTGCTCCTTTGTAAGGGAGAATTCCCACAAGCATTACATTGGACAGAAAGCACATGAACTTTGTATTTTTATAGAATTTCTTGGGGTGACGTTGATCAATAAAATTACATAGTTCTCAGGTGTACATTCTATAATACATCATCTGTATATTGTACTGTGTGTTCACCACCCCAACTTAAGTCTCCTTCCATCACCATTTATTTCGCCTAGACCCTCCTCCACCTTCTCCCACTTCCTCTCATCTCTGGTCATCACCATTTCTCACCCAGTCCCAGAATCTCCCTGCACTCTAATAGCTGTCAGTCCCTTCTCTATCTATGAGCTTGTTTTTATTTTGTTCATTAGTTTATTTCATTATTTTGTTTATTAGATTCCACATATGAGTGAAATCATACGGTGCTTGTCTTTCTCTGTCTGGCTTATTTCACTTAGCATAATACTCTCCAAGTCCATCCATGCTGTCGCAAAGGGTAAGATTGCCTTCTTTTTTACAGCTGCGTAGTATTCCACTGTGTGAAGGTGCCACAGCTGAGTGGAGGTGCGCAAAGGGGGGAGGAAATGAGGACATCTGTAATAATGTCAACAATAAAAGTAAAGTTTAATAATTAGAAAACCACAGTGAGATATCAGCTTACACCTGTCAGAATGGCTATCATCAATAAATGAACAAACAACAAGTGTTAGTGAGGATGTGGAGGGAAGCCCATGAACTCTGAAATCAGACAGACCTGTACTTGACTCTATTCAAAATGTCAATGAACTCTCTTTTCCATCTGTGTAACATGCTGAAAATAATATAGTTTATAACTCCAAGAGATTTTGTAATGAGTATATCAGATAACATCTATAGATACATGTTCTGTAATTATTTCCTTTTCAATTTTCAGCTTTTCCAGTCACAGGACATATGTTTTAATGTCAGAAACTGACTTTACAGTTTCATAACTTAGATGAAAAATCTGCAATCTACACCCCATAGAGCAAATACTGCCCACTGCCTATTTTGGGATGGCCCACCACTGTGAGCTGAGAATAGTTTCACATTTTTAAAATGTTTTTAAAAGTCAAAAGAAAAATAACATTTTATGATATGTGAAAGTTATATGAAATTCAACTTTTATTGTTCATAAAGTATCAGAACACACTTGTGGTCTTGCCCTTATATACAGTCTAAAACTGTGTTCCTGCTTCAATGGCAGGTTGAGTCATTGTGACACAGACATTGCTATACAGATACTCCAACAAAGACTAAAAAGCCTGAATGAAATATTTGTTATCTGGCCTTTCTACAAGAAATATTTGCTGATCCCTGACCTAACCAATGCTATTATAATGTGTGTATATACATATATGTACACATGTTTATATGTGTGTGTATTTCCATATTTAGTGGTATACATGTGGATTGACTAAAATATTTTAGACATGTTCCATCCTTGCTAAATAAGATGCTAGGATATGAAGTGACCTATCACCTGCACCTTTAGGAAACACCTGAGGCTTGTTCCTTAAGTGGTCCTGTGTCCAGCCTTTGAGTTGGGGAATTGCTTTTAGGCTAATAGTGACTATAAGCATAACAGAATCTTGCCTTGATTTAAACATTTGAACTGGTGTAGTTGGATAACCCCAAAAACAATCAAATTCACTGAGCTTTTATACCTCATTGCATGAACTGTCTCATTCCTCCTGGCTAATGGATGTTCGCTTAATAAATGTCGGTGTGCATGATAGAACTTGGTCTGAAGTTTTATGTTATTATAAATTGATAGTGAGTTATAAATGAGTAGCTAACACAAACTCACTTAAGACTATAGCTATACCTCAGAGATATTTTGGGAATGGTTCCAGACCACCACAATAAAGTGAATATTGTAATAAAGCAAGTCACACAGACATTTTGGTATAATGTAACCATATAAAAGTTATGGTTATGTTATACTGTAGCTTAATTAAGTATGCAATAGCATTGTGTGTAAAAAAATAATGTACATACATTAATTTAAAAATATTTTATTAGGAAAAAGAAAAAAAGGCTAATAACCATCATCTCACCCTTCAACTTGGTTTTTGTCTCGATGCTGGTGGAGGTTCTTGTCTCAATGCTGAAGGCTAGCAATGGATCAGGGTAGTGGTTGCTGAAGATTAAGGTGATTGTGGAAATTTCTTAAAATAAGACAACAGTTAAGTTTGTTGCATCAATTGACCCTTCCTTCCATAAACAATTTCTCTGTAGCATGTGATGCTGTTTCATAGCATTTTCCCCACAGTAGAACTTCTGTCGAAATTGGCATCAGTCCTCTCAAACCCTGCTGCCGCTTTGTCAACTAAGATTCTGTAATATTCTTGTCATTCAAGTAATCTTCACAGCATCATCACCAGGAATAGATTCCATCTCAAGAAACCACTTTTTTTGCTCATCCAGAAGAAGCAAATGCTCATCCATTGAATTTTTACCATGATATTGCAGTGATTCTGTCTCATCTTTAGCGTTCTCTAATTCTAATTCTAGTTTTCCTTCTCTTTCCACCACATAGGCAGCTACTTCTTCTACCCAAGTCCTGAACCCCTCAAAGTCATGCAGGAGGGTTGGAATCAACTTCTTTCAAACTCCTGTTAATGTTGATGTTTTGACATCTTCCTGTGAATCATGAATGTCCTTAATGGCAAGCAGAATGGGGAAAACTTTCCAGAAAGCTTTTAATTTACTTTACTCAGATCCATCAGAAGTATCACTATACGTGGCAGCTATAACCTTACAAAATGCATTTCTCAAATAATAAAAATCATCGTGAAAATTGGCCCTTGATCCATGGGCTGCAGAAGGAATGTTGTGTTAGCAGGCATAAAAACAACATTGATCTTGCTGCACATCTCTATCGGAGCTCTTGGGTGACCAGGTATATTGTCAATGAACAGCAATATTTTCAAGGGAATCATTTTTTCTGAGCAGTATGTTTCAGTTGTGGTCTTAAAGTATTCAGACAACCATGCTGCAAACAAATGTTCTGTCATTCAGGCATTGTTGTTGCATTTATATAACGCAGACAGAGGAGGTTTAGCATAATTGTTAAGGGCCCTAGGATCTTCAAAATGGTAATTCACCACTGGCTTCAACTGAAAGTCCCCAGCTGCATTAGCCCCTAAAAGGAGAGTCAGCCTGTCCTTTGAACATTTGAAGCCAGGCTTTGACTTCTCCTCTCTAGCTATGGACGTCCTAGATGGCATCTTCTTCCACTATAAGGCTGTTTCGTCTACATTGAAAATCTGTTGTTTAGTGTATCCACCTTCATTAATCATCTTAGCAAGATCTTTGCATAACTCACTGCAGCTTCTACACCAGCACTTGCTGCTCACCCTGCACTTTTATGTTATGGAGACGGCTTCTTTCCTTAAACCTCTTGAATCAACTTTTGCTTGCTTCAGACTTTTCTTCTGAAGCTTCCTCACCTCTCTCAGCCTTCATGGAATTGAAGAGAGTTAGGGCCTTGCTCTGGATTAGGCTTTGACATAAGGTAATGTTGTAGCTGATATGATCTTTTATCCAGACCACTAAAATATTCTCCATATCAGCAATAAGGGCTGTTTCACTTATCATTTGTGCTTTTGCTGGGGTAGCACTTTTAATTTCCTTTAAAAAGTTTTTTTCTTTGCATTTACAACTTGATTAACTCTTTTCCACAAGAAGTCTAGCTTTTAGCTTGTCACGGCTTTCAACATGCCTTCCTCACTAAGCTTAATTATTTCCAGCTTTCACTTAAAAGTGAGAGATATGCAACTCTTTTTCTCACATGAGTACTAGGAGGCCATTATAGGATTATTAATTGGCCTAATTTCAATACTGGTGTATCTCAGGGGATAGGGGCACCCAAGGAGAGGGAGATGGGAGAATGGTCAGTCAATTGGTGGAGCAGTCAGAACACAATATTTTTTAAGTTTTCTGTCTTATATGGGCATGGTTTGTGGCACCCCAAAACAATTACAATAACATCAAAGATCACTGATCACAGAACACTATAATAAATAAAATAATAATGGGGAAAAAAAAGTTTGAAATATTGAGAGAAATACCAAAATGTAATGTGGAGAGAGACACAAAAGGAAGCAAATGCTCTTGGAAAGATGGCACTGATAAATTTGCTCAACTTGGAGTTGTTACAAACCTTTAAAATGTCAGAAAAAATTTAAAAACTATAAGTAGCAATAAAATGAGGTAGGCCTATATTATTATTTCCAAAAAGAATCAAAGAATTGTACTTTATGAAATCTACTTGGGAAACCAGAAATGTTGTAAACCCACTTGATATTTTGTTGACAGATATGTTTCACACCTAACTAGTAAGCCATAAAATAATTATTGAGTATCTGTACAATCTTTTTGAAAAAAATCTTCAATAGAGCTTTCTCATTTAAAAAATATAAAATGTCATAAAACTACATTTTTACTTTTTTTGAGTTTTAAATATAGAGAGGACTGGAAAGTATATGGGTACAAAAATGGTGATGAAAAAATATTAAGTTAAATTAATTTTAAAAAGCAGACCATGAAAAGCAGTGGAAGACAGAACCTGTGGGTATTATCTCCTTAGAAAGGAGAATCTAGGTTTGGCTGTCCAGGCCAGTGTTCCAGTTCCTTCCTCTCTCGCTCTCCATTGCTTGCACTTTTTACCGCATTTACAAGAGGCACATAAATAGTTTTGTTGGTCTTTAAATGTAGAAAACATTCATTTTGTTAGAATGGTTAGCTGAAATGTGGATATTGTGTATACATTTGTTTGATCAAACTATTGGAACCCTAAAATTAGCTCTACTATGCTTAATCCTTCATTCAACCAACAGGCATTTATTTACTGCCCACAAAGTTCTGGGAAATTTGCTAAAGAAGGAAAACACTCCAAAATTTTACATTTTTATAAGGCTTTATATTTTTACAAAGATATCTCATAGCACACTGCCCCTAACGTGTGTCCCTATAGTCTGAATTTCCCCAGGCTCCCTCCGACCTGTGAGTAAGAATGACAGCAGAAATAGCTGAAACTCTGAGGCTCACTGTGCCCACCCCTGGAGGTCAAGCACATCAAGATTCCCCCTCTCAGAGACAGACGACAGCATGGTGATTACCAGAGGGAAAGGGGTTCAGGGGGGATAAGTGGTGATGCAAGGACACTTGACTTGGGGTGGTGAACACACAATACAATATACAGAGGATGTGCCTGGCCGGGGGCTCAGTTGGTTAGAGGGTCACCCCATACACCAAAAACACTGTGGGGTTCATTCCTGGTCAGGGCATGTACCTATGTTGGGGCTCATACAGGAGGCAACCCCCCTCTCTCTCTCCACTCTGTCTTCCTCTCTCTCTCAAATCAATAAAAACATATCCTCGTGTGAGGATTAAATATATATATGTACATATATGTATATATGTATGTGTATATATGTACATATGCGTGTGTGTATATATGATGTATTATAGAATTGTAATTGTACACCTGAAACCTATACAATTTTATTAACCAGTGTCACCCCAATAAATTCAATTACAAATAAAAATTAAAAAATAAAAAATGAAAGACTATCCCTCACTTTCTCTACTAATCATGCCTGGGAGTACCCAAAGGTGTCACACATGTAATGATAAAAAATGGAGCTATTTAATCCTTTCATTTTCACTAGTGTCCAATGTCCACTGGAGGGTGGCGAGTTGCCCTCCCGCTGATCCCGGCACCCTGCCTCCCGAGAGGCCAGTTCTCGGGACGCAGTGTCCCCACTCTCCCTCCCAGAGAAATGTAAGTGGTGCTTCAGGATCCTTGGTTGCCCTGGAGCCACACGCTGCTCTCCTGGGGGGAACAGGGGCACGGCTCGCCCGCTCCCCTTCTTTCCTCCTTCACCTGGACCAGGCCGCGCCCTGCCTGCTGCAGAGCCTCCCCTCGGCTCTGCCTGCAGTGCCCCTCTGCCGGGCAGCGGTCACCTCCACGGTGGGCAACCAGGGCTGGGGCAGGGTCCCAGCCGAGCTGCCCCGTGCCCCACTCCCTCCTGTTGCACCTACTCTCAGGGGCTTAGACGTGAACTGCCCTTTCCTCCCTGGCGAACTAAAGTGGGCAAACGGAACCCTGGTTCTAGTGAAGCATAAACTCCATTCTCAATCCCCTTTAAACGCAGACAAAGTCAGCACATTCACCCCGCACAGGAACCTGGGTGACCGAACAGCGCGTCTTTGATCTCACAATTGGTAAGTAGCAAAGCAGGCATTTGAGTCCAACTCTTTTTTACCTCTGGACACTTTCTTTCTCAGCTCCGACCCTAAATCTTGGCGGGGTTGTTAGTAAAAGCCTTCGGTTGCCTGGCTTTTTATCTCCTAGTCAAATTTGAAAACAAAAGGATAAATAGGTGTCCTTGTCCCCTTGCTGTTTTTCCCAGAAAGGAGATTCTGCAGACTGCCTAACACTGCATATAAATCAGAAATGGAGAAAAAATATCCAGTTTGATCATGAGCTAAAATCACATCCTTTTATCCCCTGTTTCCCTTACAGACAATGCCTGTGGAAGCACATAATGGGAAAGAAAGGGTATTTAGCCCCCGATCTGCCACCTGGGGCTTGAAGGGAAATAAAAGCTTCTTGCTCCGGGAAGGTTTTAGTGAGGTCAAAAAGGCCAGTTGTCTGGATTCTGCATTAACGGATGGATATTAGTTCTCTGATGTTGTGCTGGGACTTCCTGAAATATTCAGATATTCAGAACAGCTCTTTCCTTGAATCCTAACCATAAATACTGCCTTATACATTCTCTCTTTTTTTTTTTTTTTTTTTTTTTAGCTGTAGCCTCCATTCTGACTTTATGAACAGTTTCAGTTTAAAACGCTCAGCAGGGAAAGTGTTCCCCAGGCAGACATAAATATCCATTCCAAAATGACATAAAATACCCAAAAGACACACAGGTGGAGGAGACACAACTTATGTACACAAAGCCCGTTGAAACCTTCCGAATTTCATAACCCCATCAGCCCTTACATTGAGGGAACGACCTTAATATTCTTTCCGTCTTTCTCAACCTAATTGTGCCCGCACCAATGGGCTTCACCAATGGATCTGGGCACCACAGTTTATGGGGCTCCCATATCAAGGAGTCCAGAAACTTCTCTTCCCCACCCCCGACCATTTCACTCGCTCTGGTGCAAAGGCCGTGGGTCCCTGTGGCAGATCAAGTCAAGGGACCCTGGCCCTTGTCAGTCTTCATCTTCATTCATGTCCCTAACCACTGCTCGAAGCAACAGCAGCTTAGATTGCTCATTATAGTATTTGAAGTGTAGCTTCCAGAATGTCTCCAAGTCAGGGTAAATAAAGCAGACTGTGTGAGGCTTTGTAACCCTGGAGGGACCAGCGGGGAGTCCTTTTGGCTGAGCAACCTGGGGTAGTATTGTATTAAAATCTTTGCTTGAACCCCATCAATACCATCAAAGGTGTGGGTGTCCATATGCTGGGCCAGGGCTGCTGTGGGTGGGGCCACAGCCTGGGCTCCTGTTCTGGGGGGGTCAGTGGCACGGATTCTGGGCAGCTCCACCAGCTGAGATTGGCAGAGGCAAAGGCTGAAGGAGTCCTTTATGGCAAAGGCTTTGGGTGTCCCTGCGGGCCACGGGGATTGCTTGCGTCCTTGGTGGTGAAAGCGCCCCCTCTCCTTTTGCTCCGTAGCAGGAGGTCACAGCCGAGGGGATGCCTTTTGGCAGCAAGCTATGAGGGACTGGGAGGTGGGGTCACACAGGTAAGGGCTGACTGTGCTTTTCAGTGTGGCCTTCTTTGATTTCCATGCTCCACTGGTGGCTGCGGCTTCATTATACTCCAGAGACCTCTCAGAGCTACTTTCCATCAGTAATCATGGTTTATTTCAGGAGGAACAAGTGCTGGGACCCCCTAGTCCACCGATCTTACTGAGGTCATGCTCCTAAATGTTGTTGTTTTTATGTCTTTTTTTAAAAGAAATAAAGATGGTCCATGGGTAACAGGAATTTTTACATGGTATTGACTTTAGTTGGGGTATTTTCATGGAGCTAAGCTCAATTGGGACAAGCTAGGATGCCCAGAAAAACTAGCTAGTTTGCTTTCTCCAAAGGCACCAAAGACTCCTCGATACTGAAATTTGACTGAGAAGACTCAGAGGACAGAAATGTCAGGCAATGATAAAAGGTAGAGGGATTTCTTTCTTCTTACAGAAAGATCTGTTTAGGCTAGAGTCAACCCTTTAAGGGTGTTTGGAAATGTCTCTCCGTTCGGCAAGATCTGGATCACAGACCTTTCTCAGCAGCCGTGGATGTGTCAGCCGTCACACTGAGGATCAGTCCCAGCCACACCCCTCAACCAGGACACTGCAGGAAGAGTCCTGACCTAGACTGCAGGGGTGAGCACCCCCAGGGAAGGCGTATAGTTGTATAAGTTGATCTGTGTCACAGGGAATGGAGGCCCAACGAGGATCAGAGACACCGACATATCCGTTGGCAATGATGAGGCTGAGAATCCCACGGCGCCTTCCACGCAGAGGCACCAGCCCCTCCAGGTTGCCCGACAGCACCAGGCTTAAGTGGGTCACGGTCATGGGCATCCGCAACGCGGGGGCTCATGGGACGAGTGCTTGTGGAAGTTACAGATCAAGGGGTGTCCTCCTTCACTGAAATGACTTGGCTCTGTGCTTCTAGTGCCAGACTCGGCAGAGTCTGTAGCTGCTGCTCCCTCCTTTTGATGTGCAGGCTGTTGAACCAAGTCTTGTTACTAACTCATCAAGTTGAGTATCTGACGTAAATTCTTCCATGGTAGCCCAGTGTGGACACATGGTCTTTTCAAAAGTATCTTTCCATATCCTGAGCTGTTCCAAACTAAAGGGTGTGTGTACCAGCAGACAGACCTTGGCTTTTCTACCATAGTACCTTCTAGAAGTAGAATGATTCAGCTGTGTGCGTTTCTGAGCTCCTGAATGTCATCTGTGTTGCCTTATACATTTAAACACCAGGAACCCTTTCAAAAAGAAAGTGGTTTATGTGTGCATGTGTGTGTGTATGTGAGCACATGTGCATGTGTGTGTGTGCGCGCGTGTGAGTGTGCGCGTGTGTGTGTTTAATCAGCTCAAGAAGAAAAGAATATAGTACATAGTAACCAGGGGCATGTTGTTTTCCAAGTTTAGGTGCAATAAAAGAAAATGTCACCGCAAAACCTACAAAGCACAAGTAAGCAGAAAAGTAAACAAAATCAATTTTTGTTTGTTTGCTTTGGTCAAAATTACAATGCACAAGGATTATTAAGCTTCTTTTGTGCCATGAACCCCTTCAGAAATCTGACAGCATATGAATCTTTTCTTAGATTAATGTTTTTCAATGAACACAGCAAAATAAATAAGATTACAGAGTAAACTATATCTAAGTATAGTTATAATATTTCTAAATGAGCCGTATAGTTATACATAGGATTTTTTATTAACACTTTAAGTAACAGAATCAGAGTGAAAAAGCAGTGATATGAAAATGTGATCAGCGAGGTGGGGTCCTTGGGGTGCCACTGGAATAAGAATTTCACAGGAGGATAAGATATTGTAGGAAGCTTTATTTCTGTAGATTTACACCCTTTAATTTCCAAGGTCTCATTTCCCCCTGTCCCACCATGGAAGAAGTGTAGCTCTGGCTTCAGCAGAGCGAGGGTCAAAGCCATTGCCCAGAGTTCCCATTCCATGTTGGGCCGCAGTCCAATCCAGCATCAAGCTAGCTTAGTTTGTGTTCCCAGGTGCAGTCCATGAGCCTACTGCATGTGGGGTCCACATGGCCACATGGCTATGGAAGGAACACAGGCAGGAGCAAAGCCCAAGGAATCAGAGAACCATGAGCCAAGAGAGGGGACTTCTTTGTTTGGGGGATTATGTATTCCCACATTTTTGTGGGTTTGTAGTGGTCCCACCCCCTCTGGCCAATGATCTCTGTTCCCAGGTTTGACTGGCAGCAAGCGACTTCCGGACAACACCAGGATTCACTGCACATGTGCCCACCTTCCCCTGTGTCCAGCCCCTTCCCCCAGTGATCTGTGGGGAATGGGCTGGTGGTTCCCTGGGGAGTGTGAAACCGCAGCTTCCTGGTGAAGCTGCCCAAATAACCATGCCTATAATGTCTGGCTTCCCCCTCTGCCCCTTTCCTATTATTCGTGACTAGCTAATTACAATGGTATTAATAATATCCATAACAAAGTCGCAAGAACTGCTAATACTACTTACTGTACTTTGTTGCCTTCACAAATAATGGAAAGAAATGTTGGATTCCAGTTAGAATTTGGGGGAAATAAAAATTCCACTTTTTCTCCATCCAAGCTCTGGGAGCCCCTAATTCTATCCTCAGACCCTTTGGGGAGTTTGTGGTCTCTCAGTTAGAATTCTTGAGATATAGTGACAATGGACGGGTTGTAGATGGAAGACGGCAGCCAGGGCTGGGGGGTTGTCTGCTTTTCTGCTTGGAGGAATGCCATGGAGCCAAGTGCTCTGTGTGTGTCCTGCTTTTCTCTCTGAGGTCCTGATCTTCTTTGCCTGCTTCTCCCACATCAAGATTCCAGTTGGATACTCTTCCTCTGTGTCTCTTTAGTCCTGATGTTTAAAACTCACTGCTTATATAAAAGGGAGCTCTGGCTTGCCTGAGACATGATTGGCATCTTAAAAAAACCCACAGCAATGATCAGTGTCCCAGTTAGGGGCCTTTAAGAGAGTGGAAGTTGCACCTGAGCTGCTCCTTTGTAAAGCTGAGCCAGCATTTGTTGATATCCTCCGCTGATGACCTCTGGGAGAACATGAAGGTGGTGTGGGAGGGCTCCAGGGAAACAGGGACATTGCACCCCGCCATGGATCCTAGTAACAGATAGAGCAGCTCTGCCTATTATACCCAGAGCTGAATTGGGAGTGCAGCAGGGAGCAAACTACCATGATCATGGGGAAACTAAATGCAGACTTTACAGATTAATCATGAGCCTGGAGACCAGTCAAGCCCACCAAGAATTAGGATGGAAAGATTAGATCATTAGTTTTAAAAAGTTCCCAAGACTTATAAGAAAGGCCATTAGGACGTCCGCCTGTTTTTTCAATACCATTCTAGAGGATTACTTAACAGGCCCACCCAAAAAGTATTTAACTTTCTAGGAGAGGGCAACACTGTTTGGCTTTACTATTTACTATTAATTAAGTGCCCAGACTCTATAAAGTTAAGTGTTCGCTTGGAGAGTTGTATCTCATTAGAGAGGTAAATGATTTATATTACATAGAAAAAGATTAATCAGAAAGCAACGGTTTCATTGCTCTAAAGGACATTAAATAGTTTCATTTCCAACAGTACCCTAACATTCTTTTTGTTATTTCTTTAATATATATTTTTAATGATTTCAGAGAGAGGAAAGGAGAGGGAGAGAGAGAGATAGAAACATCAATGATGAGAGAGAGAGTCATTGATGGGGTCCCTCCTACATGCCCCCTGGTGAGGATCAGGCCTGCAACCCAGGCATGTGCCCTCACCAGGAGTGGAACTGCATTCTCCTGGATCATAGGTTGATGCTCAACCCATGAGCCACACCAGCCAGGCTCTTTTTATTTTTAATTCCCTATAAATATCCATTTGCTCAGCTTTCCCATCTTACTAGTTTCCTCATCAAAGAATGGGTTAAATAAAATTGTTGGCATGCACTAATTGTATGTTTGAGCCATGTTTCTAACTTTTGGAAATTATATTTTAGTAGTTGTTTGAACTGTCTAATTTTTTCTGAAGCAACAGTCAGGATCAGCCCCAATGTCTGCCAGAGTCACCAACGCCTTCATTCCAAGAAATGAAGGAGTGGACCTGACGCTGGGTGGACTCGACGGGTCACTCTTGAGTTGAATGGTTGTTCAGACTGAAGGAGTTTAGGGGAATCAATCACTTCAGTCACAGATGACTCCAGTGGCTCTCAACCTTCAGAGAACATCATGATCACCTCCAGGAGTTGTTAAAATACAGAAGTTAGTGCCCCACCCCCAGAGTTTCTGAGTCAGCCGGTCTAGGGTACAAGTTCTCAGGTGTAGCTGGTCCTGCTCCCCCGCTTTGGCAGAGGCGGACTCAGGGGGGCTCAGGCATTCAATCCTGAAGGCTTCTCCCCGAACACACCAGTAAGAAAGATGCTTTAAGTTTGGGGAGTTAGCCTCCTTGAAACTAATTTTTTCTCTCCCAGGAACTTTGTCTGCTTTAGTTAGATGCTGGGCATGTCCCTTGCTTTGTATTCTGGTTCATTCCCTTCCTCTGCTTTTCTTCTTCCTCCCTTTGAAGAAAGGGAAGTGCAAATGGAGCTCTGCGCTCTGTCAGAACCGGGCCCTCTGCCCGCAGCAACAGCGCGCCGGTTCCAGCACCTCGACCAGCCGCGGCTGAGTGATCGCCGTGTCAGGCGGCTGTACCCATTCGCCTGATGGATCGGCGCTGTCGGGGCTGTGGGCTCTCTCCCCCTCGGCGTCCTGCAGATGGATGGACAGTTTTTCCCGAACGTGCACATCTCTCCATCAAGCTCCTGCCATTTGCATTTCAACTAGCCAGGGCTGTGCTGCGGGGAACAAACCTATGGGAAGGAGCCTTCTCAGGCCTACCTCTTAAAAGACATAGCATTTCTTTTTACTACTTTTCTATCTGCCTGTATTTCTCTCTTATTTACATTTTCATTAACCTCACCAATTAAATATCGTCGATTAAGCTATACCCTGAGCAAGTCCCCATGTTAGGTTTTCAGGGAAACTAAAAAACAAATAAATAAAAAACACAGTAAAGCGTGAACCCTGCTTTTCAGGAGTTCATCTTTTCTATTCTTTGTTTCTTGAGGCGTGAAGCTACCCCACAGCAGAGCCAACCTCACACTAGCCCCAAACCATATGTTGGGCTACTGACCTTGCCCCTTTGTCAGCTTGGGTCCCTAGAGGACCCAGGCCATTCCTATTTTTCCTCTCCCTTGTCTCTGTCCCCTGTGGCTGGGTTAAGACGGAGAGCTGCCCCCATGCGACCCGGACAGGCCTGCTGTCTCACTCCTTTCTGGTAGCTGTTTGCTTCTAGACTGAAGGTTTTTCTGCCTCTCACCTCGCTTCCTGGCCCAAAGTTCCTGCAGTGAACCTGCTCAGTTGTCGCACTTACTTCTTGATCCGTCTGCTGTGAGCCCCAGTTATAAACGGGACGCGCTGTATTGCTCTGGGACTGCGTGTCCTTCACTGGCCGTCGGTTTGCACCTTGAATGAGGGCCCCAGCCCCTGCCCCCTTTTGACTCCAGCTTGCCCAGGTTTCTTCCAAATTCAGTCACCCACAGGCTGCCAGCTGCGCCCCGAGGTCAGCAGCGCAGGGCGCGCTCTAGCACTAGGCCGAGTCCCTGAGCCTCCCTACCCTCCTCTCCCAGTCTCCTTTCCCAATAATAAAAGACTTCCCGTAGTTTCTGATCTCTGTCCCCTTCAGCTAGGATCTTCCCATGAAAGCACCCGGGAGGGGGCCCCGAATGTGCATTTGTGAGAGGCGGTTTCACCTGGATGCCTTTTCTGCTTGACAGGGAGCTGAAAGGGCAGGTGTAGCTGGGAAAGCCCTTGCCTCTGCCAGTGGGGGAAGCAGGTGAAATCAGTAGGAGCCTCTTTGTCTGCCCTCCTCTCCCTCTCCCAAATGTGGAGTTTTCTGCTGACCCACTAGGGGATTTGTTAGTCCCACTCTCCGTTCCCACAACTCCCTCCACTGAGCCACCCTCCAGCCCCTCTGGTAAGTGAGGAATTTCTTCTCTGAACAGTGTCCAGATCACTCACGTTGCCTTTAGAAACATTTGCTTTCTCATTTTTGTTCTTCTGAATGTGTCCCATGCTCTCAACTAGATTTTAAAGCACCCTAAGAACAGGACTTAGCGACTTCTGTGGAGCCCAACTGGTCTGAGTTTTATTTCTAGTCCTATTCACTATTAATGTCTGTCCTGGGAGATATTACTTTATTTCAAATTTTTCATTTGTGCAATGGCACTAATGATACCTATTTTGGGAGAGTTTTGTATTAACTCAGAGATAAACCGTATAGTACTTAGTATGCCTAGCAAATCAGTAGTATTCTTTATCTGGTAGCTACTACTACTATTATTGTTATCATTGTTGCTTTTATTATTATTATTAATATTATTATTTTTACTTACCAAGTTGACTCACAGAGATTAGGCAAATAGTATAAACAGATTCCTATGGCGAACAGTGAACTGTTGTTCGTGATAAGATACAATGCCTGTATTTGTTAGCTTTCATAAGACTAGATATCTACTTAGGTGATCTGCAGGAAACATTCTCTGAGATAATAGCTATTGCATTGTAAATAGACTATAGAGACCCGGATAAAGATTTTCCTGGTGGCTTTTAAAGTATGGAGCAGACACCCCATTGCTATTGCGGCTTTTTGTTTCTGTTTTGTTTTCTGCCTCCCAATATCCAGGTTATGTTTAAACAGTTGGGGAAAAAAAGTACTTGCTGTTTTGCAGGGTTTGATTTCCAAGAATGTTTACCACTTCAGTTCAGGCAGAGACAAAAATCCTTTCCAATTTCCCCAGTCTCCAATTATTCATGAAAAATATCAAACTGAGAAACTAAGCCTTTTCTTTAGGAGAAAAAAATGAACGAGCGTGTTTCAACCTCAGCAACATCAAACCATTTTTCACATCGAATGGTGACAACTTGGAGAGAAAATGCTGTGATTCTATCATATGCTACGGAAACCCTTCTTTTTCCTGGTGTGCTTCTGTGTTAATAATTTAAAAGTCAGCAATTTCCAAACCAAATTATCCTTTGCTTATAAGAATAGCCACCAGGTATTTCTGAGTCAAGATGCTGCCCACAACCCTGGGGCTAAAGCATGACATGAATGAATTGATATGTACATTTTTCATGGGAGTCAAAAAATAACAACTTTAAGGAACAATGCAGTAGATCGTCTCTTGAACTGTAGTGTTTGGATTATTTTGTTCAAGGAAATCTAAGAAATTGTAATTTTTTGGAGAGATGCATTTTGCTCAAAAATGAAAGTGTTAGAAAGAAATAATTTTGCCAAAACTTAATCACCTATTGAGTTTTCTAACAAAAGTATACACATTTCATCTGGCCAGGGTGACTCACTGGTTGAGTATCTACTATGCACCAGGAGATCAAGGTTTGATTCCTGGTCAGGGCACATGCCCAGGTTGGGGGCTCGATCCCCAGCAGGGGGCCTGCAGGAGGCAGCCAATCAATGACTCTCATCATTGATGTTTCTATCTCTCTCTCTGTCTCCTTTCCTCTCTCTCTAAAAAAAATCAATAAAAACATATTTTTTAAAGTATACACTCAACCAGCTAGATGCATACTACTGAGCAGAAAGAGATTTCATCAAGACTGTGGCCACAGAGCACCAGCTCTGCACACACGAAGCACCATGATCAGTTCTCCAGGGACTGCAGGTACAAGACATAGGTCACCTCCCTGTGCTGGGGAGGTTAGGTTTAATTGGGAAGGTAAGAGACATACACATTCAACTGAGTAAAAGTGAAATGGCAGAATAAATGGGCGAAAGACAAAAAGATTCCCTGAGACAGAATGTGCTCAAGCCCAAACCAGCTGCTGGATGGCAATATGGGTCATTCTGAAGTGAGAACACTGAAGGCGGAGGGCCCTTGGGGACCTCGTCCAGGAAGAACTAGGAAAGGAAGCAGGAGTGTCCTACAGCGTTTCACTCACTTTACTGAAGTTTGAGAAAGAGCTAAATGTTAGTCTAAAAATAAAAAATCTCTCATTACCTAAATACAATGCTTGGGAGAAATGGATATCTTTAAAAACATTAGCACTGATTCACACATACTGAAAAAGAATTTGTAGAATCTCAAAGCATTCAACCTGGAAAGCACTTAAGAGTATAAATAATTTAACGCTTTCCTTTTACAGAAAAAACTGAGGCTCAGAGGTTTGAAGTGACCCGAGGGCTGGAGGACACGTGGTTCATCAGCGGCACAGCGGAGCTGGGACCCAGGTATTCCATGGCCAGACTGAGTTCACTGTTTGTTACAGAGCACCATCTCTCTCCCTTTGGTTCTGCAAAGCAGAATTTAACAATATAAGTTCACGGGGCTCAAAGCCTAAAAGCAGATTATCAGCTTGTCTAGGCTGGAGCCAGTCGCTCAGAGACGTTATAATTTTCCAGTCAAGCAGCAGCAGCAAACAGTTCTCAAGAACACATTTCCTTAGGGTTTCTCAGGCCTTTGTCCCTCTTGTTTATTCTGTTCAAAACCAGGATAATAAGTGAAGCTCAAATAGAAAATAAGTACATTTTCAGTTACCAAGAGAGAAAGAGGTGTTCAGTTTGGAATTAGAAGACCTAGGGCCTCATTTTGGTCCCTTACTAACAGAGCCCCCCAGACCTTGATTTACTCACCTACAAATTATAGCATCTAACTCAAAGAACAAATGTGTTGGTGCAGGTAAAAGTTCTCTCTGCATAAAACAGGTCTATGCAGAGGTAAGTTAATGTCTTTACATTGGGCAAAGCTGAGTAAAACAAAGACTCATTTTACGGAAAATTGGTAAGAGGAATTTTGCGTATGTTACAGAGAAGAACTATGTGGCAAATGTTACTCTTTATCTTAAACCTACAAGAAGAGTGCGTATGCTTGAATCACAGAGATATTTATATAAAACTTGAGGAAAATATAACTACTTTCAAAGAAGTGTGTTTGAGATCCAAGAGATCATACTTTCAACAAGAGATCCCTTCAACAAAAAATCATACCTTCAGCAAGAGATCACACCTTCGACAAGAGATCACACCTTCAACAAGAGATCACACCTTCAACAAGAGATCATGGCTTCAGCAAGAGATCATATCTTCAGCAAGAGATCACACCTTCAGCAAGAGATCACACCTTCGACAAGAGATCACCTTCGACAAGAGATCATACCTTCAACAAGAGCAGCCTGTCACATGAACTGGTGCCTTTCACATGCTGTTGGTGCTTAATATGGTGTGCTGAATAAATTACAGAATAAATCATTGAGAATAGTCTCCAAACTTAGTCTCTTCTGATACTAAAAGTTTTGTGTTGTCTTCTAAGAGAAATGTTAAATATTCGCCTTCTATGCTCTAAATAAACTCTGAAGAAACTTTTCTCAGACCTTCAAATATATGCGGTCATCTCACTTACTATTTAACTTCTTCCTAGAAGAGCCCCTCGCATGGCTCGGGCCCACAGGTGAGCAAATGTTTCTGTGAGGGACAGAGAGTAGATATTCTAGGCTCTGGGAGCCGCGTGGTCTCTTTCGCCAGCCCGAAAGCAGCTGTACTTGCGAACTGGCGTGGTCGGATTCCAGTAGATAGACGCCGAAATGAAATATTGTTCTTCTGACCCCTCTCCAATGTTTAAAATGTAATAGTCATTCTTAGTACAAAAACAGGTGGCCAGTCGGCTTTGGCCCAGGTGGAGTCTTTGGACCCCTGGCCCATCCTGACGACAGGAAGAGCTTTGCTTTCTTCAGATTAGTGCCAGGGTCTCTGACACTCTGACAAAGCCCATCTGAGGACATGCTCAGGCAAACTTCTAGATGATTCTACCCTCTGGGGAAGGGATGTTGTGCGCGTTTTCTGGACAAATTAACCTCTCCTTCTCCTTGTAATGGTGGTAACCCAGAGAAGTAAAGAGGCGTTTGTGTTCTTGTCCCCCAAATTCCGGCTTCTTTCCTTTCTCTGTCCACTCTTGTCAACCTTGAGTTCACATAGACACTCCCTGATTTTCCAGAAGATTCTCAGGAACAGAGAAAAGACACATTTAATTCAACTCTCTGTTATCACAGGTTAATAGTGCACAGCCCCCGCCCCTTCCAGCTTCAGAGCTGAGAATGACAATCCTGATCCCAAGGGCAGTCCTCAGAGACTTGTTACACTAGAGCAACTGGACCTGGCAGCTAATCTAATTAATGCTAAACAATTACTCCCGACTAAATGAGGAGGGGTAAGAATTTTGGTCAGTGGTGTGTGTGTGTGTGTGTGTGTGTGTGTGTGTGTGTGTGTGTGAGATACAACAGTAGAACAAAGTCTGCAGTGGCCTTTGCCATGGGCACACTGCTTTTTTGGAGTGACTCAATGGTGTCCCATCTGAAGAATGGACAGTGAATGACTCCAAGCAACTTCATCACACTAAGTGAACTTGGAGGTCACTCCAGCTCTGACAGTTTATGACTCTGATACTCCTCCAATGTATTATTTTAGAAATACGCAGCATTTGAAAAGTGTTGAAAAGCATTTCTATGGCATTATTAAGCATCTTAAAAGACAGTAATGACTAAGAATTAAAGAGGGTGTATTATTAAAATCGCAGGGGCAATGGTCAGGGAGGGGCAGTGGTCAGAGAGTATGTTTTCAGTCCTGAAGAATAAAGTTTCACTTAAATTATAAAAAATGAAAAATGTTTGGCTTTTAACAGCAAAAATATCTGTTATATTTTGGATTCCCTTGGCACATGCACCTTGTGAACCCTGGGCTTCTAAAGCCCAGTGCTTGGACAAGGTGTCTGCTAAGTTCATTTTGCCTTTTCTTTACCTCCGAGCTACCCCTCTCCCAACTCCCTGCACCCCTAATTTCTGTGATTCCAACCATCAGCAAGAGCCTCTAATCGAACAGCCACATGCCTATGAGAAAACACATCTCTTTGTCATTTTCATACCAAACACCTACAGACATCCACAGGCACACATATTTTTCAAATGCACTCACATCTGCTTCATACTCTAGAAATAAATGATTTGTTTGTGTTAAACACGCTGACCTAAAGATTCAAGCTGTTAATTTCTATGAAATGCAGTGGCTCATGCAGCTAGGTACCTTCCTCCACCCAGCACAGACACTGCCCAGATGTGCACCAGGCCCAGCTGATGGCCGTTTTCAGATACGGCATTTACGGATTCCACAGCTCGCTCCCTTCCCTACAGTTCTTCCTGAGCGAGGGCAGTGAACTCAGATCCAATAATCACTGGGCCTTGTTATTACAGCTGCACTCGTCAAGGGTAATAGAGGCCCCTCTATGATAATCAGGGCTTGAAAAGAAGAATCGATTTTCTAATTTTTCTCGCTGAAAATAGATGTGAGTTCCAGAAAGAATTGTATCTTGGAGACAGGAATCCTGTTTTTTGGCTTTGTTTTCCCTCTAAAATTTCACAGTGGCAGATTGTGAGAACAGCCGAATGAAAGCCAGTATCATAATATAACACGCAGTGACTGAAATAATGGGATTTGGAGTTGGACAGTTCAGGGCTCTACTTGTGCTTTAGCTACTTAGTTATATGATGTTAGACAATTCAGCTCAGCTCTCTGTTCCTTGATCTGCTCATCACTAAAACAGGGGTGATTGTGGTACCTATGTTATTTATTATTCATTCAGATGCAAGAAATAGAAAATTCTACTTTCTGGCTTAAACCATAAAAACATTGGATTGGCTTGTGTATCTTGAAGAACAGAGATAAAGTAGTTGTCAGAGTTTGTTTGATTCCCTGACTCAGGGATGTCATCAAGAATCCAATTCCATTGTTTCTTTCTACTGTCCCCCACTGTGGCACTTGACCCCAAGTTTCACTTTCTCTCTGGTGACAAAATGACTACAGCATCTTCAGGGTTCATGCACCCATACTGTCATCCAGAAGAAGGCAGAACCTGTTCGGCATCCTAAACAAGATCACACGACAACCTTGATCAAAGGGCGAAGCCCATGGGAACAGAATGGTATTATTGGCTTAGGTCAACAGGGACCCACCTCTTGACTTGGAATTACATTTAGAATTTGGAATAGCCAAGATAGGCAGGGCTCTGCTCCAGTAATAAGATATGGTGACATTTTAGGGGCTTAACATAATGGAAGCTAATCTCTAATTTAAGTCGTGCTCTCAGGTTGGTCAAGAAACTCTCCTCTAAGCTGTAACTCGGAAACCTAGACTATTTCAATTTTGCATCTCCTCTATCTCATAACTTTCAAGGCTCCCCCTGAAACATCTAACATATGGGAGGGAGAGAACAACAGTAGGGTAGGAATCAGACACTTAAACTACCATCATTTCCATGCACTTTCCATTTGTAGAACAAACCAAATGGCAAATCCACGTATAAGGAAGAGAGTCTGAAAAATGCAGAGTATGTAGATATTAGTGAGCACTGGGAGTTTCTGATCTGGTCTTTGAAAATGCCTTCCTTTCTTCTACCCGCATGCAGAGTACACTCACCCCTCCTCAAGAGACACACCCCAAAGTCATGCATTTCCTGCATCCATCACAAAATCCATGTGATGTATGGACTTCTCCATCAGGCCTGCATGTGCCTCCTTCTAGACCATCAACCTGTAAACTGAAAGGCTTAATGGTCTATTTGCCACATACACATTCAATACACAATGGACCTGGACAGGATAATCCTGCCAGATAGTCCCATTCAGAAAAGGAAAGAATGAGAAATATAGTAGAAACTGGTTATTGGGTGGATTCTGAGACTCGGAGATTCTAGAAATATGGGGTTTCCATGCCCAGGTGGCAGATGAAGTTCTTTGACAGAATATTCATTCCCCTCTGGGAGGAGTTCCTCTCGCTACTGAGCCCTTGGCACTGCTCCTTTCCATATTCCGCCCTTCTCTCTGGCCTTCACAACCTTTCTACACCAGGCTTTGAAAACACATCCTCTTTGGAAAGCCTACATTCTTCCAATCCTGCCTTTTAGTCATGAAGAGTTTCAGGAGCTCAGGGTTCTTTGAAAACTTAAACATCAAGACCTCTTTTGTCCACGCTCTGATTTTTGTTTTTGTTTGTTTTGCTCTCATAATACAATTTTCTCAAAAAAAGTATTTGGGTTCTGATTTATTTACTTCTGTTCAGGTCTGTTCAGTAATCATAAGCCAAGTTATTTTTCAGGTGCAGCTCTAAAGTCTGATTGGCTTTATTTCCTTAACTCTGCATCCCTAACGCTTTCCATTTAAGAGCGACTCCCTTGAGACTACGTGGAGCGGTAGACGGGAAGACCACATTTATAATCTGATCTTTACCTTGACTAAGTATTTTTTAAATGAGAAGTTGAAGCTTGAGCTGCTTTAATTAACTGAGAAGTTCCACTGGCTCTTGGTTTCTCAATGTGCTTTAAATTAAAATTTAAATTCCCAATCTTACGGGGACAAGGAGCGGTAGATTTTCAGCAGTCCAAGGACCTGCATTTCTGGGCCTTGTTTATCCATTTTATTTCTGCTCGCAAATCATTCAGTAATTTCCGAATCTCCTCTCGTTCTGTAATACCTGTCCAAACATAGCCAATAGTAGTTAGCATGCACACTTAGCATTCTGTTTTTCCACATCTTCCGTGGCGTTATAAATTCAGTGGGTTTGAACTTGTCTTTCTAATTACAACAGAAGCCTCCTTCACAGAGTTGTTTGTCTTTGCAGGACATGAATCTTTTTTAACTTTCCAAGCTAGGACGCCAGGTTTTATAGCCAGTGATCTTGACTCATAACCCAACACTACATGGTTTGAGATTTTTATTTTGTTACTATGACAATACACCAGGGCTAGTAAGGATTCTTCAACTAGTAAGGATAGAATAAGCTATGCCACAGTAACCAATAAACTGATGTTCTGCCTCCCACATCACCCAGGTGTTTGTTATTTACAGAACTCATACATAACTCATCTAAATATTTCCAGATATTATTTTGCACATTTCCATGAGATGAGTAGTAAATAAACATCATCATTCTCATTAGAGTCGGAAATACTGAAGCTTAGGGAAGTGACATGACATACACAGTCATTCAATGAGTCAAGGGGGAGAGAACCGCATTTTCGGTTATTAATGGCCTGTCTCTAACAATGCTACCCCACCTCTTTGCAGCCTCAGCATCTGCTTACATTTCCTGCCACAACTCTCATTTTGGACTCCAATTCCCAAGAGGCCTGGTCATTTCTATTTCCCAGAGAGCTTACCTCCTGGAAATCCCAGTGCAAAAATAGAAACATCTTGCTTTTGCGAGACATGCATGTCCCAGGTTGGCGGAGATAATTCTGAAATCCTCTGGTTTTTAATTGCTTTTATTTCTCTTCATTTAATGCTGCCACAAACTCTTTTAAAAGGTTTGAATTCATTGTGTCTCTGTCTATTGTTCACGACTTGAGGTGCTTTAGCAAAGTATAATTTTAAAAGTTCTGAAAAAGGGAATTCAATGGAAACACATTTTGGGAAAGGGGTTCTAGAGGTCATGCACTTTTGTCTGCTAGCTGCGGGCAGAATGATCCCCAATCCCCTCTTCGAGAAGTTGTTTATGATCTGACTCATACACAGGGACCAACAAGAAAGAATCTAGTAAATACGACAGATTACTTAGAAGAAACAAAATATAAAGAGAAGAAATCTCAGTTTAAAAATAAACCACAAATACTGCATGGTGTTACCACCCCCAAACCTCCCCAGGTACAGATCACTCTTTTCTATAAGGCACCCTCATCAGCATGGAACAACCACAGAAGCCCGCTCTCTCACTCTTACCTAAATTTGACAAAAACAGATGCTCAAAAATTCTCTTGTTGCCAATTTTAAAGTCCCCTGTGGTTTTAATTATCTGGGTGACAACATGCACTTGTTGTTTTATATATTTGTGCACTCAGCAAACTTGCTTAATGTCCATTATCCTCTAAATATCGTGAAAAAATAAGGCAAACTCTTTCCTTCATAACAGGGGATTTCAACTCTTGGCTCATAACCCACAGTAGGAAATACCTTTTACATTGAGACATAAATATAAATACCCATGAAACAGACACAGAAATTCATGAAATACCCTAATAGCACTTTTCTTCTTTTTCTTGTATTCTTAAAAAAAAGTGCTCAGCAGCAGCTGAGAAATAGGTTTTGCTCCCCAATCATGGGTAGTAACTGCGGTTTGGGAACTGTTGCTCTAGAACCACGCTGCTTCAGGAATATTCTAAGACTACAGGGAGCATGACCGCCTGTCAGGACCTTGTGAGAACTGCAGAATTTAATCCCAGAAATGCGGAATTAGAACCTGCCTTTTAACAAGATTCCTTAAATAATCCTTGTGCATTTAAGCTTGTGAAGCAATACTCTACTCATCCAAGGGCAGGGGACTTTCTGTTTCCCAGAAGAATTCTGAGGAAATATTTAAGCCCTCACACATTTAAAAATGATATAAAATGCTTTGCATCATAAGTTACAAATAGTTGCAAAGTGTGTAATATTTGCATTTAAGTATTGTCATTTTAAATAAAAAAATTTCCTATCTCAATCTTATGGAATTTAATATAATAGTTACTTGGTACCCATGATTACCCATTTATGAAAATACATAAACAAACCCATTTTAATAGTTAAACCGTGCATCCTTTCTTTTCATTCCAAAAATTATAATTTTACTCTATCTTCCCTAAAGAATTTTACCCTAAGTTAATAGTTTTATACTTGAAAATCTATCACCGTGTCAAACATTTTCCTTTAACAATATTGATACACACATCTAATTGTCAAAACTTTCTCCTAGATCAAGTTACATAGGAAATGGTCAAGTAGACTTAATCTCTTACAAAATTTGATAGGTAATTATTAAATACACAAAGTTCTTTTTCGGGCAGCTTATCTCTTCATGAAAGAGATGGGGAGATAGGAAACACCAAGTAAGGAAAGTTTCAGCCCAAAACAGCATTTCTGATTAGATCTTGCTCAGCCCAGGGTAAAATCCAACAGTAGGGTGGGGGAAAGCTTTATCTTTGTTTCGCTAAGTGCGAGTAGAGCAAAGAAGAAGGGTTTGTGCTAAAAAAGACCTGCATTAGCTAGAATTGAGTCCAGAGGAAAATTGTTTTTCAATTCCTTTTAGAAGTTGAGGATATGAAACTCGGTGTCTCCCACACGAGTCATTCCCACGGGGCTCCAGTTCGAGACCCACTGCCCCAGGCAGAGAACTGGATCCAAGAGTAAGAAATCGCAGGGCACGTGCCCAGAGCCATGAAACACCCACTACGTGCTGCACAGCACAGGTGAGCAGGCGACCGTCTGGGGGCAAATCAAACTGCCGGAGGGAAGCGATATTTAATTCCTGAATCATGTCAAAGAAACCAGCATGTATAAAGGTACAGCGCATAAATGCAGAATTAATGACAAAGGATGAGACTAGGGACACGTTTCCCAGGTACTTCCAGGCTGAGCTTTTGCTGGGCATTATTTGCAGAGCAATAACCCGTATCTAGACTTTTAAAAGCAGCGGCGAAGGGGTTAGCCGAACGTCATACATGCAAGGCCCACAGGCGCAGGCCACGCGGAGGCGTCGGCCAGAGGCGAGGGGGGGGCTGGCGGAGGTGAGCAAAGGGCGGGGGAGCTGGGGCATCTGTAATAGTGCAAAGAATAAAAATTAGAATTAAAAAATAAAATAAAACAGCAGTTACATTATTAGATTTTTCTCCAGTGATCTAAATTTAGGAGCTTCTAACCTGGGGTTAGCAAATGCCTGGGAGCTAAAGAATGTTTCTAAAACATATGAAAATCTATATCAGTGTTTAAATACAGAAAGAAAAAAAACTAAAAAAAAACCAAACAACAAAATAAGCCCGTAGAAAAATGCTGTTTACCATGAGGGTGTAGTCTAAATATTTTCTTGCTGTAAAAGTACAATCCCTCTTATGGTATGAGCAAGAAAGTTCTGATTACTCACTAAATACAAAAATGGAATAGGCCGGCACAGGTCTGCAAAAGGACATTCAGAAACTTTCAAAGTTATGAAACACACAAATAAAAAAGGTCTATGTTCCCTTCTTTAGAGAATCTTAATTTAAGCAATCCCAATGTTTGAAAATCTGGGTTTATGTGAAGGCTAAATTTAGAAACTAATTATACACTTTTTAAAGGATTCACAGCAGGACGTAAGTCAATAGAAAACTCTAGCATATTTAAAATAGAATTTATTTTCCATGCAACTTTTTGGAAGCTGTCCTATTGTACCAAACAAGGTCAGCTTGTAAACCAGGTTAGTCCACCCGTTAATTGCCATGCCAGGACGAGAGGGAGCCCCACACTGCCTAGAAGTCCAAAGTTGGATCTCTGACTTTGAGTACTTACAAAATCCCACAGATCACAGGCCACCTTTGAAGCAGAGCAAGTGTGGACTCTAAAACACAAAACAAATGAACAAACAAAACAGAATCAGCGTCATGGATACACAAAACAAATTGGTGGTCCTTGATGGGATGGAGATGGGGGCTGGGAGAAAAAGATGAAGGGGTGGGGAGTACAAATTGGTAGTTAAAAAACAGTCCTGGGGATGCAAAGTACAGCATAGGAAATAGTCAATAATATTGTCATAACTGTGTGTGGTGTCAGATGGGGACCAGACTTACCGGGGTGATAACTTTGTAAGGTATATGAATGGTCTAACCACTATTTGTGCACCTGAAACTAATATAATATGGTATGCCAACTGTAATTGAAAAATGAATTTAGACAATATCATTGAGTGAAATAAAAAAGTCATCAAATGGAAAAAATAATTTGAGAAACTGAAGGAAAATACGTATTTCATATACACACCCAAAAAAAGAGAGACATTTTTGCAAATAAGCCATCAGTGTTAGTATCATGTAACCACTTTGCAATGGCCACAGCTGCTGGGCAGGGATCAGCACTTGAGCCCTAGAATAGGTATCTTTGAGGAACCTAAGAGGAGATGAGTTGACAACCCATCAGATCATAATTCTTGACCAATCTCAATGTGAGTTCCAAGATGAGTTAGAAAGATTCAGTCACTAGAAACAAACAAACAAAAAAGGAATGACTGAGTTATCATAATGGTGAATATGTTAGGTCACTTTTAATTACAAGAGAAAAGAACTCAATGTAAATTAATATAAGTAGGAAAATAAACATTTAGTCACGCAACTAGTGGCAGACAGGTAAGTGGCACTCAGGAGCAGTTGATCCAGATGTTCAAAACTGAAAAAAACACAAAAAGTTATTGGGAATCTGCTCCTTCCATTCCTTGGTTTTGCTGTCTCATTTATTGATGTTATTTTCAGGCAATTTCCTACAAATGATGACAAAATTACCCACCAGCAAGGCCTCATGAAACATTCTTACCACTACCTTTAACCAGATTTATAAAACTATGTGAAGTCTTCTGGTGTCAAGGGGATTGAAGCTACTTTCCCAAAGAAAAGTTTTCCCATTGATGACAGTCCCAGCCCATACATTTCAAAGGTGCAAAATTGCATCAGTTTTTTTGGAAAAAAATTTTCTAGCAACACTTAGAAGAAGAGTCACTTAATAAATTTACTAAGAACTCAATTTGCAACAGGAAGCTATTCAGGATTCTTAAAAGCCCTCCAACTCTTTCTGCTTTCTTGTTATTTGCTTTAGCTATGCTTTTACTTCCAGAGGCCCATAAACACCATCCACCTCACCAGGGGCTTTATGGACTTGAGCAAATCACCTGACCAGTTATGAATATCAGGTCTTCATCAGTATGAAGACAATAAGAGTGTCAATCTCAGAGTTGTGAAAATTAAATTATTCAATGAAATAATATTTGTAAATCTCCTAGATTAGAGTTTGACATGCAGTGGTTCTTATGCCTATTGTCTTAGAAAGTGGCCCATAAATGCTATGAGGCTCATGCATGGAACAAAAGCTACTTTAAGTATATCTGAGCCTAGATGTCCCCTTATAGCAGAGTACAACAGCTGTCAGGAGGCCAGGTACCTGTGCTAACTCTCCAGCTAACAACATGTTAAGACCTCAGGTAATTCTCTTTTCTGTGTTTTAAGTTTACCTATTTGTAAAAAATAAATGGTTGGACAAAATTCTTTCTAGAGCTTCTATGTACGTAATATCTTCTATGTAATGCAGCTTACCTTCCATGTATATATTCTTTAAATCGAAAAATTTAAATCTATATAACCAGTTAAAAGATGTTTATCTTCAGGGACAGTAAACCCTAACTTAATTGATGTAAACAATCAGGAATTTATTACCTCACATGACAAGAACAGAGGGTGATTTTAAAGCTGATTTGTTCAGTTGCTCTATGATATTTTCATGGGTCCAAATTCCTTCTGTCTTTCTGCTCTCTCATCCCTGGCAAGTTATTTGCAAGACGGATGCAGTCACTCCGAGCAACACAGTGTACGTTGCTGTCCAGACAAAAAGGACTCTCTCTTCTTAAACATTTGTTTCATTTTTTAAGAAAAGGAAGGTATTTTCCAGAAAAAAAAACATAGCTAGGGTGACTAAACAATTTATCTCCCAAACAGACCATCCTCAGAGTGCATACGGGCCCAGGACTGGCTTGCACTGATCGGGTTTTGCTGTCTGCCTGGGAGTAGGCCTGGGTTTTCCTTCTCGGACACTTGGAGGGTGAACATCTGCACAAGGACTGCAATGGCTGCTGAAAAAACAAGTAACAGTGTCCATTGCAGCTGTTAACAACTGACTGTCCATCTCATCTCTGGCTGCTCTTTAATTCACACCCTTTCCTTTTCATTGCATGTATTGGGGTGACACTGGGGAATGAAATTATACAGGTTTCAGGTGCACGATTCCACAGCACATCATCTGTCCACTGTAGTGTGTGTTTGACTTGCACTTACACTCAGAACAGCCTGTAGATCTGGATCACATCATGCTGTTATTTGCCTCTGTTTTTACTTTCCCCTTTGAGAAAAATTACTGCCACCCACCCATTGCCCTCCGGCCCCTACCTGCCTCATGATTCTGTATGTTAAGGTGATAGTAGTCTAAGTTCTGTCCTGAACCCTCCCCACTCTAGATCCTTTGGCCCCTTCCCTAAGCTTTCATAGGACTTGCACTTCTGACTATATGTTGGCCACCGTGGAGATTTGACCTGAGTGTCGATTTGTCATTGTGATCTTGGAACTGAATGAATGGGGCCAGAGATTGTTTCATTCGTCTTTATATCCTCGGTGCCTGGCAAAGTCAAGCATAAGCTCATGAAACTTGAATTAAATTAAGAAATAAATAAATTATAATCTGGGAAAGAAGGTATGAATCCTTTTCACGAAAAAGAGCCTGACAGCGAGAAAGTAGAAATTAGATTCCCAGAGTCTTAACTCTTAGTGTCTATCCTGCCCAGTACAGGTAAAGAAGTCCTCAGCTAAGGCGTTAAGTGAGCTCATAGGGTCTAGAAAGAGAAAAGAGCAGGGCTGGCTGCTGACGGCATCTGGGGGTGGGAGAGACACCCCTATTATTAGGGCATAATTAACAACCTTCCTCTCTTAGACATGAATTTATTTTGTAATTAAATTAATTAGAATTAAGCAGGCCTTTAAATCACTGCTTGTTTGTGTAAGGATAGAGATGGTTGTAAATGCAAAATCAAGGAAAGTTTTCCACCATTTCTCTGCCCCTAAAAGAGACAGAGAAGAGAGAGGCTGCCTCCTAGAGGAAGCTCCTTTTGGCTTTCCTGAGAAAGAGTTGGGTGCAAGAAGCTTGTTTTACAGGGAATTATGGTTGGTTGCCCTTCTCCAAGGACAATGGGGCAAGAAGAAACTGCCAGCGGGATGCATTTTAAATCATCACAGCTCTGGATCCCACTGTAGTTTGGGATACGGTATTTTTTAAATTTGGTAAGGTTGCCAGTGGAAGCGGGGTTCTTGTGGTGTCGCAAGGAAAACATTCCAGGGACTCAGGACGGGAGGGTGTGGCATGGTGAGATTTATTTGTGGCGCCAGATGCAAAGCCAGAGGAGGGCCCTGGGTTCCCAATGTCTCATCTCCGTCTGTCCCACCGTGGAAAAAGCCCAATCTTGCCTTCATCGGGCCCAGAAACAGGGCCAGTGTCCGGAGGTTCTTTCCCCACCAAAGCTCCAGCCTTTCCCATTGTGCGAGGCCAGCTGACTGGCACCGCGTCCAGGCCCTCACTTGGAGCTGCGTGATCTGCAGCAGGCCCCAGGCGGCTGTCAGGGCCACATAGCTGTAAAGGACAAACCCCAAACCCGTGAACAAACTGGGCAATTGTGTTATCAGGCAAGAGAGAGCAGAGGAGAGCTCTTTGTTAGCTGGGATAATGTTATCTCAAGCTTGGCAAGGGCCAGGCATTGTTTTCAAATTAACCAATCAACTTCCCAAGCTTTCACGGGCTCCTGATGGGCCCATCCTCTAGCCAATCCATTTATTTTCCCCCCAGGCTAGACTGACAGGCCTCTAGGGTTGCCCTTTGGGCTCCTACCACTGCATGCCCTTACCTCCCCCTTTTTGTCCTGTCCCTTCCCCCAGGGATCTGCTGGGAACTGACTGGTGGTTCCCTGGGGACTGTGTGAAGCTGTGACTTCCTGGGGAAGCGAACAGGCTCTGCTGCCTCGTTCATTATGCTTAATAATGTCTGATTTTCTTTGCTCCCTTCCTTTATTAATAACTTGCTAACTACCTATTGCTATCCCAACAGTCAAATGAGGTAACAAATTCTACCTCATAGGGTTATTGTGAAATAATTAGGTAGGTAACATAAGTGACATGCCAAGAACTTAGTCTTTCAATAAATGCTACTTAATCCCTCCCTCTACCTTCAACTGAGCTTCAAATTGTACTAAAAAAAAAAAAAAAATGGAATGATGGATGCCCAAGAAAAAAAATTCTTACTCTCTGCAAGCAAAGGCAAAACAAAAGCACAACTACCAACTCTATGATTACACCTACAATTCTTCATATATTTACTCTCTCTGTTTAATCTTTCCAGATAAATTTACTATTTTGATATTCTTTCTTTGGCTTCTGTAAATTCTGTGCTCTTCTCAATTCACTCTCTATCCCTAAACCCAAACCTATCACCTCCTCTCTTCCCCTTCAAATATACCTGAACCCCCCTTCTACCTTAGAAACACTCCCTGACCAGAGCAAAAGAGTGATATAGTTACTCTTTATCTCTGTTTCATGCAGAGACCAATTCAGCAAAAAAGGATATTGAACACAGTGCACGCTTATATTGCAGTGTGCACTGGGCATAGTTTTTATTGAAAATTTTGGCCTGATCTGTTTCAAAACAATGCCTGTCCTTGAGAGACCGGACCGTTTTGCAATTGGATCTGTCAGAAGGTGAAGACTTGTTCTGAACTATCACCTAAAGGCTCTTTTTAGAATTGTATGCACTTGAAGACTATGTGGAACAATCCTCCTAAGATGTCTTACAGCTCCGGAGCTCTGTGGATCCAGGAGTCAGTGGCATCCCCCAGCTTCAAGAAAAGCACAGAAGTTCTCTTAATGAAAACAGGGTCAAAATGTTCTGTTCCTTATCGATGAATCTGCCATTCAGCCCGACTAGCACTGCAGCTGAAGCACCCTCATGGACTCTCACGACAGCTCAGTTTTAGAGAGGAGATGCAAATATTGGCCTAGACCCAGGTATTTTTAAGAGACAAGAATGGAGAAATGGACTGTCATCTGAGTGCCCAGGATTTAGAGACGGGTGGAGTAGAGATAGCTTAAGCCTACTCTTGAGTCTGGTGGCTAAGTAGATAGTTCAATTGCAAAGGGTCTTAGCTCTTCCATCAAGTAGGTGTTCAACATTCATATTTAACCTTGAAGCAAAAAAAAAAAAAATGAGTACATGTAGAGTGTGTACTATAATATGATTTTCAGGCCTGACTGATATTTAGCTGAAGAAAATCAACCTGTAATTGAAAAACTCTGAGTGATGTTGATGGAGGTGCTGAGTGCTTTTTCCTCTTGATCTAACAGAATAAAAACTAAAAGCTGCATTAGTTTTTTCTTTAATTAAGACTACAGCATTATCAGGCTTTAGGAGACTGAACAGCATGCACAGATGAATTGCTATTTAATTAAGCTTTCTAAGAAACTTTTGAAGGCAGCAGATTAAATGTGGGCTTTGACTTTTTGTAGTTATTTAAAGATGTTTTAATTGTTTTACTCATGGTTGATAAATTTTTTAAATGTAAAATCAACAAAATATAAGTTTAGAGAAATAAACCAATAGTTGTTTTGTTTTTTTTTTCTTTTTTATTTATTGCTTATGTCAGCAGGCAAGCCTTGAGAGGTTTCAGTGAAGAGTCTTCTATACGTGTTTGGAAGGTATGCATATATGGTCCTATGCCTTGCTTTAGATGACAATTCTAATAATAAATGTTCTCAACTCTAAAGGAAAAGTCACTTTGTTAAAAGAGCTGAATTTAAATGTTCTCAGTCTCTTATATAGTCATAACCAGTATATGAGTACACTTAGGCTTAAAGACCTTTGAATGTAAAATAATATTGCATATCTTTTAAAACCAAATTAAAATGATTTTGAATCTCTACCCACTTAACTAGCAGTGACCTCAGTCTTTCATGTAGGCTCTATAGGTTCCCTCTTCAAATAGATGTTGGAATCCCAAAGATATTACATGTATCCTCAAACATGTGTTTGTCACCACGCAACCATTAAGAACATCCAGGGATCCAGAAACCAGTCATCCAATAAGCAGCTCAGGTGAAGGGTTTCCAGTGCCTGTCAGGCACAAGCGCTGTAGTGAAGACTCTGCAGTCCCACCCATGTGTGACACTGGCGGAGCTGCTGAGCCGATTTTCCTCTCCATCTCCTCAAATGCTGCTCAGCAACCACGCTTTTGGCCCTGTTTTACCTCCCATTCATTTCTCCGAACAAAAGAACCAATCAATGGAAGTTCTCTGAACATACACAAGACATCCCAGACTATTATTTTGTCTTGCTTTGGCATCTGTGTCTCCCTTGGGTCATAACTCCTGAAATATAAGGATTGTGACTTATATTCCACATCCCACACAACACTGGTTTGGATTCAATCAGGTTTGCTTTATGGTTGAGCAAATTAGAAATTAATGATCTGATCACAGATTTGAGTTATACTGAATGTTATGTGAGGAGAAACAAATGCAGTGGGACACCCAAACTAGCTGTTTCCAAATAAATAAAAGAAGGACTTAGAAAAAGTATAGGAGACTTTTGTTGTTTGCCTTAATCTTGTTGCTTCAAAAATCTGAGCAAGGATTGGTACATAGACATTACAGGAAGGTAAATTGCAACTCAACAGAAATAGGATTATTTGAAATACACTATTTCATTTCTTATTGACCTAAAAGCTCATCTGGTATCATATATTGATGATTTCCTCACTGGGTGGATGTTGGATGAGAGGACTGACAAGTTATTAGAGATAAATCTGCCCATTTTTAATCAGAGAAAAAGTCTAATTTTTACCTCTTTTAGCAGTCAGCCCTCAGAAATTTGACTTTTGTTCAAAAACTTAAAAAAATATTAATACAAATATATTATGTAGCATGAGGTCAAAATTTTAAGTTTGGTTGAGACTTTTTTCCCTCCTCAAACAAAAGAAGACAATTTTCTAGCCTTCTGTGAAAGAAAACCAACATTTGCCTCCATTTGATTTTCTAGGCTTTTGTTCCTTTTGATCCAGTTATGTGCTGGGCTTTTCTGTTTGGTTAAATTTTAAACTTTTATTGTTCTTAATACAGTTAACAATACGCGACAGCTTTTATGTGTTACCGAGCTTAGCCAGCAGAATTGTCCAGTGAGTTAAGTTTGAATGCATCTTATTCCACAAATAAAGAATTTGAGACCTAAATGTAATGCATCTTGCCCGAGGTCATGAATGATAATCATACTTACCTCTGATGGAGTTCTTATGTGATACTTTTCAGATGCTACTTTGAAACCTCACAGTCCAAAGCATCTGAGTTTTTGGAGGTACCTTTTTATCAAACTACCTGTTGTAAAAAAAAAAAAAAAAGCACAAATCACAAGTGTGTAGGTTCCATGAATTCTCTGAAAAAGAATATGTCTGCATAGCCACTTTCCAATGCAACTTTAAACCCTTGTCCTCTAAAGGTAAGGCATCACCTCCCCGGCTTAGTGGAGGATTTTTCTCTGTCTTTGGTTCTTGCGATTTAGATATGATATTTCTGCGTGTACGCTTTTTGATATTTATCATGCTTGGGGTTCTCTGAGCTCCCTGCATCCGTAGTTTGGTGTGTCAATAATTTTGAAAGTGTTTCAGTCATTATGACATCACATATTTATTCTGATAAATTCTCTCTGTTTTCTCTTTCTGTTGTTCCCGTTACACATACATGACTTCTTTTTAAATTATTCCATGATTATTGGATATTGTCACTTGTTGGTTTGGTAGCTTTATATTTTTTCTGTTTTCTAGTTTGGAAATTTTTTTTCTGATATATTTTCAAGCTCCCTAATCATTTCCTTGGCCATGGCCATTCTCCGGATGAGCCTATCAAAGGTATTTTTAAAAATCTGTGTTATAGTAGGGTGTTTTTTATTTCTAGCATTTCATTTTGATACTTTCATAAGTTTCCATCTCTCATCTGTTCCTACATATTGTTTATTTTTTCCATTGAGCTTTCAACATAATAATCATAGTTACTTTTAAGTCTTCTATCTGATAATTCCAAACTCTTTGTCATAGCCGAGTCTAATTCTGATGTTTGTTTTCTCTCTTGAAACTTTTTTAAAAAGTTTTACACCTTTATTGAGATACGTGACATATAACATTTTGTAATTTTTAAGGTGTAAGCATAATGATTTGATATATGTATATACTGCAAAATTATTACCACAATAAAGTTAGTTAACACAAACAGCACCTTATAAAGTTACCTTTTTGTGATGAGAACATTTAAGATACACTTTCTCAGGAGTTTCCAAGCATATGATACAGCATTAACTAGAGTCACCTTGCTGTACATTAGATCCCTGCAACTCTTCCATCTTATAACTGAAAGTGTGCACCCTTTGACCCACACGTCCCCAACTCCCCCACCTCAGCCCTGGGTAACCACCTATTTATTCTTTGTTTCTATGAGTTTGGATTTTTTTATCCACATATAAAAAAAAAAAAATTTTCTTGCCTTTTACTACGCCTTGCAATTTTTTTGCAAGCTGGACATGATTTATCAAGTAATGCGAACTAAGGTATTTAGAGTTTTAGTGTGAGGTTTGATGTTAATCCAGCCAGGAAATGGGCTGTGCTTAATGTTTCCTGTAGCTTTAGGTGCTAGAAGCTTCCGTTTTCTCCAGTTTTCTTTTATCCTACCCTGTTGACTTTGGAACTCCCTAATATTTTCTTGTTAAATAGAGTTTATGTCTTGCCACTCTCTGAGTTACGATCTCATTATACTGGAGCCCCGTTTATGTGCTGGGGAGGGGGTGGGAGGGAGTGTTCTATACTGTTCTATGCCGTCATGATTAGACCTGGGTGTTTTATGGGTTCCCTGAGCTGTGACCTTCAGAAACTGTTCATGGACTTCTTTTCTGCCCTTTTGTGATACTGGAAAGATAAAGGATACTCCAGTTGCCTAATTACACTTCCCTCTGATCAAGTGTGTCACCGGTCAAGTTGTTTGACTTAGAGGACAGTCCTTTCGTAAGGAGAATGCTCTGGGCCTATTTCAAAACAGTTACCTTTCCGTACCCTGCCTGAAACATGAGAGAGCATTTTTTTCATCAAACTTAATTGTGTTTGGCTGCAAAATTTGGGCCCGTGGGCAAAGTGACTCTTAGAGAGATAGTTAGAGCTACATATGCAGTTCCCTAATGGGTAATGGAAAGGATGGGTGACAACAGGAGTCTAAATAAATACCTGGGAAGTATTTGATATACGCTGTAACATGTGAACAAATCATCAGCCTTATAATGTTTAACAGTATTGTTAAATTCATCTTAGATGCGAAAAAATTGACTCCCTGAGAAGGAAATAGTAATTTAAGTGCAATATTCTGAGCAACATACTGAAAAAAATGCTATTTTCTATATTTATAAATTACTTCGTATATAAAGCCACTCAGATACTATTTTCTTAAAAGGGCTGTATTCTTTTACATAAAACATATCTCTTTAGTGAAAATATTAAGCAAAATTTCACATAGCATCTTAAAGTGTTGTTTTATGACAAATCCTCTCTGTGAATGTTTTGTACTTGGGGCATGCAAATTGATGGGAATATGTTAGATTGAAATGAGAATTATTCCAGGCCTCGCAGACTGTCTCACATTTTGAAAACCTAACTAGGCCGATTAAGTTCTAAAAGCTCCATAGGGATATCTTCAATTCTAAGAAAATAGAACCTCAGTATTGAGAATGGATAAGCCCTTCAGACCATTTTACTTGCATATTGACAACTCGTGAAGACTTTTTTATTTTCTCTTTATTTTTTTTCCAGAGGACTGAGTTTCCATTCATTGAGGTGCTGAATCCTTTACTCCAAAGAGGTCAGCCTCTGGAGCAGTGAGGAGCTCAGCGAAGTTACTTTACCTTTGAAACAATGTACATACAGGCAAAGTAACTCAAAGCAGTCATTTCCAAATTACAGCAAATATATTTTAAATACCTACAATTTTATTTTTCAACTATATCTCAAAAAAGCTAAAATTAACAAAGAAAACATTCATCAAACTAGGAATAAAATAAAACTTTCTCAATCTGTTAATAGTTGTCTGTGAAAAATGCATAGTAGCCCAGCCAGGCATAGCTCAGCAGTTGAGTGTTGACCTAGGATCCAGGAGATCACAGTTTGATTCCTGGTCAGGGCACATGCCCGGGTTGCGGGCTCGATCCCCAGGCAGGGACATGCAGGAGGCGGCCGATCAATGACCTGCTCATCATTGATGTTTCTCTCTCTCTCCCTCTCCCTTCCTCTCTCTGAAATCAATAAAGATATATTTTTTTAAAAGTGCATAGTAATCATTATAGTTAATTGAAAAACACTAAATGGCTTACTCCCCAAAATCAGGAACAATACACATATTCTCTCTGCTGCCACATGTATTCAAGATTTCACTGGTGTTCCAGCCACAACAAATAAGAAAGAAAAAAGAAATAAAATATATACTGTTTGGAAAAGGAGACATGAACCTATTTTTGTTTCCATATGATATAAGTTTTTATACAAAAAATCCTAAGGATTCCATTAAAAAGGTTTTAGTTATAACAAACAAGTTCAATGAAACGTTATATTTCTACACAATAACAAAGAGGAAACAATTATTTATAATAGCAGAAAAAGGAACAAAATACCAATAAGAAAATTTAACAAAATTACTGCAAGCTTTGCACACTGAAACTTATAAAATATTGTTAATAATATTTAAAGACAATGTAAATAAATGGGAATACATACGATGTTGATAGATCAGAAGGCTTAATATTGTTAAGATGGCAATTCTCTCAAATTGATCTACAAATTCAAGGCAACCCTTATGAAATCTCAGCTGCATTTTTGCAGAAATTGACAAGCTGAACAAAAAACTCATATGGAAACGCAAGAAACTCATAATAGCCAAAGCAATCTTGAAAAAGAAAAACAATGTTGGAGGATTTACACACTTTAATTCCAAAACATACTACGAAGCTAGAGTAATCAAAATTGTGGTACTGGAAATAAATTTAGATATATAGGTTAACGGTACAGAACTGAGAGTCCACAATTAAACTCTCACATTAATGGTTAGTTGATTTTAGACAAGAAAGTCAAAAAATAAAATAATAGTATTTTCGACAAAAGACACTGGAATAACTGGATATCCACATTCAAAAAAAGGATGAATTTGAATCCATACATCACACCATACTCAAAACATAGCTCAATGTGGACCACAAAGCTAATTATTTAAGGTAATACTGTAAAACGTCTTGAAGAAAATATATGAGTAAGCCTTTATGACCTTAGGTTAGGCAATTGTTTCTTATATAGAACACTAGAAAGCACAAGTGAGTACAGAAAAAATAGATAAATTTAACTTTAAAGTACTCCTAATCTCAACAATAAAAAGTCAAATACCTTAATTTCAAAATAGCTTAATTTCAAAGGCCAAGGATTTAATTTTTTTCGAATATTGTATCCTTAGATATTTCCCCAAAGATATAAAAATGTAGGATCAATACGTTGTTTCTTAACATCGTTAGCTATTAGGGAAATGCAAATCAAAATCACTATAAGACACCACTTTATCCAGTAAAATGGATAAAAATATTCCAAAGCAGTCACTAACATGTTTTGGAAAGAATCCCAAAAACTTTGAGCCCTCATATATTATTTATCAAGTATAAAATGTTTCCACCACTTTGAAAACATTTTATCAGTTCCTTAAAATCCTAAACATAAGTTACCCTGTGACCCAGCTATTCTAATCCTAGACGTGGACCCAAGAGAAATGAAAACAGATGTCTGCAGAAAGAGTTATAAATGGATATTCAGAACAGCAATTTTCATCATAGCCAAAATGTGGAAACAACCAGATGCCCATCAACGAAAGAATGGATTAAAAAATGTGGCACACCCATATAATAAAATATTATCCAGGGGGAAAAAATGAATGAATACGGACCCATACTTCCACATGGACGCGCCTGAGAACTGGATGCTAAGTGGAATAAACAGTCACGAATGTATGCGAAATATCCATTCAGGCAAACCCATGGAGGCAAAAAAATAGATTAGTGGTGACCTAGTGGGGGGGCAGAGGAAGGAGAAGTGGAAATGGGAAGTGATTGCTAATGACTATGGGATTTCTTTCCGAGGAGGTGAAATATTCAAACTTTCATTATGGTGAAGGTTGCACAATTCCTACATTCCTAAAGCCACCCAACTCTGTGATTTAAACAGATAAATTTCACGGTACATAAAATATATACCAATCATTTAAAAAAGTAAAGGTACAGTGTGAGCATAAAAATAAAGCACTAACAAAACCTGGGGTTGAGAAATTAAGGAAGGATCCCTAAAGGAGGTGAACGCATTCCTGGAGGCTGAAGCACAAATGAAATCTCTTGTGTTGTGTAGTGGATTGGGGAACGAGGAATGGGCTGTGACCTAGCTGCTCTAATATCCATTCTTTATCTTTAATGCATTCTTTCTCTTTATCCAGGAATGGCAAGGGGAAAAAAATCCTCTTGAACAACAGACCTTCCAGTGAACGTATTAGAGGCATTCACTCAAAGCAAAATACTTATCTATGAAATGTTTTTAGTAGGATACACCAGTGTGCCTATCATTGCTTACTGTAAGCAAACCTGACATCTGTGGATTTATGGGACATACCGTTCTAGAAAATTTCATGTACTCAATGTAATTATTGGAGAAGAAGATAAAGATATTTTATGACCAAAATATTTATCTAGCTAGATATTTCTAAGGCTGTACACTGGATAAGATCTCTAATTCTTGTGAATTGTGACATGACAATTTAATCCTTTGTGCTATCTCACAAGTAAAGAGCTTTCCAGATATCGGAATAATACATGAGAAGGTCCTGAGATGTGCAATAGCCTAGGTAGGCTTGGAAAATGCTTAGTATCATTAGCGCCAAAGATTAAGGATACGACTGATACAAGATAAATACAGATAGAAGTAGGAGTCAGCCACAACAAGCCTTACATGCCACAATAAAGGGTGAGACTTTGTTCTAAAGGCTATGAAGTCACTAAAATTATTTAGTGAAAGAAGATGACGCAGTTTTTGTGTTAGGAAAAATGTCACATGATCGTGAGTCTGAAGGTTAATTTTGCCAAAGTTAGTGTTCATCGGTTTTGTACAGTGGCCCTTCATTTTACCCTTCTGTTCCTCTCCTCTCAGAATTATGGCTTCCTGTTTTTTGACTTATTATATGGTGGCAAGATGGTTTCTACAGGTCAAAGCATCATATCCTAAGATAATATTATCCAAAAAAAGTCAAGGTTTTCTACCCTCTACCATTTCTTTCTCAGGAAATAAAATAGTCTCTAAAATCTTATAGACTTTCCCTAAGGTCTTATTGGCTATAGTTGGATAGCATTCTTTCTGTGTGTGTGTGTGTGTGTATGTGTGTGTGTGTGTGTGTGTGTGTGTGTGTGTGTGTGTGTATATATATATATATATATTCATCATTGCTGGTCTCTATTGTGAGAGGCCCCTTGTTAGTGAGAAAGGGGGACTGGAGAAAGCTTACTGCTAGGTGGGCAGATTGGAGACTATGCCAGGTGCTTGCTTTGCATCTATTGCAAGTTAACAACCTCAGAACCCTTAGAAAATTGCATGTTTTCCACCTGAAGCCAGCCAGCCCTCCTCCTCAGCCCTCCTTTTGGTCCATGGCTTCCTCCAAGGCTTCTATTAGGACACATGGGTTGAATCTGGCCTTTCTGAAAGGTCCTGCTTCTGAAAGTGACTCGCGTCTCAGGTTGTCCCCCCCCCCCCCCCCCCCGGGACAGTCTTCTGAATCAAAACTCACGTTCTGGGCAGTGGTGGTCAAAAGAGGCAACCAATCCATGTTTAAAAAAGTAGAAGATTTTAAACTCCCTTCAAAGGAGAATTTTCAGTTGGAACAGAATTTCCTTCATCGAAGTAACTGCAAGATTGGGAAGAGTCTGAAGGAGCGGTGTTGAATGTGGGGCCTGCAGGGCTCGGCTAGGAGGGGCGCGCTTTTCTCCCCGTGGGGCCCGGCTGTCCATCAGCGTATTATCCGAGAAATCGGTGGGGGGAGCAATGCCCTGTGCTCAGCCCCCCTCTCTGCAACCTACCGCTCAGGGCCTCAGAGCAGCCCCTGGAAGGCGCCCGGAGACAGGCGAAGTCTGTGCCCTGAGACGCCCTCCAAGGAAGGGGTGAGGCCTTGGCACGGCTTCTGAGATGCTGCCCCTGGCACAGTGAATGTATCTTAAATACACATAGCACAAAACTAAGTTTATTAGGCACCTGGGAATGACGGGACAGAGCAATGCAGTGACGTTGCAAGTGCGTGGGGCCTTCCGAGCGAAAGTGTTCTGCCACGTTGTGACTATGTACCCATGTGCATCAGCTCACCTGCTCCCTGAAAGCGTAATTTTCTAATTTATTATTGCTGGAAGTCCAGAATGACATTACCATCATCATTACTTTCACTAAATACTTCATATAACTCTGCTTTTAATAGCTCACTTTCCAATATACTGTATTTGATTTTCCTTGGGACAGGGGACGAAACGGTCACAGGGTTTAAACGGCCAGAGGGCTGACACGAGAATGCAGCAAAGCAATGCAGGCGCTCTGCTACCAGCTTGCTCACACAGTCCTTGAGCAGACAGCACACAAACAATTTATCTGTGCATGACCAAAATTGCTTCATTTTATATTTTTCTAAACTCCCTCTACCCTTCTCACGGTAGTTTCATGAGGCTGAAGTTTAAAAACAATAAGCATTAGTGCTGAACTCTTACACTCCCTTCTCTAGTCACGCCTACTGTGTGTTGCTTGCATGAGGTCCACCAACTAAGAGAAGTCACGCCTACTGTGTGTTGGTTGCATCAAGCTCGCCAACTAATTTTAAGTCTTGACAGGACAGAAACCAGATCTTACATAGCTCAGATCGTAAGCACCCAAGCTCAGCAAAGGACCCTGAGCACAGTCGTCCGACCCGACCATTGTTATTTGAAGTTGCAGAATCTTATGGTAATGGTGCCATATCCGTCTCACTGGAGAGCTTGGCTGCGCAGACATGGAGCCGCAGCTCTACCTGAGCATCGTCTTTCCAAACATCAGTCACCACGCCGCAGGTGCCCACCAGCCAGCCAGGGAAACAGTGCTTGGCCCTGAGTGCTGGGTGTGAAGATCTTACCCCTGGATTAAGGCGGTTTTACCTGGCGCCGCCCACCAATGTGGAACCTCGAGAGGAATTTCAAGAGAACCCTTACATGCTGTTTGCAATCCGTGTCTTCATTGCACCTGGGATGTGTCATTATTTATTTTGCACTGTGATTCGGTAAGGGACAGATTTTAAAGCTCAGCCAGAAATACATGAATTCTCCCCTGGGTACAGAAAACTGTTATAACCAGAGACGGGTGCCTGCATAACTTCTTAGGGCTGCTGTAACAATATACCACAAACCGGGGGGCTTAAACGACAGAAGCGTGTTGTCTCGTGGTCGTGTGGGCTAGAAGGCCAAGATCAAGGTGCAGGGGGGTGCTTCAGCCTGAGTGTTGTGAGGGAGAGTCTGTCTCTTGCTTCTCTCATCACTCCTGCGGGTTTCCCGCAATCTTGGGCATTTCTGCTGGGAGACGTATCACCCTGATCTCCCCTTCACTCGGCATTTTCCCATTCTCCTGATGTGTGCCTGTCTCTGTGTCTGAATTTCTTCTTTTTGTCAGGATAGTGCTCATGGTGGATTAGGGCGCATACTAAGGGCCTTATTTGAACTTGATTTCATTCTATAATTTCATTCTATATTGAATTCTATAACAGAATTTTATTCTATATTGGAGCACGGTCACTTTGAGGTGCTGGTGGTTAAGACCCCAGCATACCCCTTTGCAGGAGAAGGGCCCAGTTCAATCCATAAGTCACAGCCTACTGTGCCTCACACCTGCAGTCATTTGTCTGGAGTGATATTTTTAACATACATTTGATTATTAGTTTCTCTCTCCTGAAAAGCTTTCCCTTGGTGACATTAATATGAATAAGCACATATGGTTTTATTTCTTTCCACCATAAAAACAACTTGCTCATGACACGATCAGCCCAGGTAAACGGAATGCTTGCTGGTTGAACAGAGAGGCTCAGGAAGGAGAGAAAAGTTTGGCTGATGAAAAATATTCCCGTGTCACTGCAGAGTAGACATCTGGTGGGCACGGCTTTTTTAGGTGAAGAGGAGATGAAGAGGGTGAAATAATGGGCAGTTTTTAGTATGCTTCTGAAAAGCTAAATGGAAGCTGGCAGTGAAACCTGTGTAACTGGGTCACCATCTGGAGGGGCGCTGTTGGCTGTAACCCCGGGGAGTGTCGTAGCCTTTGTTTCCTGACAATAATAGCGGCTGTGTCCTGGGCTCTTACTGTATTCCAGGCGACACCTTACATTACTGCACCCTCCTCAACAGACCTGTGCAGAAACTTATGCTAGTGAGCAAATGAGCCTCAGAGTGACTAGGGAGCTTTTCCAGCACTAGTGAGTGATAAACCAGAGCTTGAACCCTGATTATTTGAACTCAGCGTTTCACCCTTTGACCGCTTGCTGCCCTTGGGTTAACACCCTTCCTCTCTCCAGTTCACCAAGGGTCAAGCTGTGTGGCAGGAATACCCCACTAGACTGAAGTCAATCGCCCACCCAGCAGGCGAGCGAGGAGCACCGGGAGCATCTCAGAGGCCTGAGAACTGAGCTCCACGGCCAAGCTGATCTCATTGGTCCTTTTGTGGGATTCAGAGCTGGGTGGTGCACACACGCACACACACGCACACACATGCACACGCACACGCAAAGTAGGAGCACATGTGAACTCCTACCTTGCAGGAAGGACTCATCTGCTCCTCTTTGCATTTTAGCACCTGCAATAGGTTACATGTTTGTGTCTCCCCTACAAAATCCATATGTTGAAACCTGGTTCCAATGTGAAGGCGTGAGGAGCTGGAACCTTTGGGAGGTGATTTGATCATGAGGATGGAGCCCTCATGAATGGCACTAAGCCCTCATGAGGGAGGCCCAGAGAGCTGCTTTGTTCCTTTAACCATGTGAGGACCCGGTGAGAAGGTGACCAGGAAACAGGCCCTCCCCAGAGATCGAATCCGTTGGCACCTTGATCTTGGACTTGGACTTCCCAGCCTCCAGAACTGTGAGAAGTGTATGTTTGTTGTTTAAGCCACTTAGTCTAAGGTATTGTGAGAGCAGCCCGAACAGACTAAGGCATCGTGTCAATCCCAATTCGCTCTAATACTCAGACCCTTCTGGCTCCAGTGTGTCCCCAGGGTAGCCTCAGAGAAGGTGGCCTTTGTGGGACATGATTTCTTCCCTCCCTTTACCTTCTAAATCTCTTGTTTCCCTTCTTTTTTCTTACAAAGTACAAGGCAGCCAGATTTTATCTGATTGTGCTCTACTGTAGAATGGTCATTGATTATATAAATGCAGTTTAAGCAATAAGATTTGTTAGTTAAATTCTGCCTCTCCTTAGCGGTTTGGTAATTAAACTTCCAACGGTTTTCAGAAAGCTTTAGGGAAATGTGCATGAACAGAAGCATGTGTGTGTGTGTCTCTCTGTGTGTGTATACATTCAAATATATAGTTTAATTAATAGAGATAAAAGTTATTTTATTTTTTTCTAGATCAGACCACTCAGCAAGTCCGTTGTGACGTCACCTTAAAGCCAGCAGTCACATTCCTGGCAAAAAAAAAAGCAAATCTGCACACTCACCTCCCAAACACATGGAAGGCACACAATCCTTCTCATTTTATAGGAAAATGTGGCATCATGTCTTCCTGTGGCCCATCTACGATTTCTGAAGTTAGCCTTAATTTAACTAAGGTAGCTATGTTTTCTAATCATGAGTCCCTTGGGTCTATGGAGGAGGAAAGGGAGGGTCGGATTTGGTGGTCGCCTGTCCATCAGGGCTTAAATGATGTTCAGGTAACTTTCCCAACCTCCTCTGAAGTGAAACAGCCCTAGGGGTGGGAGGAGAGGGGCTAGACAAGTTCACGAGACCCAGACTGATGGGGCCATGAGCCTAAGCACAGTGCTGCAGGCGCCCGAAACACCTGAGTCTGCTGGGTTTGAAACCCCTAAGTCACAATTCAAGAGCTTGGTATTAAACATTTTCACCTGAGGAATAAACAGTTCATGCACCGAGCCAGGCAAAATACACTCAGGCTTTTATTTTTGCGTTTTCAGAAAAATCCATGTTCAGGAGAGTGTCTCTACCACAGACCCGCAGCTCAGTGAGTTTTTGCAAACTGAACAGGCATGTGTTCAGCACTCAGATCAGGAAACAAAACACTCCCCACTCCCAGAAGCTCCTCCACCCTCTATCCAGTTCCCCCCTGTCCCCCCCTCACTATGCTGAAAAATAAATCAGGCTGTTTAAAAAATGATGGAGCCTGCACACCTTTATTTACCTGGAGACAAAAGGCGAAAACAGCCTCTGAGGAGCTCAGTCCCTCCCAGAGCTTGGCCCTGGGAGCGGCAACGCAGCGGGCGGTGGGCTTAGATCAGCTCCCTGGGGCCCCTGCACCCCTGGACTGACAAACAAGGGGTTCCTCGTGGAGTCGCAGGGTGGGCTCAGCCTGGACAGCTCTTTGCTTTGGGGGCTGCTCAGTCCTTGCTCCTCCAGCTGGGGTGAGACGAGCATTTGCCACGATAGCTATGAACGTGCAAGGTCGGCCTCCGCCGGCGAGTCCTTAATTGGACGGGGCCTTCGCTCGCCCCCTCCTCTGTTCCCTGGGCTCCTCTGTCGCCATGTGTGGGATTTCCCCGACATTACAGAGAATGTTCTCTCTGGGTATGATTTCAGCCACAGGCTTAAAACTGCTGAATGTGTTTAGATAAGGTCTTCCTCCATCGGTGTCTCAGGCAGCTTGCAGAGGCGAATGGATTCTCCCTGTTGTATGTAAGGCATAGGGGTGGCTATATTGGTCATATCTACCACTAACATAAATACGTTTTGCTTCACAGTTTTCACTTACAACAATCCATATTTTTCAAAAACATTTCTCAGTTACGGGTGGAGTCAGTTTGAAGCGGGGTGGTTTGGAAACGTTAGTGTTTCTGACCATAAGAAAGTCTCCCCAAGTCCCCTCTCTCCTAAACCGGGGGAAATCATAGCTCTCGGGGATCATGCCATTTACATAAAGTTTCTCCATCCCGATCCACATGAAAAGCACAAAATTATTTTATACCTTTAACAAACTAGAGCTAAAAGTTATCTTTGAGGAAGTGCTAGATTTTGAGTGGACAACATTTAAGGCTAATTCGAGATGAATTTAGGAGCTAATCTGGCCACACGCTAGGTAGATAAATTGGACAAGACATCTCTCTAGAGCCCGTCTCACTTTTACGGCAGTAAGAAGTGTTTGTGGCCTTTGCTGTCAGCATGAGGACCCGTAGAGGCCTGAGAGTCCGTTGTCACAGTGAGAGGCTATACCAAAATTAATGGCCAGGCCTTTCCCCGTGTTGCCCTGGGCCAAGAGAGGAGTGCACTTTTTGGGTCACTATTTTGCCTCTAGAAATCTGTTGCGTTACAACACAGGCAGATGCCGTTTTGTGCAAGAATTACAAGCAGTCCTTTATAAATAAAAAGATCACCACCAACCCATCATCTGCACTACAGGAGCTCTGCCCGGTTTTGTCATAATGTTTATCCACTGATCCTTATAAAAATAGGCCGTTTGCTGGCTGGTGGCTGGGGCAATTATGCTTTCGGTGGCAGGGGGTGGAAATCAAAACACAACTTACTAGCCCATAAAGGGATCAAATCCTCAACCCTGGAATCACTACCAGAACTAACAGAATTCGATTTTCTGCGACATAGGTTCTATTTCTATGGGGTAGGCAAGGATCTCGCTCCATATCTAATTAGCTTTTTTTACTAAATTAGCATATATTCCCGCTGGAAAGATTTTTTTAGGGTGGAAGAAAAATACGCTTGTTATCTACAAGCAAACACAGAATTTGACGTCTCTGCTGAACCCAAGTCTAGGATCTTGAAAGCCGTAACTCTAATTCCCATTTGAGATGAGTGCGGGGAGACTCTATAGTATTGTCATTAATAGCACACATCTTACAGTCAGACACCCTGACCCTGTCATTTTTTAGCTGTGTGAGCTTAGAGGTATAACTGCTCTCTCTGTGTATGTTCCCGCCTTTGTAAATAATAACATCTGCCTTAGAATGTTGTGAAGATTAAATAAATGGGATAATATACATTAAGAGCTTAGAACAGTGTCTGTCACGTAGTAGGTGCTCTTTAAACTGCAACTTTTATTATTATTCTCATTGTGTCCCCTTAAGGGACATATAGGAGTCAATTGTCTCATTTCCATCATCCAGCAATGCCGCCTTCTCAGAATATAAAGATATGTTCTAAACTGTGGGGGGGAAGATCCACATGATCCAAATTATTTCGTGCCATTACAGCACTTACATTCTAAATGATGGGCAATCAAATCTCACGCTTCACGGGCCAGGTTGGTCGTTAAAAAGCCTCCGTCCCTCCTCGACGTGGGTGCTCTGCAGCAGATGGTGCTGTCCCGATGCGGTGTCCTTCCTGCCACGAGCAAGGGTGGCTTAATGGGACCTCACCTTTGCAAAGCAGTTTCCCTCTTAGTTAAGAGCGTGTGCTCAGAAGGCAGACGACACAGGGAATATTCCAGCTCCTTCATTTACTTGTTGCTTACCCTTGGGTGAGTTATTAAACCTCTCTGCCCTCAGCTCCTCTAGCAAAGCAATGGGGCTACCTCAACGCATGGCTGTGAGTGTCCCACGGGATGGTCAGAGGGTGCCCATGAAGCTTGCAGCCATGCCTGGCACAGAGGCTTTACTGCCAATTTTATTATCAGTTACAATATTATTATTACCTTTGTCTATTTATCTGTGTCCCATTCCTGAAAGAAAAGGCTGCTAGAGCCTGATAGTTCACATCAAAATAGGATAGTAACTCCATTGTCATTTTTAATAATAACCCCATTACAAACTGTGCCAGCGAACAGCTAGAGGGCCATCTCATGACATCACAGAGGTTTAATTTATTTAGTGAATGACTAAGCGATGGCTCCAGGTAGACTACGGGAGTCTGAAATTTGTTTTATGTTTTCGCTTTGATGTGGGACTGTTGCTTCTGGTCCCTCTCAGGTGACAGAGCAAGGAAATACATGTTGCCTGCTAACCGTGCTGTGTGTACGTTTACACCTGCAACCATCTGTATATTGAGCCCCACATGCCTTCGTAGCAATGCCTCTGATTCTAATCCGTTACCCCGGGTTATCCCAGCCTCTCACCCGTGCTTACTTACATGTAACCTCCCGCGCCAACAGGGGTGACAGGGCTCCGCCACCCACCATCATTTTCATTGTCCATCTGTGCCCCTGTGGAGCATCTTTATTAACTTGGCCATAGCATTTACGCTCAGTCTCGCTGCCTTTAGTGTTACAGATGCCTTGTCCAGTTTCCTAGGTCGGCACCTTATTCCCTGCCTCCTTCGGTGAGGCGCTCCATATATTCAAAATACAGCTGGATTATTTTGTCAAAATCTGCATTCCATCCTAAGATCTTGGTTATTTTAAATTAATTAATTTTTTTTAATTACATGCATCACTCCTTAATGATGAAAAGTTTTTGCTGTAAAGTTTTATGGATTTTGACAAGTGCGTAGTGTCATATATCCAGCATCACAGTACCACAGAGGAGAGCCTCACCTCCCTAAAATATTATATTTGCTTCACCTATTCAACACCGCACCTCGATCCCTCTAGTGCCCATTGATTTTTTGCTTTCTTGCTAGTTTGCCTTCTCCAGAATGTCATGTAATTGATTGAAATCTTAGAGTATGTAGCCTTCGAGACGAGCTCTTCTCACTAAGAAACATACATTTAAGGCTTAGCCATGCATTTCACAGCTTCTTAGTTCATTTATTTTGACCACTGATTAATAGCATCCTATTGTGTGGCTGTATCATAGTTTATTAATTCACCTATTGAAAGATATAATTGTTTAATTTTTTCAGGTTATGAAAAAAAACAATTATAAACATTCATGTGCAAGTCTTTATATACCTATAACATCATAAACACTAAAGGTGTAAAACTTGATTGGATACATTTCTATGCTGACCAATGGTCACCAACATGATGTTAGCTAACACCTACATCACATCATTACCGTTTCTTTTTTGTGGTGAGAACATTTAAAACCTACTCTCTTAGTAACTTTAATGTATATAATACAGAATTATTAACACGATCACCACGCTGCACATTAGGTTCCCAGGCCTGCTTATCATACAAGTGGAAGTTTGTAGTCTTTGGCCAACATCTCCCATGTTGTGCCATCTCCCCCTCCCTTATCCCTGGCCCCTGATAAATACAATTCTAGTGTGTGATTCTATACATTTAGCTTTTTTAGATTCTATACGTCAGTGATATCATAGAGTATTTGCCTTTTTCTGCCTGACTTATTTTACTTAGCATACTACTTTCAGAGTCTATCCACATAGGTTGTAGAATCAGTTGTGTAAGTAGGCAAGAGTGAGCCTGCTGATCCTGTGGCAGGACTCTGTTCATCTCCGTCAGAAACCGCCACACGGTCCCCACGGTGGCTGTGCCATCTGCATTCCCATCAGCAAGGATCTGGAGCGCTATTGCTCTACATCACCACCAGCGACTGGCACTGGCCCTGCATTTTCAGATTTTAGCGATTTCAATAGGCGAGTACTGGTGTCTAATTGTTTCCCTTTGTAATCCTCTAACGGCAAATGATGCTGAGAAGCTCTTTCATGTGTTTATTTTCCATCTGTATTATTTTCTTTGTTCAGGCACCTGTCAGACCTTTCCCTGGTGTTTAGTTGGGTTGTTTCTTTTTTGTTGTTGTTGAATTCTAAAAGCTCTTTGTGTATTTCGAATGTGAGTCTTGTGTTAAATATATGTTTCACTGATATTTTCTCCCGGTCTGTGGCTTTCTTTTCATTTTCTTAATAGTGTCTTTCTCAGAGTGAGTGGAAGAGTTTACTTGATAGACCCCAACATAGTCATTTTATTCTTTCATGGATTGTGGTTTTGCTGTTATAGCTGAAAACCCATTACCAAACCCAAGGTCATCTAGATGGTTTTCTGTTACTTTTTTATAGAAGTTTTGTTGTTGTTTTTTAAATATATATCTTTACTGATTTCAGAGATAAGAATGGAGAGAGAGGGGAGGGGTAGAAACATCAATGATGAGAGTCATTGATCGGCTGCCTCCTGCACGCCCCCAGCTGGGGACTGAGCCCACAACCTGGGCATGTGCCCTGACCGGGACTCGAACTGTGATCTCCTGGATCCTAGGTCAATGCTCAACCGCTGAGCCATACCCAGCCAGGCTATAGAAGTTTTATAGTTTTCATTTTACATTTAGCTTGAAGATGTACCTTGAGTTTATTTTTGTGACGGGTGTAATGTCTGTGTCTAGGTTAGTTTTCGTTTGTGTGTTTGTTTTTGCTCATGGATAGGTGTTCAATTGTCCCAGCACCATTTACTGAAGGATCATCCTTTCTCCACTTACTTGCCTTTGCACTGTTGTTAAACATAGTTGACTATTTTTTTAGTCTTTCTGTGTGCCCAGTCTTCTATCCCATTAATCTATGTGTCTATTTCCCCCCTAATATCATGCTTTCTTGATTGCTGTAGCTTTATAAGAAGTCTTAAAATGGACAAGTATACCCTTCATCTTTGTTCTTTTCTAGTACAAGTTGGCTCTTCTAGACCTTGTGTCTTTCCACATAAATTTTAGAATCAGTTCATCAATATCTACAAAACAAGTTACTGGGATTGTAATTGAAGTTTTGTTGAATATATGGATCAAGTTGGAAAGAATTGATATAATAATAGTGAGTCTTCCAATCCATGAACATGGAATATCTCTCCACTTATCTATTATTGTTATTATTATTATTATTTTATTTATTTATTTTTTATTGGTCAAAATACTACAGATGTCCCCTTTTTCCCCCATTGACCCCTTCTATCCTGCACCCACTCCCCTCCCCAGGCCTTCACCCCACTATTGTCTGTGTCCATGGGTTATGCATATATGCATATAAATTCTTTGGTTAATCTCTTCCCACCTTCCCATCCACCCCCACCTTCCCTCTGAGATTTGTCAGTCTGATCCATGCTTCCATGTCACTGAATCTATTTTGTTCATCAGTTTATTATGTTCCATAGATTCCACATAAGTGAGATAATGTGATTGTCTTTCTCTACCTGGCTTATTTCTCTTAGCATAATGCTCTCCAGGCCCATCCACACTGTCCCAAAGGATACGAGATCCTTCCTCTTTAAAGGTGCATAAGATTTCATGGTGTAAATGTCCCACAGCTTTTTTATCCATCTACTGATGAGCCCTTGGGCTGTTTCCAGGTCTTGGCTATTGTAAATAATGCTGCTAGGAACATAGGGGAGCATATATTCTTTCTGATTAGTGTTTCAGGATTCTTAGGATATATTCCTAGAAGTGATTTATTTCATTAGTTTTGTACTTTCCTGCATTTTGTTAGATTTATACCTAAGTATTTCATGGCTTTAGATTAATGGCATTGTTTTTTGCTGTTTTCATTTAACCAATTGTTAATTACAGGTAGATGGGAAAGAAATTGACTCTCATGTATTAAACTTGTATTCTAGGACCTTACTATGCGCACTTATTTATTAGTTCCAGGAGTTATTTTTTGTTGCTACTTTGGCTTTTCTACATGGATAATCATGTAAGTTTTATTTCTTCCTTTCCAATCTTTATAGCTTATATTTCCTTTCATTGTCTTATTCCAGCCTGATTATAAATATGAATGGTAAGAGTGGACATCCTTGTCTTGATCCTGGTCTTGGGGGAAACAGTGTCCCATGATATGACAGCATGATTTTTCTTCTTAAGCCAGTTGATACATTGAATTACACTGATTAATTTTCAAATGTTGAAACATCCTTGTATACCTGGAATAAATTGAACTTGTCATGGTCTATAATTCTTTTCATACTTTGTTGAATTTAATTTGCTATTTTCTGTTGAGGATTTGTGCATCTTTATTCATGAATGATAGTGGTGTGTGGTTTTCCTTTCTTGTAATGTCTTTATCCATTTTGGTATTTGGGCAACACTGGCCTCATAGAATAAGTTAGCAAGTGTTCCTTCTGTACCTATTTTCTGAAAGAGATGGTTGAGAATTAGTTTCCTTTCTTGCTTAAATGTTTGGTAGAATGCATTTGTGCCTTTTTTCTGGAAGAATTCTGTTGCTTTCTATTTTGAAAAGTTATTAATGTTGATTCAATTTTGTGAGTTTCTGTAGCTATAGACCTTTCCAGATTATCTATTTCCCCTTGAGTGAGTTTTAATCGTGTCTTTCAAATATTTGATCCACCTCATCTGTTATCAAATTTGTGTGCATAAAGTTGTTTATAATATAACTTTATTATTTTTATAATGCCTGTGGGGTCAACAGTAATGCTCCATTTTTTATTCCAGATATTAGTAATTTGTGTCTGGACAGAGGCCCCTCGATTTCATTAATATTTTGAAAGAACAAAGCTTTTGGTTTTATTGATTTTCTCTATTGATTTCCTGTTTTTAAAGTCATTGATTTTTACTCTGATTGTTATCATAGCTTTTCTTCTGCCTTTTTTGGTTTAAATTGCTCTTTCATCTCACCCTGGCCAGTTTGGCTCAGTGGTCAGAGCATCGGCCCACGAACTGAAGAGTCCCAGGTTCGATTCCTACCAAGGGCATGAACCTCGGTTGCAGGCTCGATCCCTGGCCCTGGTCGGGGCACATGCAGGAGGCAACAAATCAATGTGTCTCTCACATCGATGTTCCTCTCTCTCTCCCTTCCACTCTCCCTGAAAAACAATGGAAAAAATATCCTTGAGGGAGGATTAATAATAATAATAAACTGATCTTCTTTTGTTTCATAAGATGGAAGTTGGGTTATTTATTTTGAACTTCTTCTCTTCTAATGTATATATCTAACATTACATATTTCCCTTTAATCACTACTTTTGCTCCATCCTGCAGGTTTTAATAAGTTGTGTTTTCATTTTTATTAGTTCAAAATACAGGGTGTCCCTGCCCAAAATGTATACACTTCAACAGCTTACTTTTGGAAATAAAATTTATTTTCATAAACACTGACTTTATAATTATTCAAAGTGTGTGTATGCATTTTTGGGAGGGACACCCTATATTTTTAAATTTCTTTTTAGAAGTGTTATTTAATTTCTAAATTTTTACAGATTTTCTAACTATCTTTATGTTTTTGACTTCTAGTTTAATTTCATTGTGGTCTAAGAGCATGCTTCTAATGATTTTTATACTTTAAAATTTTAAAGGTGTATTTTATGGTTTAGTAAAGAATATGATCTATGTCATAGGTAAATGTAAGCTTGAAAAGTGTGTAGTTAGCTGTTTTTGTATGGATAATTATATGAATGTCAAAAAATCAAGTTGATTAAATACTGCTCTTTAGATTATATTTTGACTTATTTTCTGGTTGCTTGATATATCAATTTCTGAAAGAGGGCTGGTTGCTGAAGTCCCCAATTAAAGCAGTGGGTATGTCAATTCTATCTGCTTTTTGCCTCCCGTGTTTTGATGGTTTGTTGTTAGGTGCATATATTTTAAGGATTGTTATGTCTTCTTAAAGAATGGAAACGTTAAGTAACACTTCCCTTACATTGTGTAAATTTCTTAATTTTAAAGTCTGCTTTTTCTGAAGTTAATATAACTACTCCATATATTTTTTTATTAACTCTATCATTCTATGTCTTTCTCCATCCCCTTACCTTTAACCTGAGTCTACATTTAAGGTGGGATTCTCTCAAGCAATAGAGAGCTGGGTGTCTTTTTTAATCCACCCTGACAGTCTTTGTCTTCTCACTGTTACGTTTAGGTTATTTCACCTGTAAGGTGAACATGGACGTTGTTGGTTAATACCGGCCACGTTTGTCACAGCTTTCTATCCATTCATTGCTTTTTGCTCTTTATTTCCTTTCCATTTTCATTTTCTTAGTTCCCTTTAAGTAAACATTTTTATAATGCTCCATTTCTCTCCTCTCTCGGCATAGCAAATATATTTATTTCTTTAGAGGATTTTTTAGTGGTTGGCCTAGTGTTTGCATTATAGAGTTTTAACTAATTTAAGCCCATCTTCAAATGCTGCTATACTTCTTCACATGGATTTCAAGTAACGTATAGTAGACGGTGTCCAATTTCTCTGCCCTGTCACTTGTCTGTATGCTTTAGTCTCCCAATATATTATTACTATTATTTCAAAAAAAATATTTAATTAATAACACTTTAAAAAAATTAAACAAATCAAAAATAGTGTGGTAAAGGCCTGGGGTAGGGGTGGGTCAAGAGGGGAAAAAGGGGGACCTCTGTAGTACTTTCAACAAAAAATATAAATTAAAAATAAATAAATAAAAGAATTTAACTTTAATTCTTTCTCTGCCGACCTTTCTTTTTGTATGTTGATCTTTCTAGGAATGTGATATTTCTCGGTGTGCCTTTTGGTGTTTATGCCACTCAGTGTCCTGTGAGCATCCTGCATCTGTGGTTTAGTTCCTGGAATTAAGTTTGGAAAGTTCTCAGGCGTTGTTGCTCTAAATATTTATTTCTGTTCTCTTCTTTCTTCTCTTTCTGGGATGCTAATTTAGTGTACGTAATGCTTTTTGAAACTGTGCCATAGTTTTTAATGTATGTGTTTTGCTCTTTGTATTTCAGCTGGGGAAGTTCTATTGATCTAGGTTCAGATTCACCGGTTCCTTCCTCGGCTCTTGTCCAGTCTACTGATGGGCACATCAGAGACATTGTTGGTTTCTGTTATGGTGTTTGTTTTTAATTCTAGCATTTTCTTTTGACTATTTCTTAGTGTTTTCATCTCTCGGCTTGCATAGCTTAGTTGTCTGTGCTGTTTTTAATGCTTGTTCGTGCCAGATGCTTAAGATTCTTCTGGTGCCCTGGTTTTTCTCTCACCTCTGTAAATCTGGCTTCCCTAAGAAATGTTCCTCAGAGAATTTGTAGAAAGGATTGGCTACAAGGTTCATTTTAATATAAAACAATGCTTTAATTTTCAGTCTATTCCCATGACATTTTAGGAACCTGGATTTTTAAAAGTGATCTAAGAACCAAAGCACATGAATTAGAACAACTTAGGCAAATAAATCTCCTGGTCTTAAAAATAAAAATTATTATCTTCTTTTCTAATCATTAAATTAAATTAGCAGAAGAATATTTAACTCTGGTTTCTTATATTCTCATTTCTAGAGCTTTATAAAAACTGCTTCTCTTAAAAACAAGCAACAACAGCAAAAATCTGTTCAGGTATAAATAAAGGAAAATACAGTTATATGTATAATTTATATATATTTTATATATAAACAGAATTATTTTAAAAATCCTCCTGACAACATACAATGCAAAAGAAATATCCTGAAGGTGTGTTGTTTTTGTTTTGTTTTGTTTTGGGGGGGGGGGGCATGTATAAGCTATTTATTAACAGACAAGACCTACACATTTATTTCTTCTTGGACACCCCCCGCCCCCCAGTTGGCCCTGGCAGCCCTTGGGCTGGCCTCGAACACAAAGACCTCAGAAGTGGCTCAGCCCTCTGTGGGCCCCAATTCCCTTCAGCCACTCCTGGCCTTAAGGAAGCTTGTCGTGCAGGCCACTGGTGGGACCAGGCTCTGTTTTCCATCTCTCACGTCCGTCTGTCTGCTCAGGAACCCGCCTGGGATCCTGCGCTGGCCTGAGTCCCTCGTGAGGGCGGCCTCAGGGCCCACTCACCCTCTCGGGTGACCACAGCTTCACCCACGCCCTTACCTGCGGTGACAGAAAAGGCCACCGATGATGCTGAGCGCTTGCCAGCTGTGCTGGGGCCTCTCGGGGCTCACTGGAGTCAGGGTGGGAGCAGCATGCGGGCCTCCTGGAGAGGAGCTGTCCCGAAGGTTTATGATACTGTTTAGAGAGGGTGCTACCAATTTATTCTCTCCAACAACAGAGCAGAAGGCAGCAGGAGCTGATGAGGCATCGTATTGAAGAGAAACGTTCCTGTGTTCATTCACTCACAAGCATTTACCCAGCGAGTGCTGTTTGCTAGGATCGTGGGGTGGCGCTGCTAACTCATCCTGTGAAATGATGCAAATTATTTTATCTTTCTGAAGTTCAGTTTCTGTAGCAGCGAAGCCAAAAGAAATGTACCTGCCCCCCATTCTTAGGGCGAGGCTCCTACGAGACAGTGATTGTGTCATTTGAAAAACGCCTCGCGGCATATAGTTTTATTTGTTTTTAGTTTATTTAAATTAACTATAGTTTACACACATTACAAACACTAGTTGGCATGTATTGTGTTTATAAATATAAAGAGGATAGTTGAAACTGCATTTTAGAAGCTTGGCAGGTATTGTAATGTCTTAGTAGTTTTATTTACTTAAATCTTCATTTCCATGGGGCCACCTCCCAAGCTTCCTTCCTTTCTTGTCTTTCCTTAAGGAAGCAAAGTCCCGTTTTCCTGGCTCCCTTTGGTGACTCATCTCCCTAAACCTTTTGCCTTGATTTTACAAAAGCAGAGAATTTCTCCCTGGGGCCTAACATTTTGGATGGGCCGAATTTACCAACAGCTTGTAGCACAGATGAAAGAGGGGAGCCAAAGGAAGTGGCCGAGTGAGTGGGGGGCAGGGATTAGAGAGAGTGACAGGCTTGGCCCTGCCCCTGCCCTCTTGGGAAGAGCACACGCCCATTAGATCTGCCTTTAGCAACAGCAGCCTCGGGCCTGGGACAACGCTGTCCCTGCGTCTCAGCTACCCCCGGGGGCTGCTGAGCTGGAGCAGCCATCTCCTCCTCGTGGCATTTTTCCCTGGTCTACTGAAAAGGCCTCATGCAGCAGGGTATTTATCTGCAGCTGCTTCCCTCACATGGAAGGAACTTTCCAGCCAGGATTCTGAGCCTGATTTCCACCCATTATGCTCACTGGAGCAATGTGCTGTGCTGTCCACAGCAGATAAAAACCCGAGACTCTCTCTGCATTATAGTCATCGGATGCCTGAGAAATAAATTAAGTCCTAAGCACAGCGAAAGAATAGCTGCAAGGTGCACTGGTTTATCACCACACGCCCACTCTCTCCCCTCCAGAAGCCCGGACTTTATGCGGAGGCTGCATGGAGCTTTGCACCGGGTGTCTAAACTCGACGAAAAAGCATTTGTCTGACCTCCTGGAGGCTATTAACATATCCTGCTGTCTTTTCATTACATCTTTCCCTTTGCACTAGAATCCCACAATAACATGTCTTTAAATGTCATTAAAAATTAAGAGCGCTAGACTCAGGAGGTAAAAAGGCAGGCTGCTGAAGGAAAAATATTATGGAAAAAGCACACCTTTCTCGGAAGCAGAAAAAGTAAATTGCCACTTAATTCTTATTCTAGACAATAAAAAAATAAGAACTCTCTAAGATAAAGTCATGGGACAAAAAATTGTATATAATTTGTTGTGTAAAATAATGAAATTCCCCCCAAACAAGCAAGACAATGATGATAGAGACAACTTTATTTCTACAAAGCATGAAGCAAAGGTTAGAAATGCCTTTTCCCTGATTTTTATTTATCCACATTATCTGTTGAAGCTATAGAAGAACAGACTGAAAAATTATTGTCCTAACCTTGTTTTTGTTACTGTTGGGATTGAGGTCCCCTTGCTGTTAAGTTAAATTCTCTTTATTTTGTAATACAAAAAAGTATTAAATTTGAGGAAAAAACGAATGACATTTGGTTATGTCAGAAATAGTAGATCACTTGTGGCAAGGGAAACATCAATCAATAAAGTAATTAGGAAAATGACTGATTGATAATAACATGATGTAATATTAGGTGTGTTTTTTCTAAACAGGGCCTTCCAGAGTAAAAGAGGTATAACATTCTTTTGAGATAAAAATAATACCCCAAAGATGATGAATCTAAAATAATACACTTAAAAGTGATTGAGTCTATGGCCTGGCTGGTGTGGCTAAGTGGTTAGAGCATCCACCTGTGGACCGAAGGATTCGAAGATTCGATTCCTGATCAAGGGCACATACCTGGATCGCGGGTTTGATCCCCAGCCTGGTTCAGGGTGCATGTGGGAGGCAACCAATCCAAGTGTCTCTCTCACTTTGATGTTTGTCTCTCTCTCCCCCACCTTCCACTCTTTCTAAAATAACATAACATAAGATAAAATAAAAAATAAAATGAAATGAAATGGAGAGTTTTCTCCCTACTTTAGGTAAAGCTAACCAAACCAAACTAAGAATCAGGTCTACTACGGCAAATAGAACCTAGTTAATCTGATTTTTAGACCGGAGCTTTTTATTGAATATTAGTGTCCTTATTAAACACACACATGCACACACCCCAAGAAGAACCTCTATGATTTCATGTGATCACTCACGTTCATTTGCAGATGGCAGTGTCCCAGTCACTGATGACCTTCAAAAAGCCTTTGCATAACTTGGGTTAATCACCCTTTTGGACTAAATACATGCCAGTGAGACAGTTACAAGAGTAGGAGGTATAACAGCAGCAACAACAGCTAACCATTTGGGCGTGTTCAGTACCATAAACATCTTGTATGAATTTGGCCAATCCATTTTCACAAGGTCCCTGTGAGGGGGTGTTATGATCCCCTTCTTGCAGACGCGAGTGAAACACAGAGAAGTTAGTGGCACTTCTGGGTAGCATATAAACATAGGCATTAGGTGGCTAAGCCGGGTTTTCTACCTACTTAGTATTTTCCTGAAAACTTCTCCCTCAAACCCCACATAGCACTGCTTGGCTCAGGCCTGAACTCTCCCACTTAAGCATTTTGAATGCTTCCAGAATGTGTGTGTGTGTGTGTGTGTGTGTGTGTGTATCTAGCATTAAAATGAAGCTCAGGCAGGGGTTTGGTCTTTAGAAAGGGTAATGAGTTTCTAGGAAACATTCTCCTTACATGAAAGTGTGATACAAAGATTTCAAAATGCAGCTTTGCTCTGGCTGAGTGTCAATTATTTTGTGTCTTTCATTTAGAAATTAGGTGTTTGGCTTCAATAGCACTTTTAACTGGACAGGAGCGCACAGAGCAAAAGCACAGTTAGAGTTAAGGCTTTAATTACAAATGCTACATTAACACACTGGCGTAGGCAGGAGCTATTCAAAGGGGAGCCTTTACCCTCAAGCATGGAAGGTAGTCTCCACACCAGCTGCTAATAAAAATCTTCATTCCGCAGAAAAGGCCAGTGGTGTGATTGCAGCCAGCTGTAAATCCTTTGAACAAATCTCCCTGGGAGCAAATAACACCAAGACAATTTAAGAAACAGTGATACCTGGAGAAAGGGAGAAAGGAGACAGATAAATGGTAAATCTAAGTTTCTTCCCTGAGAGTCTCTAAAACAGCCACGCCACGTGTCCTAAGAAGGACATTTCATAACTTGAACTTTTGCACGTCGATGGGGAGGGCTGGATCAGTCAGCAGGGTTCTCCCAGCCCTCACGCTTCCTACCAGCACCCTGGCTTATTGAGTATTTGCTCTGGTTTGGTAGAAGTTACACAAACAGAAGAGGTCTAGCTCAGTGATCTAAAGTTAAGGTCCAAAGGACTTTGACAAACTTCACTCCATGTTTCGGCAAGCAAGGTCCTGATACTGAAAAACGTAAAATAGTTTTGGTTTGGTATAAAAATGAAGTCAATAATTGGAAAGAGATTTTCATGGAAATGCATCGGTTTTATTCCAAAATTTATTCTCACACCTTTCAGCAAATGTTTATTTACTAAGCACCTATTATTTCCTTATTGACTGTAATTCTTCTTGGGCCTGTTGTAAGCATCAGAGTTACGAGTTCCCACCAGTATGCCCAGGTTTGTTCCAAGCTCTGAAACTACCATTCCTACAGGCAAGAGACCTTCTCTGAGCGATGTGGTCCGGCCTGGAAGGTGACCTTCTGTGAGACCTCAGTCATACAGCTGAAGATGGGTCTGTAAAACCCAGTAAGATATGGCAAACAGGGGAATGTGGGACCACAGCTAGCTTTAGGGGTGGTGCAGGCACTGGAAGGGACATGGTTTCGGTGCCCATTAATAAAGCATCCGGTGAAATAAACAAAAATGGGCATAGAGAAGAATTTGCTGTAAATTCTGATGCTGAGGACAACCAAGGAGAGGAAACAGTGTGATTCTGCGATAAGGAATTGAGGTCCTGGAGCCAGGCAGCCCGCATCTACACTCTGATTCTTTCATTTAGTAGCCGTGTGGCCTCAAGCAATCACTCAACCCCTTAGAACCTCTGCTCCATCGTTGGTAGAAATGGAGCTAATAATACTTTCCCCTATGGCTTTGTGAGAATTAAAAGACACGACACATGTAAAGTTTTAGGAACAGCGTCTGGCACATAACGAGCTCTTACCAAATGTTAGCTGTGTCTCCCGCTTCTAATTTATCTTTATAATTTTTGTTGTCTTCATTATTATCAATATTAAACAAAGGAAGATAAGTCTGCCAAGGAGACACGGTCAACATACGCCTGGTCAACATGTCAACAGAAATTATCTAAATTGAGAAACAGACTCAAAAGGAGACGAGAGATTAGGAATGACGTCTTCTAACGAGTAATGGCCAGGCTTCAAAGCTCAGGTCCAGGCCCTGGCCTCGGGAGGAGGCAGGACAGCTTGTCCATCCTCAGAGCAGGGAAGGGCAGAGGAAGGACACAGGCCACTGTTAGCTCATGAGGAGTCCAGGGCTTCTGGGCTTTTATGTTCTCTTGGAAAATGTGAGATCCCATCCTGAGCAAGCTGATTGCAGATGTGCAGAGAGGGGAGGGAGAGGGGGTAGGAAGACAGCAGCCCAGCACTTTCAGAGAGTTCAAGTTTGAAGAGCCCTGCAGGGGGTGGAGAAAGAGCTGACCTGATGACATATATAGTCTGAACCTTGGGAGTTCTGAGGGGCCATCTGAAGTTGGTGAGCATAAGCATAAAGTAGAAATAATATGTTTCACTTTATTTTTTTTCTATCACGTGGTGGTTTTGTGATATAATCACAGGCATCGTGAATGTTTGGAATCGTCAGGGTTTGTGTCTAAACATGAGGGCGATGTTTAGCGGAAGGATTAAGGGATCTATGGTACTGTTTTGGAATGATGGATGTTGGGGTGAAAGCTGGATACAGGGGGATTGAAGGAGTGAATGGGGAAGAACAAAGAGGGGATTCTGATGAGGTCCAGCAGCAACATAAGGGGTAGGGGGAGAGCTAGCGGGGAGCAGGCCGCTGGGAGAGATGCCTGTTCCCAAATTTTCAAAGGGAAGACACCAGACCCGGCAGCCTCTCCCTCTCCAATAACTTCAGTCTTCTCTACGTGGGCTCCTGCCCCACCTCTGTGCTAATGACAGAACCAAATAAAATGCCTTGGTTTGTAACCCCTGAGCTCATCTAGATGTCATATTACTGGTCACTTTTTTCTCTAACTGTCAAACCACTGAATAAATGAATCCTGTATGCTGCTTTCATCTCTTTCTTGTCTTTTTTTATTTTTTAATAAGTTTTTATTGATTTCAGAGAGAGGAAGGAAGAGGGAGAGAGAGATAGAAACATCAAAGATGAGAGACGTTGATTGGCTGCCTCCTGCATGCCCCCTACCAGGGATCGAGCCTGAAACCCAGGCCTGTGCCCTGACCTGGAACCTCAACCTCCAGGATCCGAGGCTGATGCTCAACCGCTGAGCCACGCCAGCCGGGCTCTTTCCTTTCTTTGCCTCAGAAGTCTTATCTCTGTGCCCAACCCTATAGAAATTCTGTTTTCAACTCTTCAGTGTTCCTAATGCTCCCCTACCAAGTCTAATAGTATTTTTTTTTTATTATTAATCATCTTGTTTGAAGAAAAGTAATGACTTTGAGAAGCAAAGAGGTCGAAAGGGAATTTCAGGTGGAAACATGGCTTTACCGTAAAGGTATGTGGGCAGGGCTAGAAAGGATTACTCAGGGCACAGTGCAGAGCCCATGGACAAAAGGATATGTGTTGGAGACAGCAGAGGAGAGGGATGACCTCAGCTGACATTTGCACACTAGGTTCCCTAATTAGACTAAGTTCTACAGGCAATGGGGGAATATTAAGGATTTTTTTAATCAGAAAAATAGCACAAAGACAGTGCTGATTTAGGAAGATTAATCTGTTCAACTTCCAAATAAATTAGATATGACTAAAGGCTATGGACCTAGTTAGGAGGATTAGATCCCATTCAGCAAGCATTTCCTGAGCCTTCCTGTGCAGCTGTGCCACTCTTCGCCCTGTGACATTGCCTTACAGACAAGCACCACGCTGACTCCAGGTAGAGCTCACAGCGTATAGGATAAGACACATGTTCCCTAGGGCATTGTAACTCCAGGAATGGGAGTAGTAGGGGAACTTTGGATAAAAAGCTCTAATACAAGGCATCACAGAAGATGTTTCAAAGCAGAAACATTTATTAAATGTTATGTAAGTCTCAAGGATTAACCAATTAATACCAACTGAAGCGGATGGGTAGAAAGTCTCACCGATTTGGCATGAATGGGATATTGAAGGGTAGGGTATCAGTTCCACCAGTTGGTGGAAGTAATTCCAATTGCACAGGATTGGGGGTTTTGCCACTAGTGCTCCCTGTTCTCCATACACCGACTTTACAACTCTCAGCCCCAAAGGCTGGCACTGGCTTGGAGTTTCTGGTCAATGGTAAGGAGAGCGTGGATATGAACCATGCTCCCTTCTCTACACTTTCTGACTGGAGGGAAATCAGAACTAGGCTGCTGGAACCATCCAATTCCCACAATAATGAGACATCCTTGACTATTGATCTATCAAAAGACTGTATTGATGATCTGTCCTGTTGGTAACCAGGGAGCAGTGAAAAGAGACAAGAGGAGGGAGTGAGGGAAAGGGAGAGAGGAGGTTGTGAATGAGCCAGGCCTCCAGCCCATTTTAAGAGACTCTGATTCTGCTCTCTTTGGGTTCAGGGTTAGGGGGTGAGGTGAGCACCCCAATGCAAGAGGCAAGCGGAGGCTGCTGGCAAGAACAGAGTAAGGGTGAGCTCCGTCACCGACTGGCTCTGTGTTCTCAGGCAAACGGTCTTCCCTTCACTTATTATACCTCCCTGTAAATTGAGGACAATAATCCGTGACCTTTTGTTATCACAGTGAATGAAAAATGAGATCTGCAGGTGAAGGGCTTTGAAGTCACAAGGACAAAGGAGCTCTTACATACAGTTTCCAGAGCTGTGCCAGCACCAGCTCTCATTTACGAGCGGCAGTTCTGCACGGCGCACCCTTCCAGACCACGGACGCTGGGTTAACTAAAACCACCGATCGTCCCCGTCCGTGGGAGGCTTGCCCTTCAAACCTGGATCTCTTTAGAGGTGATATAAATATATTTGTAAAAGAGATAAAGGTTTGAAAGGAACGAAAAAAAGATTTTTTTTTAAATGCCCATATCGCTATGTTCAGCTGACTTGAGAGTTTCGTTCATTTTTCCCACTTATAGTTCTAGTGCTGACACCTCAGGATGAAGCGGGCTCATTAAGAAGCCTGACCCTGCAAACTTTGCAGTCGCTGTGGAGGAGCCGCCGGGCCTCAGTACAGGACAGGCGGGGAGCAGAGGGCCTTTCGCAGCCTCAGCGGCGGGCCTGAGCACGAAGCCTGTCCTGGCTTTGGGGAGTGAGAGGGAGCAGAGGAAGCAAACAGGCCTTGGGTGGGTGATGCCGGGAGCAAACTTTCATCCCGCCGCTGGGGTTGGGGGAATGCAGAAATGGGATCTTCTCTAAACCTGGGGACTGTAAAAATCTGGGTGCCTCACACGGCAGGTCTCAGTGCCCCAGGAGCCTCTTTTGTGATGTGTGACTGCAACTATTTTCCCAAGAAAATTAAAGTGACTTAGTCAGTTAACCTGAAATTCCCAGCAGGGCCGTGCCAGTGGGTTGGAAGTTTCTCACCAGGCATTGGAGGCAGAGGGAGCAGACTCTCAGAGCTGTCAGAGGTGGGATTCCACCACCACCTAGTGGGCAGCAGAGGGGCTGTCTCCTGGCCCAGCTCACTCCGAAGGAAGTCAAGGTGAGGGGGAAGGAAACATTCAAGAAAGAGATCGGAGTCCCACTTACGGTTAGTGCATCCTCAGGAAGAGGAGCCCTTCTATCAGCCACCCGAGGGAGGGCATCTCTGACCAGTCCGTTGGCCAGTGAAAGAGGCAGAGAGACTGCTCCTACCCCTGGGGGTCTGGTCCCTGCGGCCCGGAATCATGGGGCGTGTCCAGCCGGCCCAGGGGAGTCAGCTGCCCAGAGAAAGGCAGCAAGCCCCACCAGGGGAAACCTACCTTCCTGCCTGGAGCCGGGAGCTTAGCAATCTGCCAGCCAGGCCCCTGTGGTCCAAGCCTGTAGCTTGGCCATTCCTGTTTCACCTGCTGCCTCCGCCGAGGGCGCTGTGTAAGCAGGTCACTCTGGGATCAGATTTTTGACGCAGGTGCAGTGCTCACAGTTCTATATGTTAAAAGAAGTGGTGACTATTTATGTATGGTCACAATGAGACTAAAACTTCGGCCACTGCCCATAAACAGCTTATACTCTGAAGGAGCTGGCAGGCACATAAATAAGAAATTGAAGGGGAATGTGTAAGAGCCTATGAGGGTTGATTTCATTTAATTTTACTGAATTTATTGGGGTGGTATTAGTTAATAAAATTATATAGTTTGCAAATGTACAATTCTGTAATACATCATCTGTATATAGCTTTTATGTTCAGAATCCAAAGTCAAGCAGTAATATCATCAGCTCTTCCCTGGGTCTCCAGTCCCACAATCACATGAGTCAATTCCTTAAAATAAATGTAGGTGACAGATTAGATAGATGATAGATATAGATAGATGATAGATGATGATAGATAGATAGATAGATAGATAGATAGATAGATAGATAGATAGATAGATGATAGATAGATAGATGATAGATAGATAGATAGATAGATAGATAGATAGATAGATAGATAGATAGATAGATAGATAGATGATAGAGGATAGATAGATGATAGATGATAGACGATATCAATGTCTCATTGATTCTGTTTCTCTGGAGAACCCTGACTAATACGGGGATGGAATAGATAGCAATTCAAAGCATTCTATCATCACAGAGAAATTTATTCTGCCTGAGAGACAAAGGTGAATTTACATCCGTGGTAACATTTAGATAATTTTTTCAAGGACAGATGAATTGAAGTTCTCCACCTAAGGAAAAGAAAATAAATTTTGCAGGCAAAGGAAATAACCAGAAAAGGCCTTCTCAGAGACACATGCTGTGCAAGCTGAGTGGTCCTCAAAAACTCTAGTCTATGGTGCTCAGGATGGTAAGAGCCCGGAGATGAGAGAGGAGAGAGCAGTTTACCTAGAACCAGGTTGTGAAGGGCTTGGATTGCTAAGGCTTTGGCCTTTATCAGAGGTCCTAAGATATCTGATTTTATGGGTGTGAATACCTAATGTGAAGTGAAGGTAAGACGTGAGATGATTCAGTTATTTCCAAGGCTGCTAGGGAGAGGCCAGTAAACCCTAGGAAGCCAACTATAAATTTTAGCTCAGATTCTAATAAGAATAATCTGTAGATATGAAGACTCAGCAATTGAGCCAAAGAAAACCCTAGAGGCCCAGAAATGACATCAGTCTTCTCTCTGTTTTGTCTTGTTTTTTTTAATATCTTAATGTAAGAAGGTAGAATATGATAGTACAGAGGCTTGGTTCTGTCATTGAACGACACTAGGTCAGGATCTCCCCTCCACTATTTAGATAATATTGAGCAAATTACTCTCTAAACCCCAATGTCTCCTCATTTAAACCAGTGAATATAATAGTATCTGCCTCACAGGGCTGTTGATAGGATTAAATGAGATCATGTGTGCAGAGAGCCTAGCCCAGAGTTGGGCACCTTGCAAAAGCTCACTAAACATTATCTATTACTGGGATAAGGCTACGTGCATACCTTAGCCCTGTTTAAGGTCTTAAACAGACCTTAGCCCTGTTTGGCGTAAGGTTGGCAATTTTTTAAAAGGTTAGTTTCTAATGCCACTCCACCCTGTTTCTGAAACAGTCACGCTGGCGTAGGTTCAGGAGCATGTGCTTCTGTCTTCTGTCTCGAGAGTGACCCATTAGGGCTACATTGTGGCCTTGTCTTACCAAGAAAAAGGAAGACACGAGTTCTGATTGTGTCCATCGATAACCGTGGACACAGAGAAGTTCAGAGGACATATTGCTACTTACTCTGTAGTGTGCTCAGGCCCTCAGGGCCCCCAGGGGGCCACTGTGGCACCTGTGTCAGGGTGGTCAAGGTGCTGAGTTTAAGAAGGAACTCCATGCAGTCTCCACGAGCTCGAGTTCCCTGCACATTCCCTATAAGCTCTAAATGCCTGCTGTGGGGGCCATGCTGAGGTGGCCTCATCAGATGGCTCAGTGATTGAGAAGGAGCCTCATGGGGTGCCTGAGGCACCCTGGTTCTCATTCCTCATTAATATATTTTGCTCAGGCCCCTGGGGCAAGACTGACAACTGGACAATTGCACCTGTCATCTGCCTAGAAGTTGGTATCAGAAAAGTATTTTCTCCCACAAGGTTAATGCTTGTTGAATATCCCTGGGACAGCTACAGACAGGGACTGGACAAAACATATAATCAGGTGAGACATTTTAAGCCACCGCTAATTTGCACAGTTGAAAAAATAATGACTGGAACCTGCACACACACACTTAGGCACTTGCGCACCAGCACAAACACACATACGCGCATCCCCGAGTGTCAAATAAAATCCAGGGCTTCCCCACCCGCCCCCTGTGAGGGGAGTCCCCAGATGAACCCCTCAGGTGGGACTCTCCGAAACCCAGGACTCAGCTCCCTCCGAGCCCCAGGCTCCGTCTTAAAGAAGTGTTAAGAGGGCTGCTAAGCTCTGAAACCTATTTTGGTAAGTTCGGAACTAAATTTTGTGTTCAATGGAAGCAGCTACTTTAAGATTAGTATTTAAACAAGATTTGCTCCCCCAACTACTTTCGATTTCTCAGCTCTTTTATTTTTTGTGCCGATGACGTTTCAATATTTCATATCCACACTTTACATATTAAATTACTTAATATTTGAGTAAGTGTGTATAGACAGATTTGCTTTGAATCTTGAATAATAATAATAGTACTAATAACATCTACATAATCTCCACTTTCAAGCTGCTTTTCAGGGAAATACATATTATACCGTAATTTAGACCATACCTGATTTATAACCAGGGAAGTTCTCTCCAAAGGCCTTCATGGATAAAAAGCTCATGAATCCTGTTTCTATAAATCCCAGAGTCCCAGAGTAGATGCTGTTTCTTCTCATGGCATTCTCTAGTCCCTAAATGCCAACAAGGTGAGGCCTGCATTTTGAAACATACTGGTACTCCCGCTTTAAAAATATGGGTCTGGGGGCTGTTTCTCTTATTGATACATTGTTGAGACTATGAAACAGGCTTGGGCCTGGCCAGCATGGCTCAGCAGGTGAGCGCTGACCTAGGACCCAGGAGACCTCGGCTGGATCCCTGGTCAGGGCACAGGCCCGGGTTGCGGGCTCCGTCACTAGCAGAGGGAGTGCAGGAGGCGGCCGATCAGGGACTCTCTCATCATTGATGTTTCTGTCTCTCTCTCCCTCTCCCTTCCTCTCTTTGAAATCAGTAAAAAAAACCCAACATATTTTTAAAAAAGGAAAGGCTTGGTTCATCCACTAGTTAAGGGTGAGAAGATCTAGGGGCCAAAGAATGAATGCAGAACTAGCATATGAGAGACCTGGGCCATGACCCTAGTGTTGATGCGACTACGTTAGCCCCCCAGGAGTCACTTAGCTACCCAGGACTCAGTCTCCCCACCTCTTATAGGACTGAATTAGTTGAATTAAATCATAAACTTTCAAAAACACTTAAGGACGGAAATTTTTTCAAACAAAATCTTCTGATTTGGTCAATAATACTAATAAATATTGTAAGTGAATGTAGCAATGTGACACATATATTCCCGCTTTAGGAGTGAAGGATGTTTCCCCATAGCTGCCAACAGCAGACGGTCGCAGTGTCATACCTCTCTGGGGACTGTCTCAGTTAGAGGAAACTGCCTCATCCCAGCCCACACCCCCTTCAAGGGCAACCTTTATCCAATGACTGATCAATACAGGGTATAAAGATTTGGCTCCCTATTTCAACTCACAACAATTCCAAGGGGTCACCCCAACTCCAGAGTTTCCCACCGGGTTGGCTGAAGACTCAGGGGGCGTTATGGCAGCTCAGCATGTCATTCTGTCCAATCCTACCCCCTTCCCCACTCTGCTAAGCCAAGAGCACTCACGATGAACACCCTGCTCTCTGACTGCCAGCGTGCTCCTGGGAACGCAGTTGTGATGTTAACTAATGTCACACCCCCATGGCGCTGCAGGATCCCTGAGGGATTTTCTCTGTGCGTGACTCATGGAGCCCTGCACAGTCTTGCTCAGGAAAGTAGCGGTGCAGGGGATGGTGTTACAGGTACTGGCGTTCTTACCTGGGTAGGTTCTACCGTGTTTGCTGCATAAAACCTTGCATAATACTTAACTCTTCCTAATCCTGTTTTCTCACCAGTGAAATCAGCCTTATTAGTAGGGCCAATGTTGATATTTATTGGAATACTAAATAAGATAACACATTTTCAAGGAGTATCATGCCAATGGCATTTAGTTTTACATGAGTTCAACCACATCTCTGGCAAAGTTGTAACTGGACCACTTACACGGAACAGGCAGTGGGAACAATCCGGCCTAAAATAACCAGCACAGCACGGGAGTGACGGAAGGGCTCTGGGGCCTGCCTGCGTGGGTCCATGTCTGGTGCCAGGTCGTGCCTCAGTTTCCCCATCTATAAATAAAAATAATAATGGTAGCTACTACAGAATGCTTTGGAGATGGAACAATTTAACATATGTGCTCAGAAGAGAACTTAGAGCACAGTAAAGCTCAAAAAATGTTAGCTGCTAAAGAGTCATTGCATGCTTGATAAGGAAGGAAAGGGTATTTAAAAAAAAACAGCATTTGAATAAATAAATAAATAAATGAATACACATATAATTTTTTTTTTAATTAATGGGTTTTAAGGGTTTCTCACCATCTATATTGAGGTAGATCGGTTTTCAGATGGCCAGGTTTGTGAGTTAAAATAATTCACGTTCTCACTGGAGGCAGAGAATGAAACATTTGTGGGAGCTCATTTAAGAATTGCTGACTTAAAAAAAGTTATGAAAACTCATATAGGCCTGGAGTCACAAAACCCTGTAAAAAGTGTTCTAGTTTATGAGAACTTTAATGAATTTTCAGGGCTCACCTTGAATATAGATCCTTCCTTTACTCAGAGCTGACTCTATAATTTAACACTCTTGTAAGCAAAATGTCTGCTATAAAACAGTGCTTGCCACAATCAGTGTAAATAATTGAATTATTAATATTAAATAAATGTGAAGTGCTTGGCATGTTGCCGAGCACCTGGTAAGTGCTGTATAAAATTCAGTTATTATTATTATTATTTTACAAATTGAAGCCTATAGATGCTGAGTAGCACTTGAGATCAGTCAGCCCCAGTCATCTGATCTGAAACTCCAGGCTCTTACCCACTTGCTGTGTTAAAAGTATGAAGTAAATGAAAGAAGGGCTGTCTGGTTGGAGGGGTGAGTCGTGGGAGACTCTGCCCAGTTGCCCGCCCCCCACACCCCGCATCCCCGCAACTCCGGAGGGAACTCTGGTCCACAGTGTTCTGTGGGCACAATCTCATACCCACCGAGCATGAGGATTCCGGTTCCAAAATCGTACAGGCACCGATGAGGTCTGTGCACATCCAGTCCCACTTCCTAGCCAGGGGCCACTGCAAGGCGACTTCTCTGATCGAGGTATGCGGCCTGGCATCTTACAGCAAAATTCCTTTCTATAAGCAAGACTGCTCTAATTCATATCCTTAGAACAAATAAAGACAAAGGCCGACAGCCTGACCTCACCTTCCATCCAGACCACAGGAGCCAGAGTCACGGCGAATGTTCCATCCTGCTCACCTCCGCCCGGTCTCTCCTGGCAAACTCTGGGAAGAAGGGAGGTGGTAACCCACCCAGCTGCTCAGATGCTGGGAGCAAAGAAGAAAATAACTAAGTGCAGCCATGCTTATAGGACTTGGCTGGTGGAAGAGCGCAGAGTCTCCTGGTAAATAGGGAAGCTTTCGCCATCCGCTCCCTTACATCAGCTGTTTAAACTTCACTCTTACTTTCAGGCACACGTTCCTGGACCTTGGCCTTAGCCCTGCACTCGGGGGCTGCTGTAGGAATAGCTGCTAAGCTTTGCCCAGCTGGCAGCTGCTGAACCAAAACCTCTGCCAGGTGGAACCACTGGCCTGTTATGCTGCAGCTTCCACCACTGGGTCAGATGCGGCCCTGCTGCCGGTGGACAGGTGACCCTCCCGTGTGCAGAGGGGAAGGGGGAGTTCGTGGGGGTTGGCCACAGATGTCTGCACTTGGCTTTTCCCAGTGGCAACATCTTAGTGTTTGAAAGATTTGCAGAAAGTTAATTCAGTAGGATTAACATACCATTTGAATGAGAGCAAATTCATATGTAATTATAAAACAAACATACAGAAAAATCCCCTAAGGACCCGAGCTCTACCCTGGATCTGGGTCTGGAGTTAAGAGGTACACTCAGGGCCCAGGCGGGGTGCTCAGCACAGCTTGGCATGAAGCCGGGAGATTGCTGAGAGGGCTCTAGGGGAAGAGATGAAGCAGTTGAGCAATTGCACCGAAGCATCTGTCCATGGAGGCTGGAATGAGAAGTGAAAAAGTGCAAGGCCCAGACAGGGTGGAAGCTGAGACTCCACACAGGGCTGGGGACAGGGCTAGGAGGAAGCCCTGGGAGGAGTCCCTGAGGAGCTCCAGGGGACTTCGGAGGCTTGTCACAGAGGAGCTGGGGATGTAGGAGGCCCTAAAGGTCACTGAGCTGGTGGAGACACTAAGGGCCTAAGGTAAGGAGAGGTGGGCCTGGTGACGGATGTGCCTGGCTCGGAGCCGCCTTCCCATGTCCTGGATGTATCCTTCCAGGGAAGAGAGACTGGACACTAGAATGGGTTTGCTGCACAGAGCTGGGGGTTCCGTTCTCAGTGTCAGTGAGCTCACAGGGAAGAAAGAGCCCAGCGGAGGAGCAGCAGGAAGAAATGGGGGTTGGGTCAGGGCTGTTCCTTTCTGCCCTGGCTCCATGTCTATGGCCCAGGGGTTTCAGAAAACAATTTCTAAAACTAACCCACTTTCACTCTGCAGATTACTATCAACTCTAATTTAAGGCCAAGTAAGCCTTTTGTTCCCCTCATGATTTCTTTTTCTTGACTTCTTTTCTTCTTTCAAACCTAGTCAATATTTTTAGAAAGAAAACTATATAAAATAAAATGGGGATATATAAAGAAAGGCTGGGGATGGGCTGGCAGGAATTGGAAGAGTCTGCTAAAAATGGGGGTCCCTGCAGGGCAGACCAGGAGCTGGGAGCTGGCCCTGGGTCCCTGCCCTGCGCTGTGACTCAAAGTTGTTTTCATAAGCCCAGCCTGCAGCGGTGCAAACGGCTGGAAGGATCATGTTCCCTCTAGGAGCACTTCCTAGGGGACAGTTGCTGCTGTGTGGTCACTGGCTCAGCCACGCCTCCCCCAGGCCTCACCTGTCTCATCTATAGCCTGAGCCACATCTCGTCATGGCTGGGGGGAGAGAAGAGGAAAGGACAGCAGGGAAACAGGCTGCCCCAGGAACCCACCTCGGGCCCTCTCAAGTTTCCCAGGCCAGGCTGTGCTTCTGGGGGACCAAGAATGAGGGGAGAGAGGAGGGAGGGAAGCCTGGGCTTGAATTAAGAAGAAATGAATTTCTGTCCCAGCCCTATTGTTAACTAAGGAGACCTGAGAAAGTCAAATTCTTTGAGCTTTGGGTTTGCTTAAATTATTTATAAAGTGTGAATACTAGTATCTACACCGCAAGTATATTATAAAGATTAAATATTTAGAGCATGTAGAAAGTCATTGTAGAAACTGTTCCGTAGTGCTGATCATTTTAAAAAAATAATTGCTCCGACATGAGAGCGGGATGGGTGACAGCCGTCTGGCACTGCAGGTCAGCTTCCAGGAGCAACTGTAGCTTGGCTTCGGCTCGCAAAGCCTCTGCGCCCAGATCTGACCTGAAATGAAATGGGTGCTGTACCTTCGATGACATTTTCAGGGGCTGCTCTTAACAGGGACAGGACTAGATGGCTGAGGTCTCAACGGGGTCCTAGTGCAGAGTGTCCATTAGATGGCAGCAGAGGCCTTCCCATGGTCCTTGGATTTCCCAGGGACCCTAACCAAAGAAGTGCGCGGTTAGAAAGCCGCCTGCCGCACCTTCGCTGACGCCTTTCTCTTTGCAGGCTTCTCGGGAGCTCCCTTTGCTTGTCTCCCCTGGAACTGGAAGCCGGCCATCTGGGTAGAAACGGGGAGCGGAGCAGAGAGGGGCTTGGGGGCCAGGCCCGTGACCTTGGCCAGGGTGCTGAACGCAAGTCTCATCACCTGGAAATGGGAACCACAGTAGTGCCTACCTCTTGGGGTGCTGTGGATTTGAAATCAAATTCTATCTGTAAAGCACTTTGCACAGTTTAGGGGATAAAATAAACACTCAGGATGTTGGTAACTTCTCGTCACCTTCCTCTTTGAAACGTTAGCAGTGGCAATAGCAGCATCGGGGTGGGGGCGTCGCAGGAGAAATACGGTGGTTCAGGCCCCGCATCTGACTGGGCCGCTTCTGCCTCCTGCAGGAGGGTCCGGTGCATCTCTGAAGGATGTCATCGTTTTGTTAAGATAACTGATGAGCCCAGCCAGCGAGGCCGAGGACAGGCGGGAGGGGAGGGCGGTGGGAGCTGAGCTGAAAGAGGCAGCTCGGGGTCAGGTCCTGCAGGGCCTCACGTCTCTGTGGAGAGCGGGCTTGTCCTCTGGGCAAGAGGGAAGCCACTGGAAGGTCGTGAGCAGAGCAATGCACCAGCTCACTCCTGTTTCACGGTGACCAGTGCAGCAGCCCTGTGAGGAACATACGCACATGGACACCAGGACACAGGGAGGCCCAACCAGAGGGAGGTGGCAGAGGCCAGAGATGAGCTGGAGACTATTGCACTGCTCCAGAGGTGATGAGGCCTGTGCCAGGTTACGACACACGTGCGCACTTTGAAGGTGGAGACGGGCATGTACTGACAGTTCCCGTGTGCCACACGCTGTGATAGCCTATGTGGAATGCAAACAATGCACAGCCCTCCGGAGCTCACAGTCCTGGGCACTGTGGTAGGGGAGCGGACATGTACCCAGAGCCTGAGTCACTGTGGTGCACGCTGCTGTTGTGGTCAAGAGTGGCCCACAAGTGTCGTGGTGACACAGATGTAGGTCCCAGCTATCCACGCATGTGGACTCAGGGAAAGCTTCAGAGAGTAAGTGATTTTGAAAGGGGGGTAACCGAGATCATGGGGATCTTGACTGAGAGAAAGAGCATCTTCAGTTGCTGAATTTCCAGTTACAGTCACAGTCCACTGTGGCCTCGGAGCTCTGTCATCCCTTCGGGTGTCCATGGAATTGTTTGCCGTGATTTTCCACCAAACTCCACGGACATAATCCATCCTGAGTCCGTTGCTTTTCCTTAAGACCAATGAGTCTAGTCTGAGGCAAAGAGAAGATAAGAGTCTGGGATGGACAGGTGAGCTGTGGGCAACCGAGACGAGCGAGGAGAAGGCGAGAGAGCGGTCAGAGATGCTGTCCAGATTTCGGACCCAGGCAGGACACCAACATCATCTAATAAGAGAAATATTCAGGAAAAAGACCACAACTCGGGGAGCAATGACTGAGTGTGTTTTCAGCTGGGATGAGCTTGTCCTTCCTCCAGGGCGTAGATGGAGCCCCCGAAGCTGAGCTGCGGATGGGAGCCTGGCAGGCCTCGGGGGGCACTGCCCCGGGAGCTGCGGGAAATGGCAGGGAGGGGGAGTGCCAGGTGCGAAAGGCCGCAGAAGCCCTTCCTGTGGGCTAACGGAGGGAGGCCGGCACGTAAGCCTGGGAAGAGATCACAGGAATGAAAGGAAAGAATGAACGGGAAAGGGGGCCGGTGACCTCTGCGAGTGGAAAGCTTTTCCAGGGGACAAATTCAAAGTCCTCCCTCAGACCTTATCAAGTGACCCGCTTTGACCGTGTCCATTTCGTTTTCCTTCTTTGTGCAGATGACCTAATGCCTGTACGAAGCTGTGACTTAAGAGCTCACGCTGTGCTCTTGCCAGACGCAGTGGAGTGCGGGTCACGCAGTGGCCAGTCCACAGAAGCGCGCTGGCTGAAACAGCAGCGGCCCACGATGCCGCGGGTAACTCTGCGGATCCCTAACACGTTATTTCACAGGCTAGGAGTTTTTTTAAAACTGGAGCCAAAACAAAGTAGGGGTAATAATTCACTATGTTTTCTCACAGATAAAAATAATTCACAGTGCATTCAATATGTATTCTCCTACAGAGCGTAGCTGGAAGAGTCCTGCATGGCCTTCTGTCACCTTTGGTGTCTTCTTGGGGTAAGCTTTAGAATAATCCTTGGAGCGTCCCTTGATGCTGTTGTTAAAAAGCATTGAGCTCTCCCCTCATGGGACCCAGACACAGGAGGTGTTTCCAGCCCATCAAAGCCACCCAGCTGTTCACCCCCTTATCTCTCCCTCCCCTTTATTTTTATCTGACTCTTGGGGCCTGTCTTGCGATCTGTGGGCCCCCAGGTAAGTAAGTACGTCTTTCTGGAGCTCATTATTTCCCTGTGTAGATTGAGGAGGCTGTTGTGCTTATCTTTAAATACCCAGCTCAACTATTCTCCCTTCCCCTCCTTGTTTGGTCTTTCCTAGGTGCAGAGCTCGCTCAGCCCAGCCCTCGGCGCTCCCTCCAGGCTCCCAGAGCCGCTGGCTGTCCAGCGGTTTCAGCATTTGCCGAACCTGCTGCGAGAGGGCGCTGGCCTTACCTTCTCTTGTTTCCACATTCAGTGAGCAACCTGAGGTTGGGGACCACAGCTTACACACCTTTGAGCCCCTAGCATTTAGCCGAGGGCCTGGTGTTCCCCGGGTGTTTGCTCAACTGGGCCAAAGTTGGTCCTGAAGATCACCAATTCATTTTCTAATCCTAAGTACCTCAGTTTTTCTAACTCTAAATGCAAGTCAGGCCCAGCTGGGCATGACTCAGCAGTTGAGCGTCGACCTAGGATCCAAGCGATCGGGGTTCGATTCCAGGTCAGGGCACATGCTCGGGTTGTGGGTTTGATCCCCAGTCGAGGGCTTGCAGGAGGCAACCGATCAATGACTCTCTCATCATGGATGGATGTTTCTATCTCTCTCTTTCCGTCTCCTTTCCTCTCTCTGAAATCAATAAACACATATTTTTTAAAATAATTAAAAAATGAAAAAAAATAAATGCAAGTCAGGCTTCTGTCTCTCTTCTGGTTGTGTGAACAGTGGGAATTTTTATCTCCATGGTATCTTTCTGGGTCTCAATTTATTTTACGTTTATTACACAAAACTTTTATGAGAATGTGTAAGATACTGTTCCCTCTTTTATAGAAGGAAAGGGGTAAAGAAAAACACCGAAAGGTTTCAAAGATATTCTGGGAACTCAACGAGGCGCGAACTCTCGTCTTTCTCAGTGCTGGGTGGGCAAGGGCTTCGTAAATAAATACAACACAGAGGAAATGGATGTCGTGGCCACGCTGTGGTCCCCGGTGGAAGGTGTGGTACCTATGACCTGTGAAAAACTTTCAGTGTCTCCCACCATCCCGCTCAGGGAAGCCCTTTAAAGGCCAGTTACAAGCGCACAAGGAGCCTCAAAGCGTGTGGTCAGTGGAAATGGTGTTAAACAGCCCCCGGCCAGAACAGGATGCGCACTCCGGCACTGCGGGTGAGCTCGGAGGGGTGCCAAATACCCCCATGTGCAAGAATGCCATTTTTCATGAACTTCTATTAAGTCCTGGGGAAAGCCAGCCTGTGGCCACCATCCTGCAGGTTGAAGGCCGGCAGCAAAGCCGTCTTTGGCAGGCTCTGCTCTCCCAGCCAGACCGCCAACAGCCACCCTGCCACACAGAGCTTCCTGGCCTAGCCTCCGCTCCGCCACCACGGGCCGCAAGGAGGCCATCGGGAGGGAGCAAGGGCGGGTCCTCGCGGAAAGGAGGCACATGGAACCAGTTTCAAAGTGCAGACAGTAATTTCTGGAAAGCTGAGTGTGGGTGTGACAGGGGTGAGGAAGGGCCTAAAAGGAGCCCTGAATGAATTGGCTTTGTAGGAGCCGGTGGGGGAAATGTGTGAGAAGATTTTACAAGGGAGAACTTTATATAATGCTATATTGGCACATTTCTTTCACATGGTTACTAGAAATTGTTGAACCCCTCCCTCCCCCGTCCGTATTCCCAGGGCACTTTATTTGTACATTCGCACGGTGTCCGTGACAGTGGTCACATGCCAGTTACTAACACATACGTCGGTTTTCACTGTTAGGCCTGGCAAGACAGGCGTCGCTCTCCGACCTGCACCTCCACCATCCACAGTGTCTGCAAAAGTGACTGACACGGTTTTTGTCTTAAGTAATATTTGTTTAGCTTACTTCACTTTTTAAAAATACGTTTTTATTGATTTCAGAGAGAGGAAGGGAGAGGGAGAGAGAGAGAAACATCCATGATGAGAGAGAATCACCGATCGGCTGCCTCCTGCACGTCCCCTGCTGGGGATCGAGCCTGCAGCCCGGGCATGTGCCCTGACCGGGAATCAAACTCTGACCTCCTGGTTCATAGGTCGACACTCAACCACTGAGCCACACCAGCCAGGCTAGCTTACTTAACTTTATTACTGTAATAAAGGTAAATCAAAAACGACCACAACAAAACAACGTTGGTAGCACTTATTTTGAGGAATCAATGAGTAAAACACATAAACTCCAAGAGTTGAAAGATCGATTACATTCTGACCCTTGAAGGTATAGCATACTCTGAATGAGGTGTTATTTTTGATAAAACAGTAACCTTCTTACTACCTGAGGGGAGAAAAAACATTGGCCATCGTTCTGTGTTATTGGATGACCATGCTTTGGGTGATAGTTGAGATTTTTACGTAAGTCAGTATAATTAGAACTTCCGTGTGGATTTTCATTTTAATAAATGTTAAATTTTCTTCTAGAGTAATAACAGTCTAAGGGAAGAAAGAAGCAGAGGTAATGAAACCGTAAGGAGGGAGAATGAACTGGATCTCACCGATCTAAGAGCACTGACCCTGGGACAACATGTAAGTCCTCAGACACCATGGAGAAGAAAGGGTCAGCTGTCACAGGGGCTGAGACTCGGGAATGTTGAAACAACTGGTCCTCGGAGCAGGGAGTGTTGAAATAATATGTTGTTTTAAGAGTCTTCACTGCGAGACTAACATTTCAACACATTTGAATGACTTCCTTGCTGCAAAATGTTTAGGCTTAAAAAAGCCCCACGAAGCTGGATAAGTAATAGGAGCTTCTAAGAGAAAAAAAATCACTCAACTTAGATAATTTTATGACAGAGAAATTGGGGACTTTGTAGTTAGAAGTGATCCCAGGAAGCCCGCCCCATGTTGCCTGTTTCTACTGAGCACTGTTCGAATTGAACCACTTTCCAAATTAAAAGTTTAAATGAGTAAGAGATAAATTTGAGAGTCCCAATTTCTCATGAGGGGATTACTGAAGAAACTGATGCTTAAGTCACAAAATTTGATGTTTTAATAACCATTAAAAAAGCCATCTAAACCTGGCCCATAAAAAACAAACAATCACATTTATTTTATGGGACCTAGGAGTCTCGAGCCAGGAATGCTTGAAGTTTAATTTTCTTTTTTCTTAAATATATCTTTATTGATTTCAGAGAGAGGAAAGGAGAGGGAGAGAGAGAGAGAAACATCAATGATGAGAGTCACGGTCCCCGATCGCCTGGATCCCAGGTTGACGCTCAACCGCTGAGCCACGCCCGGCCGGGCTGAAATTTAATTTTCTGAGAATTAGGAAGATTAAGACAAATACTTCCAACCAAATCCTACACAAAGTCATATAATATTTTATAGTAATTTAGTGGCTACCCATGTGAATTTTGTGCTTGTGTCTCATCTACTGAATTTAAGGGCTAATTTAGTTGCATGAGATTAGAGCTCCCCCATCTGAGTGGAGAGAACATAATTTTCACTTATAAAGTTAAATGATCTGGGCTACAAAAGCTGTACCTGTTAGACTAGTGCCAGAAACTGGAACACTGGGTCTTTTCCCAATATTTACTAATTCCTCACTTAACATAAGCCTTATATTTTTGTTCTTTTAATTTTAATTTACACATTTTTTGTTTCTGACTCATCAATATAAAGTGAATTATTATTATTATTATTGTAAAAGCACATGAAAACATGGAGATTTCAATAGGTAACTTAGACTTCTACAGCAGCTGGAAGGTTTCTAATAACTAGCAAAAGCTGGTGTATTTTATAGAATTTGTGAGACAAGACTATAAACAATGTCTTCTTGGCTTTTGACATTTGTACATAAAACCAATGTCTTGCATCAAATGTGATTGTTTTCCATGGTCACTGTTGGAAGTGAAAGAAAGTAGATTTAAGTATTTTTTTTTTTTCATAGTTATTAGAATCTGGGATCCAGGAATGCCTGGATCCTGAATTGCAGCTATGTGCTCCCCTCCCCGCAATAGGTCCCCAAGTGATAGACATGAAAGGGTCGGTGCCAAACAGCATCGTATCACTCTCCTGTCAGCTGGGGTAGGGCTCAGACCTCAGCCCGGGGCCTGCTGAAGAGCCGGTTTGGCATTACTGGCTGGAGCTAAGGTCCAGATTGATTTAAGTGTTGAAGCCTGGCACCTACCCCAAAGCCAAAGTCCAAATCTTGGCGCTCAGTCCTTCTGATCAGCTTCCTGAAAGGAGGTAATCAAAAGACGTGGCCCCCAAACCAGTGGAGTGCACACTTGTGTGGAGAGAGCAGCCGAGCACTAACCCGCCTCCACTGTCAGGCCTGGGCCAGCTCGCGCAGTCAGTCGCCCAGGGAGCTGGGGGAGACAGGGTGCCTGTCACACGCATGATCGATGGGTCCGGGCCATGCCCATAGCCCAGCTCCGTTAGCAGCCTCTGCGTTGGGCGGGCAGGGGGGCTGAGGGGCCGAGAGGCGGGCAGCCCGCCCCCGGTCAGGGCAGAGCTGGAAGGCGATGAACTCAGGCATGCGCCTGCCCTGATGGGAGCAGGCCAAAAAAAAAACCTACAACCTTTGTGACCTTCTCTTCATGGCTCATGATCTGAGGACTGACAGCTGATGTTTTAAATTCTTGTCATACCCCTTTCTCCGGAGTCCATCCACCCCAAGCTTAACCCTAACCCAGGCAAAGATATTAAAGGCCTGGTTTTGTGCTCGGAGGAAACAACGACTCTCTCGATTCTCCCAGCCTCTGTCCCTGCTCCAGAGTCTACCTTGATAAATTGGGAAACATACAGGAAAAATGTTTTTATTTTAAAATTTTAGATAATTTTAATATTAGATCAGTAACAACTATTCTCAGGTAATTCTAAAAGTCTTAACATGAAAGTGTCCTGCCCCACCCCAAACCATTCCTCAGATCTCTTTATCCCCAAATCAACTTCTCTTAACTTTTCTTGTTATTTCATGACTGTCATTTTCGTATTTCTGAATAGCACACTGATTCTACTGATCTTGAGTATTTTTTTATAGTAAGCATTATATATTGATAACCTGCCACTGGAGATAAAGGATTTAGCTTTTCCACATCACTACCGACCCAGATTCACCTTCTCCCAGCTTTCTGACATAGCTGTATCACAACTTTTAGTTAAATCACTAGGTTTACATTTTTTGTGATTAACAAAATATTATTCAGTGTTGTGCCCCTACCTTCTTATAAACCCTCTGTTGTTATTATTATTGGAGTTCATTGTTCCCACAATTTTTCACTGCCTAGTTTTCTATGAACAAATCGGTATTTTTTTCAAGAGTTGCAATCTCTCTGCTATAGGCCTATCAATACCATTTTCCATATATTCAACTATATCTTTTTTTTCTGATGAACTCCCAGAGACATCCATCCCCGTGCTCCTGTTTTATTCTGTACTGTTTTCTTCCTGGTCTCCTACCCTGCTATCATTCTGAATATTACTTTTGATGGTCACCTGTGTGGATGTACTTTTTGCTGGATGTGGTATCTTCTTTCTCATCCCTCATACACTTTATTTTTTGCTCAGAAATATTCTAATACCATCCTGAGGAAAGGTTACAATAAGTTAATTTCTAAGTTCCAATATATCTGAAATATTCAATCAGCACCTCTAATCGTTTGTTTAGGTAAAGAATATTATTTTGAAAATATCTTCTTTTAGAATTTGAAACTAAAGCTCCCTTGTCTTCCAACTTCCAATCGTGTTTAGAACCTTGCTGCTGAGCTGATTTCTAAGACTTTGGGAGGTAATAGCCCGCGGGGGTTAAGAGTGGAACCGCCTGGGTTCAAATCCCTGCTCACTCCATCCACTTGTCTGAGCACCATTTGCTAAGTCACTTAAACTCCGTTTCCTCTCTGCAAAACATGATGTGGTAAAATTCTTTCAGCTTAAATCTAGGTCTTGGGTATTTGTATCTTTAAAAATTTTAATTGAGATAAAGGAAAAAATGTTTTGGGTAAAACTCACCTTTGTGGGCCTTAATTTTGTCTAGGATAAACACACTGTCAGCTACTGGTCTGTATTGGAAATATGCAGTAAAAGCAACCTGCGATACTAGGCACATCCCACTCGGGCACACAAAGTTATGGTGCATCAATTCCTGGAAAAGTAACATGGATAATATTTAAGTTGTAGTCTTTAAATTACAACCTTATTATTAATACATTAAAAAAAATAACCCACCAAGAGCCAAAAAGTTTCCTTCTTGCTGAGACTTTTTTCTACCTTAAGCTCCCCAGTCACGAGGTCACATGTAGCTAAAAACAGATCTAGGTGAGACTTAATGAGCTGAGGATGGGTAAGACTCCTGGGGTTGAAGTGGTGGGAATGGATAAATAAAATTAAAGTTTTTGCTTTAGTTTTGCCCAATGAAAGGTCTTCTGAAAGTCTTTAAAATGCTAATTGGACTACAAACCTACAGAGATTCACCCTACAGCTCTGGATATTGATTTAACCACAGCTTTCGCTGACTTTTGATTTTATATTAATATTCTCCTAAGTAAACATGCTTGACGAAGCCTGCGTTTATAGTTTATTCATGACCAGTTCACCACCAGTTCTAGCCATAAATCTGCAGGTGCATTTTGAGGACCCCACACAAAAAGGGGAACATTCATTCAATCCTGCAGGATGAACCAATCAATTAATTAAAAGAGGGCAGGATGGGAGGAGGAAGGGTGGGGATTCCATTTGCATTAGTTTAGGGCCAAACAGCAGATGCTAAATTGGGATTATTTGAGTGAGACAGGTACCGGGGAGGGAGCAGGGGAAGGTAGGGAGAGCCTTCTGAGCCTGTGGAGGCCTAACACCTGTGAAGGGTCCCACTTCCCACAAGAAGGGTCGGCCTTAGTGCCCAGGCTGCTTGGCCACGGACAGAGAACAGCGCTGGAGACGCAGTGAGAGGCCCAGGAGGTCAGCAGATAGATGGGTCGGTCAGTTATGTTCCCACCGCCGAAGATCTGAACTTGCAGTGGCGAGGCCAACCCCCTGAGCAAAACTCTAGTCAAACAATCAGGGCACAAGTTCTGCAAATTTATTACTTTGGTAATAATTAGTTGCTGGTACCCAAGCCTAGCAACGTATTATTCTCAGTGCGCCACGGTAATCAGTGCTGGCGAGGTGCTTCCCCTCACCGGTGAGAGGCCGGATTTTGGAAACACTCTGATTTGGAGATGGGGACTGTGGGCTGTTTGTCCCGTGTCCCTGAGTTTAACATTCTCTCCTCTGCTTCCCCATCTGTAAATTGCTGCCCCTGTCCTAATGGAGTATTTTAAAGGCTAAAATAACATGTGTGAAAATTCTAGGTAAGTACTATTAAAACTGTTGTTAGCAGAGGCTGAGTCCCAGGAAATAGCCCAGGTAATATAAGATCTTTTGAAAGCAGAGGCTCTCATTTAGTGCACGGTTATCTTTGAGACCAGAAATAAATGAGAACATGATTAGTGTGATTTCTAGTAGAAATTCCATGTTACAAACCTTGAACAAGTGTTTTAGTCTAAAAAAACATTTACCGTATATTAAAAATTAGCTCATGTTTGTGTGCTTGTGTGTGTGTGTTGTGCCATGACACCTAAATCAGGAGTTTATTAAGGTTCTTGGTATACATTTTTGGTTCATATACCTCATTCTTGCACGGTTGCAGCTATACGTTTGCCCTGATTTATTTTTCTAAAGATAATAATATTAAATGGCATTCATTGATGACCTCTCAGGTACTAAGCACTGTGCTAGCAGATAATCTAATTCCACTTGTTGCCTTTAATATCCTAAGAGCACAATGACATTCTTAAAACAGTATTAATTTTGCAATCACCATTACCTTTTACTTAAAAAACAAAAATGAACTAAAACGCCTTTGGAAAGGGGCATGTTGAGCGGTAAATAAACGACAAGCTACGGCAATCCCATGAATCCTGGGAACTGCTAAGACAGAAGAAATGTTTTATTCCAAACTTCCCTCTGTTAGAACTCGGTGCTGTGCCCACCTGGGGCTGTACAAGGTAAAAACAGTGGTGATGTGACAGCGAAACAAACAGAAAGTCAAACTGTTGAAAATGCAGCATCAGCAGGGCAACCATGCAGAGTCTGCTGCGGAAAACAGGAACAAATCGGGCCTTTTCTTCTGTAAATGTCCCTACTCCGCTTCCTCGCCTGCTTTAATATGTTAAATACATTAAATACCAGAACTGACAGGCTGTGCGGGAGGGAGGTCAGCCTTCAGGACGGCGGGTGGGTGAGGCCACCACCAGATTCAGTTTCTCCTGGTCACTTGATAACTGAGTGCATATAAATTCCTTTATTTTTCTCAAACTGTCTAAGCCTCAGTTTCCTTACTTACAAAAATGAAACTGAGAATTTCTAATAGAGTAATTATGAGGATTTTATAGAGAAAGACATTGAGTTTTCACTGTGCTTGATCCAAGCAGGCGTTTCATTATCTGTATTATAACAGACGCTATTCACTGACTCTGTTATAACATTAGTTTTGTGAAATGTCTCCTGTTTATTAAAATTCCCAGCATCTTTCATGAATTATGGAATCCCTACCTGGGCAAGTTCTCCATCAGCCTTCTTGGACACCAGGACTCAGGTCCATGGCTGCCAGAGTCGGAGGCACCCAGCACCCAGCCACCAGCCCGGTCAGGAGCGGCCCCGGCGAGTCCTTGCCATGGGCGCTCTGCCAGCACACACTGAGCCCCGTTCCTCTCCCTCAGCTCAGTCCCATTGTCACAAGTGCGGCACCGGCCCCCCCATCAGACCCGGTTCACACTCCCCTAGCAAGTCGGAAAACAAAAGCCGGATCCTCAGCCACATTTTGCTCACTGAGCGTAGGCTCCGTAAAGAGTGGAGAGCCCCTCGGACTGGAAAGCGGGAAAGTCACTAAAGCTGAAGAGTGGCTTGAGCGGCCCTGGAAGTGCCAACCGCCGCAGCTCCGGGACCCTTCGGCTCCTGCCACGTCCAGTTCTGTGTCGATCAGGGGGTGCTTCACCTCTGTGCTTTCCCTTGACCTCAACTACCTAGTAACGCTGCAGGGAAAAGTGAAGTAACACACCAGTTAAAGGAGCACAGTTTTTAGTAGCAAAATAAAACAAACCAAAACACAAATAAAATCTTTAAATATACACTCAACGCTCTCTGTGGCTCAGCGCTGTATCTTGGCAGTGGTGGCTGAGAAAGGTAATTCTCCAAACTCCCTGTAATGGAATTGAACTGGACTTCCGAGCGGTTTCAACTGCATGTGCAATACTTAATTTCTGTAAAATGCTACTACTACAAATACTGGTACAAAAAATAACAAGTCTGATACAAATATGGTAAACGGTTAAAGTCTGATCAGTTATGCTGACTATATTCTCCATTGCTCACTGGGTGTAAATTATTTCATAAATTTTTTAATAACAAAGAAGGTTAAGGTAAAAAAATGACGTGTGTGACACTGGAAATTGGGAGACACACGTCTGAATTCTGGTTGTGTTGCCGAATAGCCCATTACTCTTGTCAACCCTTAGTTTCTATCTGTAAAAATTTATATTTATTAAAAAAAATCAATAAAACCACTCTGCTACATTTTTACCTGTCTCAAAAAAAAAATATTTTACAGCTTATAAAAAGAGTCCATGTGAGAAAATACCTAGTACTATACCTAACACAGGAAGTCCTCATTAAATACTGCTTTTACCTGAAAACTAGTACTGATACTAATTATAATAAATTCTACACACAGCAAGAAGAATGGTAATGACAGTGGCTTTCCGCTGCACCCGGGGAGAATGAGGTGCTTATGACAGTGCCCTCACGGTGACATGCCGACCGAGAAAAGCGGAGGAGTGGACAGGCCCGGGTTAACGGCCGCGGTGGTGGACTCTGAGCAGTACCGAGTGAATTAGTCACACCTACTTTAATCCTGCTTTGGTAAAGGCTAAATTAAATTTCTCAGCTGCAGACAGATTGACAGAAGTACTTGGAAGCTGAACAAATTCTTGTTTAAACATGAACACATTTAAACTATATATATAAAAAAAAGAGGAATGCCCGGTATCACTTCCAAAAATCTCAGGGAATAATAAACATTCAGAAAGAAAGAAAAAAAAGAAGGAAGGGAAGAAGGAAGGAAGGAAGGAAGGAAGGAAGGAAGGAAGGAAGGAAGGAAGGAAGGAAGGAAGGAAGGAAATACTTTTTCAAGGGAAAGTATAAAGCCATCAGCTTTAAGGAAGTAAATAGATATTTCCAGCTGTGGAGTCAGTTAATAACTTTCTTGAATAAAATAAAAAAGGTGAAGGAACTAGAGCAGAAATAATCAAAAATCAAAGACCAAAAGGCAGAGACTGCAGAGGCAGGGTCAAAGCCGTGAGTGATGCCGCTTCGCCAGAGTGAAAGCTCCAGCCCGGCCTCGCGGGGTGGCCTTGGGGACGGCAGCCAGGGCCCAGCGGCAGGGGCCAGGTGGCGCAGCCTGCAGGGAGCTCCTTTAAACACGCGAAGGCGAGGACCCCCTGAGCACGGCGGCTATGAATCAGGGGAGGAGGGACAATAGGAGCAGCGGCCAGGGCAGCTCAGAGAGGGAGCGGGAAGGAGGGGCTCCTGGGCAGGGGGCCGTCTAGGGAGCCAGGGCCTCCCTGCAGAGCCCCTTCTGCTGCAAAGGCGTGGGGACAGGGTTGGCCTGTGGCTGCGGATGGCAAGTGGGAGGAAGTTTAAAGCAGTTAGTATGAAGAAGGAAAGGAGATACTAGTAACATTTTTTAAATCCTCACTAAAGGATATGATTTTATTGATTTTTAGAAAGAGAAACACCCATCAGTTGCCTCCAGGGATCGAACCTGCAACCCAAGGCATGTGCCCTGACCGGGAACCGAATGCACAACATTTTGGTGTACATGACACATTAGAAGATTACGTGAAAGTCCTTATGAAAAGGTGTTGTGGCATCAGGAGATCTTACATCTAGCACTGCTGTTGCTGGGATCATGGGCGGCACTTCCGGTGCTGCCCCGGGGACAGCGGCGTCGTGCTGGGGACGCTGGGTCCCTTCTGTAGAAGACGCTGCTCACCCACCCATTGGAGACAGTAGAACAGACGTCATCTGCTGATACCAACTACACAGCTTATCGTGAAAGAGATGGTGAGCTGGCTTTTTTTTTTTTTCCTCTTTCACCCAACGTGGAATCTGAACAAATGATCATAAATTATGGCAAAAGAGAGGCTGAACTTCAGAATAACAAAAAATAAATTCCTGCCGTCTAGCCACGTTACCGAGCGAAACGTATCCCTCTTTCCTAGAGGTGGTCAGAAACAGTTTCCTGTCTGCCTTCAGATGTTCAAAAGAAAAGCTCTGGGGGTGAGGTGGGCGTTGCTGAAAGGAGGGGTTTCCAGGGTCCTGTTCAAATCCCAGGCTGTATTATTGTGAGTTGTCGTGTGTTTATCAAGTCAAGATGCGCTATCAGCCTAGACAATCGCGGCTGTGCTTCAGTTCCATGGATCCTCAAGGAGCCTCGTACAGTTCATGCAATGTCCTTAAATATGTTTTTACTGATTTTTTACAGAGAGAGAGGAAAGGAGCAGGAGAGAGAGAAACATCCGTTGGCTGCCTCTTGCACGCCCCCTAGTGGGGATCGAGTCCACAACCTGGGCATACGCCCTGCCTGGGAATCGAACCTCAACCTCTTGGTGCACGGGATGACCCTCAGTCCCCTGAACCACCCCGGGCAGGGCCAGTTAATGCAATTTTGCAAATATTTTCAGTTCTGCAAATTGTTCAATGCAGCGAGAGTGAAAGCATTGAAAAAATCTCAACTATTTCAGGTAATAAATAAAGATTGGATATCTCTATTTTGAGTTGCTATTTCCTTTTTGGATGTTGTGTTTTTTTTCCCCCCACCCAAACCATTCTTTACCCAGGCTGAGGCAAATTCATTTGCTTTACTCACTCAGAATATGGGATTTGATGTTTCCTTCCTTATACAACTTCCTACTTAAATCTCCTATCTTCCCAGAGGCTGCAAAGGTGCTCCCTGCTTCTTTATCCTTTCAACCAGCCCCCAAAAGTTGTTTCCCCTTTCATTAAAAGGTATAAAAATGTCAGTGCCACTGAAAATACAATATCTTTATTCTCATCGTCTAGGAGACAGGATGTGGCGAGGGTGTTAAGTGTCAGCCATGTCAGATTTCAGTTCCTGCTGTATAATCAATCCAATATGCATCCACCAGGCCCCTGCTACCTCCCAGCCTTCCTGCAGGGGCCCTGCCGCTAATCTGACCTGGGCCGCTCTCACTGCAACTACCCAGGGGAAAGTTAACGATACCTGGCAACAGCCCTCCCTTCATGCACCTCCTGGCCCTTCTTCCATCTTCAGGGTTCTAAAAACCAAGGAAACCTCTTACGACGGATTTGCGTGGCTTGGGAGCCGCTCGCTGAATGATTTCATAGTCTAGCTAATTGGCTGCGAGGAAATAGAATGCTATTCTTACGTATCTGGTTTTAGTTGGGGTGGAAAGGCTCAGATGAAAGCCTCGGGAGAGGGGAGGGGGTGGAGAGAAAGAGCATTCTGGGGACTTGGCCTGATGATTTATTTAGTAGGGTAATTAGATGGGGTATTTATGGTGCCAATGTGGGAGTCTGGTGCTCCAGCTTTTTCACTTGTAGTTCGTGTGCCAGGGTAGAAGGCGACACCGGGGAACACCATGTCCGTCCAGGTGGGCAGCTAGCTGCGGGGGAATGAAGAGCTTTGGACGAGTTGATTTCCCCTGGGGGAGGGTCTAATGATGACGCCAGCAACCAAGAAGCCAGAGCTCTTGGGTTCAAGTTTAGGGACCATTACCACATTGGTGGGTGGTCTTGAGGCAAAATATAGTTGTGATTAAGAGGTTGGGCTTTGGGATAGGGCTGATGAAGCCTCAAGTTCTGTGGTCTTGTGGAAATAAGCCCCATATCTTTGTCTCTCTTTCCTTAACCATAAAATGCAGATACTAAGTGCATCTAAATGAAATAATGTGTGAAGTATGCTAAGCACAGTGCTCAATGCATGAAGATGGCTCAGAATTAAAGAAAAAAAGACAATAGGAAATAAAATAGAGAGGTGTCTGAAAGGACTCCTTGATGTCACAAATGTTTATGGAACACCTATATTGAATTAATATGTGCCTAAGCTATTTTGAAAGAGAGACAGACATCCTGGACACAGCTCCCGCCCTGGGTACTTGGGTTCTCATTGGAACGTCAAAAATACACTTTAACTATCAAGCTGTTTAAATAAATGTAATGGAAACTTAGGAATTCAAGGAGGGGAGTAAGTATCATAAATTGGGATATAGAATCTCATGAAGTATTAGAAATATTTCGAGAAAATTAGAAGACAATTTGTGGTATTTTATGAAACTATATAGAAACCATACTATTTTCTCTGTGTTAGTTATGGAGAAAAAGAGAACAGGACTCAGATCTAGTGGCTTTGTCACCTTCCTAGGTGTGATCCCCGGAAGTCACTTCACTTCTCTTCGACCGAGTTTCCACATGTGCAAAATCAATATGGGACATAGCTCATGGATTTTGTGAGCAGAGTACAAGGTAACATTCACTAAAGTGCCTGAATTTGACTTTGCAGTAGGCACTTTTCGAGAGGTAAATATGAAAAGAATGCAGTCGGTGCTCGCTTCCTCCATTCCTCACCCTTTCTCCTTCCTCTGCACAGAGCCACAGCACCTCTCATTTAATTCCTTCCCCCCTATACTGTTGCGTGGAAGGGAACAGACACATCACGTTGAAATGTAGCTACAAGTCCACCATGAGGACTCCTCAGATAACATGTTTCTGCTGCATCGTTCAGCTACCTCCTGAAAGCCCCAGACCAAAGCTGCAACCAGTGATGGTCCAAGTGATGGGGCCCAGGTCTTGCTGCTCAACCAGCCTGGCCTCTGCTTTTTACTGAGGGAGTTTCACTAGGTGACTCTGTAACTCACCCCCCACCTCTTGCCCCAGTCTCCTGTCACAGGGAAGCTTGGAAGATGAGTTTGGCAACACTGGAAGTTGAAGGTTCTTCTAGAGGAAAACCCTGGTTCGGTTGTTTGAGTAGTTTGGTAAAGAGTCTCAATGTTTTCCTTCCAGGCCGCTTGAGCACTGCTCTTTTGGTCCCTCAGTTTCACCAAGCACTCTCCTCCTAATACAATAATGTGCTAGGAATGAAACTGTCTCCACAGAGCCTACATTCACCACATATTTGATGAGCAGCTCCCTTGAACAAACCAAAGTGCATAGTGTTCTTTAAAAATGTAGTTTGAAATTTCAGGGCTTTAAAATTCTATTTTATTTTTATTTTTTAAAGAATTTCCAATGTTTGCATTTGTAATACAGATGATTCCTTTCTTCTAGGGGCAAATTTTGATATCTCACGATTGTTTTTAAAAGTCCACTGTATATCGATTGGTGTGTGCCTACCTACATTGTGTCAATCTATTAGTTTTAATTGTAGCTTTACAGAGATATAATTTACATTCTGTACAATTTTCCCACAAAGTTTATAATGCAATAGTTTTTAATATATTCACACTTTTACATAGTGGCCGTCGCCACTATGAATTTTAGAGTATTTTAGAACACCAAAAAGAAATCCCATATCCATTAGCAGTCACGCCTGATTTCCCCCTCAAATCCTTTCACCCTAGCCACAGGCAGCCACCAAATCTATTTTCTATCTCTATTGAATTGTCTATTTAGATGTGTAATTTAAATGGAATCATACGATATGTGGTCATTTTTGACTGGCTTCATTCACTTAGCAATTTTCAATGTTCATCCATGTTGTAACATATATTGTACATGATTTCCTTTCATTGCTAAGTAGTATTCCACTGTGAGCTATTCCACATATTATTTATTCCTCTGTCAGGTGATGGGTATTTAAAGAGTTTACACTTTCGTGTATTATGAATAATGCTGCTGTAAACATTCATGTATACGTTTTTGTGCAAACATATGTTTTCATTTCTCTTGGGTATATATCCAGGAGCAGGATTGCTGAGCTGCATGATGATCCTATGTTTAATCTTTTGAAGGGCTTCCCGCCCCTTACGCAGGGGCCGCACCATTTTACATTCTCACCAGCAGTGCATGAGGATTCTAATTGTTCTGTGTCCTCGCCACCACATGTTATTACCTGGTGTTGTGATTGTAGCCACCCTACTGAACGTGAAGCCCTCAATTTTGTTACTGCTCCCTTTTGATTTTTTTTACTATCTCCTTCATGATTATAATTAAAAGTTAATTCATGCTTATCTTTTCTCTAAAATCAAATAATGTGCAGTCCTGAACATGTCCCAGGAGGGAACTCAGGAGAATGTGACTGGGGGGGAAATCTCGCTACAGCAAAATGCTGGTGATTTGAACAGGAGAAAGTATAGATCTGTCACTTTTCCTAGGCTTTTCTTTTCTCTATCAGCATTTTCACCCGTGAAATGAAAAACAAACAGTAATGAGAGGAAATAAAACCGTGTGAAGCGAAGGACAATGCCAAAACTCACCACCTCACTGAGCAAAGGAGACTAGTCAAGGGGACTCACTGATTCTAATTCACAAAAGCCAAGGACCGTGGACTGACGTGACGCAGGACCATAGAGAGCCTGTTGAGCCTATTTTTCAATGACGACCTGTCGCTTCTGGAAATAAACACTTACTCAGACAGAAAAAAAAAGAAACAAACCGAAAAAAGACTAGAGCTCCTTGACAAGGACTATGGGGTACATTTTTCTCTGTTTTCCCCCCACAGGACATAGCATGACGTCATGCATGTAATAGTGCTGAGGGTGGTGACTAAAGCTAACATTAATGAGCACTAACTGCGTCAGACACTGGAATCAGTATTTATGTATGTTTTACAACAACTTGATAAGGTAAGTATGTGTGCGTGCATGTGTATGTCATTCTCATAGTACTCATGAGGAAACTGAGGCACAGGCACTTTAAGACCCTGGACCGTCTGCATTTGTAACACCGTGAGTATTAAAATTAGTAAGTAGCAAAGACAGGATTCAAGCCCATATCTGCCTGCTCTGGGATTCTATAAATTACCCATTAAACCTATAGACTCTGAAGAGCTATCCATTGAATAAATGGATAAATATCTGCAAATGCCAATTTAAAAACATCTAGTAAATGAAAAATAATATTTTTTCAAAAAATATAAGAATATAAGCCAAAAAAATTGTAAATGAAGGAGAAAATTAACTTGTCATTTCTTTATTTATTGAGAGATAAAGCCTAAATGCATCTACACCAGATAATTTACTGTATATTTCCACAGGCTTTGCCAACTGTAATTACAATTAGAGAATCAATAGTAATAACCTCCCAGATGCCAGCTCTTACCTTCTCCCACAAAAATCTCTGAAAGCCTTCCAAATCAAGTTCAGTTGTTCCTCGGAGTGACTTGGAGGGTTGTCACCTGCGTTTACAAACAGCCCCTTGGGTTACAGTAGCCACATGGCATCAGCAAGATTCTTTCTTTCCTGCCCCAGTGTCCTCTCCAGTGCCTGCTTCATGAGCCAGGGCAGACTGCCTCACTCTTATCCTTCCAGCCGTGCCCACCATGGAGCATCCATATGCATGTCGGAAACGCCGCACACCCTCTCCACGCCAGGGCAGAGCTCTCAGTACAGCAAAGCTATCCTGGAGTTTGCACAATTGTGGGTAGAAGGCTCCTCTATACTTTGTCACCAGAGCATCCGTGCAGAGCTGGTTGTGCTCTAGAGCCTGCCAGGGTGTCACTGCATTGTGCACACGGCCCAACTGTCTTCAGCTGCACCTTGCCTTCCGCAGAGCTCAGATAGGAGCCACTAATGCGGGTCAAGGAAACGCAGACAACCCGCTCTAGATCCACGCCTCTCCTTCATCATGCAGCTGCTTTTCGACGTGCAATTTAACTCGCTCACCTCGATGCAGGAGTGCTGCTGGCCCGCTGGTTTAGCAGCCACACCGCACATGCCGGAGTCCCATTAGGGGGTGTTGCTCAGGCCCAAGCTGGGACCACTTCTGTATTATTTTGTAAACCCTTACATTATTTTAGAAATTTGATCATATTTTTTTGTACAGTTTGGCACTGAGGCAGGGAAACCTTATAGTTTGCCAAATATAATTTGAGAATTACAGCTTCAATATTTTTCCATTCCCCAAACACACCCAATCAAATAGGATTAGGATGAGGGTTCTGGGGCAGGTTATTAACACAAGAACCTGTCAACCTCATAGAGGCGGAATGTATTTCATTGTTCATAGTCCTGCATATAGTCTAACTAGATAGTTTGATGAAGAAAATAATAAATAAGGGTGGGGAGATGAAGGACAGAAGGGAGGGAGGAAGGGAGGGAGGAAACATATGAGGAAATGTAAGAAGGTGGGATAGAGAAACATCAAACAATTGATTATCTAAAACGAGAGCCATAATTATACTCGGTGAAGGATCAGTAGCCTATAGGCCCAAGATTAGACTGTTTACTGATGTCACAATAGTAATAAAGCACAAGCTGCACAGAATGAAGGGAAAACATGTCAGATATAGGGCAGCGAGAGGAGGGAAGGAGACAGAAAGCAGGAAACAGAAGTTGCATTGGTTGTAGGAAATTCAGTGCCACCCGTAGCATCTAAGGTCTATCTATCGTGTGCACTGACGACATGCACTATGGTTAGGAGCATAGGCTTTGGGGCCCCTATATCGGGCTCCTACCCCACCCTACCGCTCACTGCCTGACTTCAGGTTCCTCAGCTGTAGGACGGGGTAACAGGAAGGACAGTGTATCGGGCTGTTCAGAAGGAAACATGAGATACTCCACCTGAAGGAGAGAGGAGAGTGCCTGGCACATTTCAAGTGCTTCATAAATTGCGACTATATAGAGCCCCTTACTCTTTATTTATTTCCTCTGGGTAATGTATGAGCCCCTATTTGGCCTCGGAAGATCTGTCCTCTGAAATTGGTGGTGACAGATCTGGGATGTAGCTGTAGAGCCACCAGAAGCCTAAACGCCCCTCGGCTCTCACGCTGCCCATTACTCTGCTTGAGTGTTTGGCTAAGGCATCTGTGTTTTCAGGCCACGAGTCCTCGCATTTTTTTATCTCCATGTAATGTCTCGTTTGGAAGAAAGTTCCAAGGCAAGCCTGGAATCCTTTGTCTCCCCCTGTCACTCGATTACCCTTGGCTTCTCACAGAAGCCATTAACCAAGAAACACTCAATACAAAGCCCAGCACTGGAATCGGATCCGGCCTGAGAATTTACTGCCGTTGACCTTGTCATAAACTCGTTCATGCCAGGAGCCTCGGGCGCTGAGGCTGGGACAGTCAGGGAAGGTGACTCTTTGCCAGGTGCTCCTAAAAGCAGGGTGGAATGAAGACATGTCAGCAGCCGAGACTGGCCTCATTGGCGTAGTGCGTGCATGGAGAGGGCTCCGTGGGCCTATCGGGGGCTACATCAGCCTCGGGGTTCAGTGGGGAGGAGAGCCTGACCCCTAAATGAAAGTGTGGCTTTATTCTCAGAGAGAAAGCTTGTGAGCTGATGTAATGCAAGTGTCAGGCTAATATATGAAAAGAGAGTCCCTGTGGCGTTTAAGGAAACAGCAGCTGTTTTTCCTTTCCTAGGACCACTCCTGCTGGCTTAAAGAGGCTACTATTAGCTGACCCAGCAAAAGCAGCCTCCAACCCAGGCTTAGCGGAGAGAATACTCCTCCGGATTCCAGTCCTAGTTCTGCTAATGTCAATCTTTCCCAAATGGTCATTGAACTTTCCTAGACATCAGTTGTTCACTGATAAAGGGAGACGGTTTGACTTTCTGATTTCTAAAATCCCTGAATTTCTGTTATCTCCACTGAGAGCAAGACAACAAAGGATGCTCCATAACATAAGGGGGGGGGGTTCTCAGTTCTTCCTGGATTGACTGCGGTGACCCTCTGAGGACGGGGCAGGGAGAGGAACGGTCATCCGTAGCTTTGCCCATCCATCGTTTCACACACATGCTATCACACTTCACTTACTCTGTGACATTAAGCTCAAAATTACTCTTACCTAATATTTCCTTTTATCATGAATACATTCCTCTTATTGCATTGAATTTATCCCATCAGAATCCTCCCAGGGTAGGTACTAGATTGTAAAATCTCATAATCACGTGTGTTGGTGTGGGGTGTGTGTGTGTGTGTGTGTGTTGGGAGCAGTGCAGCGGGAACGGAGAAGCGTGGATGGGTGTTAGGGGTGCCTATAGGGTGAGAAAGCAGGGCCATTAGAGAGGCAAGAGGCACACCTGCCGTCTCATCTTCATCGCATCCCTGTGTTTAACCCCCCTCTACTCCCCGCATTACCTACACACACGCGTTTGCTCTTCGGTGTTGGAGCTCCACCTGAGTCATTTTGAGTTTTCTGCAGGCAGTCATACGTAGGAGGTGAATTGAGTTAAATTTCTCCGACTACCTCTGGGATTTTACCAATAGTTTTCTGGATTAAGCTTTGTTCTTGATCGTTCATTCTTGTTCTAATAAATTACATATACATGAGATACTGTTTAAGCACTTTACATGTATTTTCTCTTTGAATAACTCTCACGGTAACTCCGTGAGGTAAGTACTATTATCACCTCCACTTTAATGACAAATGCGTCACACAGGGAGGTTAAAGAGCCTTCCCTAAGATACAGACGGTTAGTGGTGGAGCCAGAATTCACAGCCAGACGCTGGCTCAGGGGCTCAGGTTCTTCCCCAGTCTACAATTCTGCCTGGAAGTTGAGATGATCCTGAAAAAGTAGCACATTAGATATTAAACGCTTCCTTATGAATTGGCGTAACCCACACCGGCAGATCCCTGGGACCCAGGGTAAGACAGAGGTCAGGAGGTGAGGGAAAGGTGAGAGAAAACTCTGAGGGTTTCTATATTAGCGGTTATATGTATACCACAAAGTTTCAGTTAACAGTGAAATACCCTCATCAACTCGCTTCAATCTACTCCTTCTTCCCACATACAGGGTTGGTCATCAGATGCCCATGGAGCTTCAGAATGAAACCAACAACACAAAACAACCTCAGAAGCAAGAACGTGCACATACTGCTGGTGGGGATGCAAAATGGGGCAGGTAATTTAGAAAACAACTGGGAAGCTCCTTAAATAGTTGAACATACACTAAAACCCAGCCAATGTACTCTAGGTATTTACTCAAGAGAAACAAAAGCATATGTCTACACGACTTGTTCACACATGTGTATAATAGCAGCACTATTCATAACAGCCCAAACCTGGAGACAACCCCGCTGCCCATCAAGGGGTGCGTGGGTAAAGAATTATCGTGGTATGTCTATGCGGTGGAATACTACTTAGCATCACAAAGGAATAAAATCTTGATATATGCAACAATGTGGATGAATCTCAAAAATACCATCCTGAATGAAAGAAACCAGACACAAATACTATATATTGTGTCATTAATTCTTATGTAACTTATAGGAAAAGGAAGACCAGAGAGGCAGAAAACATGCAGGTGTTTGAGCTGGAGGAACAAATGGTTACCTGCAAAAGTACGCAGGTAACATCTTCAGGTGAGAGACATATCCTACGCCTGGGGGATGGTGATGGTTGTACAATTGGATACATTTCCTAAAACAACTAATTGCTCTTTTAGAAATGATTGTGTTATATGGTATTTAAGTAATTACTCAATAAAGCTGCTTAAGAAACATTTAAGCCTTTCTCTAGACTTACTAAACCAGGGATACCCAACAGAAAATTTTTTAAATGTGGGAAAATATGTATAATATAAAATTTACCATTTTAACCATTTTTAAGTGTACATTTCATTGGCATTAAGTACATTCACATTACTGTGAAGCCTTCACCGCCACCCATCTCCAGAATATTTTCATCCCAAACCAAAACTCTGTATCCATTAAGCACTAAATCCAAATCCTCCCTTCCTCCCAGCCCACGGCAGCCCCCATTTCGCTTCAGTCTCTACGAAACTGGCCACCTTAGGTACTCCAAGTAAGTGGAATCAACGCTTGTCCTTTGGTGCCTGGCTTATTTCACTTAGGATGTTTTCAAGGTTGATATATATTATAGTATGTGTCAGAATGTCATTCCTTTTTAAGGAATAATTTTTCATTCCATTGTATGTACATACAACATTTTGTTTATTGGTTTATCCACAAATGGACAGTTTGCTAGTTTCCACATTTTGACTATTAATAATGCTGCTATAAATATTGGTGTATGTCGATGATATTTTAAAAATGTGTATTTTTTCCTGTTTGGGGAGAAGGGGAGCATGGCTTTAATTATATTTCCAAGGGAGTTTGTGACCCCAGTTCTAGCCACACGGCTGACTACAGAACATGTAAATACAGAAAGGCTTCAGTACTTGATTTCCCAAGGGGGATGAATCTATCAATTCAGAATAAATCACGTACTTACAAGAATGAAGCGACAACCCAGAGATGATGATGGTCACTTTACTGACCCTTCACATGTGCCAGGCTTTGTACCAGGCACTTTTCACTAACGGTAGAGTTAACCCGCATGAGCCACCCTTAGGAAGCAATGGGAACCTAAGACATTTACTCCAGGTCAGTAGAGAATTTTTATTCAAACTCAGCTTTTTCTGGCCCCAAGGCCATGTTCTGACCACTGTACCTACCGCCTCTGGAGAGATACTTCACTGACTCGCTTGAGCAGTTTGAATGCTGCTGTAAGTTGGTGATACAGTTCAAGAAAAACTGGTGATGATCCGAGAAATAAAGGAAACATTCGCACATTTTGGAGTATAATTAGCCAACTGACAGCTGGAAGGAAGACTTGCAGCTCAAGCAGTGATTCTGTTAACTATGATTTCAGACTCTCAATGCAAAAAATTAAGGCATTTGGAATCAGTCCAGTTCTATTTAAGCTAAATCTGTTTAAACCCCCTTGTATTTTCTTCGCCCATCCGGAGCGGAGAGGAGAGGCCACTTTACCATAGCAGCAGAGCCTGGGCGGTGTCTCGGCCGCCCTCCTTTGCAAGAATCCTGTCACTCTCGGGGACTCCCCTCCCAGGTGTCAGGACAGGAGACACAAAAAGCTGTGTGTGTTTCTCCCGCTAATTCAAAGCAGGCTTTCCTCCCCAAATATTTGCAGCGGCCTGGAAGTAAGCCAGGCAGCCCTTCTACAGAGGGAGATGGTGCTCAGATGCAAATAGAAGTCCTCTGGGGTACACGGGGAGGGGGGGTCCCAGCTCTGACAGCTGCACCCTCACCTGGGATTTCACGTAACTCCCTTGGCTGGAGCCAGGTGACTGTCCTGTTAAAATGGAGACATCTGTCTAGTCCTTTCTGGGGCTTAGCCTCGGTTTCTACTAATAGAGACTTTGGAGGTGAGATACACTTTATATCCGCTGAAAGCTTATAGACAAGAAACATTAATAGCCACTATATCCTAACATATATTCAAATTATATTACAACATTTAATAAAAAAATACTTTTTAAGAAAAATATTTTCTTTGAATTCCATTGTGGATATTGTTAATTTTACCTAACTTTTTCACTTTTTTGAGGGGTGGGGGTTAGGATTTGTTTTTATTTATTTTGTGTCTTTTACAAACAGCACATAAATGGATTTTTTTTTTTCCCCAAGAGGGAGTTTGTTTTTAATTGAGGAGTTTTTAATTAAATTTTGGTTTTGCTATTGTTACTTGCATTATGTCTTGCTTTTTAGGTTTCTTTGATGTCTCCTTTTTAAAATATTCAGGTCTTTCATGATTTTAACAGTATTTCCTTTGCATTTTGCTTTCCTTTGACATTTAAAAAGTTATTTAGTGTGCTGTTTGAAAAATTCTGTCAAAGGTTGGTTTTAAGATTTAAGACATTTTCAAGGTTACTGTTGGTTTCAATTTGTAAAAAAATTAAAATAAATAAATTGACTCATTTATATCAAATAAGTAATACACCCAGCTTTCTTCCCACACCTTTTAAATTTTGGTTACCATAACTTCTTATTTTAAATGTTTCTTTTTTATTCATAATGTGCATATTGTTTCAAAACTTTTGCTGACATTTAAATTTCATTATTGTAGCCATATTAACAATAATTACTATTTGCTGGTACTATTTCTCAGTATAAATAGCACAACCTTTCCGTTCAGTTATTTTGATTCATCTCTTTGTGAACAGAAATAGTTTTTAAAGTAATTTTGGTTTAGAAAGTTCTGGAATCAGAATGAGGCAGCACCGACTTATCCCTGGCTCCGGTTGTGCTGCTCTGAACTAAGAGGGTCGGTGATATATCGATGGGATCTCCTACATTTGCTTCCAAGGCAAAGCGTTCCCTCCTGAGTGGACAGCCAATGACCAGCTGTCTCTTCCACTACAATTCAGTATTTATGATGTTACAAGCAAATGTTTATAATTTCTAAGATCAAGATGTTACCTTTTCTTAGTTTCCAGGGTTGTTGATAGACTATTTTTCTATATTTTTGGTTACTTTGATGAGAATTATGGGCATGAACCTTTACACATATGTGCTCAAGTTACCACCTTCTCTATAGCCTGGAGTGTTATTTTGGTTTGGTTTGTATTACAAATACCATTATATCACTCCCCTACCTAAAATTCTTCAGCATTTCCTTACTGTCTAAATATAATGATAAAATAATTTACCATGGCATGCAAGGCCTTTTAAAATCAAGCCATTAGCAGGAATCCCACGCTGCCAGCCCATGGACTTCACCTCCAGCCTGCGGAGATTTCGCTGGCCCAAGACTTTGCCTACCAGTTGGACTACACATGTCTTCAGCCTGACATACTAAAATCTCCAGTTTCCAGTTCTCATTATTTCCCCATTCCTTCACACTCCACTCTTTCTGCTTCCAGTTTTCCCTCTGAGCACTGAGACTTCGAGTTGGCTGTTCCTGTATTTCTAACCAATATCTCTCCAACGTAGAACTAGTGTCACCTCCCCAGGCTGCAACTTCTCTCACTTCCGATTTCGTGCCTCTGCTGTTTCCTCTCTAGAAACACTCCTCTCTCCCACACCTGCTTTGCCAGGTAACTCCTACGTGTCCTTCAAATGTTTGCTGAGCCTTCACTGTGTCTTAGAAACCTGCGTGTTTCCCCATCTCACTGATGCGCTGTCACAGAAATCCTCCAATGCCTTTCATAGTGCCCTTACACTATATTGCAATTCTGTGTTTACCTGTTTCTTTCTAGGCCATAACAAGCCTCAAACATATTTGAAAGGATTAAAATCATACCAATTCGATTACACAAAATAATTATAAATTGTTCAACCAAATCTGTGATGAGATTGAGCACAAATAATTACCATTAGAAATGAAAAAGGTCCTAACTTTAGATAGCATAGAAATTTAAAATATAATGAAATGACATCATGAACAACTTTGTGCCAATAAATGTGGAAACTTAAATGGATGTATCCCTAGAACAATATAACTTAAAACTAACACAAAAATAATTAAAAGTCTGAATTATCTAATTTCTACTTAAGCAATTAATCTATATGCAACTTTATACCTTACCACAAGGAAATCTATATGCTTAGCTAATTTTACAAGTAAGTTCTACCAAATATTCAAGGCACAAATACTTCATTAGACACAAACTTTACAGAATTATAAGGAATTATTACTCTCCAACTCATTGTATGAGACTGTAAAACCTAACAGGACATGTAAGAAAAAGGACAATTTTAGGCCTAGAAGCCAGAAAAACGCCAGAGTGATTAAGAAAGGGCAGTGGGAGTATTCAAATAGCAAGGAATGAAATATGGGATAAAAATTGGGATATAATGAACAACTTTATGCCAATAAATTTAACAATTTGGATGAAATGAGCAAATTCCTTTTAAAAAAAATAATGCAACTTACCAAAGCTGAAAAGAAGAAAAGAAATGGATGATTTCACCTGGCCAGCATGTCTCAGAGGTTGAGCAACGACCCATGACTCAAGAGGCCACCGGTTCCATTCCCGGTCAGGGCACATGCCCAGGTTGTGGGCTCCATCCCCAGTAGGGGGCATGCAGGAGGCAGCTGATCGATGTTTCTCTCTCATTGATGTTTCTCTCACTCCCTCTCCATTCTTCTCTCTCTAAAGTTATATATATATATATATATATATATATATATATATATATATATATATATAGTTTCAACTAGTGAATTCTCCCAAGTATTCTAATCTCACACAGGATACTAGAGAGTATAAAGAGTGAGCATGTCTCCATTTCTTCTACAAGGCCTTGGTGAGACAAGCTGACAAGGACATAGCAAGCATGGATAATTACAGGCCAAGCTTCCTCATGCATGGACAGAACCTTTGAAAATTTAGCAAATTAAGTCTAATAATACACAAAAAAAGATAATACAGTTCAACAAATTGAAGCTTATTTCAGGAATACAAAATGACTGATTAACTAAGACCTAAACAAATGGAAGTATATATTAGGTTCACAGATCAGAAGACTAGTTAGAGGAAAAGTGTCAATTCTTCACAGTCTTTAGATTCAATGTCATCCCAACTGAAATCCAAGCAGGGAGGTGTGTGTGTGTGTGTGAGAGAGAGAGGGAGAAAGCAAATTGACAAGCTGAAATGTACAAAAATCTGGAAATGCAAAAGGCCAAAAATAAAAATAAAGCTGAGAGAATTACTACAAGATATTAAGGCTTATTATGAAGCTATTATAATTAAGGCAGTGTAGTATTATTGCCCAGGTAGCCTAATGGAACAGAATATAAAATATCAAAATAGATTCACACATAATTAGCATCTGATGTATCACAAATATGACACTTCAATAGGGGGAAATAATGATTTTCCTAATGCATGGTGATATGTCAATTGGACATCGTAATGGACAAATATGTATGGTGAAATCCTCTATCCTACACAAATATCAATCCAGGTAGGTAGCTGATCTATATCTGAGGCGTAATAATAAAATTTTAGAAGCAAACATAGAAGAAGAGTATACCATAGACAGGTCACAAAAACACTAATCGTAAATGAAAATAAACTAATAAATTGTCCTAAAATTAATTCAACTTCTGTTTATCAAAAACCACCACTATGAGATGGAAATGACAAAGCACAGGGTACAATGATACATGTCTATTCAACAAAGGACTATTGAAAACGTATAAAGAAGTCTTACAAATAAGTGACAGACAGGTTTGAATAGACATTTATTAAGTGAGAATATCCAAATGTCCAATAAATATATGAAAAGATGCTCACCTGACTCATGAGGGACGTGAAGATAAAAAGCACAATGAGATTTCACTGCAAACCCACCAGAAGGGCTAAAACAGAAGAAGATGGGACATAACAAGTGTTGACAGGGGCAAAGAACAACCGGAGCTCATGCACATTGCTAGCGGAGTATAAAAGGAGAGAACCCACTGCATTTGGAAATCCATGTGACAGCATCTATTTAGGCTAAACATACACATCCCCAAAATTCCACTCCCTTGTACACGCCCAACAAAAACGTCTATAGTTATTAACCAAGATTAGGTAGTAAGATGCTCATAGCAACCCTGTTTGTAGTGGTTTCAAACGAGAAACCCCCACTCGCTCATCAACAGGAGAATTTAGAAATAAATTGTGGCGCCTTCATAAAACAGAGTGAGTAAGACAATTAGCATAAATGATCAACTACACACAGCTATAGAAATGAATATTATAAAGACAATGTTGAGTGGAAAGAAGTCCAACACAAAAGAACATATACTACGTAATACTATATACATAACTCAGAAACAGCAGAACTCCTGCTAGAGGTCAGGACCCTGGCAATCCTCCTGCGACAGACAGAGACACCGGGGCGGGGGCTTCTGACATACTGTTCTACATGCTGTGTTTCTTGACATGAATGTCATTACATGTGCGTCCATGTGCTCAATTTGTGAAATTTATTCAGTTGTAAATACATGGTGTTTGCACTTTTCTATAGGGACATTACACTTTAACAAAACGTTTTAAAAATTAGAAAAGAACACCCAGTTGGAGCTGTGATACAAGTTTCAGGATGCTACTTCCCCCCCCCAAAAAAATGCCTTTCAATACCTAGGAAGTTAGTAACTGCAATGCTATTGCCAAGAAATAAAAACAAAAACATAACCTTCACAGCATGGCCTACCGTCAGTAACATCAGAAACAACAGCAAGCGGCGGCCACCTTCCTCCCACTTTCCAAGTATTGTGCAATTTCTTCTAAGTGGGAAATGATTTACACCCTGGAAAATGCTGCACCTGGGTCCCAGCCTCCGAGTAATGAAAAGCATACAAGGGGGTTGGAATGGATGCCGAGTGCCAACCCATCACATCCATCACAAGGAGCGAGGCGCTTGTGCAACAACACATGGACATGTTCCTGGGTAAGTTAAAAATACCAGCCTGGAGCTCAGCATAGAGATGATGTCTGGACCTGTACCCTTGGGGCCATCAGCACACGGGAGAGGGGTGGAAATATCAGGTCTGCTTATCTCACTAAAGAAAAGTAGGAGGTGGGTGGAGAGTGGTCCAGATGAGCTCTTGGGCAACATCAATATTTCAAAGGAGCTAAAAAAAATCACCAACAAAGGAGAGTGCAGGAGAACATTCAGATAATGAGAAAAACATCCAGGAAGAGAGCCGAAGAATCCAAAAGAAGGAAAAACATTTTAATTAATTCAAATATGGAAGGAAAGCCCCCGAAATGTGCTAGTGGCCAAATAAAATCATAAGTTTGGAAGACACCTTCTAAGTAATTATCTCCAGCCTCTACTACAGAAATGAGGACACCTAAGACCCAGAAGAGCTACATTCTTGTGAGTGAGAGCGTAACAGGTTGCAGGGAGTTGGGGGATTGGAAAAATCTATTGACGAGGTGAGTGGAATAGAGTAAATCATTTCATCTCTCAAGGCATCTGTTAATTCAACTATAAAAACAAAGAAACAGCTGTTGGGCAGAAGGATTCAATAAGACAGTTTTATCATGCACCTGGCACAAAGCTGTCATATTATGTCTTTAAAGATTTGTTCATTAATCTCTTCTTTATAAGTTCCTTGAGGGCAGGGCCACATCTCCTTCATTCCCTGTCGCATTGCCAGCGTTTGAGCACCCACCGACTCACAGAGGCGCTCAAACAGTGTTTGCTGAAGGAATGAAGAAAATCGTGATCTTGCAGCTAATTAACCCGAGTCGCGCCTGAGGTCTCGCTTCTAACGTCTGTTACTGGAGGCCTAAGAGCAGAGCAGCGCCCCCTCCTCCAGGCCACAGTGACTGTCGCAAAGTGGAACTCCATCGTCTCCTCACATGAGTGGCCCCGTAAAAGTGTCCTTTCATGCACTGGCTGCCCCTGGGTTCCGGCCACAGCCACTCTTCGGCGTCTGTTCGCAATCTTTCATGCCAGCGCCCCTCGCCAGCAGGCGAGGCTAAGGAACCAAGGGCTGCAGGGTGGGGCCTGGTGTAACCCCTCAGCTCCGTGCTCCCCATTCAGCTAAGCGCCCCCCGCCCTTTAAAGCAATGCGACCTCCTGACGCTCCATCCGGACCTGCAGGGGCTGTTTTCACCCCCAGTCATTGCTGCTCCATCCTTGAAAACAAAACAACTGTTTCAATTCCAGGTGGCTGGTGTGTTTGACTGTTGCATTTGTTCCCGTTTTTCTTATTGATTGTGTGGAGGGTGTAGACCAAGGGGATTTACCCGCTGGACCAATCGACCCTCAGGTCTCTTCCTCAATGACCTTCAGGATGCCCACTCTCCTGGACCCTGGCTCAGAAAACCATGGTGAGAGTGCAAAGGGACAGAAAAGATGGCACAGGGTTGTCTCCTTTCCTGACAGAGTGAAAACCGGGAACCAGCGAGGTGAACAACGGGTCCATGGTCTTGTGAGGCCCAACAAAATGTAGCGTCTCTTTGATCTAATGCCTCGCCCTTTCGTTTAAAATGCTGAGGATTTTAAGAGAAATATGAGCCACATGCCTCTGCCTTAGTCACATTCACTGCATCCCCCAAATCCTTCTGTTCAAGGCTCTCAGTGTTCAAACCACCCTCGGAGCCTCTTGGCTTCGAAGTGGGAAGCGGTATTTTTGTCAAAGCAGGGTAAAATCTCTTTGAATTAGGGTTTTTGTACAAGGAAAGGGAAGGGGGGGGGAGAATTGGCTAAGGAAAGAAAGAGCAGAAGGGAGAAGATAAGACTCTGCATCTAAACCTTTTCTTCCAGGTTGAAGCTGTTTTCTCGCTCCCATAGGATCTAGCCCGAGGCCCTGTGCCTTCCAGCTTAGCGTGACCCCCACGAATTGGAGGGCCCGTTCCCAGGCACCTGACCAGGGGCTGACAATTGCCCGTCTGATCTGGAATCTGTGGAGGTTGCCACACCAGCTCTGCCATCCCTTCGTCTGACTTGACTTCTTAACCATAATAACCCTGAGTGGGCTCCAGGGACAAGCCGTTTCCTCCGTCATTCTGGAACCTAGAAACGATCAGTCCAGCTCCACTGTGCCGGCTGTTAGGAAGAGAAATGGTGACCAGCCCCTGACAAGGACACCCGGAGTCTGGAGCAGAGACTGACTGTGAATCGCAGTAGATACATGAAAGCAACTTAAAGGGCTGGTCACCATGAAGGGGGAGGCACAGGAAGGCACCTGGGAGAGGGGATGAAGCGAACCAGGCGCACGGGGCATCGGGGTGACGCCATCTCCACGCCAGCTCCCTCCTTCCCGCTGCAGAACTGCCTGACATTGCCCCAAGCAAAACTGTGCTCGCAATCACCAGGCCCTGGCAGAGCCTGGCATCCACAGGCCCATTGCCAGGTGGTACGCAGCTTTAGGCAAAGCGATTCGATTTCCTTTCTAGCCACACACACCACAGAGGCTGCAACCTTGGGGCATCTTTTCCCCTTTGAAGTCCCCCTGACTTCACGTGGACACGCATTTCAGTGAGGGATGGGAATTAGCAGGCGGTGTGAGTGACGGGTGCCCAGAATCGTGCTAGGGAGGCGGTGGTTCTGCTCAGAAAGGAACTGGGGTCCTTAGGGGTGGACATGAGAAGAAGGACTGTAGCCCTGTGACAGCCCACAGGTGGTGACTGTTCAAATTGCTATTGGTCACGTCTAAGGTGACCTCAGCCTCCCATTTCAGAGAGGGTGCAGGAGATGCTGAGCCCACAAGGAAGAGGGTTCCCGGGGGGCAGCTGGGAAGGGCACGCCATCCCCCAGTTCTTTACTCCCAGGCTGTCCTTTGGTCCCTAGTCAAGCGGTTCTCTCAGTCTGAGCACTATTGGAATTTTACCCTGACAATTTTACGTCCTGTGCTTTGTAGGATGTTTAGCCCATCCTGCCCTTCTATTCAATAAAAACCAGTAGCAAAACCTCTCAACCATAAATATCTCCAGATATTGCCAAGTGTCCATCTGTCCAGTGGAGAACCAGTGGCCTGAGGGTTCAAATGCATCTTACGGGGCCCACAGATGACCCGCCATCTGGACAAAATGATGCAGCTTAGACCCCAACCAGCTCCGGCCCCTTCCCGCCTGACCGTGGAGTCCTCAGCCTAGACTGAGAAGATTCGAGAAGGGAACAAACAAACAGCAAGGGGAGGCAGGAACAAGAGAGAAATCAAAGCGTTTAAAGCAGGCAGAGTCTGGGGTGGAGCTCTCTGCTCCTTTCTTCTAGACGCAGCTCCTGGGCTTGCTCAAGTCGGCTCCACGTGAATCTGGTTTTCATTTGCACGCCCCCTCAGCCATGAGCCAAGCTTCTTCTCATAGATAATTTGACTTGATTACTTTCTGAAAGGCCAGACAGAGCCCGAGCAGCCCTGCACTCATTTACTTGTCACTCCCAGCATGGCCTTGATTTGGGCTGCGAGGCACCTCCCCCTCCCAGGAGTGACAGGAGATGGGGATCGGCCTCCCCAGGGAAGGGCTGCGGGGAGATGGCCTGTTCCTCTGACCAGCCAGGGGAGCCCGGCCTCGGCTGCAGGGGGGCTGCTGCCATCTGACAGGGAAGGAGCTGGGGTTTAACAAAAGGCCGAAACAGCGAATTCCCCACCAGCAGGGATTTGGGTTTTCCCCCTTGATATCAACACCAGCTAGGATATACCTGCCACAAAACTCAGGGATGGACACACATCAGGTTGTGGATTTCGTGAGCATAAGAGCTTTGGGTTGTACATTCTGCTCAGCAGTGGACGCATGGAGACATCTGATGGATATTTGTCAGTTCGTTTATTGGGCAGAATCTATTCTGAGACTGAAGTGTGAGTGGTGTTGCATTTTCCTAAAATAGTATCATACAAATTCTTTTTATACGGTAGTAAAACACCCCAGGACCAGATACGTTAAAAATAAATGGTCTGTGGTCCTTTAACTGTCATTCCATTTATTTCGATTCTATTTTTCCCGAAAGGCTCACCTCAAGATTTCATATTTCTGTGCAGCTTTCTGAAGACTCCAGTCATCGGTTAATTCTCTCTATTCTAACTACTGGTTATTCTGTTTTCTAAGGTAATGGATGAAAACTGGTGACATGCATTTTTTTGGCCCGCAGTTTAGTTTATGTTTATTTCATGTTGATGCCTTTGGTCAAGGCCAGTCCTCTCCAGACCCTCACATGTCCCCGCATCTCCAAACCTCACGTCTAACGCTTCGCATACTCACGCTTCCTGCCTCGCTCCTGTTGAAATATCCTGGTTTGTCCCAAACGTAAAATGCTTTGGAAATGTAAATCCATATGAAATTGTCATTTCTGTTGTTAAAATGGTTAACGATCATCGATTTTATATTGTTCAATACACTGCTCGCTCCTGCTTTGAGATTGGGAGTGGATTCTACCTACTTCCTGCCTCATAACTAGAAAGGGGCTCAATTCAAGATTCAATTAGGTGCTTAATAGTGTTTGATTAGGGCTTCAAGGCCTTTAGGCTTTAAAAAGATTTCAATTGTTCGGGCTTTTAAATTTGGACCTATGAATGGGAGGGAATGAAGGAGAGGGACCGGAAGCTAGAGATGTGGGATCAGAAATACTTTGATTTGAGAACCAGTTCAAGCCCATATGTCCTCGGGGAAATGATGTAGTTTCTCCAAGCTTCTATTTCTTCGTCCGTAAAGTCCAAATGACAATAGCGACAACAATGATCTGATAGAGTTTCTGGGAGGGGTGTTGTTAATAAAGAGCTTAACTCAAACCCCTACACATAATAAACACTTGTTGGATGCCAGCTATTTATTACCATCATCATCGTCATCGGCATGAGTCCTGATGCTAATTATGAAATAAGACAAATACAAACTCGTAATGGAAACAAAAATCTGTCTCCTAAAAAAACTCCACAAAGACTAACAAATAACAGTAGTGAGGATTCCTGAATACCTTCTCTCTCTGCAAGGATGTGTATATGTGATGTGTGAGTGTGTATTTGTGTGTCTGTTCATTTAACTACGAGAGTGTGTGTGTGTGTGTGTGTGTGTGTGTGTGTGTGTGTGTGTGGAGGGTGTGTGTGATGGGAGTGGTTTCTCGCAGTCAGATTTTGGTTTTACATGTTACCTCAATTCAACAACTTAAAAGAACCCGTGAGGCTTAGTGTCACAGGGAGACGAAACTCACGGTTGAGAAACAGCCTGCCTTTGTCACATGCTGTCAGACCAAGGTTGTGAAAACCAAGTATAAGAATGTTGCCTTCTTATTTCTTCTGGCAAATGCAAAGGCCAAAGCTCAGAATTGTTGGAAGTGACAACCCAATTAATCAGGTTCCTCGCTTCAAATTAGGTGTTGAGCCTGCCCATGATTGTGCAATTTTTCAATGACCCCTTTGTCTTTAGTCGCGCCAAAGTGAAATGCTTGTGGGATCACTTGCTACTTGGCACCTGGTATCTGACCAGCAGGAATGTGGGACAAAAAGTTCTTTCAAAAGAGAGGCCAAGCTGTGCATTCCTTTCCTCTGGAAGAAAACGTCAAAGATGTAAATTTATAGAAACACAGCAGGTCTAGCAAACGATACTCTATGCCCCTGGCAGGTATTTCTCTACAAGCGACTGAATCCACGTAGACTTAGGAAAGTTGACTCCATCCTTTGCAGGGCAGCAGGAATGAGGAGCTACAATGCTCCTGGACTCAGCACGGAGAGCGGTGAGAAATCTTAGAATCCTGCTCAATCTGCCTTCCCACCCACACCCCCAATTTTTTATCTAATAATAAAATGGAGCAGAAAGAGACAAAATGCCAAGTGTGAGATAACACAGGCGGACGCAGTTAAAGTGAGAACCATGATCTCCTACCTCCTGCTCCAGGTCTCTGTACCTATGTGGAGCCCCAGCAGCAGGGGCCTGTGAATTCTCCTGCCTTACAAAGTTCACGCAGCACTTCCAAGCATTTTATCTCAATCATTCCTGACTGTACGACTGTGAAAAGATTAGACATGTATCCCTGGCATTTTATGCGTGAGGAAAGTGGGAGGCGGGAATGTCAAGGCCCTTGGTCTAAAGTCCCAAGGAGCTAGGCCTCTTACTCAGGTCCCCTCATTCCAATGCTCTGTTATACTAGGATGGGGTGGAAGTATTTCAAAAGATACAGGGCAGAAAACAGAGATGTTAAATAATGTATCTGAAATTATAGTGCCATCTCATATTAAATAACTTGTCCTGGGAACATTAGTGACTGATAATCATGGCCCTTCACTGCCATTTAAAGAAAACGGCAGCATTAATAACCTGCGACTTGAACCCCGTAGAAGGCAAGGTATGTCTGGCCCGCCCATGACTTGCTTGGTGATTATTTTTTTATCACTTATTATGTCCTTCAGAACCTTGCTGTACGCTTCATGTATATTTAAATTTTATCTTGTTGGAATCCTATGAGTTAAACATTACTGACCCCAAACCACTGAGGCCCTAGTGCTGAGTCCAGGGAAAGCATGGTCCGTGTGCTCTGATAGTTACAATCCTCTTTTTAAAAGATATGTTTTTACTGATTTTAGAGAGAGGAAAGGAGAGGGAGAGAGAGAGAAACATCAATGAGAGAGAGACATTGAGCGGCTACCTCTTGCACGCCCCCCCCACCACTGGAGATCGAGCCCACAACCCGGGCATGTGCCCTGACTGAGAAGGGAACTGGCGACCTCTGGGTGCACGGGTCAATGCTCAACCAACTGAGCCACACGGGCCAAGGCTAGTTACAGCCCCCTTGAAAACACGTTGCCTTGTCACTGCTGCAGTCTTGCCTTCACTCATTTAATCTCTCTATAAACTCTGCATAATTTGCCTTATTTCCCACGTGAGTATTACAGCGTTCGAGTGAGTAGAGGTTAGAAACAACACAATCCCCTGTAGTACAGTGAACTGGATTGTTACAGCCCAATTTACAAAGTAATTTTCCTAAGACACGTTTTCTTTAAACCAGGGAGGAACCTCCGTTGTGAATGCTTTCAGCCGCAAAAAGCAGCCTCTGCCCCAGTGCGGTACCCGAGGCGCAGTCAGCTTGCCGTGGCCTAGCTCCCCGATTTCCTTTCCGCTCCGCCTGCGGTGGGCACAGCAGAGTGAGGGGGCTCTGGGCCTGCTTTGCCCCGGTTCTCCGCATCCCCAGCCCCTTTCTCTAACTCCCCCCAGGGTAGTAGCCCCTAGTTTCCTCCCCCGCTGCAGCTGATCCTCCGAATAAGATCTGAGCCCCAGTAGGCGCCCTGCTCCATGCCAGCCCAAGTCACCTGGGTAGTTCCCCCACGGCTGCTCCATCACTTGCCTTTGCAGGACGTTTGCAGGCTCCATCCTACGTCTCTGGAGACGGGAGCAAAGCATCATTCCACATGAGTGTAGGGGAGGTTTTCCAGAAGTGTGTACTTTGGAAGACTAGCTCCTTCTGTGGTCACCTTCTCGGTCAGAGTTTGAGAAACACTGCAAGCTCTACTTCCTGCCTGGGAGATTAATAATGCGTAATAGTATATTAAATGGCATGAGGAATCTGCACTAGAGAAGCCTGTTTGGTTTCGTTTAACCCAGCCAGTCCTTAACGTAATTGCATGGAACTCTGTTTTCCAGGGAATGCTAACTCTTCTAGCACTAGTTGCTCATGAAACACACTTTCCAAAAATGCAAGGTGAGAGAATTCTTTCTTTTATCAAGGAGCTTTTCCTGTTCCCAAATTTTAAGTGCAAGGGCTAAACTGAAGATAGCCTTAGAGGCAATCAAACGCAAACATTCCCTTTACTTCGAACCCTCAACCGAAGTTCCCACATCCTCACACTCTCTTTGCGGGTGTTAGCTCCAACGCTATTACTAAGATGTCATTCAGGTCTACGCTCAGATGTTTAAATCCACAGGGAGGCCTTGTTTGATATCCCCGGCTTAAGTCTCATTATTATAAATAAAATTGTTAGAAGAATGTGTTAATATACATTGACATGATAACAGATATTACCTTGGGTTTCAGGATTAAGTGGGATTTATATTGCCTTGTTAATCTTTTCCATGTTCTCAGAATTTTCTATAATTAGTTTTCTATAATTAGTTTTAAAATAGAAAATAAATATTTTTTTTAAAAGAGAATAACTTTATTTCTTCCTTTGGATTTTTTGTTTAATATGTCTTTATTGATTTCAGAGGGAGAGGAAGGAAGGGGGAGAGCCATAGAAACATCAATAATGAGAGTCCTTGATCGGCTGCCTCCTGCATGCCCCTTGCTGGGGATCGAGCCCAAAACCCAGGCATGTGCCCTGACTGGGAATCGAACTGCGATCTCCTGGATCCCAGGTCCATGCTCAACCACTGAGCCACGCCCAGACGGGCAGAAAACATATCTTGAATAAGAAAAGAAAAGGAAGGCTCCAGAACACACTTGCTGACTCTTTGAAGTTACGCTGTAATCATGTTTAACTTCCCCAGTTTCTCCGTAGAACTTGCTTGTCCCCTTTCAAAGCCAATCCATAAACTTTATGAGTTTCATTTTTCTAAAATTGTATTTGATTTTCATTCCATTTCAAAAAACCTGCAGATGTTTTAACTTTACACACTCATGCCATCTGGTGTTCTAAAACTTCACCCAAACGGCGTCTCCCGACCAACCAGCATTGTTCTTAACATGTATGTTGCCTCAACTGAAGGCCAGGTCTGGTTTCTGCCTACGTCTCATTTGTTGTAGTATATGGGTGAGTCTCATCTATTAAAAATATAGCTGTGTCATTTGGTACATTTTTAAAATCTGATTTATTTCAACCTATTTACTTACGAGGATTATCCTTTCTACCAGGTTCTGTATAACAGTAGAATGTTCCAGATCATTCACTGAGTAATCAAACACCCCCATGACCCTAATAGTAAAATGTCCAAAAGTCCAGTAGATGTAGATATAAGGCCCCCGGCCCCATGCCCATTACGTCCTCAGGGTTCCTATAATGCTTACAGATATCTAAAGGTGGGAAATTCAGTCACATTCAACCCCCTTTCATGACTTTTTGCAGAAGCAGAACACTGACCGCTGAGCAGAAGCGGCCACGGCGGCCTTGACAGTGGGGCTGTACCCCACACAGGACACGCGCTTCCTCAAGGCCGTCGCTGCGGTAATGAGGCTGCAGGAATGAGCTGTGCCCTCCCCGCTCGGTGAAGGTGCTTTAGCTAAATGGCGAGGCTCTAAAGCTAGAACTCCCCCAACTTCTACGCTTTCAGTAAAGAGACCTCTCAGCAGGGACAGGGGCCTCCTGGATGAGCTACTGGCCCCAGAACTAGAGACACAGGCACGGCCCAGGAGCAGAAGCCCAAGTCTGGAGCCAGTAACTGAAACTGTAATTAATGAATTTCTGGAGGCTCGACACGGACAGGCTCAAGCATTAAACACTCCAGGGGGCACCGGTCATAGGAAAATCCCCACAATGTCATGAGTTTTTTTCTCCAGGAGCCCCAGCAGGTTATGAGGTTGAGGTTCAGAGAAGAACCCCGTCCTGCTTCCTTCGGGGGGAAGGGAAAGTAAACATTTTGAAATATGCCCAGAGCGTTCTGTTCTCTTTAACAAAAACCCAACTTCAAGGAAAATCCTTTTACCAGAGATTAACCACCTTAGGTTTCACAAGAGCCTAACCAGCCTAAGGTGAAGGGAACCCCTAACCCCAGCTTTGTCTAGGTTCTACCCGGGAATGAAAATGCTCGCCTCCGCCTCCTTTCTCTTCTGTCTTTCCTGTGACACCGAAGGGAGAGGGACACTGAGAAGCCCTGTGAAGGTCACAATAAGGTCACAGGCTTACTCAAAGACTGAGACCTAATCACAGGACGGTAGAGAAGGCCCCCACCCCCACACTTACTACCACCATCGATAGGATTCCTGTATAGTAACAGGTGTTATACCTGAAAGAAGTACAAGTCTCAGAATATTTAAGAGAAGTTTCTGTGGAAACCCAAAGAAAGCAGAGAAGACAAAAACAGTGGCACCACAGGAAATTTTAGCCTCTGACACCTATCGTTACAGTAAACACAGCCTAATTTCTAGCCAGGAAAGCATAAAACCTCACAATGCAGGTTTATTGGCCTCAGCTCCTCTTACCTAATACATCGTGTTCAACATTAAACCAAGTATTATAAGGCACATTAAAAGGCAAAAAAAAAGTCATAGTTTGAAGAGATGGAGCATATATCAGAACCAGACACAGACATGGCAGATACTTCAGAAATATCAGGTAGGGAATTAAAATAACTACGACCAACACAGCAAGGATTTGAAAGGGAAAAGTGAGCAGCATGCAACAGATGAGTGACGTAAGAAGACAGAGGGACATTCTACGTAGGTATCATAAGGAAACAGGAGAAATCAAATACACCGTAACAAAAATGAGCACCGCCTTTGGCAGACTCAAAAATCAGCTCGATATGGCTTCGGAAAGAATTGGTGATCTTGAAAACATGTCCCTAGAAAATGCCCAAACTGAAAAAGAAAAAAAGCCGATCAGAATAAAACCCTAGAAGACAACACCCAAGAGCTGAGCAAAAAACAAAAAGATGGAGCATACGTAGAATGAAAATGCCAGAAGGAGAAAACAAAAGAATTGAAAAGAATGAATATTTCATGCTATAACGGCTGGGAATTTTCCAAATTGATTTTAGACACCAAACCGCAGATGCAGGAAGCTCAGAGAACACCAAGCTGGATAAATAATAAAAAAAGTGCACCTACGTGCATTCAAGGGCAGGAACGAAAAACAAAGAGCCACCTTCCAAGAAGGCGGAGACGGCGCAGGGAGGCCTCACCCGCCAGGAGCATGACCAGCGCCGGGCTCCTCGCCGGAACCCGGGCCAGCAGGAGGAGCGCCGAGAGAAATGGTTCCAGCACCTCCCAAAAGAAAGACCAACCTATGATTTGTATAGAGTAAAACGCTGCCTCCAAAGTGAGTAAGGAATAAAAACTTTCTGGAAAAAAATGAAACCTGAGGAAGGCCTGCCTTGCAGGAATGATTAAAATGAGTTCTTCCTGGGGAAGTAAAATGATCCCTATCTCAGAGACTTGGATCTACATGAAGAGAGACAAGAATTACGTAAAAATAAAGTAGAAAAGAAAATCTTCTATTTAACGTGTTCATCTAATAAGGGCTTGTTCAAATTAATAATAGCAGCGATGTCTAGGGTGATGATAGGATGGGAGGAAGTTAAATGAATGGCAGCAATTTTATACGGAATGAGAAGAAAGGCTGACGATACTCATTACAAGGCACCTGCACTACACGCAAGGAAGCAGTGTTCCTAGAAAACGGATTTGGGTGAGTTGTAAATGTATATTGAAAACTCTCGGGCAACGTAGATTTATTTTTTCTTTAAAGCAAATATAATTGATACCTTAAGAGAAGAGAGAAAATGCAATAATGTTTTAAAATGCTCAAATAAAACCAGGAAATTCAGCAAAAAGGAAAAGCTAAAAAATACACAAAGAACAAGAATAACAAAAAAATACTAAGACACATGGTAGCTATTAATCCAACTATATCGATAATCACAGTGTACGTGGATGGTTCCAATGCACCGTGAAAAGGCACAGAGTGGATACAAAAAATCAAGAACCAACTGTAGATATTTTACGAGAAATTCATTTTAATGATAGCGACACATGTGAAAGTAAATGAATGGAGAAAGAAGTACCACGTACACGGATCAGAAGAAACCTGGAGGAACTGCTCATTTCAGACGCAGCAGACTTCAGAACAAAGAAAGTGATCGCGAATAAAGAGGGGGATTACATACCGACTAAGAGACCAGTTCTCGAAGCAGACATAATAACCCATAGCTGGTTTTAACCTAACAACACAGCACCACGCTATGTGAGGCAACACTGATAACCTGAAGAAAATGACAAATCTATTTGAGTCAGAGACGTCAATACCCCCTCTGTATGACAGATCTATTAGCAAAAAAATCAATAAGCATATAGATGAACTGAAATATACCATCAATCGATGGGATCTAATTGATAAAGAATATTTCACCCAATAGCAGCAAAATACACCTTTTTCTCAAGCTCATATGAACCCTTTGCAAGACAGACCATATTCGGAGCAACATTGTTTAATAAATTTAAAATAGTAAACATCATATAAAGTATGGTCTCAGACCACAACAGAATTAAACGAAAAATCAATAATAAAAAAAGAGCTGGGAAACTCAAAAATATCTGGGGAATAAAAAAACACATTTCTAAATAAAATATGGGTCAACGAAGTCTCGAGAAATTTAAAAATATTTTAACTAAATGAAAATTAAAAGACAACTTGATATCTGTGGGATGAAGCAAAAGCAGTGTTTACAGGAAATTTACAGCTTTGAATGCATGTATTTGAAAAAAATAATATAATCAAGAGCAAATTAAATCCGAAGGAAACGGTGTTACCTTGATACCAAAGCCAGGGAAACACATCAAAAGAAAAGAAAACTACAAAGTACTATCCTTCATGAATATAGACATCATAATTTCTACAAAATATTAGCAAATCAACTCCAATAAAATATAAAAAGAATTATACAGCATGACACTGTAATGTAATTTTGGGATATCATTAAAAATTTAGTTAATATAATACAGCATACCAATATAATAGTGAATAAGAACACATTATTATGACAACATATGCTGGAAAATCTGAGAAAAAACCTAATATGCATTTATGAGACTCATAAAACTAGGAGTAGACAGGATATTTCTCAGCCTGTAGCTCTAGTCATAGTTAATGGTAGAAGACAGAATGCTTTGCCCCTGAGAGCAGGGTGCCTACTCCACTCTCACCACTTAAATTCTGCATTTCACTCCAGGTTCTAGATAAGTCAGTCAGGAAAGAAAAAGAAAGGCATCCATATTAGAAAGACAGAAGTAAACCTGTTTTGTTTTTAAACTTTTTTTATGTGTTCGTTTGTTTTTTATTTTAGAGAGAGAGATGATGGGAGAGAGAGAGAGACATTGATGAGAGAGAGACATCGATTGGTTGCCTCTGGGACGGAACCTGCAACCTGGGCCTGTGTCCTGACTGGGAATAGAACAGGTGACCTTTTGGTGCATGGACGATGCTCTACCAACTGAGCCACACTAGCCAGGGCGAAACTTGTTTTTATTTTCAGTGATCTTGTGTGTAGAAAATCCTGAAGAATACACACACACGCACACACATACACACACACACATAGACAACTGAAACTTATAAATAAGTCCAGTAAGGTCTCAGCATACAAGATCAATATATAGCAATCAGTTGTATTTCCATATACTAGCAATGGACTACAAAAAAATAAAATTGATAGAAGAAATATATTCACAATATTGTACAATACTTAGAATTTAGCAAAATAAGAGCAATATTTGTATGCTGATGACAAAACATTGTTGAAAGCAATTGCTTTCCTCAAAAAATTAAAAATGGAACTGCCTTATGACCCAGTGATTCCACTTCTGGGACTATATCCAAAGAAACACCAAACAGTGATTCGACAGAATATAAGCAGCCCCAAGTTCATTGCAGCCTTATTTACAGTAGCCAAGATGTGGAAGCTACCCAAGTGCCCATCAATCGATGAGTGGATAAAAAAGCTGTGGTACACATATACAATGGAATATTACTCAGCCATGAAAAAGAATGAAATCTTACCATGAATGACCTAGAAGATACTATGCTAACTGAAATAAGTCAGTCAGAGAAAGACCAATACCGTATGATTTCACTTATATGTGGAATCTAAAGAACAAAATAAACGATCAAACAAAATTGAAATGAGCTCATAGACACAGAGAGTGGACTGGATGTTGCAGGGGGGGGAGGGTTGGGGTCTGGGAGAAAGAGGTGGAGGAATTGGTAGTTACAAAATAGTCGTGGGGGTGTAAAGGACAGCGTAGGGGATATAGTCAACAATATTTTGATACTATGTATGGTGCCGGTGGATACTGGAAATATCAGGGGGATCCCTTTGTAAAGTACGTGACTGTATGACCGCTATGCTGTACACCTGAAACCGATACAAAATAATATTAAAAGTAAACTGTAATAAAAATTAAATTAAAAAAAATTGCTATAATTTAAAAACCAAATTTCATTTTGGCTTGAAAAATTCAATATTATTAAGATGGCAAACCCCTCAACTTGCACTGTTGACCCAATGCGATGCCTAGCAAAATTCCAACAGGCTTTTCGTAGCGACTGGCAAGGAAAGGACTCAGAATAGAGAAAATGATTTTCACGAAGAAAGTGGAAGAACCTTTACTTCCCGGTCCAACGCTTAATATAGAGTTACTGCGGTTATGACAGAGTGGTCCTGGCAAAGATGTGTGGTTATATCAGTGGCACAGATAACCCCCACTGAACAGGACTAAGGGCCCATAAATAAACCCTTACATTCACAGTCAACCGATTTGACAAAGATCCTAAAGCAATTCAATGAGGAAAGAGCAGCCTTTTGCCGAATGATGTTGGGACAATGGGATATTTATAGGAAAAAGGGTGAATTTAGATTCTTACCTAAAGGAACCGGTATAGAGTCCTGGTATCATGGACCTGGGCCTCAAGTACCAGTGTGGGAATGGACGTGATAAAAACCTGGTCCAGCCGCTTGGCGAGGGGAGCACACCATAAGGCAAGTGAAGCCCTTCCCGGCGATGTTCCTTCAGCCGCTCTAAGGACCCCGGGATAGGCCCATGTCCCCGCTGCAGGGCTCGGAACCAGAATACTCAGTGATTTGGAGCTGGAGAAACTTCAGAGGCAAAATCCACAGATATCTGAGATCTTGGAGGGATTCTGGAGCAAATATCTACTATTGGGATTCTTCTATAATATTATACTTAAAATAAAGGATCCATCAACTCTATGGAACCATCACCCCCTGGCTTACCTTTCGCCAGCTGAATAGTTATTAAACAGACATTGGAAAGTCAAGCTACATACTCTTTAGGAGCGTCATTTATTTTCAACAAAATGCAAAAGACCCCCGAACTAGCCCTCTAACTTGTTAGGCAAATGTGTTAACCTCTAGGGTGTCTTTCAAATACTTAGGATTATTTTATGACTCTTCCATGGCAAAGGTGGGGATGTTGACGCCTTTTTAAGATCCCTAAAAACTGTTTTGGTTTTTCCAATTCGTCCCTCCGCTTCTTTTTTCCTCAAGCTAGTTTGTGTTGAGTTTTTGCAAAGTGTTTCTGAAAGAACCATAACTATAGCCACATTCAGGATAAATTTCTGCCGGGTAAAGATAAATAAATCTCAGCCATTTGTTTGGCTAGAGGGCCAAATCCAGGGGTGGGGGTAGGGAGAGGTGAGAGGGTAAAATCTTTAAAGACAAATAAAATTTAGTCTGGCTGAATACAGGTTTTGAACTTTTTTTCGGTTTGCCCAGATGTTTTATTTCTAAACTACGTCTCTTGTGTCTAAAGAGAACTTGACTTCCAAGTCCTGGCTCATGTTAGATGCCAGCCCGAGCCGCAGCGGCCTGAGACAGGCAGGTGGTTCTGAGTTGCCCTGCCAGGGAGAGACTACAGGCCAGACCGGGGTGTGGGATGAAAACAAACCCACCAAATTTCTTTAGGGCTATTTGGCAATCTTTATTAAAACCTTTTAAGGCAGAATCCTCACGCCTCCTCTGAGGAGCAACACTGGCCTGGCTTCAAACCAGGTCCACCAAGAAACAAAGAAATGTGAGGCCCCTGCCCTACAGGGGTCCCCACAATTCAGTTGGGGGAAGATACGCCATAAAGTAAAAATACTATACTAATACTGTGAAGTAAAATTCTAGTTCGATAGTATAATTAACGGGAGAGAGCTGTGTGTATTAGAGCCAAGAGAACAGGACTGGTGGCATTAGAGGAATTCAAGAGAAGGCCAAGTCCCTTCAAGCTGGACTAGTCAGAATAAGACGCTGGCCTTAAAGGTCAGGGTGAGGTGGCACAGGGGGACCCCGGGCAGGACTGAGTGTCACAGATATGAGGCAGGCGGGATCGGTGGTTCCCAGGAGGGAACAGAAATAATCAGAGTAGCAGTACCCTAGACCTACTACCTATAAGGGCACCATGAGTAGCAGTCTTGGGGCTCCATCGCTCAAGTGGGAAGTTCCTACCTGCCTCCCATGGCAGCCAGGTAGGTGAGGGCCACTGAGGCTCGCCACAGCCCTTGACTCACAGTAGGTGCAGGATGCTCGCAGGGATCCTTCTTCGTATTTGCCTGTCACTGGGTCTCCTGTTGGTCCCTTTGTAGCCAAATGGACCATATTTTTAACCAGCCTCTGCCCCTCGGTGCTCCTTCCAGCCTCCGGATTCAGGCTTTGTGCGGTGGTCTGGGTGGGGAGTAGGCCGACCTCAGAAAACTAGTTTCTGGGCCGGCTTGCCTCACCCAGGGGATCCTTCCAGTGGCATATTTCGGGAATGCTTACCACCCCTTCCCTCTCCCGCCTTCCCATCAACATGCCAACACACACTTTAAAATGCCCTCAGATCCCGCTTCCACCAGACAGCACAACAGTCAAGCTAATTAATGGTCTGCCTGCGCCTTCCCAGTCTGAGCGTGCGCTCCCAGTGGTTTAAAGGAATGGGGGACAAGGGGGGGCGGGGGAGGACTCGGGGCTTCTGGGACTTGACCCCGAAGCTGTCTGAGAGTCAAGAGTCAAAGAAAATCCAGGGAAAAATGGCAGGTTCTGTTCTAAGTTCAGCCCCCAATCAATATGGTCCGATTTCACAGCCCATTGTTCCCGTGGGCGCCCAAGCCGCCGGGGAGGGGGTGGGGACAGAGCTGGAGGCTGGGAGGAGGGGCGAGGGCAGGTCATATGGAAGCAATTAGTGGAGCCTTCATTCAAAAAAGCATTAAGGTGCTTGTAGCACCGAAGCTCAAGTGACCCCTAGGCTGGGCCCATAATTCACCAACACTTAATACCATTTACCCTGCAGATGTGCGTTTTATACAGAAATATCAGCTTACCACTTTGAAAAATTAACCTATTGAAGGCTGTCAAATTCTGACGCCCTCGTGGGGGTATTATATATTGTCTGCACAGCTCTCCGGGTCGCCTTTTACCCCAGGATCGAGGATGCCTAGGTTAATTGGGAAATGAGGTAGCTAACAAGGGGGTGGAAAACGGTGCAGGAACCAGGACACAAATAGAAATGCTGGCTTTCTCAAAGAGAAAATGTTATTTTCTTGAGTTCCAAAGCACAAAGGTTTCCACGCTCCATATCTAGGAGCTCTACGTAGGAAAGTCCAGAGTAAATAGAGAAGGGGGCTCGGAGCACCAGGAGGAAGTGTGGCTAAGTGTCTCGATTATGATTTAAGCAAAGGTTTTTCATTACAATGGTGTTGATAAAACTAAGACTAATGTAGTAATCCTATTTGGTTAAATACATGTGTGTGTTTTTTACTTTCTAGGAAAATGTGATGCCAATAAAAAAATTCAGTGAGCACCAATCTTTACCTCTCCAGTTAGTATTTAAAAGTACTAATAGCCAGCATTTCTGAGGTCGGCAGGGCCAGGCACCCTCCAACAATGCAGGTGCAAACCCAGTTCAACAAAGTAAAAAAACCTTTCTGTAGAGTCACTTAGTACTAGGATCAAAGGCCTTAAAATATGTATCCCTAAGACTCAGCAAGTCATCTTATAGAAACTTTATATTAAAAATAAGGGAGCATGTGGAATTTGATACAATCTTCATCGCAACTCTGTTATACAAAGAGGACAACTGGGTAAAAGCTAAAGTCTAAGGACAAGGAATGGATTAAATATACATAAAATCATATTTTAGAAACAGATGTATCAATATTAACCACATCTTTAGGTTGAATTATTAATAGATGAGATCAAGCTGCAAATCGGTTTTCAGCGTGTTCTAGATTTTGCAAATCCATTGTATATGCGTCTGCATACATTCCTACATTGCGTTCCCAATAGCTAATGAAAATTACGTTTTCAAGCTTTTGTGGTTGTGTTTGTTTTTTCATTGATCAAGTACTGTCCTGGCCCAGGAAGGAGCCTTAGGGCAACTCATGAGGCTGGTTTCAGAGTCTCCGGAACAGGCCTCTCCCTTCCCATCTTGGCCTCCTTCTCAAGCCCCTTTAGCAGTTTCTCCCTCCAAACGATCCCTGCCTCAGCTCCTTGCTGCTGCCCAGCCTCCCCTCATATTTCTAGCTCTCAGTGGTGCACCAGGTCAGACCGAAGCAGAAATCCTGGCTTTATGACCTTTGGCGAACGATGTCATCTTGCTAAAGCTTAGTGCCCCCTCCCCCCAATTAAACAGAAACCTAGTGCCTGCCCCATAAGGCTGCTGTGATTCAATTAAATAAGAAAATGTATATATACTACGCTTAGTAATATAATCAATGCTAATTATTCGTTATTCTTAACTGATGACTCAAGATCAGGTTATCTACTGATTCCACTTTATTTTTAAATTTTATCTTTGTTGTTGAAAGTATTGCAGATACTTTAGCAGGTATCATCCCACTGACCCCATACCTTCCGACGGCAGGGGTGGGGTAGGAACCTGTGGCCAGTCTCTCACGTCTCTCCTCCCAGCATCACCAGGACACTCAGGCTGGCCTTCCCAGTGTCTTCAAGGTACCGGGAGTGAGCCTCAGTGCCCCACGAAGCTCAGGTACCTAGATAAGGAAAGGGGGGGAGATAAAAGGAACATAAGAAGGAATATCAGGCACAGTGACTTCTTCGTGTCCTTCCAGTTCAATTGCACACGCCCTAGAAGACGATGTCTAGCCACCCAAGGATCGGAAGGACGCACTCTCTTGAGAAGATTCAGGATGCATCCTCTTGAGAAAGTTGGGAATGTGAACGGGCCGCCAGGGCTCCTCGCCCGGAATACCTGTGTTGTCCTCTGTCATCAGCGGGTCTCAAATTTGACTACACACTGGAATCACCTACAGGGTTTTAAAAAGCACTGATGCCTGGACCCCATCCCAAGACACTTTGATATAATCGCTCTTAGAGAAGTGTTTCTAAAACTGAGACCTCTAGACCAGAACATCGCCTCACCCAGGAGCCTGTTAGACTTGAAGACACTCAGACCTCCACCGGGTGGGGCCCAGCAGCCTGCTCTACCAAGCCCTCCGGCTCCTGATGAATGCTCCGGTTAGGACTTGGGATCCAAAGGTTTTCCAAGCTCTGGATGATTCCAATTTTGCATCCAGGTTTGAGAACCATTGCCCCAGACTTTCTGTTTCCGCCCCCCCCCCCGAGAATTTCTGAGTCTTCGGAGTCTCCAGCCTCATGTTTTTATGAATTCGGTGGTGTTTTCCTTTGTTTTTGTGGCTCCCGTGGAAACGGTTTTCTATTATTTCCAGGTGGGGTGGCCAGGTTCGCCACTGCGCGGAGGGATGTCAGGCTCTCTGAACCGCTGATGAATGGACCAAAGCCAACTTCTGGTAAACTGGCAAACCGAGCTGCTCGGGCAGGGCCAAGAGAAGCGTCCAAGAGCGGAGCCAGCAGGAGCAGGGCGGCAGAGGACAGTCGGCCGCAGCCTTGAAAGGCAAGGGCTATAAATTTAAACCCAAGCCCTTGCCTTTTGTGCTAGGAGGCCCGTGTCGGGTCTATGGCCTCCTGGGTTTAAATTCAACATGGCTTTAAAGGCCAGTCACCGGGGTTATGCTCCTGGTGGGAGCAACTGCATGTTCGACTGGACAGAGCGGGCCCAGGTATCTGGGCCTCGGCTGAATTCTAGCACCGGCTTTGCTGTTCTGAGAAGCGCTGACTTGAACTTGAATTTTCTTAGCCTTTCTGGGCCTCGACTTCAGCGTCTACAAAATGATTGCTAACGATCATTTTCCACTTGGTGGAGCTTGAAGAGGCTTCCACAGTCTATTTCAGCAAAGGTTGAATGCCGACACTGGGCTGGGAGCTGGATATGAGGGGGAAGATGATTCCTGAACTTTCTAAAAGCCCTTTACAGGGCCAGTTTCCTAGAACCGAACGCATCTTACCTTGAGTCACAGTTTATATGTTCAGGTCACCAAACTACCTTACGTCTTACTCACGGGGCATGGTTAACACAATATTTCATCAACCCTCACGAGAGCCCCGAGGTAGGTCACTGGCCCCGTTTCACACACGAGGCAGCTGACGTAGGTGTGAACCGACCTGCCCACCGGCCCCACGTTACAGCTGAGCTCAGCGGCAGAGTTAACCGTGGGACCCCCGTCCTTCGCCGCTGAACTCTTCCCTCTAGCCTGGACAATACAATTCCTTTCCCTGTAGCCAAAACAAAACTACATTTGGAAACCAGCATCAGAAGTCTGCTGATAGTCTGTCAAATGTTTCATAAGTGATTAAAAGAGAATTGGGGCTCCCCCATCTCCTGCCCCCCCTTCCTCTCTCAGATCCCTTAGCACTCAGTATAAATTATCTGGCATGAGGATAGAGATCTTTTCATTAGCGTGCCTTTGAAAAAACAGTAATGCACAGGAAAGAGAAATTTCTCTTCGGAGGGACAACTGTAATCTTATCAGAAAAGAGCAAGACAATAACAGGAAGAGGGAGGGGATTCTGGAATGCAGAGGAGGGCCGGAGGGGGGGAGAGAAGACAGGCTGGAGGGGAGGCCCCAGGGAGGCCTTTAATCAGAGGCTGGCAGCCAGGACACTGCTGCGGGCTGGAAACGCGGGCAGGGAGCCACGACCCCCAGAGCGGAGGCGAGGCCGAGCACACCCCCGCGTAGCTGCCTCGGTGTTGCTCGGAGCTGGTCCTGGGCCTGTACACGGACAAAGATATATTTATGCGAATTTCTTTTCCTCACTAACGACCTGCAGGGGACGCTTACAGAGGAGGCAAATGAAGGCAGGATTCTAGGCCCGAAGCAGGAGAGAAACAACCTCCAGGGACATGCAGTCCACCCCCCCCCCCCATCCTGTGCTTGGATTCCCTACAGCATCTGTCCCTTCCTGTCACAAGTCCAGAGACAGCCGGTCCCGCCACCAAAGGAAAGAAGCTCCGCCCTGTCCCTCCCATCGAACCCTCCACCTGGGGACTTCTGAACAGCCCACCCGTCCACCTCCCCACCCCGGGACCGGCCGTAACAAAGAAGAACCCCCGTTTTCCTTGACGCTCAGGTCTCAGGCTTCCGCAGGCCCCGGCTGCTCTCTCAGGTCACACCTAGCCTCTTCACACGGTTCCAGCTTATTTATTTTATCTTTGGTGGGGATGGGGAACAGCTGCCCAGCCTCCTGGACGTAATAACACATCAGACGCTTGACAGAAACAATGCAGCCAACGGAAAGGACCACCCAGACGTGCAGATCTGCCCCCCAAGAGACACTGAGGGCAGAGCGATACCCCAGGACTTGGCGGTGAGCTCCCCTAATTATGTCCTGCCCCAAAGTGTAAAAACATTCAGGCCAGAAATTGGGTTTTGCTCATGAGGGTTCTTTTTAACGTGGTGTGCTTGTCCTGACACACGGCCAGGCACGCACGCGCTCCTGGAACGCCTGGCTTCGCCTCGGCTTTCACCGCTGTCAGGAGCCCGGCCTTCCCTGCCTCTCCCCGCGAGGCCCCTCTCGTTTACAGAAGCCTTTCATCTTCCTCGCCCCTCAGGCTTTCTGAAGTTAAAGGATAAAATGGATTGGGATGTCAGTCCAGAAGCCCAGTGTTCCAAAAATCTCAGACACTCTGCCTAGGAGATGGGTCTTTGGGGGCAATTAAAAGATAGTGTCAATAGGGCCGGACCGTGTGACAAGCTAATGGTCTCCTGCTGGCAGAGAAGAGGCGGCAGAGAAACTGAGACGTTATTTTCAAAGCCGGAGACCATTATCCCGTCACAGGACCATCCTTCCAGGACTTGGCTGCTATTAAGCCCCGTGATTAGAACAATAAATAAAAGAGAGGCGGCGAGGAGTGAGTGCAGGTTTCCGCAGCTAACCAGCAACCCGGCCGACGGGACCGGCCTGGTCTGAGCGCGGGTCACCCACCGGGTACCCTTGGCCACGGGCGTGTGCGTCGGAGCCACTGGACCCAGACTCACTGCCTTTTTGTTCCCACCCGTGGCTTTTCTTGCAACCAAGCTTTTAGTTTTTCCATTAGCTTATCGCAGCCGGACTTATTTGTGCCGTCCAACTCCTACCCATCCTTCAATACCCAATTCAGAATTCTCCTTTGAGAAGTCTTCTCTGCCCCCTTAGCCTACAGGTAGCCTCTCTAAACCGCTGTTTTTTCTACCTGTCGTGCTCCTTTGCTGTCATTTCCTACTTGATGACACCTCTTACACGGTGGCCTCCTACCGCTGCTTAAATTCTCATGAACTGCCTTTTCCCCCAACTGGATTGTCAGTTCTTGGTCAGTAGAGATTATATATCTCAGACACATTTGTGTAACTTAAAATCCCAATATATGCTCTCAGTAAATATCTGTTTCGTGGTTAAGCTTTTGTGACTGTTTCTCTTTGTATGAGCCAGGCTGGGGAGGTACAGTCCCCGTCAGGACGTGAAGTCTACGTCTTCGAGCGGGGGAAGGAGGTGGGGATCGGTGTTGTGCAGCGGTGATCACTAGGAGGTGAGGCTGGGACGGAGTGAACAAGCCTTTGTCATCGGTGGCTCAGCTCCTGTCCCGGTGTGTCACTTAGCAAATATCCTATTCCTTTCTGAAGTGGTACGACCCTCGAAGACGCCCTAGGTCTGGTGTCCGGCTTATTTTCTGACCGTCCAATTGATTTCTGACCTATTACTTCTATTTGTGTGTGTGTGTGTGAATTTAAGAAAAAAGAATGGTGTTTCCCAATATTGCCTCCCCATAGAATTCTCTGTGCAAGTAATTGGCATTTAACTTTTTGGGGCCTTTCCCTTTTATTTATATGTTTAGTGTGGTAGTTAGCTAGCTAGTTAGCTAGACACAGCTTTGTCACATTTCGTGAACATAAGCATAGATAGAAAGCTGGAGTAGAATTTGTTAGTTTTTACCAGTATTACCTCTCAACTTTAAGCCAGTTCTGATTTTCTCCTGATGCTATCAGTGACGGCAGAAATGTTGAATTCTTTGTTGTCAAGGAAGCCTCTATCACAGGACAAAGTTTCCTCCCGAGGTCAGTAGACTAGGACTCAGAATACTTGAGGTATATTTCTTTGTATCACCAACTTGCCATATCACCTGTTTTAGAATGCTTTTGTTCATGCTGCTACTCTAGGGTCTAAAAAAAACACGAAATCTCTATCATGGCCCCTCTTTTGAGCACTCGACTAACAAGGCATTTTTTGGCACATGGTCCATCAGCTTACAGTTATCTGCTCAACAAGGGGCACCCAGGGCAGGTAAGTGGCACAGCTGCCCAAGGTTACCCAGAAGTACTGACCACACCGGGCTTGGTGCTCCAGTCTCGCCCACCCCAGTGTTTTGCCCACGAATGGTCACTATCACGAGTTTTGAGGTGGCATGTAGGCCACTGGGTTAGTAACCCAGCCAGCAGCCCTTCCTCCATATCACTTACCTACGTTTCTCTGCCAACATTCTCAAACGTTTTGAGAAAATGGTTTCTAGCTTAAGTCATATGATGTAAAGGCTAATAAAGAATTATTTCCATGTTAGTTTCAATTTGTCCACAAATGCCAACAGTAAGAACAGCTCAGGAACAACCAACCCTAGTACTTAGGAGGGCCACCAAGGAGCTGCGGTGACCTGGGCCACTGCGGGGGCTCCTGGCGTAAGGGAAGATACCAAGACCTGTGCCGGGTGGGTTGGAACTTCAGAGATGTCTCCCGACCCCGAAATGGGTTGCAGGTGTCTGTCTCAGAGATGAAAACAGATAATGAATAAAACATGCCTGGTGTTTTGTGTCCAGAAAATGTGACAAGCTCCAATCTGATGACTTCAAGAATGAAATGAAAAATGAGTTTGAGCGCATCTGCAAAGCTCTTAACGAATCCAAGATGCTGGGCCCGGTGTTGCTGCCGGTGGAGCGCAGTTTGCCCCGGGTTTATGGGAGGACAGGGGGAACCGTGGGGGTGGAAGGGCCTGGAAGAGAAAGGAAGGGGGGAGATAGACAAAAGGAGAACAAACGGAGTCCTGGCTGGGTTGGCGTGTGGAGCTTTCAAAGGGGAGCTCTTTCTGGCAACCCCACTGAAGACTACCTTTGACCTTTACCTTGAAGCCAGAAAAGACACAGATGACTCCGCAGACCAACGTACTTTATCAATACGCTCGGATTGACAGTCTCTGATGTGATTGCGTTCCTATAGCATCGCTGGTTCCTTTTCGCTTTGGGTAGTAAAACAGAAACACTTCTTGCTAAAATTAAACGCTGAATGTCAAGTCATCCCTCCTACTACACACAGAGCTATACTGACACATATGGAAAGTAAGATAACCTTTCGTGACTGTTTTTTTTTTTTTTTCCTTAGGAAGTTATCTTATTTCCTGTGTGTGTGAGTGCAGATCTTTTAAAGAGGAAGATCGGCGTCCAATGATTAAATGTTCTTATATCGTCGGCCTCAGGGTGGTTTCTGTTGAAATTCCAATTGTGGTTCCGCGAAGGCCCAGTAGGTGGGGCTGTGACACCGCCCGGCCGGCCGAGCTCGGGCTGCGGGTTCTGCGGGCTCTGCGGGCTCTGCGGGCTCCGCGGGCTCTGCGCCCTCTGCTCTCCGGGAAGGACTCTCCTCCCCGGGGGCTGCTATTGTCAAAGGGCATTTGGGACCCTGGCTTAACTCCTCCTGTTTTGGAACTTCCAGGGAAATGTTAGCACACCTGCCAAAAAGAACAATTTGGTCTTGCCCCCTAGTGGTCCAAACTGGTACAGGCAGCTTTGTGGAACGCGGGTCCACCGTTCGCCAGGACTCTGTCCTCAGCACCTACCGGGTGACAGGCCCCGAGGATGCAAGGATGCACTCGTGTCACCGGCTCTGTCATTGCGACGCTTCGTTTCCGTGTACTACAGAGCATAAAGCCTGAAGGCATCTAAGGGGTCCTCTGCTACGCAGTACGGATTTGTTATGGTAGTGGGCTAACTCCAAGCTCCGTCACTTATTAATGTTGTCATCTTAGGAAATGGGGAAATTCACTTTGCTTCCCCGAGCCTCGGGTTTGCTTTTCAGTCCTCCCAGAGTGAAATGCCAGTGACACCTGCCTCAAAGGACTGTAGTGAGGGCAAACAGTATGCCTTACGTAAAAACGTTTGATAGTGCGCTAGGCCGACCTTATTTTTGTATCAGTGACATTGATTTGATCATGAGGAAGAATGTTCTGGTGGCTTCTATCTAGAGCTCAGCTCGGCGGATCAACCTGTGAGTGAGGGTCCCCCCTCTGTGCTCCGCTTGTAGACATCAGTCTCTAGGTTAATAACGGATTTTTCTTGCTGGTCTTCACTATGATCTCTCATGCTAAGGGGCTCTGAGATACTCATCTCCTTTGCCAAAGCATCTGGCATATTTGGCAAACTGTACTTGCTCCGTGAATGTTTTTGAAATAAATATTTCTGAGTAAAGCACAAAACCACATTTTTTGGAGAATATTTTCATTTTAGTTTTTCATTTGGCCCTGTGAGTCATCAAGCCAGATAACAAGGTAATATCCAGGCACTTTGGGGAAATTTGAAGTTACCATAATTCTTAGGTATTTTCCCAATTTAGAGCAATCCTGTCAGCACAGGTTCAAAGAGGACAACATACGATCAAGGTAGTATATTATATACTATGGGATATAAACACTTTTGCGTCCCCATCAAGAATTTTAATAACTGAAATGAGAAATATTGCAAAGAGGCAGAGTTAAGTATAAGAAATGAGTGTGAAAGATAGCTAAGCATCAACCAAACCCCAAGCCCCCATTTCTATAGTTTAGAGTTTCATTCTGAAGGGCCTAACAAGTCAGGAATACATATTGCATCACACTTGCAAGTGAGGCCATGTGACTAGTATTTTTGTCAATGGAATATGAGAAAAACGTGAGTTAGCCACCTCTAGGCTGAGATGGTGGCCTCTCTAGTCTGTTGGACGGCCACAGGACAATCTAAGGCCTGGGAGCCTATTGAGGGAGAACGTGATAGAAGAAATCTGGGTTTCTGCATCACCGTTGGGAGAAAAGACGTCAAATGGCTAGAAACCTGCACTATGCCCTGAACAAGAAGGAAGCTTCTACTTGGGTTAAACCACTGAATTTTGAAATTTATCTGCGAGAGCCGCTAGCCTTATCCTAACACCTTTCCATGTGATTTTCAGAGTAAACATGTTGAAATCAGAGGAGGGAGCAATCACTGTGGGATCAAGCAGGCCAAAGGCTTCCTTCAGAAGATGAAATTGGGACTGAGACTTACAGAGCAGGGACCCTACCCATATGGGAGGATCTGCTCAAGCAAAGACACCACCAGGCCAGGAGGCTGAACGGATACAGAGAAGACCCCGAGCAGGGAAGCTGCACCAGCACAGCAAGCCAGCTCTTAATCCAAAGGCCGCCTCTAAGCTTTGATTACCCCTCCAAGCCTCAGCGTGGCCATTGTCTTTAAGTTGTCCCGGGTCCTAAGCAGGTCTCTAATTACAACAGACATTTCATTTTCCCAGCTGAGCCAGCTTTGGGTCTGAAAGTGTCAGATCTTGCCAGGCGCATAGGAACATATAGCACTTGTTTATATTTTGTTTTTAATTGGCAATTGCTGATACTACTGAAGTCACAATGAAACCCAGCGATGAGAGCTCGGGGTTCCTTAGTCAAGCCAGACGGAGCAGGCACGCTCTGTCCCAGCGTCGCTCGGAGCGGGCGTCGAGAGCTGCTGAAACCTACGTGTGGATGGTTCACCCCCTGCCATGAGAACGCGATGATATACGCTATTGGCTCTGCATCTCCCTCTAAACACAGCCAGAGCTTTGACCTTAATAGAAACCAAATTATAGCTGAAGAACAGAACGGAATGGCAGAGCCCGTACACTTCAGCGCGCTGATTGTGTATAGCATCTTTTTTTTTCCTTATGGAGAACCAAAGACTTATCATTGATACATCTGCATAAAGAAGGAGCACATCGGAGACCAAAGTCCTATAAAATATTAAGTGAGTTATTTTTCCTTTGCTGTAACAAACTCATCTAAGGGGAAAAACAATGATACTAAAATTTCTCCTAAAATCCAGGGCGATGGGTAAACTTAGGCCTCAAGGTTAAGTGAATTATCTGAGTTTTTTCTCTTTGCCTGTTTATCTGCTTTATTCTTGTGGGGTGTTTTTTGTGTGCGTGTGTGGGGTTTTTTTCCCACCCCCAGGATAGTTTATCCAATTTCCTTGTATAAAGGGTGGTAAATGGCTGCTGCCAAGAGATATCCAATGTATGTCTTAGTCCAAGACAATGGACAGATTATTCTCAGCTCTTATCTCTTAGTCTCTAGTCCAAACATAAGGGGGGAAAATCTGATTGGAGCGGTGAAGTTTGGCCGAGGTGGGAGAGGGCAGGCTCCTTGGCTGGAGTGGGGCTGGGGAAATTCATGGGAGAGAGGGAGAGACAATTTCCAGAAATGGTGAGGCTTATTAGACGGACAAACCAAGGCCAAGTGACCTAGGCAAGGGAACATGCAACTGGCTAATGCTAGAAAAGAGGTCACCCCGGGAAATAGGGCCAGTAAATGAACGGGACAGGGCCAGAGCGAGCCAGCTCCTTCGTCCAGCGCTGGTGGCGACTTATTAACCGCTTCTCCCTGGTCGTTTCAGCCCTCAAGGGAGGGTCTTGGTCCCTGAACCCATTCTAGGAAGAAGGCCATCCCCACTGCTCAGCCCTTGGCGTAGGTTCCCTCCGGAGTCTCTAAACACCAGCCGCCAGGGGCCTTTCTGACAATTATTTGTTCCTACGCCCTGCTCACTCCCTTTCTGTTTTATGGAGACGCTGTGTGTTTTGTTGAACACAGATGGTCTCCTGTCAAAATGATTGCTTGCTAGAGCTGTCAAGGCAGATGCCAAAAAGCACAATTTGGTACAGATGATGCTTTGGAAGGAAAAGGCGCATTCATCACTAGGTTGAACACACACGGCCTGAATTTGCCAAAAGCGAAAGAATGAGCGATTCCCAAGGGTTGGTCACAATTTACCGTCTTCTGGAGTTCAGATTTGCCAGGCCCCTCGAAAAGCAGATGAAACAGTGGCACCTTCATTAGCCAAGTGGACTTTTGTGTCTCAGCTTCGGTCACGATGAGTGACACCCGAAAAGGTCTGAACCCCAGAGCTGACGGTGTAACCTTAAACTTTAAAATGCCTTCTAAGAGGATGGGTTGATCGAGTGCAATCGATTGAATTCCATGCAACCTACGTATCCTAGTAGTTGAAAAGTTCCCTGTTGAACAGCAGGCCAGGGTTGTCCAGGGTGTTGCTGGAGACAGTTTGGACTAGGGGGTTGCTGGCTCTCAGAAGCAACTCTCTACAAACCCCAAGAGAGACTCGATATTAACTGGTAGCATAGTAACATGATTACCTCTCTGAAATCCAGTCGCCTCACACAATTGGAATTTGAATTTTTGCCACACGGTTGACTTTGATCCTAAAATAACATCTCTCCTGAAGCAGATTTCTTGATAAACATAATTTGTTATTTCTCAATAATAATAATAATAATTATAAGTGAAATTAATCAAGAGGAAATAGCTCATGCCTATTTCGTTTAGAAGCTAATGTTGGACACTCTGTGAGCCAAGCAGCTTCTCTCTGGGAAGAACATGTTTGCCTGTGTTTGTTTTTATTTTAATCTCTAGTCTTTTCATTTAAAATAAATTCTTTTTGTAGCTGTGAAAAGGCTAATTCAGTTAGGTAGAAGAACACTGACATAGATAGATTGAAGCCTAACGTCATCAATATTTTGCAATTTGAAGATTCACATATTCTCTTTCAGATGGACACTTTCAAAGAATCAAGGAATCTTTTATGGTTATGAAATACGTTTAGTGTAGAAAATCCTGAAGGTAAAGGAAAGTAAAACTAAGAAAATTAAAGTCACCCAGAATCCCCAGGCCCAGGATAACCACTATTATCCCTTCATTCATGTGTGTGTGTGTGTGTGTGTGTGCACGTGTGTGTGTGCGCACGTGTGTGTGTGCACATGTGCGTGCGCATGTGTAGAATTTTTCTTCCTTCTCTTTGCCTTGCACCTCAGACCCAGGTGAGAAGGGGATTTGAGCAGGACAGCTAGTGGGGGTTGATATTAGCAAGAAGAAATGGGCGTTTGCCTTGTGGAAAATTTATTCTAAAAAAATATATATGTAACTCACAAGCAAGGCCGTATAACCCCTTCAAGATGAGCCAGGTACACCCAGAAAAGTCAAGAACCTCCTGACACTCCTCTAAGACAGAGCAAGGCTTCCAGTGAGCGGAGAAAGAGGGGAAACGGGGGAGAGAGGGGCGGAGGAAATGCCAGAGGCACCCAAAGCGCACTCCATCTAACTGGAAGGGTGAGCTTCATGCGAAAGGAAGTCAGTGGTTTGAATCACCCTCTGGGTTCTGGGCACTTGTGTGAGTGTAAATTTTAGTTTCAGGTCACGGACTGGACATGCGGTTGGGTTTTCAGCTGTTATTAGCATAACTAAGATATAGGTCATGTATTTTTAAAAATTAGGATTATATTCAAAACACCTTCACATCTAGTTTCTAAAACTTGAGATTATATTGTGAGTGTTGTGACATCATTAAATATCTTTGGAATATGAATCTTTTGATGACTGTATCATATTGCGTTAAGTGATGCATCATTTACTCAACTGATCCTCTTATGCTGAGTGCCTCAGTTTCCACACTTGCTACTCAATTACAAGTATACCTACAAAATATACCAGTCTTTCATTACATTCCTAATTGTCACTTTTACTCCCTGTAAGAAGAATTTTTTGACCCAAAATTGAGGACATTTTTTAAAATTCTTGGAAAATATTACTCAAACGTGTTAACAATAACAATTCAGGTGTCCAGTATATTTTTGAATAATCTTTTTTCTTTCTTTCAGTGATACATTTCTCAGGATAAATTTTGGTTTCCCTTTCTAAGAGTATCCCCCTAATAAGAAAGCCTTAGGAATTCCACTAGTGCCCGGCCGGGCGTGGCGCAGCGGTTGAGCGTCGACCTGGGATCCAGGCGATCGGGGTTCGATTCCCGGTCAGGGCACATGCCCGGGTTGTGGGCTCGATCACTGACTCTCTCATCATTGATGTTTCTATCTCTCTCCCTCCCTCTCTTTTCCTCTCTCTGAAATCAATAAAGATATGTTTAAAAAATAATAATAATAATAAAATAAAAAGTGAGGCACAGTAGTTGCAAACAGGCAGAAAGTGCGATACAACTGGAAACCTGCAATACACCCCACTGCCCTATTGACCCGCGGTCAGAATATCTAAGGAAAAGCCCTGGATGCAACCCTCTGATATAGCATGTGTGAATTTTACTTTCTATGGAGTTCAGTCTGACACTGAATGTAGGTGGCTTATAAAAGAATCAATTCACTTACTGATAGGTCAATAGGACGTGTTCCTTTATTCTCTGATGACCATTAATTCGCCTCAAGTTAATAAGAACAGATAACTCTTCTTTGGTATCTCTACACTGACCAGGAACTCAAGATTAAAATCCATTCCTTTCCAGAAATTCTAATACTTTCATCCCTAACTTGATATTTACCTTCAATACATCCTGAACTACCACATATGGGAGAGTCTCTTTACCAATCACTTGAAACCCTACTGAATCCAGAAGTTCCCAGAGAGCCTGCATTGATGAGCTTTACTCAGGAACCAGAACTTCGCAGGCCCTGTATCGGAAGGGACCCGAGACATAGCCTAACCTGGAACACGCGTTGTCCGTGCTAGTAATCTGAGACCAGCGAGATTACACTGTCTGAGATCACAGTAGAAAGTAACCACTGAGTCTAGAACCCAGGTCGACAATTCCCAGTTGAGAGTCAAACATTCTGACCAAAATGCCTTCCCTGTCTTGTCTACTACGATGCAAACTAAAAGTAGAGTCCAGAGCTTCTAATCCTAACATTTCTTCATCATTTCCTTCTGGGAACCCAGAATAAAACCATTGCCCTCTAATGCTGCCAACCTAGAATAAGTCTCTATCGAGCCAAAATTTCTGGTTGAAAACTGAAAGAGAAAAAATACAGCTATTTCTGTTGGGTACATACTAGCAAACAGCAGAAGGCGGTTTTCATTGAGTTGACTAACTGTTGGGGAAGTAGAGAAACTCAGCCAATGTGGTTTAGTTGAAATCTAAGGCCTTGGCATGCAGTAACCTAATTATAGAGAAATTGTAGAGAACTCAGCCAGTTTTCCCCCCAAGGTTTCCAACTAGAAGCCACAAGCACAAAATACAATCTCATTGTCTCTGGCTGTTTTAAAGGTTTCTCCAAAGGTTGGTCCGGATAGATTTATTTTATTATACTTTTAACTCAAGTCTAATTTTAGTTAATGCCAGAAATATAATCCAAATCCTAAATAATCAATGCATAAATAAATAAATATCAGATTTAATAAATAAAACACAGTCTGCTCCCTCTATAAATAATCCACTGCAGCTCACTCTATACTGGAGATAAATATTCCAGTGATGCAATCTCAGAAAAAGTTTTCCAATACTTGCAATTGCCCTCTTGGTTTTATTTCTCTGAAAAGACATTGTTGTCACCTATTATATATGGCCATAAGCAAGCTCCCAACAACATAACTGGAAGTTCGAAGAAAGAAATCAGCTGAGCCTTCCTGCAAAAGCAAGGCAGGTGATGATAGATGACAGCCAAGCCAACCAGCTAGGAGGGGACCAGGACAAGCGGGCCTTCTTAGTTATAAATGCATCTGGCCTGTGTCTATGGCTAGATCGTATATCTGACAATATCCTTCCTTTTAATGCGTTGCAGATCCAAGGTTTATTCTCATCCCCTAGGCCTGAACTCTCCAGGGAAACTATGTCAAGCCATAACCAAGGAAGCTGGATTTTAAGAATCACCCCAGGGAACAGGTTGCCTGGAATTCACCTTTAGGTAACAAGAGAGACCAAGTACCAAAAGGTGGCACTGTGAGACTGTGGAATGATGACCCATTGCTGGGCTTGAGCCTCAAGTTTCTGCAAGAATTATGCTCAGCATTTACCCCTGGGGGTGGGGGAAAGGACAGCAGAAGTCAGATTTATTTTTAGAACTTATCTCTGCACGTTCAGGGTGGACCTAAAATTCTCATCAACTAATCTTCCCGGTTTATTGTGCATACACAACACATTCCTGATGTGAACAGGAAACACACTAATTTTTATTAAGCCTCTGTGTCAAATGTATCTATTATTTAAATCTGCTGATGCGTGATAGTGCTATTTTAGAAGAATGGATCATATCAAGATGCGATCCTTAAAAAAAATAAGTTTTCTGCAAATGACCAAGAAACAGCTTAGCAGGCAGTTAGAGATATTAGCCTGTGCTAATATGAACACGGGACTGAACCAGTACTCAGCTTTCACCTCCAATGTTCGAGACTGCCCCTTTCAAAGTGTGAGATCCATGCTAAGGCAAGTAGGCATTCTTTGTCCGCAACTAAGCTCACTTTTTAGAAGGTCTGCGGAGAACTTAAAGAGCAGAAAAGCCTCATTGTGTCTTTGTGGCTGAATTTCTTCCTGGCTACTTTCTGGCTGGCAGTTTCATGCCATAAACATCAAAGTCCCTACTCTCGTGGATGGCATTTTCCACGAAACATTATTTCCCGAGCACCAAAAATGTACTTAATGCGGTGCCAGGTGCCGGAGAGAGAAACAAGAAAAGCAGAACCTAAATCCTTTCTCCTCGAGCCAACTCCAGAACAATACACCGGCGAAGGGACCTCGTGATGGCCTTTTGATCATGACCATGGTGGGACCTCATGCTATTGAACTAAGCCACCCTCTTCCACAAACCCCGATTCCTGGCCTGTTTAAATGCCCGTCTTTGGCTTTTCTGGCTGGAGTTCATGGAAATATGTAATAGCGAACATTTATTTCACTGCGATTTGTTGTGTCTATAGCGGGGCTATGTGCTTTATGTATGTTATCTTTTTAATCTTTACAACAACTCATTAGGCTTGTCCAAATTTTACAAATAAAATAATAGAGGCTTAGAAAAATTCAGTAATGTACTCGAAGTTAATAAAAAGCAAAGTCATGAGTTTTGAAAGGAAAGCTACATGATTCTGGAACCCATGCTACGCTGCACCAGAGATGTCCTCAAGTCCAAACACTCAACAAATGTGTTCACCTAAAAATGCGCCACCTCCATAAGGCGCTCACCAAACGCTCACCAGTCTCCCAAACACAAGGGCCTCACCCCCTCCTGAAGCAGGTTTTCCGCCTTTGAATAAATCACCCTGTTATAAAACTTAGTCACAGTTCCAAAGAAAGGCAGATCTTGACACTGGCACTGAAAGAGATACCTGAAGAAGTCCAGAAACATCAGGAGTTGCAGCTCACAAAGTCTTCCACCCAAGTTCAAAACCAAAACAGGACAAACAAAAACAAGCTAAAGCAACAGCAACAAAGAAACAGCGCCATCAAAACAGTACTGGCCAGCTGGGTACCTGAAATATCAGGGGAAACACTTGGTAAATTATATGATTGTATAAACCACTATGCTGTACACTTGAAACTGATATAAAATAATATTGAATGTCAACTGTAATTGAAAAATAAAATTTAAATAAAACAGAAACAGCTCAGGCCTGGATAGATTTCCTTTGACTCCAGGAATAGTTTCCAAGTGCTGCTTCCACGCTGGGTCTTGCTTTGGGTTGGCTCCCACGTAAGATACTGTGTCAACCGGGAATGCCTCCCCCACATCCTAGAAGGCAGGAAGCCCTGCCTAACCTCCCTTGCGACCTATTCTTTTCCAAACTTAGGGGTAGATACTTTTTTTGTGGGACCTGGAGCGTATACAGTTTGGAGAGCATGCTCTTTATGAAAAAAATGACAATAAAAAGTAAAAAATACTGTAGAATTGGTTCTAAAGTAAATAATTCCTTAGAATAAAAAATATATATTGAGAAAATTTTAAAAGTTGACAAACACCGCAAGCATTATGGAGCCAAATGTATTAATAAACTTACTTACACAAGTCTGTAATACATTTTTTGTGTTTTTTTTTCCCCTCTTGATCACCTCTACAGAGGACAGAAATATTGTATTATATTTTTCTATCCATAGAACAGATAGAATAGCCCAGTCTTTCTTCCAGCATAAATCACTGATTTTTAAAAAGTTGATAATTGAAGATTGCTGTCAGGTCTGGAGAAACATCTAACAAGTTTTCTTTCTCTACAACCTGTAAAACTTCAAGGGATTTTAAGTTTTCTTATTCAGTGGCTAGTTATAAACACTCTTTGAAGTGAGACGCTCGCTAACAACTGCCCACATGCATACTCCTTGTGGGAGCTCCGTGGGACGTGTTCCTGAGCTGGCGGAGCAGGCAATGCACATGTCCCCGACAGCCATTCCTACAGGGACCGCTCACCAGGACTTGACAGCACGTGAGAGTGTCTGTGAGACGTGCAAACGTATTCCTCTGAACCTCAACTAAATGTATCCCCGACTCAACCTCCCCTCAAACTCCCTTCGGCCAGATCTCCAAAATGCCCAGGGTCCCTCCTTCACCAATGGGCATGAGAAGAAATGCAATGCAACTGAAGTCAAAGCAGGAGAGACCGTTAAAACACCTAACATTTAAAGCGCCTTGCTTTTGCACATTTTACGAAAATGTGAGTATGTGAACACAGTGGTAGGGTCCATCCTAGAACTTCGTGTGCACAAGCAAAAGGCCCCTGGAGTTTGAGCTCTAGGAGATGCATTAAATCCAGTTCCGTCTCCAAACCAATCATTTCCCTGTACTTCTACCATGTTCATCCAAACCCAAGCCACAACCATCAGCCACCTGGACACCAACTACCAGCTTTCCTTCCTATTATTAAACTTCCAGCCTTGTCTCCATTCTCCATGTAGCAGTTAAAAGAAAAGCTTAAAGTTTTAAATCACATTATCTCGCCTGCTTAAAAGGCTTGATTAAATGGGTTTTTGCCACAAAAATACAAGGTTCATTTTTCAGCTTGATGAAGGTATAATTGACAAAATTATAAGATATTTAATGTGTACATTGTGATGATTTCATAGACGTACACGTTGTGAAAAGGTTCCTCCCATCGAGTTAATCAACACATCCATCATATATATACATATATATGTGCATTTACGTTCTACTCAACTTTTAATTATATGATACAGTGTTAACAGTTAGAGTCACCATGTTACACATCAGATCCTCAGACCTTCCTCAAAGTGTAGCTGAAAGTTGGTTGCCTTTCACCAACCTCTCCCTATGCCCCAACCCCTTTCCTGCGCTCTGTTTCTGATTTCTTTTGCAGATTCCATATATGAAATTCTTAAGGGAACCTCAAAGCCTTCATTGCTCTGACTCCTTTACAACATTTCCACACTACACATACCCGTCCCACAGCTCCCTGTGCCTTAGCCCCATCAGCCTTCCCACGATTCCCGAAATCCACCAAGATTTTCTCTCTAACCCGCTGGTCCCATGGCCCAGAGTACGTTTCCTCCTCTCTGGAGCTAATGTCTACTCATCCTGCAGTCCCAGGTTAGATGCTTCTTCCTCCGAGAAGCCTCCCCGGCATTTCCCTCATAAGACACATTACTTCCACACTTTTATCTATGCAGTTATTTCTTTAACACGTGCCTCCTCCGCTTGACTGTGGCTCCCTAAAAGCATGGAACATATTTGTTTGTACTCAGAGAAAGCCGGGGCCTAGTAAGTGCGCCATGAGTGTCTGTTACGTGAACACCTTACATGGGAACCGCATGGAGTAAGAGAGGGGCACTTCACATTTTCGACTCTCTCAGAGGGTTGGGTATTGGGCTTACATTTGGAGACTGTGCTGCACTTGCTTTTCATCTGGAGTAGCTCCCCCAGGCCCGACTGTACCTGAGCTCCCCGGGCTTCTAGGTTCCCCTGGATGTGAATTCAAGCCATCTGGAAAACAGGGCATGAGGCCGTGGGTCCCCGAGTCGCAGCAGATGCAGCCGGTGAGCAGAGCTGCGTTTCCTTCCAGTAACTAATTACACGCACGGTGCGATCTGGAGAAAAGCGTTATAAATCAGCGAGGCTCTCGCGGCAGCACTGTGCTCTGCAGGGACTGAACGGGGCCTTGCGCTGGGAAGCGGGGAATTGCGACGCTCGGTCCTTCCTCTCGCCCCCCCCCAGGTTCCCAGGAAGATCAGTTGACTGATATTTATTAAGGGTTTTGATTTCCGGGGTTGGGAGGTGGGATGTTGCTGGGGGGCGATGGGGTTTAGAAAGTCTTAATGACCTAAAACACTTAACGTCAGTGATGCACATGCTCTTGTCCCTATCAGGTAAGAGCTGCTGGTGCTTGGGCCCGGGAGACAGGACAAGGGGGCAGGGAAGTGACGAGGTACCTGTGGGGCTGACGGTGTCCTCAGGTGCCCACCGGTTGGAAGGCACTGATGTGGGCCCCATAGGAATCAGGTGAGCCTGCGCCTGGGTGGCGAGAGCGAGAGAGGTGGGGGAGGTTGTGAAAGGCACTTCATGTTCTCTATTTCTCTTTCCTGCTCTCTTGTTTTGGTTTTCATGGGAATTACAGTGAAAACATCTGTATGTGCTTCTGCAGACAAAAGTCCCAAGTGTTGTTGGTTTTTTTTTAACCAATGAGCAGGGGTTGAGCAAGAGAAAGTGGCCAGGACTTTTGCTGGGAGAAGGGAACTAATTTAAAAGTAGGTAACTATGAATTTTAGAAGAAAACTCCAAATACAGTTGTTGAGTGTTCCACGAGTTTGTGGGAAATTTGCTAAGCTCATCTGGATGACTAGGTGAGAATATTGCCATTAGGACTAAAGTTGAGAGTGCTTCAGACCTTTAGCGATGAACTTGCCTCCAATTACGCCTCTGTCCATTGTGTTTTGTCCAACAGTTGTGCTCAATCCTGTTGGTGGCTTTAGTGTCTCAAAAACTCAGCAGTGTCCTCAGGATCTATGGAGGCAGGGGTCAGGCACGGGCACTTTTTCAGTGCTCCCAGGTGATTCTTATATGCAGCAGAGTTAAGGGTAGAGAACTGGAAGGAAGCTCTGAACGATAGGAGCTCTGTCTTATACTTCGATACATACATATATTATACTATTGACCCCCAAGGTGTCAATAGAAATATATTTCAGTTTAATATTCACACCTTGTCTCCTGCACAAGGTTGAACAGGCTGGTGGATGTTGCTCAGAGAGTGAGAAGTGGAGCGGGACTGGGGCAAGCTCATTCTGGCCCAGAGGCCTGTGCGCTGAGCATCTTCCCGTCTGCTCAGCCCCCAGCTCAGCGCTCAGCATAGAGAAGGCCCTGTTAGCCCCAGGTTGCTGATTAAATAATTGAAGAAAAGACCCACAATTTGATCATTTCCATGCTCAGACTCTGCAAGGTATCTTATCTCACTCGCATCGCTTAAACATAGCCCTAAAGAGAAATGGAACCCCAGATATGATAGTCGCCACCCGCAGTCTCAAGGCTGCACCTTGCTTCCTCAGAGGACATTGCCCTTTATTCTGGGGTGTCAGGACCACAGCTGCTGTCTCCTTGCAGAGCCAGGGCTGGGTCACAGGGCGGGGAGAAAACAATGACTGTTTTGCTTGTGGGGGGATAGATATCCTGTGCCAGTTTGTGCCGCTCGTTGCAAATTCAGAGCCATATCCTGTGAACTGTCCCTCCGGGCCTGGATCTGCAGCACCTCACAGGGGCTTCAGGGACGTCTGCAGAACAATGTGTGCTCTGACCCCGGCATGCCTGGGCCCATAAATCACACAGGCGGCTCACACTTCCAGCAGTGGCCTAGAGACATGCTGGGATCAGGGAGCAAAGAATAGAACAGGGCGAGGGCGGGAGTGGGAGGGCTGGGGCCGGGGAGAGGAAGGCTCCAGGAACACCGAGACAGAGGGGACTTCTCATAATCTAAAGACGTGCGCCGCTTCCTAGACGTCACGGTCCTATCAGGAGGTGGAGATTGCAGGAGGTCGGTTTCGGGGTTGTCCGGGGGTTCAAGTAAATATTTCATCATGAGCGATTGCTCACCAGCATCGTTCCCTGTAAACAAATTCTGAGCCGTGGGGCCCTCTCCAAACAACAAACTCACCAGCTGACATTTGAGAAACGGGAAAGCTTAAGTAACGATCTCTTGTTCTTTCATGGTTCTTGACAAAGCACTGTGAAGCACCCATTCATTCATTCAGTCATTCATTCATTCAGTCATTCATTCATTTGGTCAACAGATGGTTGTCCAGCTGCACCTCTGGGCAGGCACCGGGCTCATGGGTGGAGACAGAGCAGCCTGCATGACCAGCATTATATTTGCCCCACCCTGAGCTTACAGTGTAGTGAGGAAATAAGACATTGAACAAAAAGTAGAATGTGAGGAATATTGCGGGAGAAAAATGACAGAAACATGCACCATATCCGTTCGTTTTAAATGCATGTCTTTTATTACCAAGCTCATTACAAACTTCATTATTAACTCCATTTCACACTGACGATCAGAGAGGTTAGGTGCCTGTACAACAGCGAAGCGATGGAGCCAGGACTGCAGCCTCGTATTCTTAAGTTCCCGTGCCCTTTACACTCTGTCATCGGCCTCAAAGCACCGTCAGCCCAGCGACTCCCCACGCGCCTGTCCTGAGGCCCAAGGTGCTTCCGTCCAACTGAACACTGTCCTGTAGCACTCGAGCCTCTGGTCTGGCACAAGCCATAGCCCCTGCAACAAAGTGACCCCTGGCTTCTCAGTCCAACACCTAACGCCAGTCAGCGACTGCAATTGCACAATGAAAACAGCTACCCACAGAGAAAACCAGGACCATGAAAGTGGGTCAGGTCCAAACCATCTTTGTAGCACGCGGTTCCCTGAAACCCTACAATTGCTCGCTTACTGACATCTAACTTCCTCTTAGATACCATTCTTTTCTTTTTTTTTTTTTTTTTACTGTGGCAAAATGCAGGTAACATAAAATGCATCATCTTAACAATTTTCAAGGGTACAGTACAATGGTGGTGTTAACTCTATTTACGCTGTTGGAGACGAGATCTCTAGTATTTCCCACCTTGTAAAGCTGAAACTCTATACCCGCTGGACAACTCCCCTGTTCCCTCTCCCTCAGTCCTGGAAACCACCGTTCTGCTCTCTATTTCTCAGAGTTTGGCTATTTCGGATACCTCGCATAAGTGGAATCGTGCAATGTCTGTCTGTCGTGACCGGCTTATCTCACTTAGCATAACCCCCGAAGGTCATCCGTGTTCCCCCTTTGACAGACTGCCTGCTTTCTAAGGCTGAACACTATCCCATTCCGTGTACCTACTGCATTGTAAATAATGTCCCAAGGAGCATGGGTGTGCAAAGACCTCTCCAAGGTCCCACCCAAAAGTGAGATTGATGGGTCGATTGATGATTTTAGATGTATATTTTGAGGCACCAACATACTGTCTTCCATAGTGGCTGGACTATTTTACATTCCCCCCAACAGCGGGGAAGCGTTCCAATCTCTCCATATCTTTGCCAACACTTGTCACTCATATTCTGTTTTTTTTGTAGTGGCCATTGTAATAGGTGATATCTCATTGTGTTTTCGATTTATAATTTCCTGATGATTAGTGATGTTAAGCATATTTTCAATATGTTTTTTGGCCATTCACATGTCTTCTTTGGGGAAATGTCTATTCTAGTGCCTTGTTCAATTTTCGAGATTATTTGAGGATTTTTTTATTGTTAGTTTGTTGAGCGTTAGGCGCTCTTTATATATTTTAGGTACCTACCCTTTTTCAGATACATGGTTTACAAACTCTTTTTCCATCATGTGAGTTGGCTTTTCACCCTGCTGTGTTCTTTGTGGTGCTAAAGTTTTAAGCTCGGTGTAGCCCCTTTTGTCTGTTTTTGCTTTGGTTGCCTGTGCTTTTAGTACCATGTCCAAGAAATTGCTGCCAAGTACAATGTCATGAAGCTTGTCCTCATGTTTACACATGTCCTTTAAACAGGAAAGTATTTATCTTAGACACACTCTTGGCCAACGTGAAGCCTGAGTCATTATAATTTTGCACACTGACTTGACGAAGGGAACTGCATGTTTCTTAAAAGTTAATATTTGGAAATTGTCATATAAAGATGATCTCCTCCCTCTACTCACCACTTTAATTAAGTATTATTCAGTGTTCATGTTTCAAGTGGGGTTTTATGTGCATATACTTAACCCTACACCCAATCCTTCCTATTTATACTCTCTTTTTTCCTTACAAAAGTCATGATTTGTATCTTTTCAAAGCTCTAACTCAATTGTATTAAAAAGGCATTCCTAGACCAAAATTACTTAGCCCGGCCAGGCGTGGCCCAGCGATTGAGCGTCGACCTGGGATCCTGGCGATCAGGGTTCGATTCCCGGTCAGGGCACATGCCCGGGTTGCGGGCTCGATCAATGACTCTCTCATCATTGATGTTTCTCTCTCTCTCTCTCCCTTTCCTTTCCTCTCTCTGAAATCAATAAAGATATATTTAAAAAAAAAAAAGATTTAAAAAAAACGAACAAACAAAAGAAACAACAACCAATCAAAGAACAAAAAACAACAAAAACATAAATGCACACATATATATAAAACACAAAGATACAGACAACAGAGTGGTGAGAGCCAGTGGGAAAGAGGAGTGGGGGGTGGGTGGAGGGGGGCACAGCGGGGGGGGGATGGGGAGTGGGGACGGCAGCTCTTCACCCTCTTATTTGGCTCTATTTATTTTTCATCGCCTGACACTTACTCTCACGGAATCCCTGTAATCAATAGTGTACATATAGATGGTAAAATGAGTTCTGCCTGTTTATTTACTGACGGTCTCGGCTGCTGGAACGTGAGCGCCCCGAGGGCAGGGACACTTCTTGTTCACGGCAGTGGCCTAGCTTCTGGGAAACTCGCCAGGTCCGTGCCAGGTGCTCCGTAGATACTGCTAGAACCAAAATGAAACAAGCTTTGACCAGAATGGGTTCGAAATGGACCTTTAGTTAGGAATAAACCAGTGAGAGAGAAATTTAGCAACAGGCAATGACGTCTGCCACTTCTCTGTCACTGTCGTTAGGCTCTGGCACTTTGGGGAGCGGACGAGCGTGTCTGCAGGACACCTTTCCCTCTCTCTCTCTCTCTCTCCTAGAGTGTGAAATCATGGAAGGGGCAGGGGTTCGAGGCCGACGACCAGAGCCAAGCGAACTGGCTTCCGATGAGTGGGACATCATAGAGTGTATCTTCTCTCTGCCTCAGTTTCTTTTTAACCTTAAAAGGGACCTGAAATCACTTAACATACGTTCTGGATTAAATCGTGCTCCTCAGGAGGATGCTGAAATCCTAGCAGTCGGCATCTGTGGATGTGACCTTGTCTGAAAGTAGAGCCTTTGCAGATGACCAGGTGGAAATGAGGCCTTTACGGCGAGCCCGAGTCCATTATGACAGTGTCCTCACCAAAAAGAGGAAATTTGGACACGGAGGGAAATCAGTGTGAAGACGTAGGAAGAAGGCAGCCATCGACAAGCCAAAAAAATGCCTGAAGCTACCGGGAGCTGGGAGAGAAGCCTGGCACAGGTCCTGCCTCAGCCCTCGGGGGGGCACCTGCCAACCCCTGGGGTTCGGCTTCGAGCCTCTGCGACTGTGAGACAATCCACCTCTGCTGGTTAGGTTGCTGCACTTGTGGTGCTTTGTTACGGCAGGCCTAAGGAACTAATGCAATGCCACACACACACACACACGCGCACACACACAGGCCCAGCGATGGCCATTCCCCGTCTTCTCTCCCTTCTCTTTTCTTCCAGATGCCACAGTGAGGGGAAGGGCCCGGTTCCGTTTGAGGGACGCGGAGTCAGGATTATTGAGAACATCGCTTCCTTTCTCTCGAGGCCAATGCGAGAGCAGCAAGGAACATGTTTTTGTGAATGAGAAGCTGGCCGCGGAGCCTTTACAACATCTGCTGGCCTCCCCCCCTCGCGCGGGCCAGATGCTGGCGGGGTGCGCGCCTGCACGGGGTGGGGGGAAGCTTCCCATCCAGCGCCCTGCACGCGGGCGCTGTGCCCGCGCAGGCCTCTCACATGTTCTGCATTAAGGACCCGCAGCGCCTGTCTCCATGGGAACCGCAGGCGACGGCGCTCAGGGCCTCCCATGGGAACAGAGAGAGCTCTGGACGACCTGCTGCCACCGATGCATCTGATAGCCGGCGAGCGTCACGGAGGGCGCACCGCCCCCCGGCGCTTTGCTAGGTATCGGGGACACACCACAAACGTCCCCGCAGGGCGCACAGCTCAGAGGGTGAGGCGGACCAGCGAAGAGCACACGGTGCGACAATGTCATTACGTGGCAAATGTGCCCTGAGTGCTGTTTGAATCGTGGAAGGGGCATCGGACTGAGCCCTGAGCCATGAAAATCTCTTTCTAAAGCAGGGGATCTTGGAGGCAAGGACAGGAGGGGGGCCAGGCGGAGCGGCAGGGGCAGGGGAGAGGACACTGTTCCAGATGGGGGGGGGGCGCCCACCCCAGGGGCTGTGGACGGAGGGACCCGACTTAGAGTTTCTGCCATCAGAACACAGCTGCACTGTCGCCTGCGCTCTGGGGTCCGAGTCTTGCAAAAACCCCAGACCTGCACTGGCCAGGGTGTCCCCAGCGGTGGGGAGAGCTCCCCCTTCCCTCAGAGCAGCTCTAGCTGCGGGCTGAGCTTCCAGCTCTGGGGAAAACGAGCGCTTAGCTTATCCTGTAACGTGAGCCCCGTCTTTCAGCAGCCACATCTGTCATTTCCCTGCCCTCGATGTCATGTCACACATTCCTGACTCCTGGCACCATCCTCAAAAATGCGCCCTATCCAGGATTGATGTTCCCTGTATTTGAACTCAACCTCCGCTTCTTTATATACGACCAGGGACAGGCGCAAAGCCCAGGTCCCGCTGGGAAAGTCGTTCCAGTTGTCTGCGTGGTCCCTTTTCCCAGCAGGGCCACTCGGGTGTATGCAGAAACCAAGGGCCTGGGAACAGACTTACTCGCGAGCAATCACTGAAAAAGCATTTGGCTGAGACGTTTCATGTGGCTTTCACAGCTTTCGTTGCCCATGCCCGTGTTTCTAAATGACAAACCCATCTCAGCTCATACTCTGCAGAACGCCTGGTATATAGTAGGTACAAATAGACATGGTGCCTGTAAAATATGTGGTATACATATTACAAGTCTATATGGCACAGGACTAAATATATTTGCCTTCTTCCAACTTTCACTGTACTTAGCAAGATGCCTTACATCATAAACATCTGCATAAACCTTTGTTGGATGGCTAACTATTTGGCTCGTGGGCAAAAGGAAGCAACTGGTTTTTCTACCACAAAGTCAAAAATATATAAAAATTATTGAAGCAAATTCACCCAAACTTTCCCTCTAAACAAACAGATAAAAAATCTGGAACCTAAGATCAAGGCAGAAGAAAGAAAGGACCCGGGGATATATCTGATGCTCTAAGTCATGTTTTTCTTTTTAGATTCATTTCCTTGTTTATTTCTTTGGTTCCAAGCCTGTAGATCAGAATTTGTTTATGTGACTAACTGGGAATAATAATAAAATACATAATGACAGATTGGGAAGGTGCACTCAAGGAAACTAGAGTTTGATTCTCTGCCTTTCAGGCATAATGGGTGCTAACCGGAGTTTTTACTTCAAACTTGAAAAGTACTAAAAGGCCTGGCCTGGCCAGGTGTGGTTCAGTGGTTGAGCATCAGCCTATGAACCAGGAGGTCATGGGTTCGATTCCCAGTCAGGGCACATGCCCGGGTTGCAGGCTCCATCCCCAGTGGGGGGGCGTGCAGGAGGCAGCCGATCAATGACTCTCATCGTTGATGTTTCTATCTCTCTCCCCCTCTCCCTTCTTCTCTAAAATTAATAAAAACATATTTTTTTGGGGGAAAATAGGCTATAAGAAATGACTCAAGGGGAGTCCAAGGTTGAGGCCTGCAAGATTTTAGTGCTGCCCTGGGTTAACTGGAGCAGAACCTTATAACCCACGTTTAAATGCATACCAGATGTCTCCCAAGAAATGTTTTTGTTTTAACATTAGCTTCCTACAATTCCCTTACATACACACATACACACACACACAAGCGCTCGGGCACACACACACATAACTATTGCACACTTAGTTATGGGAAATGTCAGGAAATCACACACTACGAAAGCATTTTCCCATCTGGCAATAAGAAGAGATCATGACCATATTAAAGCGCATTACAATGAGGTCTGTCCATAGAAGCTTCTGAGAAAAGGCAAGCTGTGGTTTTCTCACTAGCACAAGAGCAGGTGAGAACACAAGCTTAGAACCCACACTCCTTCCCACCACCATCACCATCAAGGCGCCAGTGCAGCGCTGGTGGGTCCTGGTTGAGATGGCTCCAGGCACCCCAGAGAACCAGCATCTAGACTCCAGGGTGATAGAGTTTAGGCCATCTGAAGATCTACAGGAACCACAATAACCTGCTGGAACCTTGGCTCACCTCAGCCTACTCCAACCCTGCAGCTGGGACAACTTCAACACCCACAGTCTATTTCAGTGTCTCTTCAGATTCTACCTCCAATCGTGTCCCCCAAACAGAGACACAGAAAGAACTCCAATCATATAGTATGTATTTTTTTTTTTAATCTGGCTTCCTTCGGTTGTTTGTTTTTTATTCATTTACCTGTTGATAGACGTTAGGATTGTTTCAGATTTTTAGCTAATACAAATAAAGCTTCTTTATTTGTGTTTATGTCTTTATATAAACACATGCTCACTTTTCTCTTGGATAAATACCTGGGGTGGCTCATATGGTATATGCATGTTTCGCTTTTTAAGAAACTTCTGGAGTTTTCTGGTCGAGATGGTAGAGTAGATAAACTCTGGGCTTGCCTCCTCCTTCACCACTTGCCTGTGAATCAAGTTCGTGGGTGCCATTAGCACTTCCCCACGGGTGGGTTCCTGGCCCTTAGTCCCCATGACTCCATGCCAGGTAGCTGAAACCTGTTCTTCCAGATATCAGTGCCTTAGCTCCCTGGGAGTCAATGCTTCCCACCTGGATTGCACAGAGCAAATTTTATATATAAATATATCATCTTTATTGATTTCAGAGAGAAGGAGAGAAAGAGAGATAGAAACATCAATGATGAGAGAGTCCTTGATCGGCTGCCTCCTGCAGGCCCTGACTGGGGATCGAGCCCGCAACCCGGGCATGTGTCCTGACCGGGAATTAAACCTCAATCTCCTGGATCCTAGGCCGATGCTCAACCACTGAGCATCATCTGGCCGGGCAATTTTTCCTTTATCTTTTACAGAGTGTAAGAAAAGTGTAGAGTCTGTTTTCAGTTTGAATATGGTAATTGATTAAATCAGGTTGAAGGGAAAGTTATCAGTGGTCTCCTAGGTGTAATCAGTGTCTCTCAGTTTGAAATTTGAGAAAATGGTTCTTAAAAGGCTTTTCTAAAACACTGCCCTTTATTTTCATATGCCTGAGCTCCTGTAGCAGATAATTCTAGTCATTTTCCTTCCTTTGCTCTTACGTGAGGGCCATATGACTGAGTTTTGGCCAAGAGAGTGAAGGTGGAAGCTACATACACCTTTTTTTCTGGCCTGGCCTCTAAAATCTTTCCCACGGTCCCTTACTCTCTTTTTCTTCAGTCAGGAGGTTGGAATGGATCTGGGAGAGAATTCCAACACCCTGGAGTCTGAAGAGCTTCCAGGCAAGGAATCCTGGGCCCCAAATGATGAAGAATAGGGCAGTGACAGAGCAGCCCCTCCAGTCACACAGCCATAAGAAGGAGAAGTGGACCTTCGCGCCTGTAAGCTCCGGCAGTGCTGGCCTTGCTTGCTAGCAGCAGTTGGCCTCTGTTGAATAGCCCCTGCCCATTTGTAGAATGTCCCCTCCCCTTACTGATCCCAGGGACAGACCTCACAAGTGTGCTTGTCCCTACGGCTATTTCTGGCTCTATGGTCCTGACCTTCCCCAGCCTCTCAGCTTTTGCCCAAGCCCCAGTTTTGACAACAAGTAATTCCCTGCAATGTCTTTATAAACAACAGGGTTGAGAAGGAGGGCTGAGGGAAAATGGGAAACCGTCTTCCCGTAACAGTCCCTTCCTAGCCAGTATACCCCTGGGTTAAAATACCCATGTTTTCTAGGCCTGAAAGCTCTCTCTCTCTCTCTCTCTCTCTCTCTCTCTGCAGAAACCTGATCATTTTAAAAATTATTTTTCAATATTCCTTTCCTTTCATAAAAATTTGAGTTGCCTCATGTATTCATTACATCATCTGATGATTGTCCAGGTACTATATTTGTAATTTACTTCTAAAAAACTATATATTTAACAAGTGTAGACACCCACACACACAAAAATTCTTGAAGAAGGCAAGGAAACCTGGGTAAAAGAAGCCAGGAGAATGTCTGTCCACAAAATGCATACAAGCTTGTGAAAGGTAGGTGAGAAATTTGATTATAATAATATTTATTTCTTAAAAATAATGTCATTCAAAATCAAATCATTTCTGGATATTTTTTATCTTATGTCCTTGCAGGTATTGAAGTTCCCCCTTAAATGTGTTTCTCCATCCTGAATAGATATTTAATTTTTTGTTTATAGTATGGACACTTGGGCCCCAACCAAATACTTAAATCAGTATCTCTAAGGACAAATAGTACAATTTAAAATCTCTTGTTGATATTTATGTGTATCTGGGGTTGAGAATCAGTTTCCTAGTCATCTGCAATTACTATCTCAACTGCCATAAAAATCTCAAATATATTTATATAACATGAATTAAGCTTATTTCAAAACAACTAAATATATATAAGTCAAATATCACCCCCCCAAATGTGATCCCCACATGGGATCACTGTCATGAAAATCCCATGAAGTCTCAACCAGAAATTTCAAGGACATAATGACAATAGGCATCACATAGGTTTTGAAAATTAATGAGATGGTGGTTATAAAATAAATATCAAAGCATTTCAACAATGATTATGCTATAATTAAGAATCATTATTAGCTATTAAGTATTAATTGACCTTTTTTGACCCCTGTTCTCCAATAGGTAATACACCTTTCAAACAGCAGCTAGAAGCAGTCAGCCCCGCCTGTCATGTGTCCTCTATGAGTCCTGGCAGCTGGACTTCTCCATGGAAATCCTGCCCAACCAGGGCACAGGATAGATCTGGAAAGAGTGGGGTGATTCCTTCCTTAGGTGCAGCTCATCGGGGAAGGCTGACCAAGTTGGGCTGGGACTTGGTACATGTGGCTTCACCGATTTCCACGTCTAAGAAGTAGTTCAGCTCAGCCACGACCTACTCGGGGATGTGCACCGCCCACATGGCCTGGCTGTGGAAGGCATCCTGCTGGCCTTGTACTCACTCAGGGCAAAGTCCAGTGCCTGCTGCCCACCCTCCTTGTTCAGATCTGCCTCCTACAGCCCACCTAGCAAGTGAGGCTTTCTGGGCTCTCACCAGCTGCAGGGGCCCATGCCCAGCAGGAGCAGAGGGGTTCTAGGGACCTAGCCATGGACAGCTCAGAGGGGACACAATCTAGGGCAGGCAGAGAGAAGCTGTACCCCCTCCATTTGAGCTCCTAGGCCTTAGATGGGTGACCCCACCCTGGTGAAGCTCCCTCAGTGTGCTGACCCCAGAAAACAAAGGGTGAAGATTTCTTGACCATGCTTGAACAGCTAAGTGGCTCTATCACGTTTCTTTCTTTTTAATTACTTTCCAGATTCACCTGTCCCTGGTGCACATGCCCTGCTCCTATTTTACCCGATAAAAGGTAACATCAGTTAAAAAATAAATAAAACAGCAGCCATACTGATCCTTTAAAAATGTAAATCAGGTAATGTCATTCCTCTCAATACTGTCTAATAGCATTTTATCCCACTCAAAATATAAATCAGATTTCTTCCAATAGTTTCCATGGAGCAAGGGCACCTTCCCTGATCCCCCTCTGACAGCATCGCCACTGCTCTTTCCTCACTCACGCTGCTCCTGTTGGCCTGAGTCTCTTGTGTTTCCTTGAACGCAGTAGATGTCCCCTGCCTCAATCATCTAGAATGCTCATCCTGTGGATAGCTACCTGGCTCCCTCTTACCTTAAATCTTGGCCTACATGTCACCTCCTGAGAGCATATCCCCCACCATTCCAGCCCTATCCGGCCTTTCCTTGCTTTATTTTTTCCCTTAGCATACAAAATGGCCTGATAAACTATACATTTGTTTGTTTCTCTATTTATAATTCCACCCCCTTTTCTTGTTCTATTTTTTTCTCTATAGTACATGTAACTGTCTGGTAAACTGTGCCTCTCGTGTATTTATTTTAGTAAGAAGGTGAGTTTCCCGAAAATAGGATGTTTGCCTACTCTGTTTACAGCTTTGTCTTTAGTAGCAAAAGATTGCTAGACATATACTAGATCCTCATTAAATACTGAATTAATGAATTAGCTGTTCTTTACAGAAGTAAATAAAATTTCTACTATTAGGGATCAAGCTGGTTCAGTAATAGTCAGTGTTTATTCCATGCTTTGAGGTATAATCTTAATTCAAGGTCTGATACAGTTGAAACATCCTGGAGCTCCATGTTGGTTCTGTAATTACAAGCCGTGGTTCCAATAGTTAAAATCTGGGAGAACTTGAGCAAGTTTATTAATTCTCAAATCACACTTCCTCACTCTGAAATGGCGATGAATCTATCCTATGGGGATTTGAGAATTAAATGAAGTCGATGTAATTCCCAGCACCCTTGATCTATCAATGGGTGCCCGATGAATCTGCGTTAAACACAGAATTATAGCTCAGTTTCATGGAGGATGGGATTATTGTCTTTGCATCTGAAAATTCGCTCAAGTTATTTCGTCGTCTTGCTCTGTCTGTCTATGAAGCCTGAATGGTGATTTGACAGGGATATTTGAGAAGCTTCTCGCAATATAAGGAGAACTGGCCCAGCTGGTGTTTAAAGAAGGTTCCTCCTACTCGCCCACTAGGGTTTCCATCAATCAGGACTCTGGTGGACATCTCAGTTGACAGAAGCCTTTGAAACTGAAACTGAAATGTGAATATTAAATGTACATTCCCTTTTACCATATTCTTGTTTCCCAGGACTTTAGGGTTACGGATTTGTGAGTGGAGCTTAAAACCTTCAGTAATGCACAACTAATGCTCCTCTGTGTTCTCTAGGCCACAGGACAGATAAAGAGCATTAAGTGACAGCCGTCTGCTCGCACTTGAAGGCTACAAAAGCTAAGGCATAAAAGCGAGGCAGAGTGGATTAGCTCATTTTAATGAGAAGGCAACCCTTGGAGGTAATGGCTCTTTTCCACCCTGGCACCAATTCACTGAATCAGAGCTTGAGATCATGTCTCTTACGCAAGCAACAGGCATTTTGGAACCCGATGAGCCTACTCCCGGGGTGGTAGTTATTTCTGGAAGCTTTCTCCATAAGTAATTGTGGTCCACAAATAATGATGTTGACAGTTATTCTTGGTCCTTTTATCTTCTCAATCCTTCCTCCCCTTTCTCTTCCTTCCTTCCTTCCTTCCTTCCTTCCTTCCTTCCTTCCTTCCTTCCTCCCTTCCTTCCTTCCTTCCTTCCTTCCTTCCTTCCTTCCTTCCTCCCTCCCTTCCTCCCTCCCTCCCTCCCTCCCTCCCTCCCTCCCTCCCTCCCTCCCTTCCTTCCTTCCTTCCTTCCTTCCTTCCTTCCTTCCTTCCTTCCTTCCTTCCTTCCTTCCTTCCTTCCTTTTTCCTTCTTTCCTTCCCCCAGTCTCGATTTCTCTTTCTTTCCCTCCGTTCCTTCCATCCCTCTCTGTCTTGTTTTGGAGTTCATGGCAGCTTGAGCAAGCACCTTTCCCCCTTTTGTCATCAATCCACTGGGAGTAAAACCAGGGTGTCTATTATGTAAACAAACAGTCTCCTTTGGTCCAGAATCACCCCAAATCTCTCTCAACACAGTTACACCTATTATGGAATTTCTTAACGCTCCCCCTGGTTTTGCTGCACATGGACTCACAAGGCCGCGCCTCCCTGCTTCTATGACAGACAGTGCGATGCCCTGAAACCCATCCGGGGGCCGCTGAGCCACAGCAGCCCCTCCAGGGAAGGGCTAAGCCAGGCAAGTGTGATCTTACGCACCAGTTACATCGGAAGCAGCTGGGGAATGAGAGGCCGGTGCAGCCAAGCCCAGCCACAGGAAAGACGCACCTGGGCATCGGTCATCATGTTCAGAAATGATAGTACATGTATTTGCCTTTGTCTGGACAGAGAAAGAAGGGGGGGTGAAGGCTGGGCAAAGGCCTGCCCATGTTGTTAGAAAACGTAAACACCCAGCTTATTTTGAATTTAGATGAACAGCCCTGAGTCCTCGGCAGGAATGCTGTGCTGGGAAGTTTGCATTTCTGTTTCCGTGCCTGGCCTGGCTCTCCCAGTGTGGAAGCAGGCGAGTGTTAGTGGCTGGTTTAAAGTTTACATTGAAAGGCACTTCATCAACGAAGTGTATACATTCAGCCACCCAAAAATGCAGCTCTCGTGTGTTTCCCTGGACTTTGCATTGGTGGTACCCTGAGACAAATACACACACACACACACACACACACGCACACATAGACATATATGACATAACCCACATTTTATTGCATATGACCCTGAAAGAAATTGGCACAGAAAAATTGCTCTTACCTGAAATCACAGGGGGAAAAAGAGCTAGAAAACTCCTCACAAAAGGCTAGCAACTTAATTAACAAGGACAGATTCAGATAATTGTTTCCTGTTGTAAATTCGGTTGGAACTATAGGACCCGATTGGAAGGGCAAACTATTCACAATATACACAGAGTGGAGCAAAAGTAGGTTTACTGTTGTTCGTATGGAAAATAATACAGTAATTAATAAATAATAGTACAAGAATAAACTCTGTGTTTCAAGGACTCGAAACTGTAAACCTACTTTAGTCCCACCCAGTACGTAGCTTTGTACCTTCAGATTTGAAAAATATTTAGTTAGATCAGATGTTTTTCTTTACCTAAATCTCTTTATTGCCTTTTGAAAAGAAAAAAAAGAGAAGAAATCTAGCTTCTTCTGGTTTGCAATCCAAGCTGGATTTTCCCAGGCTATTATAAAGAATACCACTTATGAAATTCATTCTCTACAATCTGCGCGATTTGCCTTTTGCTGCAAAAAAAGAGTGGCTGTAGAAATTCAGTAACAGGGAGTAAGCCATCTCTCAGCATTCTACACATTTTATTAATTACCGAGTGGTGACTAGTGTTCCTCTGCCCTCTATTTATAGTATAATGGGATGTATTTTATGACACTAACAGCACATCTGGCCAAACTGCAAAGCCCACTTGCAGTCACCTTCCCCTTTTGAGCCCCTAACGTAGCGCAGGCCCCAGAAGGGTTTCCCCACAAGGAAGGGAAACAGAGGCACTGAACCCCTTCATGAAGGGGCTTCCAAAGCGGGTGTCGGCCTATGGAAGACAGGTGTTCGCGGGCACCTTCTTGAATTGGATGACACAGTAAACGGATCAATGGTAACATAAATGTAAGAAAAATGATGTTAAGGCCGTTGGGATCTTGGTGACCAGAGACTATCAGATGGCGCTGGCAATGGTTTCTAATTCGTGGTGCAATTGCACATCCACATGCATCTGTGTATGAACTCCTGAGTCCCTGAGTGTGCACTCACCCTTTGCAGAAGGCTGTTTCTCATTAGGCTAAGAAGGAATTTGTTTCATTTTTTTTTAGGATTTGAATTCTAGGAAGAGTGAAAAAAATAATCCATCTGAATATTGGACTTAAACTATATGAGAACCAAATAAAGAAAGCTTGCAGTCCAGAGAAATGATGACTCACAAACTATGTTGGCCATTGATTTGAAAAAAATGGAGTAGAATGTAATAAAAAATAATTTTCCCAGGACATGAGTTTTCTGGACAGCACGAATAGAAATAGTAAAATTCTTACCTTTCTAATAGATGTTTAGTTAGCTATGGGCAACTTCACAGTGTTTGTATTTACTAGTCATTGCTAATCATTCCCAGGAAGCATTGTTTCAGTGTTTAACTGGGAAAATCTGTAGCTTAGAAAACCTTGTGCCCCCATATTCTTCATGGTTCCCCTGACTCCCTGATATCCCAGGCCAAAAATTTTTAAATATTAATGGTGACAAAGAATCACCTAAGTGGCTTGTTAAATACACAGACCCAAGGGGCACCCAAAGATTGAGTCTAGATCTAGAATGGGACCCTGAGGTTCTGTGTTTTAACAAATATCCTACTGGTAATTCTGATGCAGGTATCTATGAACTTCACTTTCACAAACACTAATGTAGAAATATTTCTCTGTTTCTTCTTTTCTCTCAACTCATAAACATTTTGGGGGAGGGCAGAAAATGTATGAAGTACGCTTATCCTTAATTACTCAGCAGTAGGTCATTGCTACTGTACTCTTTATGGCACCCTTATGGCTAGGGTTCTTAAGGAATGAGTGATGCTCCAATTGGAAACTCGGCCTACATCTAACCAATTATTCTATCCCAAGGACAGCTTGAATGATTAGCATTCATTCTGTTCTAATATATAAATCAGATGGGAAAGAAGCGTCATCAGTGACAGAAATGCCCTATGACCATAAGATCATTATTGAAATAAATGCAATGATATATTGACATTGTTAAATGACTCAGGGGTTATATTATATAATATTGATATATCAAAGAATGCTATATTCTTTTAATAATGTGATATTTCTGCATTGTTGCATCAGTGAACTATCAATGAAAATTTTGAGTATGGTATCTTCTACCACTAATCAACAATTTCACTATCCATACTTTGTGGAACTGAGAGATTTTATGGAAGCTATAGCAAAAACATTGGGTGATGTCTACGTGTGTAAAGCTGATTTGATTTCATTATGCCATTCTGGCTCTGATTACCTGAAAAATTTAAGTAAATTTAGTTTTTGTTCTAATTGTTCACCTTATTTCTATAGTATGTTTCTCTTTCCCTTATTATTTGACTCTATCTGTGGCCATAACTATCTGTCTCTCCCCCAAGCCCACTTTTCTTCAATAAGTGCAATCATCAAGTGAAGAGAGAAAAAAATATAGCAAGAAAAAAAAAAGATACAAGAAATGATTTCAGGGTCCTGCAGATGTTCCCAGCTGAAATACCAGATGGCATTGTAGTTGTTTGTATGGAATGGAATCCCATAAACCAATGAAAGGAAACAATCAGTTTTGGCTGACTCATTTTTTTTCAATTTACATTTTCCTAACTCAGAAAAATCTGATGCAAATTGTTTGAAAATAAGACCCTTACGGCTAAGTACATTACCATACTCTGCTGCAGAAAACTAAAATTTTTGGTGACGTGATAAATGTCTGAAAAATGCTGCTTGTTAAAATCCTTGTTGGAATCCCTGATAGTTATTTTGACTCTTGGTACTGTTGGTGCCATAAATAAGTTGAATATCTCAGCTTTCTAATGTACCTTGTCCAAAGAGGTCAAAGTCTTTACAAACAAAAGAGAAATTGGAGCAGGCTGTGCCACATCTTTCCTCTTGCTCAGCCATGGTTACAAGGGATAGTGGTAAAATAATACGGCGGTCCTCCATAATACCAATCTTAAAATGACAGGGATATGCTATCCTACATTTGGTGAGTAATATACTGATCATAACAGCAAAGCTAATATTTATTCAGTGTTTATTATAATCAGGCAGTTTATGTCCACTATCTAATTCTCACAAATCTCTATGAATTTTGGTAATATTATTAAATGAATTTTACAGATAAGGAACCTGGGGAAATAGAAATTTAAAAACACACACAAAGAACATACCTAAGGTTGCATATTTGATCCTGACCTGGGATTACTACCAAGATCTGATTCCAGAACCTCTGTGCTCTTAATCATTGAAATATTAAGTAATTTGGTCCTTAACTTTTAAGAGATGTTGGACACAATAGGAAAGCTGGGTTAGCAGAAAGATGGGCCCTTCAACCGGCAAGTGTCAGTATCAACATTTAATAGCCCAACAAACTCTGTTAAGCATTTTGTAGGTGTCCATCATTCTTTCCGCAGCTGGGATACTGCTATGAGTAAGGTGTTCAGAAAAATATGTGAGAGACAAATCTTTACACAAACAATGCACTATTACATAGTAACTCATATAATAAAACTAGACAGGCAGGCAAGTTGTTAAGAAAGCTGATTCTGAAAGACAGGGTGAGGTCAAGAGCTGGTCTATATGTGGAAAAGCCAGTCTATGCAGAGAATCTCATCTCTGTCAGTTGGTGTCAGAGGCCCCTACTGAAGAAAATCTCACGATGCACAATCGGGAAATTTCTTGGCCAGGGCTTCGAAATGCTCTGCCCCTGCAGAGTGAGTTGAAGGGAGTGGGAATGGACGCGGTTTGCAGGGGCCTTTTCTGCCCTCTTGCTTCGCCAATGCCCATTCCTACATCACCCTCCTCTAAACCAAGTAGCTAAAATCCAGGCCACTGTGCCGCGTCCTTGGATGCCACCAAAACGGAATCACCAAAGACAGCAGCAGCCTTTCATCAGGAATAGGAGAGGGGTGATTCGATGTCCTTGGGGAAACCCAGGAGCCCTCCCTGGACTGTTCTGCCTCCCGCAGCACCTGCTTACTTAGGCGGCCACTGGGCGGACTGAGCTCGTGTCCTGTAAACATGCCTGTGAGCCTCCAGGCTCTGCTACGCTCCTGGCCCTGAGAAGCAGCCAGGGGTTTCTCTGCCAGCAGCTGATGAGGGGCTGTCTCCCTCACAGATGCGTCCACACACTGCACGCAATGGATGACGACATCTATGGACAGGGTGGGGCTTTTTAAAACATTTCCTACTGGCCAGAGCTGCGCCTGAAACCCAGCACATGAAGAGCTGGGACTGATCTCTCCACATCGCCCACTCATGACATTATTAATGACGACCCTCTGTGGCTGGTGTCTGGCAGGAAGATACACTTCCACATGTGGCCAGCACACATTTGGCCAGCAGATCCCTAGTGCGCTCAGCAGAGAGATGAGTGATCCCCAACCAACCCCTGGCGGTGAGTAAAATGCGTCTCAGAGCCTCCACCCTAGCCCAAGGTTGCTTGATCCATTGACAAGAAGTTTTATTAAGGAAAAAGAAACATAGATATCAAGTTGGGGCAAGATTCCAGGCTAAGTCATAAATGGCAAAACCTTCTTTGACAGTGCGGCTCTGCCAAGCGTAGGATGCTTTTTAAAGCTTGTGAAAAGCTTATGTTAGGCTTGGAGGATTCATGGACCGAATGTCCAGCCTTCACTGTGGTGTCTGGTGCCTCAAACTCTCTCAACAGGCTCTTGCAACGTCTTGTTAAACTCTCTGTTCAGGGCTCATCTTAAAAATCCAGGGATGAGACAAAATAAAAGCAGTGACATTTCTTCCAAGTATGGTAGAAACCACTGGGCTTGGTCTGCCAGGACCTTGTTTTTCAGCTGCTTGCAAATCTACACTCTGCTCATTCAACCTGCCCTCCTAACAGCACCGTGAGGGCCCTGACCCATTTCTGGCTATGTTTTATCTTGCAAGATCAATCAGCATGAACATCTCAGGAGTCCATCACCACAGTCATGAGGTTTTTCAAAAGCAGCACATTGCAGAGATGATAACATTTAGCTTATATTCATAATAAATACATTGAGAGGAGATGTTCACCAGGAAAATGAAAATAGCTTGCTGTTATTGGTAAAGGTCAGCGCTAAGTTCCTATCCTCAGCCCACCACACGCCCACCTCCAATTAATAATTTAATGGAGGTGAAGTCCTCATAATGTAATTTCTTTCTTCCTTAATGTAAGTAGCTGACCACCATTCTTTATACAACATAGTTAGGAACATCTGCAATAAAGCCAGAGGGTCCCACTGAATTATGAAAATGTAAGGCAATTATTTCTCACTGTCCTAGGAGAGCAGTGTGAAAAAGCCTTTTATTTAGTTAGTTCATATATCATCTAGAGGGAAGTAAGAAGACAGAAATCGCACAGTAATTTAAACAGTAAAGGTTCAATATAAAAATTATTATTTAGAGGGGATTAGCTATTAAGAAAAGATAGAGGAGAATTCCTCTAAGGCTGAGGTACAGTATCCAAGGAAGGGACAAACTAAGAAGGAGGGTCCCCTCTTTCAGGGAAAAAAATACTGGTTTTTTGGTCTCCATTCTCAGATAATATACTTGCGTAAATTAATAGAAGGCTAGCAGAGACACTGGCATAAATAATGAAAGGTGGGTCTTTTAGAGGTTAATTCACAACTGAATATTGTTCATAATAATCTAAGCTTGTATCAGATAAACGTGACTATTCCAGGCCATTTTGTTTCTGGATGATACTAAATTACACCTTTGCCTGTATCACCCTTACCCGCTACCACCCGGGATCACTGTCTAGTACACCAGCTCTACCATCATCGTCTCTACCACCCTTAAGCACCCTATTTTCGGGAGCTATTAATTGCAGAAGAGCTTTTAAGACACTGGTGAATTTTATTTCCCAAATATGTTATATATAGTTTAAACTGGGCTTTCATGAGAGACTGTTGGCCTTTGGAGTAATGACCTCCGCCAATGAACAAAGACTAACTATATGAGACAGGCTTTCTTTTGGGGGTGGGAATGGAGGGCAGGGAGGACCATGAGAGCACTTCCCATAAGACAAGAGAGAGACATGCGAACAAAATCAATCTTTAAACGTGGAAGCTGCTTATATTTTCAAGTTTCTCACCTACACCACTGTAAGCAAGCGAATGCCAGGACCGAAAAGCAAGAGAGCTTCGTGTAACTTGTGACATATGCATAAGGCTCCCAGGACATAGAGCATAGGCCTTGAGGCAGTTCTTCTACGTAACTGTCCCAACCTTGTCGCATTCATACAGTCAATGTGGCCGAGGGAAGCCTTCGTGGTGATGGAAGAGCTCTGCACCTTGACCGTGGTAGTGACACCATGAATCTACGTATGGGATAAAATTACACGGAGCTGCACACACACACAAACACATGATACGTTTAAAAATAATAAACACAAATAAGCCCTGTAGTCTAGCCAACAGCAACGTGCCAATGCAGTCTCCTCATTTGGAGACTGAGGGTTCCTCTGTGGTAGTGGCAAAGGGCCCGTTTGGGGGTCGCCTTAGTCCCCCTACCCATAATCTCCATACACATCCCAGGCCACACGGTTCACTATACCAGCTGAGCAAAATCAAGGCTGCTTTTCAAGGTCCTTTCCTAGCACGATCCCCCCTAGTTTGGCTGCTACACTAAACCCTTCTGAGCCACCATTGGATTTGAGGGCATTTGGAGGAAACCTTCTTAACCTCAACCTTATTTCTTTTTTCAGAATGGCAAATCTGATCCCATTACTAATCTGCTTTTATTTACTTAGCAAAATATTATTCAGTGACTTCGCCAGGCCACATAGGCCTGAAACGTGCTGTAAAAACTGATTCCTGGTTACCTGATGCCTAGAGGGTAAACTCCAGCTCACTCAGCCTCTCCCAGAAGCTCCTGAACAGTCTTGGCCGACCTGTCCTTCCAGATGCATTCCCATCACTTCCTTCGCCCTATGCTCCCTCTGGTGGCCCCCTACTCCTGCTGGCTGTGATGCACCCCAAATCCACCCTACTTTCAGTGTCACAGATATAGCACCGCTTTTTGTTAGCGTTAATCTCTGCGTTTGGAATGCTCCGTCTGCCTTCCTTTGAAAACCTTCTGCCCCAACACACACACACACACACACACACACATGCACACACACACACACACACACGCACACACACACACTTCTGCATAAGGAATTCACATAAATCTTCTTAAGATCCAGCTCAACAGAACTTCCTTCGACATGTGCCCCCACTAATGCCTGGGGTACTTTAAAATTACTACAACTTCTTTTCCACATCTCACATCGTGAGGGGGGGCTATTTCCCCCATTCTTAATTCTGGAACAGCCCAGCTCCTTGCATTCCCCAATAAAGCACAATAGATGTGACACTGACCACCGAGCCTTAGCTCAGAGGCCTTGCAGCTTTTTTCTCACTCTCTTAGAAAGTTGCAGCCACCATGTTAAATGCCTGGGAGGAGATTTGCCTAGGTATATAAATGAGTTTTTCTTTGACCGTTGGACCCTAGATAATCTACCTTGAATAATTCCAGAAGACACCAGCAGAAGAACTGTGTGCCTGAGCCTAGACTCCAGAGGACAATCATGAACAAATAAATGCTGACAGTTTTAAGCCCCTTAGTCCTGGAATGGTGTGTTGTGTAGGAATTGGTACAACCCTACCCCAGCTCCAGCCTCAGATAGCTAGGCCGCCTGAATTCTGAAACACCCCACCACTCCGGCCCACTTCCATTCTAAAATTCACATTTTACCATGATCATTTGTTTATGCGTCTTTCCCCACTACTAGACTCTGAGTTCCCTAGAAGCAGAAATATCCCCAGGACCTCACAAGAAGCCTGAATATATAATAGGCACGGAAGAAATAACTGTTAACTCAACAAAAAGCTGGAGTGCCAGCCCTCACCGGGACAGCTTCATCGTGGCGATCCGTCTGCCTGAGTGTGGCAACCAAACCACTGGCAGGAGAAGCCTTCACTTTCTCCCCTGAGAGGAATGGTGAACCTCGTGCCCCAGGGGTGTGGCTCACACGAGGTTAAATTTAGCAGCAGAAATAGATGGGACTTTTCAGAGCACTACGATGAAATAGCCTCTTATGAGCAGTATTTTACTAGCTCTGCCAGTCTAAAAGCCAAGGGAACTCTTTGCAAGGAAAATCCTGTAAGTCTTGGCTTTGGGTCAAAATGCATTATAAAAATAAAAACATTTGTTTTATCCAATTCCTCTCAAGAGTTTTACCCAATATTATCCAGAGAAGACAATTTATTCACGATAGTCTGTAGTTATTTATACATTCCTGGTAATGTGACTAAAAAGAGACAGGGCAATTTATCAATCATCTTCAGATTATAATTCCTCCACTTTCATTCTTAGTTCTGCATAATTTTAGCTGGATGAATACCACTGTTGAATCATTAAACAACCCAATTCTAAGCATGGATGTAAAGTTACTTTTTTGTATTTTATTAAGGTTGCATTAGCACGTTTAATACTTTTTCATCACGTGTGTCAGTAGCAATATCACATGTCATCATTAAAATCATCATTAGCATGAAGACAGAAGGCAAAATAGTCCACTGCCTAAGGGGCTCAGAAAAAGAAATTATCAATTGGAGCTTTGTTTTCTTAATGACTTGTTCTTTGCCTCTTTGCATCTTAAATGTTTGGCCCTGTTTATTTTATTGGCAATTCTGTTGATTGAGAAATACACTTTTGAAAGATTAATCACATTAATTATGGTTGAAGATCTTCATAGAAATTATATATGCCCTCAAATAAATAGCGTTTCAGCCAAGTAAAGTGTGGTGCTCCTGCTGACAGGCTGATAAAAAAAATCTTAACTACCTCATTAGGTTCTTCTGTTTGTTCTTTTACAAATGCTTTTTCATTAAAAATAAAACATGATAAATATCATGCCTTTGTTTTATTATTTCCCAATTTTATTCAGATGTAATTAACGTACATAACTGTATAAGTTTAAGATGTACAGTGTAATGCCACAGTTACATATATTATGAAATAATTAGCATATTAAGTTTGGCTAACATCCATCATTTCATATAGGTACCCCTCCCAAAAAGGGAGACATATAAACCTGTTTCCTTGTGATGAGAACTCGCACGATTTACTCTGCTAACATCTTTCAGACACATCCTATAGTAGCATTAGCTCCACGCATCATGTTGTACGTTATATAGTAAGTACTGATTTATTTTATAACTAGAGCTTTGTACTTTCTGACCACCTTCATCCAATTCCCCCTCCCCGAACCCCTGCCTTTGGGAACCACAAATCTGACCTCTCTTTCTGTGATTCTTTGTTTATTTATTTGCTTTTTTATATATTTTACATATAAGTGAGATCAGACCATATTTTTATTTCTCTCTGACTTATTTCACTTATCATAATGCCTTCGAAGTCCATCCATGTTGTAACAAATGGCAAGATTTCTTTTTATGGCTGAATATTATAATATTATGCATATATATAATAATATATATAATAATATATATAATATATAATAATATGTGTATATAATAATACTATATTTTATTTATATATATACACATATATGTGTGTGTGTGTGTGTGTGTGTATCTTTGCCACAACTTCTTTACCCAGTCATCCATCAATGGACTTTTAGGTTGTTTCCATGTCTTGGCCATTGTAAATAATGTTGCTATGAACATTGGGTGCAGATATTCCATATAATGCAGATATCCTATATATAGTGTTTTTATTACCTTGGTTACATTTTCAAAAGGGGAACTGCTGCGTCATATGGTATTTCTATTTTTACTGTTTTGAGGCACCGCAACACTCTTGCTCACAGGGGCTGCACCAGCTTAGAATCCCATTCACAGCGCATGAGGGTTCCCTTTTCTCCACACCCTTGCCAGGATTTGTCATCTCATGTCTTTTTAACAACAGCCATTCTAACAGGCATAAAGTGATATGTCATTGTGGTTTTGATTTGCATTTCCCTAATGATTAGTGATGCTGAGCACCTTTTCATGTATCTGCTGGTAGGAACTTTATTAATCAGATATTATTTGTTGATATTAATGTTTAAAATTATAACATTTGTTAATTTTTAAACTATTAGCAAAATCATTAACTGGTCAGAGTTTTATAAATGACCTCAGGATACCTTATCGAGATATATTGAAACTTTTTTATGATCTATTTTGCTTTCTACTGTGGAACAGTAGATCTATCTGGGTCAAGAAAGACCACATCTCTACTAAATTGCTATAGTTTTGGCAAATGCACATTCAACTCCTCATTGATGAGCGCTTATTTACTTGCAAAAAAATTCAACCCATATAATTTTGATTCATTGACACAGTAATATAAGCAATTAATGTTTCATAAGTTCTACTTGGTTTCTGAGAAGACTCTGAGACATCTTTTACCATGATATGTTTTTCTGGAATAAGGAAGCTTATTTTTACAGGCTGGAAAAAACGAGGGGCTCAAAACTGAACATAAATATGGACTCTCATCATAGTCAGGTGCGTAAAACAAAATTCTTTGGGTCCAGTGATAGTCTAAGTGCTGAGGGGTGTCCTAGACAGATAGACTGACTTTCACCTCCAGGTAGATACTTTCTGCGTAAAGATAAACCTCCAGCCAGCATAAGACAACAGTGATAAGCAAGCTGACTGCCTTCCCAATACTGTCCTTCAGAAGTCCCAGGCAGATGACCAACGACTAAATCAGAGACATGATTTAACCCTTTGTGAATTGAATGCTTACTGATTCTGTAACATTCGTGTAGGCGGGTGAGCTAGGGAATGAGTCAGTTTTGTGTTCTCCGTTGACCTGGATGCCAAACAGACTCCACCTAAACTGGCTGGTCCTCAAACTTCAAACCAAAACAAAGAATCAGCCTCAAAGCTGGGTCTGAAATCCACTCACCCGAGAGCTGCCCAACTGGGAGGTGGGACTGGTGAGATTTACAACTACTGACTTGGAATTTTGAGTCATGGTGAGTGCCAACAAACTCACATAAATCATGGGAGCACTTGAATTTCATAGTCCTATTTTTAACAGTGGGGTAAATAGCCTAACATTTATGGTAGACACTTATTCCACAGATATAAAAATGAAGATTATTAGAATTCTTTATACTAAATTTAGACATTGAGAGTGAGTATTTAGTAGAGCTCATCTTTCCTTAACCATAAATAAAGAGAAAGAGTGATACAGCTGTCTAACCTAATATATTGTTTTATATTTATGTGGCCAAAAATCTGTAGTGAAAAGACATGAAATTTTGAATCATAAAACTGAGATTAAGACCCACATCTGCTGATGACTAGTTATTTGATGATGGGGGATGATAACACTCTCTAAACCTTAGTTTTCCAGTTGTTGCACAGCATGTGTCATAGTTACCATGATCCATTGAGGGGCTGTGACTGGAATCTTTTCTAGCCATAAAACACTATTCCCATTTATTTTTAGAAATACGTGTGCAAAATTTGGAGTAAAGACTTAGGAACAAAATTTAGTGTGATTAAAAGGAACAAAATTTAGTGTGATTAAAATTCAGGAATATCCAAATATTTTTTCTCTCTGCAGGAAAATTTTGCAAGATCTGCAGTACCACATTTCAATCTCTTTCTAGGCATTAAGAACAACTATGTATTCACTTCACAACCTAAATTCACTCCTCCCAATACAAGATGCCCCCAACATCAGCATATCCAATGTCAGCTAGAAGAATACAGTTATAGGAAGGCAGTGTTCCCGTTCAGCACTAAATCTGAGATACTATGGTTCACTTTCTCCATACAAAGTCTTATAATCTGCCCATTAATCTCTACAGGTTTGATTTTGAAAATAAAACTACACTTAGAGGGGAAACAAATTCCATCACTCATTGGTAAAAGCAAGGGTCTTTCTGTGTCTTGAATGTTTTGGTCTTGTTTTGCTTTTATGGAAAAAGTTGCATATTTGAGCCATATGTGAATTCAACTGGACATGCTATTTTTTATTGTGCCTCTGTTCGTATAGGGCTCCAAAAATCAGAGGCTGTTGCTGGTCACCATAGCTTTGGGACAACTGGAAGCCTTTGCTCTCTGAACAAAATGTCGAGATTTCCTTCCGCCATGGTTTCTTCCACCCCATCCATAATCATCCCAGGAGCTAGTTGTCTCACTCTGTGGTGACTGAATCAATTTTTAAGGCCTGGGAGAGAGGAGGGGACTATTGGCATGAAGAAAGGTATGGGAGAGTGAAATGCTATAATCATGTTTGGGAAAACATGGATGCTTAGCCCAGTTCTCACATTAGCAAACAAAATCTTCCTTAAGTAGGAATTTGGACTAGATGATTTCTAAGATATGTTCTATGTCTTGATACTATTAAATTCTTTTTTAAATTTAATTTTGATTTTTTAAAATTTATTTTTCAATTGTATTTGACACACAATACTATGTTAGTATCAGGTGTACAGCATAGTGATTAAACAGTTATATGCCTTATGAAGTGCTCCCCCTGATAAGCCCAGTAGCCACCTGACAGCATACATAATTATTACGGTATTATTGCCTATATTCCTTAAGCTATACTTTACATCACAGTGACTATTTTATAACTGGAAATTTGTACTTCTTAACCCATTTCACCTTTTTCACCCATCCCTCAATCTCTTTCTCATCTGGTGACCATCAATTTGTTCTTCATATCTATGAGGTTGTTTCTGTTTTGTTTGTTCATTTATTTTGGTGTTTAGATTTCACATATAGGTGAAATCATATGGTATTTGTCTTTCTCTGACTTATTTCACTTAGCTTAATGTCTTCTAGGTTGCAAATGGAAATATTCCATTCTTTTATATGATTGAGTAATATTTCTTTGTATATATGTACCAGTTCTTTGATAGTGTTTTGTATTTCTTTGGATAAATATGCAGAAGTGGAATAGCTGGGCCATATGGTAGCTCTATTTTTTTAGGAACCTCCATACTGTTTCCCACGGTGGCTGCACCAATTTACATTCATACCAACAGTGCCCAAGGGGTTCCGTTTTTCCAGATCTTCACCAACACTTGTTTGTTAACCATTCTGACAGGTGTGGGCTGATATTCATTTGGTTTTGACTTGCATTTCCCTGGTGATAGTGATGTCGAGCATCTTTTCATGTGTCTGTTGGCCATCTGTATGTTCACTTCAGAGAAATATTTATTCATGTCCTCTGCCCATTTTTTAATCAGGTTATTTTTTCTGTGTTGAGCTCTATGAGTTCTTAATATTTTGAATATTATTCCCCTTTCAGATATATCATTTGCAAATATCTTCTCCCCATTCAGTACTCTGTCTTTTCGTTTTATTGATGGTTTCCTTGAATTAGGCTGCAGTGAGTGATTATAATCATTTGGCCTATAGTAAGACAAATAAATGTAAAATACCCAAATATTTGAAAGTTTGGCACACAAGAAATATAAACACAAGAAGCAAGAGCTCTACCATTTTAAAGCAGTAGTAAATTTGACCTAAGCTGGATTCTGGAATCTGACCAAATGAGCAATATTTTCAGTATTAGCAGATATCTCAGCAGTGGACATAAGAAAACTAGTGTGCCAGGGTTCTCCAGAGAAATAGAGCCAAACTAATTTATACCCCCTTCCCCCCCACACATATTCATTATTCATTTATTTATACTTTTTTTATTTAAAGAAGTTGGCTTACCACACAATTGTGGAGATTGGCAAATCTAAAATCCATAGGTCAGGCTGTTGGTCTGCAAAATCAGATAGGATGTGGTGCTATGTTCTTGAGGTAGAATTCCTTTTTCTCTTGAAACCTTAGCTTTTGCATGTAAATCTTTTCGGTGATTGGGTGAGGCCCACCCACATTATCAAAGGTAATCATTACTTAAAGTCAACTGACTGCAGATGTTAACCACATGTATAAAATTTCTTCACAGCAACACCTAGATTTGTTTGATTAAATAACTGAGTACTATAGTCTAGCCAATTTAATACCTAAGACTAACCACAGCTAGTAAAAGGAAATGGGTGTTGAGTTAAACAATATTCCCTTTTCAATAAAATTAATTAGGGACTCAACAAAATAGAGTTGACTCTCTAAAACTTGGCCAAGTTAAAAGCCAACTTTACATTTCTCCCTGGCAGTGTAGATTTTTTTTTCTTGAATCTCATCTATTGTTACTTCACTTAGTAAGAGAGGCCAAAATAGCTTGGGGATTGAATGGGTGACTTTTTTTTCCAGTAGCATTATACTTAGGAAAATTTAAAAGGCACACAGGTCTATATTTATACATATGTTAATGTAAACATTCACTGAATTAAGATTCTTTTCCAATTAAAAGGGTATAAATACAGAATCTTAGAATCACACTGGATTTTTACAGATGACCTTAGTCAACCTCCTACCGATGCGATCATGTCTCGTACATTAATCTTGAAAATTTTAGTAAAATAGCTCTAGTAATGGGTAGATTACCACTTCAAAAATCAGCTCATTCTCAGTTTTGAGGAGCCTATCATTAGAAAGGTCTTTTGCCAAATGGTCTGTATCTACCATTCTATTGGTCCCATCCATTGACACTTCTCCTCTATAAAGAAACATGCAATAATTTATCAGCTCTCATTATGCTCTCAGGGTCAAGGAAAAAAATCCAGGATTAATTCAATGAATATTAATTGAGTGGAATCTATGTCATGGATACTAGTGAAGTTTTGGCATGGTGACATTCGTTTACGAAGCTCAGGCAAATGTAGTTTTGATTGACCTTAACAAAGCCTTGTGATGAATTTAAGAGCATGATATAAATATATATACCTTCACAATAATTAAGTCTTGGCTACTTTTTCACAACAAAGAGTCAAAGTCTTGCTAATAAATAGAGAATAAATTTCTTTCTCATGCAAGCTAGATACTCATAATTGGAAGAAAATTAATAGTAATGATGACAAACTTTGTGAGTTTATGAATTTAGGAGAAAATTAGACACAATGTGGAGAGTTTTTCTCTCTCCCTCATCTCCGTCAGTCCAACACAGAATCAGAATTCATCCTTTCTTTCTTTAACCAGAATTTGAAAGGCACAGGAAGGGAGCCAAAAGCAGAGACTTCAGTGTTCTGTGGGAATAAAACATTAGGAACCACAAAGAAGGCTGAGCGGGGTGGGTTTTCGGGGACTTCTGAGTGGGGACAGTTTCAAGGAGAGGCCCACAAAGAGGTACCAAGAGTAGCAAGGACGGTGCCTACAGTCTTCTGAGCACCTCCACCTCCTCCTAATTAGGAAATATTGCTGAAAATATTTTCACATATGGAAACATTTTCTTAAAATAAGTTTGGTCAACCTAAGTCAATATGAAGATTAAAAACCTGCACATGAGTGTTTAGGGAAGCCTAATTCGTGATGTCTAAATACAGGAACAATCCAGATATCCTCCATGGGTGAATGGGTGAGCAAACCGCGGCCTCCACGCCACGGGATACTCCTCAGCAATGGAAAGAACAAACTATCGGTAATGAGACAACTGGCAGCCAAGGGATTATGCTCAGTGGACAAAATCAATTTCCAAAGGGCCACTTACTGTGATTCTATTTATATAACATTCTTTAGGGGAAACATTCTTCAGGCCTGGGGGGCAGGGGAAGGGGAATGTGGGAGCAACCCAGGATCTTCGTGGTAACGAAACTCTTCTGGGCATAATGTTAAGATGTTACCAAGGCCCGGCCTGGCGTGGCTCAGCGCTTGAGCATTGACCCAGGATCCAGGAGATCGAGGTTAGATTCCCAGTCAGAGCACATGCCCTGGGTGTGGGCTCGATCCCCAGCAGGGGGCCTACAGGAGGCAGCCGATCAATGACTCTCATCATTGATGTTTCTCTCTCTCTCTCCCTCTCCCTTCCTCTCTCTGAAATCAATATAGATATATATATTTTTTAAAAATGTTACCACAGAAGGAAACTAGATAAAGAGTGCATGGGATCTCCCTGTATTATTTCTTACAACTGCATGTGATCTGTATTGATCTCAATATAAAAAGTTAAATTAAAAAAATTAGCTGGGCATATCAGGGTGAGTATACTTCTGGGTTATCTGTTGTTCTGGCTGTTGAACGATGTCTACCCTCTACCAGGTCTATACTGTCTTGATTGCTATAGCTATAATAGTAAGCCTTAGTATCAGAGTGACTTCTCATATTACTTTTTTATTTTCATGATTTAACTATTCTATTTAACTACTTAAACTTTCCATATAAATTTTCAAATAAGCTTGCATATGTCCACAAAAGTCTTACCAGGAATTAGACAGGAATTGTGTTAAACCAACCAATCAGCTGGAGAAGAACTGACATCTTCATTACTTTGAGTCTTCCCATCCCCGAGCACAGTACTTTTCTCCACTTATTTTGTTATTTCTTTTATCAGCATTTTATAAGGTTTGGCATGAGGAGCCGGTGCATGTTTTAAGTTTTTACCTAAGCGTTTAATTTCCTTTGGAGGAATGATAGAAGTCTGTGTTCTTCGTGGTGTTTTAAATGTTAGTTTCCAGGTATTTGTTGTCAGTATATAAAACTGAATTTTTTGTTTCATGTTGATCTTGTAGCCTGAGAACTTGTTAAGCTTCCTTATTAGTTCTAGGAGAAGGTTTTTGTAGGTTCCTTGGAATTTTCTGTGCAAACAATGATGGCAATCAGAGAGTTTCATTTCTTTGTTTCCAAGGTGCCTTATTGCTTCTGTGCCTTGTCGTAGTGGCTGGAACTCTCAGGACTATGCTGACAAAGGCTCATGAGAGCAGACCTACCTGTCTTGTCCCTAATCCTGCAGGAAAACATTCTTGGGAAGTCATTGAACAATTAAGTGTGATGTTAGCTGTAGGTTTTATTGTTGTGATGTTCTTTAGCAAGTTTTCGACTTTCCTGAGAGTTTTTTGGGGGGGAGCGTGTGTTTATTCATGGATTTTGAATTTGGTCAACTTTTTATTCTATATTGGGTAATATGATCATTTGTCTTTTCTCCTTAAATCTGTTAATACTGTGGGTTACACAGATTGCTTGTGGATGTTAACTCAGCCTTACATCCCTGGATTAAGCAAACTCAGTCATGGTGTATAATTCTTTTCATACATTTGATCTGCTAATATTTTATTGAAGATTTTTGCATCTAAGTTAATGAGGGATCTTGGCCTGTAGTTTGGGTTGTGGGTGGTGGTGTTTTTTTGTATTTTCTTATCTGGTTTTGGTATCAGAGTAATTCTAGTCTCATAATAATTGTGAGTCCTTTAAATATTTACTAGGCTTCTCCAGTGAAAGCACACGGTCCTGGATATTTCTTTTTCAAACTTTAATTATAAATTCAGTGTCTTTTATGGTTATTGAACTACAAAGGTTGATTATTTAACCCTGGCTGAGTTTTAGTAGTTTGTGGTTTGCAAGAAATGGGTTCATTGCTTCTACATTTTTGAATTTATGAACATTCAAAGTGTTCAGAAGTACAAATGGCCTGCTGTGGCGGGCGGCTCCCAGCTGAGCCCCAATAATTCCCTCTTCCTGTTCCTCGCACCCTGTGTAGTTACCTCACACATTATACTAGAGTTGGTCTGTGTGACAGACAGAACATGCCAGAAGGGATATTTATGTCTCTTCCAGCATTAAGTGAGAGAAGACTTCAGAGCTGTGGATTGGCCTCCGTCTCTGTACCTGCCCCTCTCTCGGTCTCTTTCTCTCCTGCCCCCTGCTTAAGGCTCTGGGAATAAACAGCTGCTGTGTGTGTTGTGAGCAGCTCTATGGAGAGGCTCAGGCTGTGAGGAATGGAGAAGCCTCTTGCCAACAGGCATGTCCCAGGCCCATTTTGGACAGAGGCGCTCAGCCCAGTCAGGCTTTCAGGTCCTGCAGCCTGGCCCGCATCTCCCCTGTCACCCCATCAGAGCCCCGGAGCCAGAACTACCCAGCTAAGCTGCCTCTGAATCCCTGACGCTCAGAAACTGTGCGAGATAATGAATGTCTTAAGCTATTAAGTTTGGGGGTAATTGGTTCTGCAACAATAGATAACTAACTAATGGAATTGCCATTAATATAGTGGGATATTCACATCCCTGTACTAAAACGGCCTCCTTTCCTCCACGTTAATTGACTTGACCATTCATCAGTTCATTCATTCATTTGTTCATTCTGCCATTTAATAAACTTCTACTACACCATGCGTCAGGCGGTTCTGGGTATACAAACCATATTAACAGAATATTAGCAGGCTGTTAATGGGATTTTCCTCCTTTTCGCTCAGCCTCAAATTTAGGAACAACAGGTGAGAGTGCACATACATTCTAAAGAGGATTTCCGAAAGTCACAGTGCCACCTTCCAGGGCTTTCTAAAGACAGCAGAATCAGCCCTGTGGTCCTCAGGCCAGTTAGCTTCTAGGGAAGCAACCGACTTTTATCAAACAAAATCCGGGGAACAAAGAGGAATTCATAAATTAGAAAGAGTTGTTAGACCAGGAGAGCATGGGAGAAATGCTCTGGCTTTTCCCTTCTTTTCCCATGGGAAAGACTTATTCATCCACCTCAATCCCCCTTGCAAGCCCCCTCTAAAGAGCTGGGGCTGAGGTTCCCCAAGAAGGCTGGCAACGTGTCCACCAGCCAGGAGGAGCGGACGGAGCTGCAGAGCTTCCTACGCTTATGCTGAAACCACAGCTGCTGCTGAGCGGCGAGTGGCCGTCCAGGGGTGGTGTGCGTGCCCCAGGTCTGGGGCAGGCTTCTTTTGGGGATCATTTCTTAGCAGGAAACTGGCTGAAGGAGAGGGTGCAGCAGTGGCTAGATGACCTTAGCACCTGTCACAAGCTTTGGCTCTTTTTTTCTTAAATTTCCCTTCTCCTCCCTGAGAAGCCAGAAGTAGCAGAAAGGGGAGTAAAGGAATTGTGGAAAATTAAATACCTGCCCCTACACAGAGAGAGAGAGAGAGAGAGAGAGACTAGTTCTCTGAACAATAAGTTAAGCCTGGATTTGGTGGGAGGGAAAAAGTAAAATGGAAAGTTCTGAGCAGAGTTTGAAATGCCCGAAAGTGAACACAGGTTCATGAGCGATGCTCGAGCTACAGAGGAGCCTGGGAAGGGAGATGCAGCAGAACACGCCTGAAAAGGGCTCTCGGAGAAAACATTTCTTCTCTCCGAACTCAGCTCTTCAACAAGCAAGTTAATCAAAGATGAATCAAAAGCCGAGGCACTTTCTTCCAAATGCCTGGAGCCTTTTTATGTTGGTCCTGCACTCCCTGGAATCCACAATAAAGGGGGGAAAGAATGACTTATAAGACTCTTTCTTAGCTGCTGACTTGATCTGGAGATAGACCAGAGTACAGAGAGGGCGGAATATCAGAAGAAATGGGGGGAAAAATGATTTTGTTAAGGGAAAGGAAGGCCAAGAAGAAAATAATAAATGAGAAATGAAAGCCAGAAAGCAACCCTCTCCCAAGTGTCGTGGGAACCCACCTCCCAGGAGCGAGCGGTTCTATCTCTAGTGCCGAGTTCACGGCTGCCAAGTGAATAGAGTTGTCCCTGCGTCGGCGTCAAGAAGCACCCCTGTCGCCCAGGCCTATGGGCCCTGGGTTTACCTCTGTGTATCCCTAGTGGCCGGCAGGGTGTAGGGTAGGGAGAGGCAGAGCGGGGGGATTTTATTTTTTAATCTTACAACCAAGAAACCTGGGATAAAGCAAGTCAGAGCAGTTCTAAGTGGTCTTCTTAAGACCCCAGAGAGAACTCAGGGTCTACTTGACCTAAAAGTCTCTCCAGATCAGAAGTCTCTTCCACTAACAGGACACATGGGTCCCCTCCATCTTACATGAGGCAGGAAAGAGGCTATATTGCACTGAACCTCATACGAGTGTCAGTTGCCAAGTTACCAAAAGGATGTGACACCCCACTTACTGTTATAAGTGAAGCTGTGGCCCAGGTCCCGAGGACACAGTGTTGTCCTGACTGCTCCTTCAGTCCCCGTTGGCCTGAGAGAAACGAGTTGCCTTTATAAATTACTCTTCCTAGAAGGGAGTAAAGCTCACACTGAGTGAGCCTGGCTACATTTTCACTAGGCCTCAGATAATGCCTCTTAATCATAAGACGCTGAAATGCACAGGACTGCTTAAGACACGGTGCTCAGGTCAACAGACCTCTCCTCTGCTCTTTAAGGGCCTCCGTCCACAACGGTGTCTTATATGATCCTGCCTATCCACGGAGTCTGACGAAGCTTGGCCTCCGTAAGGACTTATCCTTTGCCTTCTGTGTAGCTTGGAACAAATCATTTAACCCGTATGGCCCTCAAGGTGTCCGTCTGTAAAGTCCGACAATAATATCTTCCCTGTTCATCATAAAGGACAGCTATGAAAGTTAACCAGTGAGCATACGTCTGAAACTTGGCTGTGTCGCACTGGTGTCCTACTTCTGGTTTCCTGCCCACTTCCCCAGATTAATCGTGAATCCCGCTTTCATCATATAATCAGAGAAGAATCACTTCGGGCAGGACGGGAGAAGCGTCTGGTCCTCAGAGCTTTGTGAGTTAAGAGAAGAATCCAGGTCCCTGAGCCTTGCAGGCTCATGGAAGGAGGCAGAGGAGCCGCCCTGCACTCAGAGGACCTCATAGTCGCTCAGTCTGCCTTTTCCATGTTAATTCAACTTTCTCTGTTGTCCTCAGCTGAGTGCAGGGGACTCCGGGGGACTAGGGCTGGGCGCCCAGCCTCAGCACCTTTGCCTCGGGGCCTCCACTCCCCCTGGTAAGTGCAGTGCAGCCGTGTGCTTGCCTCTCACATCTGCCCTGCACTCCCGAGCACCTTCCTGAGAGTTCCCGCGGTAGCATCTCTGCCGCTGACTCAGGACTCAGGACGCACTGTCACTCACCCTTCCCTCCCCTCTCTTATATCGGCTCCTGGAGGAGAGAGACAATGTATTGTCGTTGGTAGTTTTTTTTGTTTGATTGTTGTATTTTTCCTAACATAAATGCATATGCTGGATGCTTGCTAAGTGCTTTTTAAACAAGTGAATGAATGAATGAATGAATGATGTGTTTGTTTTTCTACAAATTCCTATAAATGCAAAATCTGCTATCTGGCCTCTGTCTTTAAGGAGGGTAGGTATGGAGAGAAGCCTTCGTTCCTTCTCTACCCCAGAAGCTTACTGATGGGCTGAGGGGTTCTGGAAGGAGCACCCTTTATCTGCAATGAAGAATTCAGAGGCTTATCCTTCAGGCCTTAGTCAGAAACCCTTCAAACCTTTTCTTTTTTATTATAAACAAGAAGTCATTCTCTTAGCATCTGAAAATTCTCCAGCTATCAGGAGGTCATGGGAAGCCACACGAAGGTTGTTCAGTACAGGAATCTGACTCTGAGGGTTTCGCTGAGAAACCGACCCCCTGGGCTCAGGGAGGTGCTCATCTCTGATTTCTTCCAAATGGCCACAAAGAAAACCTGAGCGGGGACACTTAGCCTCCCCTGTGCTCAGGTAAGCCCTCAGCTGCAAGTGGAATTCAGAGGATTTCCACTCCAGGATACAGCACTCAGGTAAGAGGAACCCGGGGTGACTTGCCTAGGAGAAAATGCAACAGGGGGGTCTGGATGGAGAAGGGAGTTCCCACCTTTTCCAGCACACCACACTGGCAACGAAAACAGAAACGAAAAGCGACGAATCATGTGATCCCGTTTCCCTTGCAGTTGTCAGAGGCACTGTCGTTTTCTCGGTAGTGCAAGTTTGAAGACTCGGAATATTGTTTTAACATTCCGCTTTACCTCACTCCTGTTTTTTTAGTCTATGAAGCTATAATGGCTTTTGCTTCAAAAATGCCTATTAATTTCCCTGTCCTCTCTCCCTGCTCCCGCGGCTACCTACGCAGAACATCGCAGGTCATTACGAGTGTGCGTCCCCCTCAGGACACGGCCCCACAGTCCATGCTGCAGGGAATATTCATCTTGACATTTGTAAAACATCTATTTCACCACATTTCTTCATATTTTAGGCCCTTCCGAGTCCCATTAATCTTATTAGTGATTCTTAAACACTGCCTTCCAAGTGTTTCAAATGGCCAGTACCGTAAGCCCCTACCCCCAGTTCCAGCCAATACATCTTTGAACCATCCTATTTTAGATTTAAGTTTTAAATCTGAATTTGAATGCATGCTAATTTACATTGTAGATCATCACACACCTTTGTGTGTTTTGATATGCAGATAATGCCTGGCCAGTGTGCTCCGTTGGTTGTGTGGTCCCCTGCATGGAGAGGTCGCTGGTTCAATTCCCAGCCTGGGCCCCCGTCTTATACCTTCGCAACTGTGCCCCCCCCTCCCCACGCTCCAGCCAAATGCACCCTCTCCTTTTCCCTTAAAGGGGCCTCAAAATGAGATCACACTTCATTCTGACACCCGATTTAACTATGCCATCTACCGCCCTACCACCCTAGCACCCGTTAGGGGCCTTTCCTCAGCTACCCCCGGGCCCCTTCCCCGAGAATTCCTCCTGTGGGCTGTGCCATGCGTTTCCATTTCACCCACTCTCACTCCCTCCTCTGGTTCCTGTGCTCCCTTCCTCCTGGGATGCCTGGTGGCACCTCCAGCGTGGTCCTCCTGAATTCTCAGCACACCTGAGAGCTGACTGTGACTATTAGCGAGACTTTACCACAAACCAGCAGATCGTTTATTGCCACCTAGAAGGTATCAGAGCTGCTCCAAGAAATTACTCTGCTCCAAGAGCCAGTCCTCACTCGATTTCTTATCATTCCTGCCTGTTTCCAATCTGGAGGCCAGATGTAGGGGATTAGTTAACCACAGAGCAAGTATTTCCAAAAAAAGCAATTTTCAGACATAGGGCCATTTTAGTGTAGATTTAGAAAAGCAAAAGTCAAACTTAATCACCAGCCCATTCTGATTCTGCTGTTACAAATAAAAAGAAATGAGTCATAAGTCGTAATTGGCTATAAAAATAAAAACTCTCACAATTGACACAGTACAAAGAAAATCAATCATAGTAGAGGTGATCAACACAAAGTGAAACGATCAATGAGAAAAACACCCAGTAAAACGTGTTCTAAGCCAAAGGCTGCAAAAAGAATTACTTTAAACTTGTCAGTAAAAAGGAAGTAAACCTGAACTTTACAGAAATAATTTTATCCAAACAAAACTTAATAAAACTTCACACAGTGTTGAAAAATCAAAATATTTTCACAAAATAGGTCTGAATTTTTTACATGGGAAATTTGTGCTTTGTAGAAATTATAGCCACAAAAGATAGCTCACAATTGCATGTAATTAAACTTGGTTTAAACAAAAAATGATATTTTCTTTGTAAAATTTACAGTAAAAAGAATGTCTGCAGATAAAAACAACTGTGGTAGAGTAAGATAACAATTTTTTAAAATTTGAAGTGATTTAATTCTGAATAGCAAATTAATGAAGGAATTAAATTACCTTAGTGCAGTTTACTACAGAATACTTTTCCAGCAAAAACCAAACAAAAAAACACCATTGTTAATATATGTAAGTATAGTGAAAAAACATACTCAATCTAATTTTTTGTTGTTGCTTTTTGTTTTTAAACCTCACAGGAGGATATTTCTTCCATTGCTTTTCAGAGAGTGGAAAGGGGGAGAGAGAGACATCAACGTGAGAGAGACACATGGATTGGTTTCCTCCCACACATGCCCCAGGGCCTGGGGATCAAGCCTGCAACTGAGGTGTGTGCCCTTGACCGGAATCGAACCAGGGACCCTTCAGCCCTCAGGCCGAGGCCCTATGGACAGAACCAAACCGGCCAGGGCTGTACCCAGTGCAGAAACAGGCCTGCCCCCGTGGCCTGAGCATAGAGCTAACTGTAGTTGCCATCTCAGCAGCTGCTGGGGCTGCTCTGCTCTCATGGATGCCATCCCCAGAGACCATCCGAGATGCCAAGCTTGCATCCTGGCAGATTTGCTTGAAGGTGTTGTATGCACACACTCACACTTAAGCCCACACAAGCACGTGTGGCGGTTAAAGCAGCTAAACAAAATAATCTGAGATGCAGGCCAGGTCATTCACTCCTGGGCATGCAATCTCATCTGCCGGGTCCTACAGCTCTACAGCCGCAGCTGGCTCCAGAAGTGCAAGGAAACAGCTCTTCCCCCCACTTGTTTTCTGCAAAAGAAACGGATACTGGGAAAGAGCAAAGGACTGGTGCAGACTGGCTGGAGGAGCGGAGGGGAGTGAGAGAGAATCACTGTGCCTCTGCCAGAGCTTCTGAGAAAAAAAATTAACCTAGCGGTTTATTCTCAGGCAGGCTGGACTATAACTTGAAAGGCACCAGATCTTTTCCGGCTGCCTTTCTGTCGCACATCTCAGGGCTCCCAGCCCCTGCTGGTTCTACGTTACCAGGGTCTCACACAGCAGGCAGCCCTCGCCCTGGCATCCTGCCCGGACCTGCCTTTTCAGCAGTGATTCAGATGTTGGGTAACCCTCATGACTACCCCATTTCTCAGAACTATGTCTCATGTCATTCTCACAGGGCTGCTAACAGCACCTTGTCTTAGATGTACCAAGCACCGCAGAGTTCAGGCGCCTAACACAATTTTGGTGCATTACCTCTCCAGGTGAATTTGCATTTCAACAGTGGACTCCTGGGAATGTATGTCTTGCTGATTTAATGTGAAATTCATTTACCTGCATAACTGGTTCGGAATTAACATGAATGGCATGCTGATCAAATTTGTAGGGGACGTGAGGTATCGGAGTAATTGCTAAATTTAGATGATACAATATGTAACAAAAATGATTCTGGCAAATATGTGTAACCGTGTGTGTGTGTGTGTGTGTGTGTGTGTGTGTGTGTGTGTGTGTGTGGAGAGAGAGAGGAAGTGCTATGAAGATACCTTGCCAACCAACAAACAAAAAATTCAATTCCAGATGAATTACAGATTATAAATTAAATGTTAAGGGTAAAACAATAAACACTTTAGGAAAATACCTTTATCACTTTAGAATAGGCAACTATTTCTTAAACAGGACACAAAAGTCCTAAACATAAAGATAAAAATGATTAATTGGGCCATAGGAAAATTAAAGAAATTCTGAGGTTAAGATCAGTTGAGCTAAGGTTCTCTGAACATTGATTCTCCCAAATGTAAAATGAAAGGTTGTTTTGTACAGCCCCTAAGAACCTTTTATATCCTGAAATTACATTTTACATTCATCAATTAAACCTGAAATTAATTAAAAATCAAGAAATTCTGAAAATTAAGAAATTAAGACACAAATAAGTGAAAATGCAATTCATGGAGTGGGATAAAATATTTATAATAAATGTATTTTAAAAAGATTTATATCTAGAATATATAAAGAATTCCAAAAAATTGATAAGAGAAAGACAAATTACCCAATAGAAAAATGCACAAAAGACTTAAATAGACATTTTACAAAAGACATCAAAATCATCAATAATCATGTCAAAAAGTAATGATTAATACTAATTAAAACCACAATATGACACCAGAACACTCATGCACACTGGTGTAAGATTAAGTTGACTCAACCACATTGGAAAAATAGGTAGCAATATCTACGGAAATTAAACATCATTTGTTACTTAGCAATATCAGTATTAGCTGTATACCCAAGAAAAATGCAAACCTATGTTCATCAAAATACATGTACTAAAATTTTCATAGTAGCATTGATCATAAGAGCCAAAGGTGGGAATTATCCAGATGACTCCCAACAATAGAAAGGATAAATAAATATGGGATATTTTATGCCATGAATACTAAGCAGCAGTGAGAATTAAAGTTCTAAATTCCAGGAAGTATGAATGACTTTCATAAACATAATACTGAGCAAAAGAAGTCTGACCAAATTAGTACATATTTATGATTTCATATATAAGGTATAAAACAAGAGCAAAATTATTGTTAGAAGTCATGATAGAGATTAGCCAAAGGGAGATGGGTATTGACTGGAAAGAAATGAAGGGGGAGCTTCTGGGATGCTGAAAATATTCTGTTCTTTCACTTAGGTGCTGGATGCATAGCTGTATTTGATTAAAATATATATATATCAAGCTGTACACTTGGGATATCCTTGTTTATTTATCTTTTTGATATTGTAGTTCAATAAAAATGTTTATAAATAGTAAAGTTAATTTAAGCAGGAAAAATATAAAGGCCTTTAGTTAGGTACAAAAATTAATTGCAAACTGGAGAGATGTTGGCTTGATGGCAACACATGGAAAAAGGTCTATGGGTTTTAATTGAATACAATCTCGATTCAAGACAAGAGTGGGATGTGGGTGCCAAAACTGCAAAGCTTAATTTTGTTCTCTAATACTAGAATTAAATGTACTCAAAATGTGAAGTTCTCAGGAACTGTACAAATACAACCTTTTGATTTTACTTTTGGGTAAATAAAAGCCCAGAGAGATTGTAGCATAGTCAAATATAGACAGATTTTCTTTTAAAGATTTGGAGCTGCATACCATGCTTTCTGACTCCCTTGCCCAAGGCACATTCTTTTAGATCCATGGTTCCCAAACCTTGCTGAGCATAGGAATTATCTTTGGAAAGTTTAGGGAAAAATTGAGAAGCTCCAGTTCATTCTGACACAACAAGTTGCGGACCGCGGTTCTCGTCCAGTCCAGACTGCTGCCCCAGGAAAAGAAATTCGATGGTTTGGCTTCGCTCATCCCTTCATTCTCCGTGACCGATTACTAGATGCAGTTTCTAATTCACGCGAGGCAGTTCGTTTGGCAGTGGTTAAACAAATTTTAAAAATACACCGTACCAAATTTCTAGTCAGAGTATTTCCTCCCCTCTGAATATTTAATATTTTTAAATTATATTCTAAATGAGAAAACACAAAGCTATTTTCAAAAAATGAGACAAACATCACTGTGATAAGAAAGGGTCTGGGTCTTGGTGTTCCAATGTCCCTGTACTGAATGGGACAAAGCGCAAAGTCGTTGGCGCAGGACTCAGCGGTAAGAGGGAGGAGACAAACACGTGGACAACAGTGTGGCGAGAGCCGGAGGGACAGGGCCTGGGCGAGGTAGACACGGGCAAAGGCGGGATAAATGGGGTGGAAGGGGACATGCCTTTGGGTGATGAGCGCATGGTGCAGCGTGCAGATGACGCTTTATGGAGTCGTACCCTTGAAACCTGCATGGTTTTATTAACCAATGCCATCCCAACACATTCAATTAAAAAATTAAAACGCACGCACGCAGCGCAGCAGTTGCCCATGCCTGGGACCACAGCTTGCACAAAGTTGTGTCACTGAAACACTGGTCTGCTAGCTCCCTGACTGGCCCCTGCTGTCCCTGTCCCAAAGCGGAGGGAGAGACAAAAGGCCTGTCTGTGCCCCGCTGAGAGTGGGACCGGGCTCATGGGGTCAAGAAGGGGAGGGCAAGCACAGGGAGAGAACACAGTTCCCGCTCAAGGCAAGTTTGTAAATAACTCCAAAGCACACGAAGGAAATTACTCGGAGAAGAGCCAACAAAATGAATCATTCCCGAGGGAAAGTTCAGAAAACAATGAGAGAAATGGAAAACTGTGTAAAGGGATATTAAAATCTTTAAGATTTAAGAAACTAAAGTGAGGAAAAATTATCAAATAAAAAATAGTACTATGAAACAGAACAGGTTGGGTACTAACAGCAGGTGATGTGAAAACCAACCAATACAAAATCTTAAAAATAAAAAATTTAGCCATTAAAATAAAAATGCAATAGAGGGACTCCAGTCTAAACTGGACACGGATGAAGATGGCCTTAGTCAACTAAAAGCATGGATTGTTTAATAAATGGCACTCCAGGATTTGGCTACAAGACATGTATCGTATACATTATTTATAAATTATTGATTGGTTGGTATAGATCCTTACTCATAAATAAAATAAATTAAAATTTATACATTACAAAAACAACTATAAAGCTATTGGGAGAAATTGTAGGCATGGATTTTTAAGATTTTAGAGTAGTACAAGATTTATTAAACCAGACACACAAAGTCAGAATGATAAAAAAGGCCTGAGACACTGACCACTTTACACTGCAACTTCTGCAGGAAGAAAGGCAGGCAAACAAAATGGAAAGGTCACTGGAATGAAACACAGTCGGCACATATAACTCCATCTTGAGATTATAAAGCTAACTATACATCAATAAAGGAAAAACAAAGAGCTTGGAAAAATGAGCAAAGTGCTCTCCTGTGTCCTTCACAGGCAACGAAAGTGAAATGTGCAAAATACTTATGAAAACGTGCTGGACTCCGCAAAGGACCAGGAAAATTCAAAAAGTGAGATACTCTTCCAAACCTGTTAGACTGGCCAAAATACTAGTGTTTGGCAAAGAATGTGGGAAAGTAGGAATTGATAATGATGAGTTTAAATTAGTAGAGCCATCATGAGAAAATGACAATACCCCAGAACTTACATACTCTATGACCCAGCCACCAGAGACGACAGCGAGTTTGTGTGTGTTTGCCCCAGAGGAAATGCACACGCTTACTCCCAAAGGGTGATGTATAATTACACACAAGGGTGTCCAATATAGCATCCTCGTAGCAAAAAGGTGGAAGAAATCCAAATGTCAGGCAACAGTGAAGATGATGATAGATGATAGATAGATAGACAGATGATATAGATAGATGATGATAGATAGATATAGATAGATGATAGGTAGAGGATGATAGATAGATGATAGATGATAGAGGATAGATTAGATAGATATTAATCAATAACATATGGACAGACTGATAGTGCATTACACAATAAAATACACTGCAGTTAAAAGTAATAAGCTAAATATGTATTATCATGAGTGCATAAATAATACTGAATGAAAAAGCAGGTTAGAAAACTTTACATATACTGTATTTAAATAACGCCACAGAGAAATTACATAGCTTTGCTAATATATATAAACTATGCTTACATACATACATTCCTATGTATATAAATGTGTGTGTATTAATATTATACTTAAAAAGTAAATACATGAAATTGGATACAAGTTCTTAATGGCTAGCTTGGGAAGGGAAAAAAGCGCAATTAGTGAGAAGATAGTAGAGGCCTCAGACCTACTTGCATGGTTCTTTTACCTTTAGTCAAGTCTCAAGAAAACATTAACAGATATGAACAGTTATTCCATTTTGGTGACAGATAAGTGGCTATTTATTAACTAACATTTTTAAATTTTATTTGGGTAACACTGGTTAATAACATTATGTAAATTTCAGGTGTATGACTATAACACAACATCTGTATAGTCCATTGTGGGTTCACCACCCCAAGTCTAATCTTTCATCACGATATAGTTGCCCCATTTTTAGTAAGTGCTACAGCGTTTTCTGGCCCAGAAATTTTAAAAGGGGCCTTAAGAGACACCATATATTATATATACGGCAGAACACGTGACAAAGAAGGGAGTAGTCGACACTGGAAGAGCTACCACTGGCTTGTGTTCTTTTACTGCAGGGTTTCTAACGGAAATCTACACATGTAAGTTAAAGGGAGGTGGATTAGACTTAAATTAAGAAAGAGATTTCTAACAATTACAGCTTTTGAACATGTATTTGGCAATCTCAGGAGGCAGGCAGAGCCCATCGTTGGAGCTGGTCAGTCTAGTGTGGATAACGCCTGTTACGAATATGGCTTTGAGATATACTAATCCAATACACACCGTAGGTTGAGGTTTGAGGTGGGGATGGAAACAGTGATGGCGCTAATGACTTTAACAAGGAGGCATCGTGCTAAGCCCTTGAGACACTACCTTGCTTAATTCTTAAAGTAGCCCTAGAACTTGGTCCTGGTCTCCATCTTACAGATGAAGGTAAATATCACATCTAAGGACGTGAATCCAGACTACTTAATGAAGAACTTAATCTTCATTAAATTCCTTACTCTCATTAGAATGTCAAGGTTTCTGAAATCAAAGAAATGGCTTTCTAATTGTGAGATGTGAGGCACACATGGGAAAGGCATTTGGAAGACCTTTGGGCCCCTCCAGAGTCCCCGAAGGCAAACCTCTTATGAGTGCACTTGGAATAATAGGACTTGGTCTCCTAAAACTTAGTTCTAATGCTATTAATGCAACTAATTCTACAAGATAATATGAAGTAGTGAGAAAAACTGACAAAACGATGGAGGGGTATGTGCCAAAGAAAAAGCAAGTACTAAAAAAGAAAGAAAAAATAATAAAAAAGGAAAAGAAGTCTGGCTCTGGAGACCTGCAGTGCATGCGTTTCTGTGTGCGTGTTCCACCAGTGGCGGGACACAGTCCAAATTTCCAGCATCCCCCATTAGTCCTGTCCTGTGCTCCTCCTTTATCGCTTGCAACATCTGTTAAATATTGTTCTAGCCTCAAGCAGGCCCTTCCCACGCAGCGAGCTGCCAGGCATTCGTTTTATCTCCATCTGAGGGAACGGTGTAGATGAGTCAGACATGCCAGCATTTCAGTGTGTGGCGTGAAAGAAGTGTGGGTGTTTGCAAAGTTGAGTTTTGCTCACTCCCCCAGTGTGGGGAACCTTTCGGGGATGACATACAATTTGTCCGCTAAGCCACAATCTCTAGGCTGGTTAAGAAAGGCCCTTCCCCAAAGGCCCAGTGTCAAAGCAGAGGAGATAGATTGCAAGGGAGTTAAGCCCAGATGACACGGTATCTGTCATGGGGTCTACTTGGCTATGTCTGTTTCTCCAAGAGAACACGAAAGGTTAAATGGGTTCTGGCTCAGAGTGTGGGGTCAAGGGTCATTCCCACAATGAAATTCTAATGTTTAATGGGGTAAGAGATAAAACAATGGGGAGGGAGGAATGCCAGGATGCGATCGACGCGGGTGCTGTCGTGTCTCAACCACATTTGAGAGAGAAGCCAGCATTAGTTTTCTGGGCGAGCCTGAGGGAGGCCGGGAAGAGGGGCTGGAGCACCTCCCTGGAGCTTTTCTGACACACTTGACCTTCCCCCGGACAGGAAACCCCATCTAGCACTGTGCTTCTTGCCTTCCCTCCTCCTTGCCTCTGTCATATCCATCAGGATCAAGATTATGAGAATGTCAGAAGTCTTTCAAATGGCTTCTAATGAAGCCTCCACCAAAAAACCTATACACTGTATTTTGTCAGAGCTAAGTATGAATACATACGTGCATGGAAATATAATCAGGATAAGGATTGGATCCCAAAGTTGGTCTCAGAGAAGTACATCTCCAGACGCCCATCCAAAGAGGCCACCTGACCAGAACGGAAAGAGGTGGCCATGAAGAATGTTCAGGAGAATTTCCACATTTGTGTGGCTACAGCCCAGGATCCAGCTCTACTCCTCCGAAGTTCTGAAAGGGCCGGTCAGCAGGGACTTTTGCCAAGCAGAGAGAGTAACCAGGGCTGCAGGGACTGAGAAGGTCTTATGTGTCTGAGCAGGAGAAACTAAGAGAAAAAGGGATTCTTGGAGCTTAAATTTCTGAGCCCCAAAAGGAGCTCTTCTCAAATTTATAAAAACTTAGAGAACCATGAGTAAAAAGTTCTAGTTCATTTTTTTGTTCCCAGATCTTGATCACAACTCATCTCTGAAGTTAGAGCCCCAGTAAATTCCATCTGAAGCCAGCAACAGGGCATTTGCAGGCTGAAGAGAAGTTCTCAGGCTGGGTATGTACTTGTGGCTACCTGGAGAAAGAATATAGCTATAATAGTCTAAAGGTCCATAGAATAGGTACATAGAATTCATCACATGCACAGGGTGTAAACTCAGAGTGGGAGAGAAGGGGAATATTGAGACTAGGAGCAGCATTGAAGATTCTTGCAGGTACTTGTGAGTTTCTCAGAGCAAGGAAACTATGAGCCTTAATTTTCTCACTCGTAAAACTGGAACGGTAGTACCTATTCGATCATCTCAGTAAGGGGGTTCATTAATAAAAATCAAATAAGGTAAATGCCTTAGTCTGCTCAGGCTGCTATAACAAAATACCATAGACTGAGTGGCTTAAACAACAGACATTTATTTATCACCACTTTGGAGCCTGGGAAGCCCAGGATCCAGGTGCTTTGTAAGAGCCCTCTTCCTGGCTTGCAGGCGACTGCCTTCTTGCTATATCCACACATGGAGGAAGGGCAGGGGAGGAGAGGGAGAGGCCTCGGGTCTCTGCTTTTGCTTATAAGGGCACTAATCCCATCGTGGGGGCTCCACCCTCATGACTCCATCTAAACCTGATTACTTTCCGTCACATTAGAGGTGAAAGTTTCAACATGTGAACTGTGGGGAGCACCAATATTTGGATTATGGTAGTAATGAAATAAAGGAATTTTATAAATTACACAAAACTCCATAAATTCATTATGGTATTATTATCATCGCTACCAATGTCAGCTTCATGCAACAGGTTAGAGCCTGTCAGGAGATCCTGTCGTTTTTCCTTAAGGATCAAGGAGTTATAAAAGAAACTTCCAAGTGTGGCCTGCAATCCCTGTCCTCACCCCCGCTTTACATAGGAAGAAAGTGAGCTCCCGTCATTCCCAAGGTTACGCGGTAATTGCTAAGACAGGCTGGTTCAAAGGATAAGAGCTTTGAAAAAATAAACCTGGCAATAAATTCCATGTTCCTGATTTTAATAAGTGGCGTCCTTGGACAAGTTATTTAATCTCGCGAAGGCTCAATTTCCTCATTTCTAAAAGAGGAATGAGAACAGTACCTATTTCATCAGAGTTGTGGTGAAGTTAAAGTCAGATGATGTATGTTACGTGCACACAGTACTGCATATAACACACAGCAAGGGCGTGATAAATAGTGTTAGTGTTAAATGCTACCGAACCTTAAATACTCCTGTTACGTTTCGTTATTTTTAGTAGTTTTATTAATCACAGAGCTGGAATAAGCAAGTCTCCTGACATACAGTGTTCTTCACAAAAGAAAGTGTTCAAATCTAGCAAACCATCTCTCCACGATAAATCTCGTTAGATTTTTCAGCTGTTTGTTGCATCTAAACAGTAGAGCTGAGTGCGAGGGAAAGCCAGTTCCTGGAAATACTCATCAGAAGACCGGTGAGTAAAATAGGAGCCAGGCTATTAAACTCAGGGAGTTTTAGCTGAGCTTTGTTGCCAGGGAACCTGTTTTTCCTGAAAACCGAGGACAATGTCAAGGCTGGTTTGAAGTCACAGGTGAAAAGCTCTCTGTGCAAAAACACCCCTGGATTCGCTTCTCTGCAGATAGCCTGGCTGGGAAGGGAAACTTCCACAGCATGTGCTTTCTTTCTGTAATGAACCTATTTCTTACTGTTGGAAATTACTGTGTTACTTTCCTAAATCAAGAACAAAACTTACCACACAAGAAAGAAAACAAGAGTGTCCAGTCGGAACTGGTAGCTCACCCAGGGTTGGAGAGCCCCTCTCTGCCAGAGCGAGGCTGGATGTTTGCCTCACGTCCAAGCTCTCAGCTTGAGTCAAAAAAGGTAATGGATTAGCCCTGACAGATGGCTGATGCTCTCAGCAAACAAGGGCCCCCCGAGCCAGAAATCAGCCCTCTGTGCAGACCGCAGCCAGGTCTGGGGGTGCAGGCCGGAGCTGATAACAGGACCGGAAACCCATCAGAGACACCCACCCCCTTACCTCTGGGCCTCATCAAAATTACCTGCCAAAGAGACCCTGCTCCAGACCAGCACCTTGTCAGCCCAGATTGTAATAGGAAACAGCTGCCCCTATTGGGAGTCGGAGGTGGGAGGAGTGGAAAGATGGGGAAAAGGACCATTCATAATTTTTCTGCTTGCGCAGAACTGTAAGTTGCAATCAGAGAGCAAGAACGGGAAATGCTAGGGACCCTGTGGGAATGATGTTCTCCAAAAAACCGAAGCTACTGAATTTAAATCAGACGGCTGTTAACCCTTAGCAATGAGTTTAGAACAGGGGCCGCAGCAGCAATCCCTGATACGGAGTTTGACCGGGCAATTTGGGCAGGGGGAGGGGGGAGGGTCCCCGTGTTGTGGATTCCTAGTCGTTTCTGCTGTTTAGTGCCTAGAACAGTGCCTGCCCCGGGATGTGTGCTCAGTAAACACTGGTTGAGTATATGATTAACAAGTTCCTGACACGCATTTTCTAAGGCTGGAGGGTGTGGGCTTTTCAGTGAAGCACACCAGAGGTTGACTCGATGTTCATGTACTAGCTGTGCTGTTCTAGGAAAGCTTCTTAATATCCAAACCTTAGGTGCTTTATCTACAGAATGGCACTCAAACAGCTGTATTATATGATTTTAGAGAATATTAAATTAACTATGATTTCGTTCTCAAGTTTCTGCGTGAAATAGAAGCTCAGTAAGTGATAGACGTTATCACGGGCCCTATGGTCAATAGACCACACATCACCTATTAATTATTTCAGAGACGGCCGCATGTATTCGGAAAGACTAGGAACGATGCCAGTAATGATGAGAAATAGTCATAATAAGCAGGCTGTTCTCTTGCCAACAGCAGCCAGGGGGAGGGCCCTAGTATCCTGGTGCTGCCCAGCCTTCCACACCCACCACGCTCATTACACCTAACAGCTCGCCAAGGAGCGGTGGGCCGACCAGGCCTTGTGTCGCCTGCTAAAGCCAGAAAGAAAGGTCCGTGGGAAAGCAGACGCCACGCGGAAGGCAGGAGCAGGGTGGCTGCCATCAGCATCACTGTTCCACACATTCAGACAGAGGCAACATAGCGTTTACATTAGATCTGCTCATCTTGCTTTGAGTTTGGAAATAATCTCTCTGTACAAACACATAGATACATGGACACAAGTAAGGACACTTCTACATACAGAGAAAAAAGAGTTAATTCAAGAATTTCATATTATTCAAATCATTGTCCTCAAAATTCAAGCATATATAGGGTGTCCCCCAAAAATCTATACAACTTTGAATAATTATAAAGGCAGTGATTGTTAAAATACACTTCGTTTTCAAAATTGAGCTATCAGCTGTTAAAGTGTGTATATATTTTGGGGGATGCCTTGTATATTGTACTTATTAGCAAGACTAGGAAGCTGTACATAAAGAACTATCAGAAAACAAGATCTTAGAAATTCAAAACATGATTGCCATATACATAAAATCTCTCTCTCAACACACACACACACACACACACACACGCATGCAAGCACACATGCACAAATACACATACAAATATAAACTGCAACCTCCAAATGTTCTGTGTGAACATTTTCTATGTAAGATTTCATTCCAGGTGATATATGACTATCAAGTTAGGGTTCCAGCCCTTCTACACTGTCCCAGCTTGCCTGCCATCTCTCTTTGAATGCTTGAGTCCATACCCACAGTTCCGTGTGGCCTCCTCAGCAGGGTTGTGACACACACTTTTCTGATGGAGTCTCAAGCTTGATAGGAAAGTCTTCTGGTGGCCTTGAGTAATGCAGTTCTAAGGAAATACTTCAGTGGTGAGTGACTCACCCTGGACCTAATGAATATCCAACTTCTGCCGTGAGAGGGGACACTTGGAAGTATGTCAGCATTTTTCCTATGAGGTTTTGTATTTGCGAAGGACAGAGGTGCGTAGGACAGTCCTTACTGCGTGGTCTTAAGTGCCTCTGAAGCCCCTTTGAGGCAGTAACATTTCCAGTTCTGTCTGCCTCTCGGGGCACTGGAATCAGTCCTATCAACTGGGAGGAAGCGCCTCTAAGTGGTTCTGATTCACAGCAACCCCACCCGGCCGGCGCTTGACTGGACTCAGGGTCAAAAGTCACCCCAAACAGCGAGCACAGGGATCTCCTCCATCTCACTTCACAGACCTTACAGAAAAGCAAGCTCGGAAACGAACGAGCCCAGGTTGAGATTTTAAGTCTCTGTAAAATCATTTTTATCTATAGAGAAACAACTTTTTGCCAGCGTCATTTAAGATTCATGGGCCTTTATTACGATCACCCGGGCACGGATAGGCAGTGCCTCCTCCCTGACATTGCAGTGTGTTGTGGTTTTTCCAAACACGGAGCAACATACAGGTTCACTTATTCATTTTTTAGTCTTATCATCTCCAAACCTCCTATTCTACAATCGCAAAGGGCAAAATGCTGTTAACCCCCAGTTCCATTCTGAGGACTGATTGATTTATATTACATAAAGTGTCTAAAACAATAGGAGGTGCTTGCTATATGGTAACCATTATTAATTTCTCCTTGAATATAGTCTTATGACTACCTTGTATGGTCAGGGTTGAATAATTTATATTGCATTGTCACAGGAAATCTCACGTTCGCAGTACATTTCTAATACTCTGAAAGCCTTCTATAATTTTCTTAATATTGGCATGATTCTTGGGTTGGCTTAAAAAGGGTTTAGATAAGATTCATACTCTATTCAGTCTCTTTGTGTTTTTCCCGTTCAGACTTGTCTACCGTCTTCTCCTAAAGTGACTCTGATTGCCAGGAACAGTCAGTTGTGAAACATGTCTCAATCTTACATTTCCTTGCAGGATACTGAGCTTTAACCCAGGGTCTGGCATTGCTCTCTGATGACAAACTGAGTCACCGGCTCCCTCCCTTCTTCCAAAGAAAACAGAAGCACAATTCCAAGGAAGCTTTATTTGTTGTTAGATTCTCAGTCTCCAGTTTCATTTCCGTCATAAAGAGCAGCAGTTGTCTGATGTGTAACTGATGGGGCAGTTAGTTTGCCTCCAAGGCATCACTGAGTTCAGCTGATTCAGCAAAAACACTTGAGTGGGGCTGGGCCTGCGTGTGCACAGGCTTCAGTGCCTGGGAATTCGTTCCCGTTAGTGGAGAAAGGCTGTCTGTCTCTAGATTAATGATAAATGAGTTCCGAACACTTTCTAAATGGTGTTTCACTTGCAGCTTCTCAAGCTGCATTTAGCAGACACTGAGGTGTGATGGCCTTTGGAACAGTCACGCGTTGTCCATGGTCCAAGAGAGCAGGTAGCTCCAATTTGTACAGCAGGCGCTGAAGAACATGTGATCACAGAGAAATCAGAATCCAGGGCTTTCCACAGCAAGTGGCATATGGTAAAGGAGTGAATAAAAGGATGGATGAATGTGGGGGTTTTGTGTTTATAGTATCATAAAAGGAAACCAAGTGTGTTGTGTTTAAATGTCCACTCTGCTTGTGTTTGGGCATCACCAAGAGATGCTACTGTGACCCTCAACTGGGGAGTTCTTGGAACTCCCTGAACCCAGTGTCTCTCCCACCAGTCAGGTCAGGGCCAAGTTTTTCAGGGAAGTGAATGGAAGGTGACATGTTTAAGTATAATTTTAAAATGTAGTCTGGTTGATGGAGTTTTGATATTGTCTTGTGATGTTAATATTAACTAACAGGAAAAAGAACTCATTAAAATCTTTCCATATTTTTTCTTTTTATGGTTTTTTAACAAAATCTGTAATTGATGAAACAATGAAAAATAAAACCCAAAGAGCTAACTCATGATATTATAGATATTATGCTATAACACGAATATATTCTTTCCTAACTCAGTAATATCAAATCTAACGGAAAAGTAGGTATTAACATCATATGCAAAACTCTTCTCAATGTGGATGTCAGTGTTTATGTTCTAATGTCAGTTACTAGGGTCCCTAAACAGATATTTGAAATGCTTTATATCCATAAACTGAGAAAACACAGAGCTGCAGTTGCTGCATATGCGTTTATGTAAATTTTACTTTTAAAATGCCAATTTCTAGTTTCCCAATCAAATGACATGCTACACTGAATAAATAAATCCAGTAACTCACAATGATGCATCTTGGCTGGCCAAGCATTTTATTATTTTAAAAATAAAATAAAATTCACCCTTGCAAAAATATTGTACTATTTAGTCAATTGTGTTTTGGTAATTGTTGTATGTTGCTATCAACAGAGATTGAACAGATTTCAGCCCAGCACTCCCTAACATTTAAGTACAAAATAATTAGCTATATTCCTTATCTGTATCAGTATTGAAAGTCCACAATATAATAAATACCATGCATTGACTTATTGAACATTTACCTCGTGCCAGTCAATTTACATTTCTGTCATGTAATCTTTTAACATCTCTCTAGAGTAGGTAGATTACTCTTTATTTTCATTGATAGGTGAAGAAATTGAGGTTTGGAGAGTTTGGATAAATGAACAAATGAACCTAAGTTAAAAAAAAAAAAAAAAAAAAAGGTGGAGATGCCTGGAATTAAACCAAGTTACATAGGATTCTTTGGGCTATGAGCTATCACCTCTTCACTATCTTGACTTACACAAGGTGACAAAAACAGAAAGGAATAAAACTAAAGTCAGAGAGCTAAAATGCAAATAAGACATGCACACAGAGCCTACATTTAAGCAATAATCATAGTCCACAGGGCTGTTTATTTCTCTGCACTTCTCCTGAAAAGGGGAAGGAAATGTGTTCCTTGAAGGGTCTAGGGTGTTGCATCCCCTCCATTGCCTCAGTAGCTTGCATTTGGGGAGCAGGTACTGAACCACCCCCTTGAGTGGCTGGGTCGGGAAGGCAGACACATGCTTACATCGTAGATTCTCAGGAAGGTGCATGCCAACTGATCCGTCATTTTATGTGCTGTGTCAAAGGCTATCCATATAATTCCTGAAGATAACGTGATTTTTTTTTTTAGCAATGTTCAAATGTAGAAATGCAGATTAGATCAAATTTTCTTAGACTTGTCTTTCTTTGACAAATTCCCTTGGAGTTTTAAAACAATTTGAAGCAAAGCCTAAACATTTCACTGAAGTTAGTTAGCATTCAGGATAAAACCGTTAGTGGCATCACCAACACATCAAAATGCCCCAACATGTGTAACATTCAAGGACTCTTTCACTTCAAACTTTTTACCGTCACCTATTTCAGAGGAAAGCATCTCTGAGCCATTTAGACTTATTTCTACAACATGCTACTGAGTAATTCTCTTGGGCTCTATAAGTCACTTCAGTGAGTGATTTTAAGCCAAGATGCTACAAATTAACAAGTGTTATAAAAATGCAGCTTTCCAAAAATGTCAACTTGCCGGATATGTTGAAAGTCACAGAAAGTAACTAAATAATATTGCACTTTGCAAAAGATATTCGACAGAGAATGACCATGCACCTTTAATGCAGAGGGGAGACCCGGAAATCATTCAGACTTGGGTGCCAGTAAGGACCCACTCACAGCTTCCTTCTATGAGATTTCCGATCAGCTGTTAAAGACATGGGGAAGATTAATTTGGACGAATAGATGTAAAATGAGATAATACATGTAAAAGCACAGGGATCGATAAACAAAATCTATGATTACTATCAACCAGAGTCATAGGCCATTGGACAGCGTGATACTAAAACACAAACTGGAGTGCAGGACAGAGTCTAGCTGCTCTGTTAGACAGTTTTGAGAATGCTTGGCAGGAAGCAGCCCTTTGGGTGAGACTCACCACCCACCAAAACCAACAATTGCAACTTGGAGGAAATGGGCCGCACTCTCATCGCTCCAACAGGCTGGTGATGTTTGTACCCTGGGGGGTGTCTAGTCTCAGGTGGAAACATCCATCTTAAAAGTCTAGCTCATCTGTATCACATTGAATCCTGCAGTGAAAATGGATATTCTAATAGATAAGAGCATATCGTTTAGGTCCACACTGTTAGGATCCAAATCATGACTGTCGTTCAGCGCCAGCCACGTTATCTGCAGGGCCCAGCTCAAAATGAAAATGCAGGGTCCCTTGTTCAAAAATGAGAGCAAATGTGCCATTAACGATACTAAAATGTAAGCCTTTATGCTTTCTTCTACAGCCTCTCTCTCATCATGATCTTTTATCTGCTATTTAATATCAGTATAAGTAAAGAAAAATTTAAATTTTAAATGGGCACAAGTTTTACCATTCACCTTTATATTTTGCAAAACCATTTTAAATGCAAATACAAGAACACTTTTAAATTGTATTTAGAATTACTGAAATTACACAATTCATATTCAAAGCGTATGTATGCATATTAGTTTGATTTTATCAAAACAGTAGAAACGGAGCACAAAACTAACTCAACTGTTTTTATCTCACTTCTTGGTGTGTGAACATTCTACCCACACTCTTGACCTTCGACTTACTAACGAGTGAAAGAAAATTTAAGAAAATGGAATTAGGGGTCATCATACCTTTCCTTCTTGTTTCATGTCATCACTTCCAGCACAAGTAGTTGGCAAACAGAGGAGAGTAAATGAATAAGGAAGGATATGATAGGACCTGGGCATTCATGTTTTTTAGAAAGTCACTGCCTCTTTTCTGTGTTCAATGCAGCTTCAGGTTTGAATAGGAAGTGTGGCCTCTTGGGGACGCCAGTGCCCCCACTTTCTCAGTCCTTGATATAGCATGTTTGCTTTGAACTTGCTTTGAGACTTTTGAATTCCCATGCACTGTGGGCCGGTCCACTGGTCACATATAGTATGTAGTGCTCATGATGTCCCATGCAAACAGGGACATCATGAGCACTGTATACTATATGTGAAGTGAGCAGCAAAGAACAGCACATCCCTATGTTACACATATCTTCTCTGCTCACACCTACACTCTATTGTCCCACTGAACTTCAGTTACAAAACACAAATTTATAGATAAAGGTATTAAGGAATTTAAGACAACTATGAACTAGCATTAAACCAACACTGGAGCCCTCTGAGCATGACGCCCTGGGCAGTCGTACAGGCTAAATACCCAGGCAGCCAGCCTTACACTTACTAGCTGTGTGACCTCAAGGGTATTACTAAACCTCTCTGAGCATCATGTTCTTCTTCTGTAAATTGGGAAAACACTGTACCTACCTCATAAAACTATTGTGAAAAACAAGTCTATTAATATGTAAAGTGCTTGAAATAGTGCCTGGCATATAGTGCAATATAATTAATATCTATTATTGGTATATTATCATCATCTTCATCAAGTTGTTTTGGGGGCATAGGGTTTTAAAGATAATGATCCTAAAATAAGATTAAAGAATGATCCTTGAATGTACATATCCACACCACCCATGTCCTCAAATTGTCACCGGGATCATGGAAACCTTAATCAGGTTTTGCCTACATTGGTAAGATCCACATTTAAGGCCAGACCTTCATTGTTGTCGGGGGCTATCCTGCGGAGAGTAGGGAAGATATTTAGCATCTTCCTTGGCCTCCGCCCATGAAAAGATAGTAACCCTCCCCATTTGCAACAACCCAAAATTACTTTGGACATTGCCAAAGCCTCTAAGGGGCAGAAGCCCTCCATTGAGAACCACCGCCTTATGATTACACGGTACGCATAGGGACATCTAAAGCTGTCTTGCCAAACAGGGACCGAGGCCCAAATAACCTCCCTGGGCATGCGGTGCTGCGTCAGCACCCCTGAAACCCGACCTAGCAGAATCCCAAAATCCCATCCGACTGCCACTCCCCACAGCCCGAGAGCCACCCACTTTTCCTCTCACTTCCTGAGGAGCGAGGAGCATGCTGTTAAAAAAAAAAAAAAAAGAAGTGGAAAAAAGGTTCATTCAAGTCTGGGAACTGTCAAATCTCTGATTAGCTGGTCCAAGAAAACAAGTGAATTAAACCTGGCTCCCAGGATGGGAAGACCGAGGCGGTGTCACTGTCCAGACTCTGCCCTGGCCCTGGCCCCCCCCCCGCCCCGCAGCTCCTTGGCTTGTCTCTGCTCAGACCAAGCCCCATGGAAAGGAACACGAGGGCTGTGCTGACTCCAGCGAGTCTGATTTATCAGGGCCACTGGCATTTGCAAAAGCAAGTGGTCTGTTTGGATGAGATGTTTCCCAGGCAGAAAGAGAGGAAAAAAATAAAGATCTGGCCTGATTCTCCCTGCTCTTGGAGCCTCTCAGCGTCACTGGCTCTTCTCGGTCGGGCGAAAACAGTGGGAATGCCGTGCGCAGGAGGCTCTCGGAGCTCGAGGCCTGCCTCGCCCCCAACGCCCATCGCCTCCTCAAGCACTTTTGTTCCCTGACACGAGGAGATGTTACTAAACCGCCGCCCTACACTCCTGCAGCTCTGCCTGCCCTCCAACCTTCCCCACCACGCTCTCCCCATCAGGCCTCCTGGGCCCCCCTCCCCCACCTGGGGCCACCCCCATCTGTTTTCTGTTAGGAGTTCATTTTCAGAGTGCAGGCTGGTGGAATTCGGAGTTCAGACCCCCTCGAGTGATGAGAGTCCTGGGGCTGCTGAAGGTCCCTTCATGCGGTCCCTGCCACCTCCCCCTCCTTTCCCTCCCTATGCCCCATTCGGCCTTGTGCAATAACATGCTGGGGCCCACATCTGTTTTCAATTCCATGTTCATTTGAACTGCTCTGGGAAAATGGAAGCCCTCCCTAAAGGCAAGGGTCTTAAAGCAACAGCATGAATATAAACAACTTTATTTAACCAACAAAGGAATATATAGAGCGAGATCCTTCCACGTCCAAGTTGGAGCTGTTTCATTGAAGATCTGTCTGCTTACTATGGTTCCTGGATGAGGCAATATATAATCAAGGATTCTTAATTCCTTCCTTCTTGGTTCTAATGTCATCTCTTACCCAATTTCCAACCTGGGAATGTTGCCTGAATTCCACTCTTTGAATCAACACAGTGGATGTTCCCAGGCTCCGAGCTTAGTCTTCAATTTATTGTCCGATCAAAACTGTAGGTTTTTTTTCTCTCGTTAAAAACAAATAAGGTAGGGGATTTCGCTGTCATTTTTTATCTCTCTGTTTATTGCCAAAATACAAGGTGAGTCATATATGTGTCTTTTAGCAGGAAAGGCGCATGAAATGTTCATCGCCCAGGGAAAGCTAACAAATGGTTTTTAGAAGGTGAGGCTATACCCTCAGCCAAAATGCTGCCTCTTCTTGAGAAAAGTGAATTTGGCCATAATTATGAGGACATTATCTATGGCTTAGAGTCACTGGTAAATCATCGGGAGAATAAATAAAAGAGCTTTGGAGGCCAGGAGACAAACAAGTTTTGCTTTGTCATCATAAAAAAGAAACCCTAGTGATGGGAAGTTACCATAGAAACAAGCATTGTTCTTGGAGTTGAGAGTGTTGGATGTTGCCTTTCATCACGTCTCTCTGCCCCGTCAACCTGAATGCACCCCCCCCCCAATCATCTGATTGACAACAGAGCCCGGGGTCAGGTGAAAGGCAAGAAAAGGAAAGGAGGCACCAGGCTAAACCGACTACAGGGGTTATGTGTTCATTCATTCATTCATTCATTCATTCAAGAAATATTAGCATTAGTTTAATATGCATGCCTTATAAGTTATATAACAATGTAATATTCATTTATTATGTGCATTACATATATAACAATATATACTATATCACCTTGACAAATATTTGGGGAATTATTATATAGTCAGGTACCAATATACATATAAAATATTGAGGCAGTATGATATGTTCCTAACCTTAATATAAAGTAAACTATATATATTACATAGATATTATATGCATATTATACACCTATACAAGTATGCTGAATTATTACACATAGAATACATCCATGTGTAATATGTGAACGTAGATCAGCAATTTTCAACCTTTTTCATCTCATAGCACACATAAACTACTAAAATTCTGCAGCACACCAAAAAATACATTATTTTTTGCCAGTTCAATACAAGTATAGGTATAATTTTGATTCATTTGCACTGGACAGCTATTGTTGTGTTGGCTGTTGTCATATTGTTATTTGACAATCTCAGAGAAAAGAGGCCTGTGCCCCTGACTAAATAGTCAAGTATTGCATGTTTTAAAAATTCTTGTGGCACATTGGTTGAAAATCGCTGGTGTACACTATACGCATTTATTCAACAGCTATTTATTGAGGCTGTATAACTTGGTAGTTTAGAGTTTGGACCCTGGCACCAGAGTTTCCAAGTTCAAATCTTGTTCAAATCCCCTTGGTAGTTGTATGACCTTGCTAGTTACTTAATCTATCTGGGTCTTGATTTCCTCATGTGCAAAACAGATATAATGGTATTATCTACCTGATAAAGGTCTTAAGAGAGTTTAATACAATAATCTTTGAAACTGCTTAGAAGAATACCTGCACTAGCATGTGGTTAGAGTTGATCAATAGTAGCTATTATGCACAGCATCTGGTCAATGCTGGAGTTATGCTCAGGTGAGGCAGACAAGCAATACAATGCGGAGGAAGGAGCCCAGATGCCTCCATTCTAGCCCTGGGCTCTTCTACAAAAGAGTTTAAGAAAGGACCCCTGTTTAGTTTGATATAATCCCATTTGTTTATTTTTTTTCTGTAGCTTCCCTTGCCTGAGGAAATATATTCAAAAAATAGCTAAGAGCAATGTCACAGAGTTTACTGCCTATGTTTTCTGCCAGGAGTTTTATGGCTTTATGTCTTACATTTAATTTTTTAATCCATTTTGAATTTATTTTTTTATATATAATGTAAGAAAATGGTCTAGTATAATTTTTTGTATGTGCCTATCCAGTTTTTTTCCTCCAACACCATTTGTTGAAGAGACTGCCCTTACTCCATTCTATATTCAGATTTTACACAGCAAAGGAAACCGTCACAAAACAAGGCAACCCATGGAATAAAAGAATATATTTGCCAGTGATATATCTGACATGGGATTAATATCTAAAACATATAAAGAACTCAGACAACTCAACATAACAAAGCCCACAAAAATCCAATTAACAAATGGGCAGAGGACACGAATATACATTTTTCCAAAGATGGCCAACAGACTCATGCAGCATGCTCAACAGCACTCATCAGGGAAATTAGAAATGAAACCACAATGAGATATCACCTCACACCCCTTCCAAATGGCTATTATCAATAAGCCAACAAACAAGAAGTGTTGGTGAAGTTTGGAAGAAAAGGGAGCCCTGAGGTACTGTGGGTGGGATTGCAGATTGGTGCAGACGCTATGAAAAACAGTATGGAGGACCCTCAAAAATTAAAAATTTAAACCATTCTCTGACCCAGCAATCCCACTTCCAGGTATTTTTAAACAAAAAAACCCAAAACACTAATTGAAAAAGATATATGTACCCTTATATTCATTGCAGCGGTATTTACAATAGCCAAGATATGGAAGCAACCTGAGCATCCATCCATAGATAAACAAATACACAGCTCTGCTGTTGTTTCATCAAATCCCAACCTCATCTGCATTCTGGGACAACCACCAACGTTCAAACGCTCCAGGAAAAAGACCCCTCAGCCAGGTGGACAGGTAGAAGGCTATGGAGAGGGAAGCCGAAGCGCAGAAACTAAGGCAGGTAGTGGCCTGGGCCCCTGGGGCGAGCGGGCTGAGCTCCCACCCCAGCAGCTCCTGGCAGGCGAATGGCTGGTGGATGGGAGAGCAAGGGAAATGTGTCCATCTTCCAAGGGATACTTATGAAATAATTGGGGAGGGTGTTCTAGGGTTACTTTGAATGTGTAAACTGTTTATTTTTATGGTACTGATTAGAAAGGCAAGGAGAAGGGTTAATGCCCTTGAGGTCAGTGTTTATCCCTTCGAAGAGGCTGAGCCCAGGGTTCATGCCCCTGCAGCCATCCTCTTTCTGGAATAGATACTATTCCCTAGGACACCCCTGATGACACAAGGCCATGCCGTCTCACCCCACTTCCTCCCTTTCAAACCCAGCGGGTGTAAGCAGTAACCATCATTCCTGAAGCCCATGCCAAGGAGGAATTTAGGGGAGTACTCACATACAAGGATCCCAGAAGGTTCTCTGGTACTTATTCCTACTAATTGGTTGGGAGAGGGACCAACTCTTTTCAATCAACATCACATTAAATTGAACTTATCCCTGCATTTAGAGTTAATGAGAAAGATTTTTTTCCTGAACAAATTCATCATAACTAATTAATAGTTGTAACCATAAACATCTGTTCATTTTGTGAAGTATAAAAATAACATGAAATCTGTCAAATATTTCTAATAACAATAGTTAATACTTAACAAATGCTTATTAGGGACCAGGCATTGTTCTGAGTGTTTCTAGGGATTAGCTTATTCTCACAATGGTTGTCTTATGTGATTAAATACTATTATTCCTTTACAGATAGGTAATAGAAGCACAGAGGGGTGAGGTATTTAGGACAAGACACTTACGTGGTGAAACTAATAAAGTTGAAACTTTGATCTAGAATGCAGGCTAATCTGATTCAGAGCCTGCCTCTTAGGGTCTGCTGTAGGAGACTATCTTCTTATTTTGACTACAGAAATTTATTAGACAGAGGAGCATGCTAGACACACTAGAAAGACTGCAAACCAACGAGGCCTAGATCGCAGCACTGGGAGGAAGGCTCCCTCCAGGCGTGGTCCTGCCTGGGGTGCTCTGTCTCAGCATGGTGGTAGGCACCGCTCCCTGTCTACGTACTGTTAATCTAATCTCCCATTATCATTAATGCTTCTTACCATGAAGCTTTCCATATTCAAATTGCTGGTGTGCTCTGTCTGGCGGTAGGACCGGGAATGGTGCAGCCCCCAACCTCATGCCTTAATACTCGCACCTTTGTTTATTGTCTTTCAGCTGCATCTGTCAGTTGCTTCTCACACAAGCCCAGGCTGGGATCAAACCCACAACCCGGGACTCTGCTCCCACCGGGAACTGGCCCTGCCCTGTTCCCTCTCACATTGACTTCTGTCTCCTTCTCTCCCTTCCTCTCTCTCTGAAATATCAATAAAAACAAACTCACAGGGGAGGATTAAAAAAAGAAATTATCATCAAAAACTTTCAATAAATGACCAAAAAAGCATATTAGACAAAAAGAAATATAGAACTAAGAAATTATATGATAAATAGCAGTGAAAGAACAAAAAGAAAAACAGGAAAGCTCAGAGAGAGTATCAGAAACAGAAAAGCTGAGATGAGAACAACTAAGATGTCCTCTAGAAATCCAAGGAGAAACTTGAAAGAAAGGCAAAGAGTAAATATTCATGAAGATAATGGCAGTGAAATATACACATAGCAAAATATCTAAAAAGTTAGATTTAAGAAGCATAATCAACCTGAATCCTGAACAAAAATAAAAAAAATAAATATACACAAAAATATGTCAAGGTAAACTATAATCACCTAAGAAAAGTAAAAGTTATAAAAGCAGCCTAAGTGAAAAGACAACTTAATTACAAAAATACATAAATGGATAGAAGACTTCTTTACAGTGAAAACATAATTAAATATTCAATCTATAATTCTATACCCAGTTATACTATCATTCAAGCTGGAGAATAAAATAAATATTAAAAATAAATAACCTGTATGTGTGTCTGGATCTGTGTGTGTGTGTTAATTTCAAAAAGGAAACTGAACCCAGAACAACACAACATGAAGAAAAACAGCAATGATGAGGTTAAGAGGTAAAAATGTAAATGAGCATAAAGTAAAAATTGACTAAAATTCAATACTTGATAAAAAGAACAATACCAATGACCAGTTTGCTATATGTAAATCATTGTGAGCAAAGGAATGGAGACAGAGCAGAGTGAAAGTGTGTTAACACCTTTGCAAGTTTAAAAGAAAGGTATAGATATTAACTTGCTTCAGTTTTTAAATGTACTATGCATACTAAAACTTTGGAGATAGTAGCTAAACACATAAAATGGGCGTGTGCTACTTCCAGGATCAGAGATGGAGTTAGGAAAGAAAGAAAACCAAACAGAATGAAAGAAAAATGAAAGTATACAGAGAGTGCTTAATAATGTGATGATAAATCCAAATGCATCTTTTATGAAGATAAATTGATTACACTCTCTAGTTTAAAAGCAAGCATACTCACGCAGAGTTTTAAATAAGTTAAAAATTCTGCTTCTCTTATGGCCACACAGAAGTACATGTGCCATCTAGCTCATCACAGTTTTGTTTTGTTTTTAATTTATTTTTTAAAATATATCTTTATTGATTTCAGAGAGAGGCAGGGAGAGGGAAAGAGAGAGAGAAACATAAATGATGAGAGAGTCATTGACCAGCTGCCTCCTGCATGGCCCTGACTGGGGATCGAATTGTGATCTCCTGGATCCTAGGCCAGAGCTCAACCACTGAGCCACGCCCGGCCAGGCAGAGCTCATGACAGTTTAAACCTGAGGGTGGGGGGAAAAAGACATAGAAAGCAGCCAGCTAAAGGCAGAATTTGAAAGGGAGCCCAAATCTGAAAGAATAGACCAGAATGGGGTAGACTTACTATCTGTATTTCTTATATGTGAGGCCAGCTACCATCTGCATAGTATGTAATAAATCTTAGAGACCTTTGGAAAAACTTACTGTGTTTCTGTCCCGAAGAACAAGACAGAGTGATGAGCAACTAGTGCCACTGGAAAGTGGGGGATTTACAGGGAAAAAAGAGCCAGATCAAGAAAACCCCAAGTTCTGTATATTAATTTTACCAAGGCTCCAGCTTACCCTTTGAGCTTACAGCTGCAGGGCAGAGGCAAGCCACACAGCTTATGATAAAACAAACTGCTATTTGAGCTGAATATCAAGTAACAAACCGTACAGTGTAGGTTCACCAACTAAACTTCTTGGTTAACAAAAATCTTTAAACTTTTTAAGGTGTATATGTCAATTCAGAAACTCCACAATATAACATTTTTAATATTCGGGACACAATACAAATTGCTCAACATATCAAGACTTGGAAAAGTAAGACTCACTCCCAGGGAATTATTGGAAGCCAATCCCAAGATGACACAAATGTTTGAATTGAAAAAATTATAAGGCAGCTATAAAAGTATGGTCTGTGAGATAAAGATAAATATGCTTGCAATAAATTAAAGAACACAAAATCCTTGGAGAACTAGAAATAAATGGCAATTTTAGAATTTAAAAAAATACAATAACCACTTCCACATAAAGAGCTTATAGTCGCCACTCCATTCTAACAATTAAATAACACAACAGACTGAAAAATAAAACTGTTGCCCCCAAGATTGAACAATCAGATATGCAAATACCGGGAGTCATAGCTTATCAGAGCAAAGACACAGTGGAAACCACAGAGGAAACCAGTGTTGGTGTAGGAAAACCTAAACTGTAATTGACAAATTGCTGGAGGGTTGGTGTGAACATCGCTGAGAGTTAAAAACTCCAGGGGAACCCAGTCATGGAGGGGGCGCACACAATATTGTGAAATTTACCTCCAGGAACTCCAGGAGTGCAACCAGGTTTCCATAGTAAACGTCAGAGAAAAATGCTCTTGTGCTTCTCTCAGGGAGGGAGAGGGGATCATTTTAAACATATACAAGCACACTGTGCTCTTCCTAACGCCTGTCTTCAAGGACTAGTTAACCAGAGCCTAACCAGCAGCTGTATTATCAAAGCCTAATCACTTTGAACATTGGTCTAAATGTACCAATTAAAAGATACAGGTTGTCAGAGTGGATCAAAAAACAAGACCCAACTCTATGTTGTCTACAAGAAACCCACTTGAAATACAAAGGTGAAATGTAAATGAATGGAGAAATATATATCATATTAGTACCACTCTAAAGAAAGCAAGAGTATCTATACTAATTTCAGACTGAGGGAACTTCAAAATAAGAAAATATGTCAGAGATAAAGAGGGGCATTACATTATAATAAAGGGATAAGTTCTTCAAGAAGACATACTATTCTTGGTTATGCACCTGATAACAGAGAGTCAAACTATATGAGGCAAAAACAAGAATTGTAAAGAGAGGTAGATGAATCCACTACCATAGCTGAAAATAGCACCCCTCTAGTTGAAAAGGAAAAATCTAGCAGGCAGAAAATTTGTAAGAACACAGTTCAACCCACAACAAAATCAATCCTCTATAGATCTATCCGGTTGACATCTATAGACTACTTCACCCAGCAACAGCAGAATATACATTCATTTCAAGTTCATGTGGAGCAGTCACTAAGATACACCATAAAACACACCTCAAAAAAATTTAAAAGAACCAAAATTATACTATGTCTGCTCCATAAAACACACCTCAAAAAAATTTAAAAGAACCAAAATTATACTATGTCTGCTCTCAGACCACAATGGAATAAAACCAGAAATCAATACCAGAAAAATTGTTGAAAAAAATGCCAAAATACATAGTTTAAACAACATACTTCCAAGTACCACATAGGTCAAAGAAGAAATCTCAAGAGGAATTTAAGAATATTTTAATTAAATGAAAATGAAAACATAATTTATCAAATTCACAGATGCAGGGAAAGCACTCTTCAGAGGGACATTTATAGTAGTGAATGCAAATATTAGAATAAAATAAAGGTCTAAAATTGATAATCTAAGTTTCCACCTTAGGAAACTAAAAAAACAAAAGCAAAGTAAGTCCAAAATCAGAAACAGAAAATCAATAGAGAAAATCAGCAAAACTAAAGGCTGATTCTTTAAAAAGGTCAATTAAATTAATTAATAAGTTTCTAGCCAAGCTAGCTAAGAAAAAAAAGAGATAAGATACAATATCAGAAAAGAAAGTGGGGACATCACTGCAGATCTTAAGGACATTAAAAGGATAATAAATAAATAACAATTCTATAGCCACAAATTTAATAATATAGATGAAATGGACCAATTCCTTGAAAAACACAATCTGTCAGAACTCATACAAGAGGAAATGGACAAACTGAATAGGTCTGTCTATTAAAGAAAATTAACCAGTAATTAATAACCTTTTAAAACAGAATGTGCCAGGCCCAGATAAGTTCACTGGCAAATTCTACCAAATCGTTAGGAACAAAATTACACCAATTATCCACAATCTCTTTCAGAAGATAGAAGCAGAGAATACTTTCTAGTTCATTTCATGAGGCCAGAATTATCCTTATGTGTAAACCAGACAAAGATATTACAAGGAAAGAATAGACAAATATCTCTTATGAACATAAGTGCAAAAATTCTCAAAAAAAAACAAACAAACATTATCAAATCAAATCCAACAATATATAAAAGGAATTATATACCATGGCTAAGTGGATTCTATGTCAAGTATGCAAGGTTAGTAAGGCATCTGAAAATCAATTAATGTAATCTATCACTTCAACAGGATAAAAAGAAAAGTCACATGATCATATCAGTAGATACAGAGAAAGCATTTGACAGAATCCAGAATTTATTCACAATAAAAACTCTCAGTAGACTAAGAATAGAAGGGGACTTCCTCTACTTGATAGAGAATATCTATTTTGAAAATCCATAGCTAACATCATACTAAATGAAGAGGAATTCAAAATTTCCCCACAAAGAGCAGGTACAAGCAAGGAGGTCCCCTTTCACCATTTCTTTGCAATATTGTACTGGAAGTTCTAGCTAATGTAGTAAGACAAGAAAATAAAATAAAAGATGTACAGATTGAGAAGGAATAAAAAACAGTCTGCATAGTCATCTATGCAGAAATCCAAAAGAACGGACAAGAAAATTTCTGGAACTAAAAAGCAATTAATAGCAAGGTTGCAGGATACAAGATTAATATACAAAAATCACTTTCCTATATAAAAGAATTGAACAAGTGGAATTTTAAATTAAAAACAAAATACCATTATATTGACATCCCCTAAAATAAAATACTTAGGTATAAATTTAACAAAATGTATGCAAAGATTCGTATGAGAAAAACTACAGATTCTGATGAATGAAATAAAAGAAGAGCTAGATATTCCATGTTCATGGGTAGGAAGATGCAATATTGTTCAGATGAGAGTTCTTTCTGACTTGCTATCTACAGAGTCAATGCAATCCCAGTCAAAATACCAGCAAGTTATTTGGTGGATATAAAAAAACTGATTCTAAAGTTTATATGGAGAGGTAGCATAACCAAAATATCCAACACATCATTAAAGGAGAAAAAACTTGGAGGACTGAAACTATCCAACTTTAAGGCTTACTGGAAAACTACGTTAAGAGAGAGTGCTATTGGCAAAAGAATAAATAAACAGATCAATGGAATAGAATGGAGATCCCAAAAGTAGACCTATATAAATAGAATCAACTGATATTTGGCAAAGGAGCAACAGCAATAGGATGGAAAAAAGATAGTCTTTCAACAAATGTTGCTGGAACAACAAGACATCCACATACGCACACAAAATAATCTAGAACGTATCTTATACCTTTTAGAAAAATTAAGGCAAAATGGATCACACACCGAAGTGTAAAATGCAATAATACTATTAACTCTTAGAGATAATAGAGGAGCAAACCTACATGGCATTGGGTGTGGCAAGGACTTTTTCAGATAGGACACGAAAGAAATAATGGATGAACTGGATTTTATTAAAACTAAAAATGTCTGCTCTGCAAAAGACAGTGTCAAGAAACTAAGAAGACAAGCCAAAGGGGAAAAAAAAAATTTTCAAAACACACATGGGATAAAGGTTTGTTATTCAAAATAGACAAAGAAGTCTTGACGCCCAATAATAAGGAAACACACTAGCCAATGAAAAAATGAGCCAAAGGCCTTCACAGGCATCTCACCAAAGAAAATATACAGATGACATATAAACATATGCAAAGGTAACCGGTGTCATATATCACCAGGGAAATGCAACTTAGAGCAATGAGATATCACTGCACAGTTTAGAATGGCAAAACTCAGGGACACTGACAAATACCAAACGCTCACGAGGATGCAGAGCCAACAGAACATTTTATTCATTGCCGGTAAGAATGCGAAATGATACAGCCGCTTTGGAAGGCAGTTTCCTGTAAAACTAAACACACGGTCTAGCGATTGCACCCTCTGGCATTGACCCAAAGGTGTTAAAAATGTATGTCCATACACAAGCTTGCACTTAGATGTTTATAGCAGCTTTACCCATAATAGCCAAAACCTGGAAGCAACCAAGATGTCCTTCAGTCTGCGAATGGATAAAAAAAAACTGTGGCACATCCAGACAACAGAATATTATACAGTATTAAAATTAATGAGCTATCAAGCCATGAAAAGACATGGAGGAACATTAATTTCATGTGTGTGTATATATACATATCTGTATAAAATCAGCAATTTAAGGAGATATCTGCACTCCCACGTTCACTGCAGTATTATTCACAGTAGCTAAGATATGCAAACAGCTTAAATGTCCGTGGACAAATGACTAGACTTTCAAAAAGTGAATATATATACATGCAATGGAATATTATTCACCTTAAAAAAGGAAATTCTGTCATTTGTGAAAACAGACAGTCTTGAGAGACATTATGTTAAGTGAAATAAGCCAGGCACAGAAAGAGAAATTTGTATGATCTCACTTACACGTGAAATTGAAAAAAAAAAAAAAAAAGTCTAACTCATAATGACAGAGTACAATGGGGGGGCGGGGGAGAGAGAGCGACAAGAGATAAAGGTCTCTCAGAGGGACCTAGGAAAGACATGAGGTGAGGCCTAAGATGTCCCCGCCTGACTTTTTTGAGAGCGCCCAGGATGTAATTCGGGGTGGGTAACCCAGGTGAAGCCTGGAAATCCTGAATTGAAGAGACAGAACTGAACGCTGAGGGTGACCCCAGGGGTTGGAGTTCCCAGGGGAGAATGTCAGGGGCAAGCCACACGGAGAGAAAACCCCAGAGACAACAGAGAATCCTCTTTGCGTATTCGGCAGAACACGTATCAGTACATGCACGTGAGAAAACTCCTTGAAGCAAGGGAAAGAAAAACCCAAAATGATTAAAGGGAATAGTAGAAGACATAGACATATACACAGTGCAGGGGCATTGCCTGTTACAACCGAACAGATGGAAAAACCTCATAATTTATGAGTCATTGGGTAGAGTACTCAGAAAAGTCTTGTCTCAGTAACAGGAAATAATTAGCCGGAGACTAAATTCTGCCCTGATCCCCCTAACAAATCTTCAAAGCAAGAAACAAAATGATCACACTGTTTGCAAGTTTCTTAACTAAGTCTCAGGACAAAAACTTCTAGAGATAAAAACTGAAGTGTTGCCGATTAAAAATAGACTGAATGACAATGACACTGGTTAAACATTAATCTTAAAGGTGCAGCAACTGTCCAAATGATTCACAGAAAAAATTAATGGAAATTTAAAAAGCCTCAATGAGCTCTGCGACAACTTCAAGTGACCTGATACATATATTTGAATCCCTGAAAAAGAAGCATCAGAAAAAAAAATTTTTAAAGAAATAATTGAGAAAACTTTTCCAATTTTGGTGAAAGCCATAAACCCACAAGTCCAAGAAGGACAATCAACACTAAGCACAAGAAAACAAGAATGTTACAGCAAGACTAGTAATTAAACTGATTAAAATTGGTGATGATAGAAAATCTTAAAAGCAGCCTGAGGAAAAAGAAACACTACAAAAATAGATAAGGGTGATAGCAGATTTCTAGTGTGAAACAATTAAAGCAAGAAGACAGTGTAGCAATATCTTTTAAGTACTGAAATAAAATAAAATAAAACAAAATAAAATAATAAAATAAAATAAAAACTTTAAACCTAGAATACTATGCACAGTGAAAATAGTTTCCAAAGTGGTACACAAAAGTTGAAATAGTGCATCGCCAGAAGGCTAAACTATAAGCAATATTATAGGAAGTCCTTGAGGCAGATGAAGGTAATACCATGTGAATATATAAATACACCCAAAAGAATGAATACTATTTATCTGAGTTATTGGTGAATATATATGAGATTTTTTTATTATTATTTAAACATCTTCAACAGGTAATTGGCTGTTTAAATAGAAAAATAAAAATGTAACAAAGTTTATAACACATGTCTATGTTAAATATATGACAGCATAGAAAACAGGGAAGGAGAAGTGTAAGTGGACAACCATCGTAAGGTTCTTATGCTGTGCACAAAGTGCAGAATGTCACTTGAAGGCAGACTGTGATAAAGTAAAGATATATATGCACCAAAAAATGACAAATATAGTTACTAAACCAACAAAAGAGATCAAATGTAATACTAAAAAATAATCTAAATTGAGGCAGGGAAAAAGGGAACAAAAAAACAGATGGAACAAATAGAAAGGAAATAGCAAGATGGCAGATGGAAACACAACCTTATCAATAAACACAATAAATGCAAATGGTCTAATCACCCTAATTAAAAAAACCAAGATTGTCAGGTAGGATAAAAAGCATAACTGAACTTTATGCTAACCACAAAGATTAGCTGAAATGAATGATATACTAAATGTAAAACCTAAAACTATACAACTTCTACGACAACACATAGGAGAAAATTTTTGCGACCATGAGTTAGACATAAATTTCTCACAATGTCAAAAATGAGATTCATGAAATTGCAAATTAATAAACTGAACTTTATTAAAATTAAAAATTTAAAACTTCTACCTTTTGAAAGACATTATGAAAAGAATTAAAATACAAGCCCCAGATGCATAGAAATATTTGTAAATCATATATCTGATAACGTACTTACATTCATAATATAAAAAGAGCTTCTAAACTTAGTAATAAGGATAAATCCAATAAAAAATAAAAGAATTAAATGGACACTTCACACACAAAAAGATAATACAGATGGAAATAAGCACATGGGAAGACATTCAACACCATTAGTCACTAGAGAATTGAAAATTAAAACCGTATGAGCTGTCACTACATGCCTGTTAGAATGGCTAAAATTAAAATCTTTACTATACTAAGTCTTGGCAAGGATATAGAGAAATCAGAATTCTTATTCATTGTTGGTGAGAAGGTGAAACGGTACAACCACTTTGGAAAATAGTTCGGCAATTTCTTAAAAATTAAACATATATACAACCATTGCACTCCAAGGTGTTATGCAAAATAACTGAAAGCATATGTTCATACAAAGATTTGTCCATGAATGTTTATAGCAGCTTAATTTTTAATAGCCAAAAACTGGAGTCACCCCAAATCTTGCTTGGAGAACAGATAAAATGGCGAATAAAGTGTGATCCATGCAATAGGACACTGCTCAGCGATGAAAAAGGAATTCACTATTGATGCACTTAACCCATGGATGAATCTAATCACTCTCATTTAAGAGCTCAGTAAAGAGCAAACACTGTATCTTTCCCACTGACATAAAATTCTAGGAAAAGCAAACTATGGTGACAGAAAATATATTGTCTGGGCCCAGGTGGGGCTGAAGGTGTGGAGGAACCAGAGAGGGATTACATAGAAACAAGAGCACATTTGGGGGGATTATGAACACCTTCGCTCTCTTGATCATGGTGATAGCTTCACAGACATACACATATGGCAAAACTTATCAAATTATACCTATAAAACCAGAAATATGCAAGCAAAGTCACTATTCTCGGGCTTTATAGAAAGTTCAATTAAACAATGACATCTAAATAGTCTCTATTCTATAAATCATTTCAGGAAATAGAAACAGAAAGGATAAGCCTCAGATCATCTGACAAGGCAGTTATCACCTGGAAACAATACTGGCACAGGATGGCATGAGGCCGGGAAAACATAGGTGAGACTGAGCTTTAGAACAAATCAATACCTTGGCTGTGGGTCCTCGGTTAAAAAAAAAAATTGAAAAAATGAAACTACTACAAGGACATTCAGCAGCACCTCCTACGCAGTTAGATTTACAAGGGTCACTGAAATGCAGGCGGGCTCCTGGGCAGGGGCGGAGCTCAGCTCCTCCAGCTACATGGGCTCCAGCTGTTCCACTCTTGCTGTTTACCAAGCAACCAACAGTTTAGAGACAATTTAATTGTAACGAGCCCTCAGAGCTAAGTGGTCTTTTATTAGGCCAAATGGAGTCCCCTCCATCAGGAGGGGCCACCTTCCCCCAAGCCCCTTCCAGTCCTTCCCCATTAAAGTGAAATATGGCTTTAATATAGTCACACCTGGGGGAAGTGCTCTCCTAGTCAGCAGCCCTGGATGTCCTCCCTCCCCCTTTTAGGGCTGCCTCTTATTTCTTTACTCCGAGGGGGCTGGGTTTTGCAGCTTTTTGAATGATCAGATTAGGTTTAAAGTCAGTAGAAACATAGCATATGGAAAACAAAACCACTGCCACCTAGGTGCTTTGGGGCTGATTTTAGTCATAATTTAAGTTGAAAAAGGGGGTTGGGAGAAACAACAAATAGCCCATGGAAACAAGTATTAGAATTTCTTCATTCGGTAAGTGTTTGGGGAAATGGCAGAATAAATGACTTCATCAAATTCATGCTTTAACGTGTCTTGGGCTCCGGAAGCACAGGAAAGGCTACGATGGGCCTCAGTGTGTTGGTCTCAGTCCGTGGGAACTGCATGGGATGAAGGTTAGGACGACTGTTGGTAAGAAAAAAAAGTTCCAAGCATCAACTTTTATTCCTGGGATAAAGTAAGCTATTGGAAGCAGAAAACAGCTCATTCAGCGCACATCTCAGATAAAACCTTTCATCAGCTCTCTAAATAACTGTCCAGCACTCTCACACTTGGACACAACGAGCTACCTCTGAACACAGAGCCCTGCTGCTCTGATGAACTAAACAGTACTTTAAAATTCAATACATTATTGTCTAGGCTCAATCATGTTAGCAAAGGCTCAGAGCAGTTAATATCTTTGGGAAGGTTGCACAGCTCTCACATCTTTGACTCCAAAGTCTGTGCTCTTTGTGTTTATGCTACAGAATATGTTCCTCTTTTTTTAGAGTTTCTAACAAGTTCTTACTTCAGCTATACTGGATATTTCCTATTTCTGAAAAATGTTAAAAGTATGACCAGCTCAACACTTAGTAGTCTTCCCCTCCACATTTTATATGATCAAATACCCTTTCATATGTGTGTGTGTGTGTGTGTGTGTGTGTGTGTGTGTGTATTCCTGGGGAACTTGTATCCACTTGCTCATATCGTCAGTCCAATATAGCTTTTATTGTTGCAAAGTTCAAAATATCACCCACATTCATCTTTAAACACCACAGGGCTTTGTGAAGATCCAGCAAGCATCTTTGAGTTAAACCCTGGGGAATGTCCTCCTTAAATAGTTTGTTGGAAATAGTCTCATGTTACCGAGAAAGACCACAAAGCAAACATTAAAGCAATGAAACAAAACAAAACAACCCACTGGTGAAATCCAAGTACCTAATTCCGATGAGAAAAAAAAATTATGTTGGAAGACGTAGAAATTCTTTTGATTTATTACCTGAAATTCAGGTCAAATCCTACACTCTTTTTTTCATGCCTTTTTTCTCTTTGCCTCCCATAGCTCTGTTGAGAAAGAATTTATATATCATAAATGCACCCATTTAAAGGGTACAATAAATCAACGTTAGTATTTTTACCAATATGTGCAAACATCACTAGAGTCAATTCTGAACACTTAATTACCTCAAGAAAAATCTCCGCATTCTTTAAATATTACTCCCTTACCTGCCCCTCTGCCGCTCCATCCCTAAGCCACTGTGAGCCTATTTTCTGTCCCTATAGGTTTTCCTGTTCTAGATATTCTTAAGAAGAAGATCATATGGTATACGGCCATTTGCGACTGGCTTTTTTTCACTTAGCATAAAGTATTCAAGTTTCATTTTTATTCTAGCCATCCTAGTGGGCGTCAAGTGGTAACTCACTGTGGATCTGACTTGCATTTTCCTGATGTTAAGCATCTTCGCATGTGTTTCTTGCATGTATGTATTGGCCATATGTATATCTTCCTAAAAGAATGTCTCTTCAGATTTTTACCCATTTTTTATTGGGTTAATTGTTTTATTATTGAATTATAAAAGACTTGTATATAGTCTAGATACAAATCCTTCGTTAGATATGTGACCTGCGAATATCGTCTCTCATTCTGTGAGTTGCCTTTTTACATTCTCTGTGGTGTCCTCTGAAGTACAAGTTTTGTTTTGATGAAGTTTAATTTATCTATTTTTTTCCTTTGCTGCCAAAGCTTTTGATGTCATACTTAAGAATTCCTTGCAAATCCAATGTAATAAAGATTTATTCCCATGTTTTCTTCTAAGAGTTTTAGAGTTTTTGCTCTTACACTTAGGGCTTTGATCCATTTTGAGTTAAGTTTTGCACATGGTGTGAATAAAGGTCCAACTTTATTGTTTTCCATGTGGCTATCCGGTTGGTCCAGCACCATATATTAGGACGACTGTTCATTCAGTATTGAATTGTCTTGGCATCTTTGTTGCAAACCAGTTGACCACAGATGTATGGTTTTGTTTCTGGACTTCCAATTTCATTCTATTGAAATATATCCTTGTGCTGGTACCATATTGTCTTGATTACTGTTGCCCTGTATAAATTTTGAAATCAGTAGGTGTAAATCCTCTCACTTTATTCTTCTTTTCTGAAATCGTTGCGACTTTTCTGCAAACTTTGCAATTCCATATGGGTTTTAGAATCACTTGATCAGCAGATCAGTGTTAAATCTGCAGAGGACTTTGAGGAGTGTTGCCATCAGAGCAATGATGAGTCTTCCAATCTATGAATATGGTGTGTGTCCCATTTATTTAGAGTAGCATTCTTGGTTTATTGTTCTAATCCTGAAAGACTTTTTGATTTTGTCAGTTTTTTTCCCTGTATCCATGGGCATGATCATAAATAGATTTTTCCAGTGGTAAACCAACCTTGCATCACTAGGATAAATCCCATTTGATAGTGATGAATAAGTCGGTGTATATAATGCTGGACTTTGTAAATATTTTGTTTAGAACTTTTGCCTTTATATTTATAAGAGATAGCATTCTGTCTCTGACTGATTTTGGTATGGAGCTAAAAGAGTGAATTGTACACTTTTTCCTTCCCTTCTATTTAATTGGGAGAGTTTGTGAGGAACTGATTATTTTTCTAATGTTTGATAGAATTCATTGGGAAAGCTATCTGGCAAGGAATTTACTTTGTGGGTACTTTTTTGTTCTTTCATCTCTAATAATTCAATCCCTTCACTTGTTATAGGTCTGTTCAGATCATCTATTTCCTCTTGAGTAAATTTAGATAGTTGGAGTCTTTATAGGAATGTGTCCTTTTTATCTTATTTATCTTATTTACTGATATACAATTGTTCATAGTATTATTTAGATAATCTGTTTATTTTTCTAAAGCCAGTAGTCACATCCCCTTTTATTTCTGATTGTAGTAATTTGAGTCTCTCATCTTTTTTCTTGGTCAACTAGCTAAAGGTTTGCCAATTTTGTAGAGCTTTGTGAAAACCAGCGTTTTGTTTCATTGATGTTTCTCTATTTTTTTTGTATTCTTTTAAAAACTATAGATGAATGTTTTATAGCATCTTTATTCATAATTGTCAAAGGGTGGAAGCAGAAGATGTTTTTCAGTAGGTAAATGAATAAATAAACTGTGTTACATCCAGACAATAGAATATGACATTCAGAGGTAGAAAGAAGTGAACTATGAAGCCATAAAAAGGCATGGAGGAATTTTAAATGCATATTACTAAGTGAAAGAAACCAATCTGGAAAGTCTACATACTGTATGATTTCAGCTACATGACATGCTGGGAAATGGAAAATTACGGAGACGGTGAAAAGAATAGCAGTTGCCAGGGGTTAGGGTGCAGAATGGACGAACAAGTAGAGCAGAGAGGATTTTTAGGGCAGTGAAAAGGCTCTATATGATACTATGAAAAAGACACATAATTATACATTTATTCAAACCCACAGAAGGCATAGCACCAGGAGTGAACTGTAATGTAAACTATGGAATTTGGGTGATTAAGATATGTCAGTGTAGGTTTATCAGTTGTAATAAATGTACCACTCGGGTGTAGACTATTGATAATGGAGGAGGTTAGACATGAGTGGGGTCAGGGGGTATGTGGGAAATCTCTGTGCCTTCCTCTCAATTTTTCTGTGAACCTAAAAATGCTCTTAAAATAGCACAGTCTTAAATATATATATATACACATATATATATGTCTATGTATGTATATGTATTTAAATGCCCTAACTTTTCTCTCTGTATTTGTGAATCAATAAATGCATTTTATTCCATTAAATAAACTAAGTATATTGAAACTTAGAGAAGTATCTATTGTTACTTTTAAAAGAGAAATGACTTACAAAGCAGTCAGTAACGGGGTCTCTCGCATTCTTGTGCTTTTCTCCAAGGTTTAGCATGTTTACCTTCCCTATGTTTCTCAAATGTGTCATGCTCTCTCACTCTCTGGTTTTTGCGCATGACATTTAAATCCCTCTGTAATATTTTTGCCACTCCTTTTCCATATATTCCCATGCTTTTTACTTGAATAACTCTTACTTATCCTTGAGGCCTTGGCCTAGAGGGCCCTTTCTCCCTGAGATGTCTGTTAAATGCTTCCATAGCACCTTGTCATCAACACCCAATCATGGATAACTATTATTTGGTTATCTGTCCTCTCCAATAAAATCTTAGGTGCATGAGTGAGCAACTCCTCACACATTGCCTGGCACACAGTAGGTGGTCAACAAGTAGTTACGGAGTATATTAATACATCTCTGAATGAAGCATAAGTAGTTAGTGCACCAGGAAGTTAGTCGATAAACTGGGGATTTAGTCAATAAACATTTATTATATACCAGTACCTTGCAAAGCATGGCAACATCAAATGAATAAACATTCGTTTTTAAATGTTTTCTTCTGTTTTTCCAGGGGTTTTCATTATGGTGGTGTGCATGGGTGGAACAGGGGTTGGAGAGCAGAAATACTGTTAAAGATTTTTAAATTCAGGTGTGAACTGAGTCAGGACCAACTAAACTCAAGGTTCTGCATGGGCACATGAATGTTCCGATTCATAAACATTCCTTCAGTGCCCTTTAGAAGTAGTAGCAGTGTCCTAAACATTAGAGTCCTCTGTAGTTGTCTAACATTAGGAGAGGATGTGTACTCTAAAATTAACATGTAAATTGATTTAGCCTCTGTGCACGCTACTGGAAGCCTTTTGCCTATCATCAAAAGGATAAGGCAATATAGTTTAAGGGGCTGATATTTTAGTAGAAATATTCCTTAGACTTTGAGAGTTAACAAGAAAGGTCTAGAGCACCACAGAGCTTGCCTTCTTATTAAGGTCCTTTGAAAAGAAAGCTGATTCACACCTTTTTGGTCTTTGTCTTTGTTAGAATAAAATTCCTTTCTGGACAGATGGCAGGTTGTTAAATATCCTAAATAGCTGTTGACTTGTGGAAAACCAAATCACCCCAAAACAAAACCCAAATATTTCATTATAGGCAATTTTGCTTTCAGATCATATTTCCTGTGTTATTCTTGCAGTTTCATTTTTGTTATTACAACAATATTTGCAAGTAAACAGGATCTCTGTTGCTTAGCAATTCAGTATTTCTGTTGTTTCTTCTTTGCTGAAATTGGTTTAGCTCTCTAGTTGGGAGGAGAGCTGTCTCAGTTCTCTCCCATCTACACAATGTACCCCATTTTCAAATCTGAACGTCAGTTTGTTTTTGAAACAATTCACTCTAATGTTCTTCCAGCTTATATTTGTATTCTAACTCTCACTGGAAGTGAGTTGAGATCATTGCATTTAGTCATTGGTGCTTTCTGCCTCACTTTATTTGTGATTATACCTGTTTCAGTCAGTGGAGGTCCCCGAAAGGACATTCACGAAACTATTTTTGCAAATAGAAGAAAACAGATTTCATCAATAGGGGACTGGCTAAATACATTGTTGAATTTATGATACAAATGTACAATGAAACTATTGTAGTGCTGTTGACATGGATCTATACCTACATGAAAAAACGGCCAGAATGTATATAGAAGTGTGTGTAGGAGATGGAGGGGGGGCAAGTGGAAATACAACATGTATCATATTGTTACTGGGCAGGGTCTGGCCTGGAGCAGGTCTGCCTCAGGCTAGACCGTGTTGTGTGGGTCCTTGACTTTGTGTAGGAAAGATTTCACAAACCAGTCCAGGTGGATCTGAGGATATGTTTATTAGTGCTGGGAGCAGTGAAACAAAGGAAGAACTCAGTGTGGGTTGCGTGCCCCCTCCTGTTGTGGTTGCAGTAAAGGTGGGAATTTCTCCTCTTAGGGGTTGCTGACTTAGCTCTTTAGCTCCCACCCCAGGCAGCTTTGGAATTTAGCGAATATACTAAGGAGTAGACTCTGCATGAGTTTTATTCTTGTCCAGTGTGTTCCACATGGTTACTCCAGCCAAAGGCCTCTGATGACTACTCTGTCCTGAGCAACACTTGTTTTCCCTGCGTCAGTCTTAGGGTTGTCAGGCAGAATACAGGAAAGCTGCTTAAATTTGAATTTCAGATAGACAATGCGTTTATCTGTGTGTAAGAATCAGAAATTTTTTCCCAGAGCAAAGTAGCTACCTCCATGCAGTTCTTTCTATAATCTTTCCTCTCAGCTTTGCTACACCCACAGCTCCCTGATACCTTTAAACATTTTTTTTTTTTTTAAATCTGGCTTTTTTAGTGATAATTTACTAGAAACCTTGTTTTGCCATAACTTACTCCGTCTTACCTGGAAGTAAAAATTTACCCTTAAATTTTTAACGTACATATTCAGCTATACTTTTTTTTTGTTTCCTAACAAGCTATTGTGTTTGCTATGTCTGTCCTACCCTGATCATAACAAGAAATAATAATAATAATAATAATAATAAAATAACATGCTTCCTACTTCCCTTCATCTATCACATTCTTGTTGTCTAGCCATTGGGGGTTTAAGTTCACGCTGCTCCTTGGAATCTTTCTCAAGAGCTAGATCTTATATTACCAGTTCATGCACTCAGTTCCAACATGATATTGATAAAATTTCCAACCTAACCAGTGAGTCAGCGAGCAGCTTGGCTCGATTCTTAATTCAAAGACAGCGATTGCCATAGCCATCCCTATGCTTAAATAGAAAACAGGAGGGGGGCTGCTTTTAGTAATTCTTTTTTCATGAGTTTGGCCCAAGCCTCTCAAGTCAAATTACAAACAGAGCTCAAGCACCCACAATGTACGAATCAGTTATGATGTCCAATATGCCAAATGAGCTTTAAAAGTAATGGAAAAAAGTGTTTCCTATTCCACCTCATGCTACCAGACCCAGCAGGCCCAAGATTTCAGCCCCACTCACTGCTCATTGGTTAATGTTTTTATTAATGTCTAGGCCCTGCTTAACAGTTTTTATTCTGTTTTCTTTATTTCTTTTTACTTTAATTTTATCTATTATTGCTAAGTGTTAGTAACACAGGAGTCTCCCAAGATTATAAAATTACGTCTTGACTAGATGTCCAATAGAGTTTTCTTTATTTCTTTATGTTCCATATACTGATCTAGATGATATACGTCTCATTTCTATTCCGTTGGAGTTTACATTTAAATATTTACAATCAGATCTTATATTTTTCTAACAAATGTAAATTATTTGTTACCTTTCCCTTAGAGTACATTAGCTTTCTTATTGAACCTTCCCTGAATCCTGTAAGTTACATTTGTCTAATATTTTAGTCCTGTCCTGATCTTAAATGCAAACCATTATTTTCAAAGTCTACATGATTTTAGATTCATGAATATGTTTTACCAGTATTTTTATTCTATGCAATTTACTTTTTTTTGTCTTGATTTATTTCCTTCTTGCTTAACTCTGACTTTTAGTAGTTCTTTCATTGAAGCACTAAGATCCTTTAGATGTCTAAAAATGTCTTTTTCTCTCATTCTTAAAGGGTAGATTAGCTGGGTACCAGATTTGAGTTTTACAGCTATTTACATCTTAAATATACTATTTGATTTTCTTTTATTACTCAGAGTGTTTTTATGAGAAGTTTTATGTTTTTCCTTTATAGGTAATATTTATTTTGCTTCATGGTAACTGTCAACACTTTTTGGTACTTAACATTCTTCCACTTAATTACAATGCGTCTGGTGTGATTATTTTTTAATTTGGCTTTATAGTTTGTGCACTTTTTAATTGTGAGTAAACATGGCTTTCTTTAATTCTGGAAAAAAATCTTAGTAATTATCTTTTCAAATACTGCCTTTTCCCCATTCTCTGTAGTCTCACTTTCTGGAACGTCTATGAAATATGCTGCATTTTCTATACTACATATTTCTTCTATGGCATTTAAAAAAATTTTATGTGCCATTTGGATGATTTACTAAAGTCTACATTTTTAACTCTTTTTACTATTTATATATATATTTTTTACTATTTTTCTAACCCACCTATTAACTTTTTATTTTCAATGACAACACTTTTTAACTTTAATATTCTTTTTGGTTCTTTACTATATCAGTTTACTTCTTTTTTTAAAAATTTTTATCATCATGGACACAGTTTATTCCTTTTTTATAATCGTGTGCTTGTCTTATGAATTCTATTTCTTCTTGTATTTTTAAACCTGTCATAAAATCTTATATTTCTAGGTCTTTGACTATAAATTATTCCATTTATTGGATCAGTATGCTGTATTTTTAAGTACATCCAGTTCTTGTTACTTGAAGATTCTGTACTAGTGAGCTCACCTTTTTGCTAAAATTTATCTGTAACTCCCAAATCGATCCTGAGGCGGCTTTGCGGTCACGTACATGCAAAGGGCAGCAACACGTTTGAGTCTCCAACATGCATGTTCTCAGATGAGGCTCAGCGATGTGACACTCGCCCTTCTTGTTTAGCTCTCATGCTGTAAACAAATGTCTTTTTTGTGGTATATTTTGTCCCGTGTTTTCCACATTCTTGTGACTCTGTCAGTGACTTCTCTGTTTACAATAGTCCCCAGTGTGTACTGAAACTCTGTCTAGTGTTCACAGTGCAAGAAGGCTGTGACGTGCCTTAAGGAGAAATACATGTGCTAAATAAGGTTCGTCGGGCAAGAGTTATATGAGCTGTTGGCTATGAGCTCAAGGTTAAAGAATTAACAGTAAACACGCATACCTCATTTTATTGCGTTTGCTTTATTGTGCTTTGTAGATGCTGTGTTTTTTGTAAATTGAAGGTTTGTGGCAACCCCACGTCAGGCAAATCAGTTAACGCCATTTTTCCAATAGCATTTGCTCACTTCATGTCTCTGCGTCACATTTTGCGAATTCTCACAATATTTCAAAGTTTTTCATTATTAATATATTTCTTAGAATGATCTGTGGTCATCGATCTTTGATGTTACTGCTATAGTTATTTTGGGGCACTGCAAACGACACCCGTGCAAGACAACATACTTAGTCGGTAAATGTTGGGTGTGTTCTGACAGCTCCACCAACCACTTGTTCTCTGACTTCCTTTCCTCAGGCCTTCCTATTCCAGGAGACACAACAATGTGGTAACTAGGCCAACAAATAACCCTATTACCGCCCATAAGTGTTCAAAAATCAAGGTAGCCTGAAAGCTAGGTCTCTAGCACCAAACAGCTAGTCAAGTAGTGAGTGCAAAGGAAAAGTTCTTCAAGGAAATTCAAAGTGCTCCTCCAGTGGACACATGAATAAGAAAGTGAAACAGCCTTATTTCTGATATGGAGAAAGTTGTTGTGGTCTGGATGGGAGATCAAACCAGCCACAACCATTCCTTTAAGTAAAAGCCTAATCCAGAGCAAGGCCCTAACTCTCTTCATTCCATGAAGGCTGAGAGAGGTGAGGAAGCTGTGGAATAAAAGTCTGAAGCCAGCAGAGGTTGATTCATGAAGTTTAAGGAAAGAAGCCGTCTCCATAACATAAAACCCAGGGTGAGCAGCAAGTGCTGATGTAGAAGCTGCAGTGAGTTATCCAGAAAATCTAGCTAAGATAGTTAATAAAAGCGACCACATTGAACAATATATTTTCAATGTAAACTAAACAGCTATATATTGGAAAAAGATGCCATCTGGGACTTTCATAGGTAGAGAGGAGACGTCAGTGCCCGGCCTCAAAGCTTCAGAGGACAGGCTGACTCTCTTGTTAGGGGCTAATGTAGCTGGTGATTGTAAGTTAAAGCCAAAGTTCACTTACCTTTCTGAAAATACGAGGGCCCTTAAGAATGATGCTTTCAAAAGTATTTTGCCTGTGCTGTTTAAATAGGAAAACAAAGCCTGGATGATGTTTACGACATGGTTTACTGACTATTTTAAGCCCACTGTTGAGACTTACTGTTCAGGGGAAAAAAATTATTTTCTTTCAAAATATCACTGCTTATTGACAATGTACCCGGTCACCCAAGAGCTCTGATGGAGATGAACAATCATATCAAGGTGCCCACTAACATAACATCTATTCTGCAGCCCATGGATCAAGGAGTAATTTTGACTTCCAAGTCTTAATATTTAAGAGATAGCCCTGCCGGGCGTGGCTCAGTGGTTGAGCGTCGACCTGGGATCCAGGCGATCGGGGTTCGATTCCTGGTCAGGGCACATGCCCTGGTTGCGGGCTCGATCGATGACTCTCTCATCATTGATGTTTCTGTCTCTCTCTCTCCCTCTCCTTTCCTCTTTCTGAAATCAATAAAGATATATTTAAAATATATATATTTAAGAGATATATTTTGTAAGGCCAGCTGCCATAGATAGTGATTCTCCTGATGGATCTGGATAAAGTAAGTTGAAAACCTGGAAAAGATTGGCCATTCTAGATGCCATTAAAAATATTGTGCTTCATGGGGAGAGATCAAAATAACATTAACAAGAGTTTGGAAGAAGTTCATCCTAACCTTCATGGATGACTTAGAGGGGTTCAAGACTTCAATAGAGGAAGTAACTGCAGATGTGGTGGAGATAGAAAGGAAAATAAAATTAGAAGTGAATCCTGAAGATGTGACTCAATCACTTTATTCTCATGATAAAATTTTAATGGATGGCGGGGGTGCTTCTTATGAATGAACAAAGAAAGTGGTTTCATGAGATGGAATATACTCCTGGTGAAGCTGCTGTGAAAATTGTTGAAATAGCAAGAAAAGATTTAGCATATTACATAAACTTAGTCGATAAAGCAGCAACAGCATTTGAGAAGACTGACTTCAATCTTGAAAGTTCTACTCTGGGTAAAATGCTATGAAATGGTACTGCATGATACAGAGAAACTGATTGTGAGAGGAAGAGTCCATCTATGCGGCAAACTTCATTGTTGTCTTATTTTAAGAAATTGCCACAGCCACCACAAGCCTTCAGCAACCACCACCCTGATCAGTCAGCAGCCATTAGCACTCAGGCAAGACCTTCCACCAACAAAAATATTATGACTGGCTAAAGGCTCAGATGATGGGTAGCAACTTTTAGCAATGAAGTTTTTTTAACTAAGGTACATACAATGTTTTTCAGATATAATGCTATGGCATACTTAATAGACTACAGTACAGTATAAACATAACTTTTAGTTGCACTAGAAAACCAAAAAAAATAATAATAATTATGTGACTCACTTTATGCAATATTCACTTTATTGCAATGGCCTGGAACCAAACCAACACTATTTCCGAGATATTCCTGTATATTAAATAAATGACCTTTAAACAGCAATGTACATAAAATAAGGTTATTAGCTGATCAGTTGGCATAACGTTGTTACCAAAGGCTTACAGGAACCCCTGGATTTCCCGTAGGAGGGATAATTCAGTGTTCACTATTTTAGTGTTTGTGGCAACTTTCTAAAACATAACTATGGTAAATAACAAGAATCCACCCTGTTAGATTTCTTCTATGCTGATGATTTTTATGTGTTTACATTCTATTGATATCATCTTCCATGAGAGTCATGTAGAATCTCACGTTGTGATGAATCCCAGCTTTACTGAGATATAACTGACATATATGTCAGTTACATTTAAATTGTGTAAATTTAAGGTGTACGATGCAATGATTTGATATAGGTATTATTGTGAAATAATTACCACAATAAGGTTGGTTAACACACAAATCACCTTACGTAATTACAATTTTGTGTGTGTGAGAACATCAAGTATATAGTAGAGTATTGTTAGCTATAGACACCATGCTCTACCTCAGATCTCCAGAATTTATTCATCTGACTGGGAGTTTGTACCCACTGGCAATATCTCCCTACTTTCCCCACTTTCCAGCCCCTGACAGCCACCATTCTACTCTCTATTGCTATGAGTTTGGATTTTTAAAAAAAGATTACACATATAAGTGAGATAAAAAATATTTGTCTTTCTCTCTCTGGCCTTTTTCACTCAGCATAATACCAACTCCATCCATGTTGTCACAAATGGCAGACTTTCCCTTTTTATGGTTGAGTAACATACTATTATTTATAAGACATGTTTTATTCATTCATCCATTGATAGATACTTAGGTTGTTTCTCAATCTTTGTCGTTGTTAATAATGCTTCAGTGAACATGAGAGTGCAGAAATTTCTTTAAAATTCAGTTTTTTTAAATTCAGATATATACCCAGAAGTGGGATTGCTGGATCAAATCTTTGTTCTATTTTTATTTTTTTGAAGAACCTTCATACGGTTTAGCAATTTATAGCCCATCAACGGTGTTCAAAAGTTCCCTTTTCTCCACATCTCCCCCAATATTCGTAATCTATTGTCTTTTTGACAATAGCCATCCTAACAAGTGGGAGGTGATATTTCATTGTGGTTTAGGTTTTTTATTTCTCTGATATTTAATGATACTGAGCATCTTTTCATGTACCTGTTGCCCACATGAATATCTTCTATGGACAAATATTTATTCAGGTTATTTGCCTATTTTTAATCAGATTAATTTTTGCTAATGAGTTATATGATATTTTTGTCATTCAACTTATATATTTTAGGCATTTTAGATACTAACCCTCTATCTGATATATAGTTTGCAAATATTTTCTCCTATTCTGTAAACTGCGTCAACATTCTGTTAATTGCTTACTTTGCTGTACAGAAGCTTTTTAGTTTGATGTGTCTCACTCGTGAGAGGCATGAATTTGAACAAATTAAAATCCTCACAGTCTGGCCGGCATGGATCAGCAGTTGAGCATCGACCAAGGATCCAGGAGATCGGGGTTTGATTCCTTGTCAGGGCACATGCCCGGGTTGCGGGCCCAGTCCCCACTGGGAGGGTGTGCAGGAGGCAGCCGATCAATGACTCTCTCATCGCTGATGTTTCTATCTCTCTCTCCCCCTTTCCCTTTCCCTCTCTGAAATCAATAAAGATATATATTTTTAAAAACCCTCACAGAATATTAGTTTTCTCACCTGCAAAATGAGGGTAATATGATTCACTGTGTGTGACTGTAAGTCTATGAGATGGTCACCCGTGACCCTTTCTCGATATTAACACCCTTGTGTACTCTTTCCTTCATTGTTGGGTGGAGTTATTGACTTGCTTTTAATGGTTGGGATGCTGTAGCAGTGGTGGAATGTCACTTCCAAGATTCGGTTATAAGTAGCCTGTGGCTTCCATCTCGGGTTTCCTTTCATCCGTCTTGGATCACTTCACCTTGGGAGAAGCCAGCTACCATGTTGTGCGACAGCAATGTGGAGATGCCCCCATGGGAGCGCTGAGGGCTGTCAACAGCGATGATTGCAGTCTCGGAAGTGGGTCCTCACCAAGTTGAGCCTTGAGATGTCTGCAGCCTCTGCCAACAATTTGGTCGTGGCCTCATAACAAATGTTGTGTCACAACCATGTGGCTAAGCCACTTCCAGATTCCTGACTCACAGAAAATAAGTGTTTGTTGTTTTCAGCAGCTAGGTTTTGGGGTGATTTGTCACAGAACAAACAGTAACTTATATACTTAGCCTTTAAAACCTATAGGTTAAGATTTTGAGAGAGTACAAAAAAAGAGAAGGCCCTGAGAAACAATATTAGGAAAGGATACAGACAGACTTATGTCGGTAGTGAAGACTATTTATTATAACTTGCTTATAGTCACCAGTTAGTGAGGTGCCACCCCACCTTATGTGTGGGGTCTTGAAGAAGTGACAGATGTTTCTGTTAGGAAGCTTTCTAGGAGGAGTGGCTAGTCACATAGGGCTTGATGTCTATGCGTTTGCTGAAAGAACAGATTAGCTCTAAGGGTTACGCAGTAGGTCATCTGAGGTCCCTATTGAATCTCTCTTAATTTTATTTCCACTTTTAAACTTGCATGAATAGTTCTGATGATAATTACCAAATGTTGGTACGTATGGAAAATCAGCATTCCACAAATATCCAACTTGGCCAGATTTTATACACGTGTGGCTGCTTGAAATTCAGCAAATTTCATTAGAATCACATGTTCACTTAGAAAAATAATAGCCCAAAACTGTGCTGAGAACACACACACACGCACACACACACACGAGCGCAAGCACGTGCATACAGGCGTCCAAGTAGACAAAGGAAAGGGGAAATCTTAAGTTGAACTTGTAAGAATTTTAAGCTCCAAGTTGGATCATCTGAGATCCCTCCCTGATACTACTGCTACTAACATATCCTGAGTATATCTCTCCATATACTTACTCCGCCTCAGAAGATTGCTGTTTAATGAGATAATACTGTCATATATTGCAGGGTTGTTCATTGCCTACATTTTAATTATTATTTTATGTGTTCTATGCTAACCAGTATATTTGCTCAATTGCTAAAACATTATTGTAATTATTATGAAGTAAACATACAGGGTGGAGCCAAAGTAAGTTTACAGTTGTTAGTATGGAAAATAATACAATAAACAATAAATAACAATACAAGAATAAACTCTGTGTTTCACGTACTCACAACTATAGGCCTACTTTTGCCCCATCCTGTATTTGGTCTCCATCAACTACCATTTTCAAATGCTTTACATAAATATATCTCCTTTGCTATATCTCCCCCTAGCCTTTAGAACACCTTTGAGAAAATATACCCTCATTTCTTACAATTTCAGTTCCTTCTTCAAGCTTTTCTTTTCTCAGTCTATCCTGCTTTTATCTGTAATAACCTCAAGGATATTTAACAGGAATTATACTTATGACCTATATTGCAACCTGAGGTTCTTTACTCTTTTTATTTTTTATATTTTTATTGATTTCAGAGAGAGGAAGGAAGAGGGAGAGAGAGAGAGAAACATCAACCATGAGTCATTGATCGGCTGCCTCCTACACACCCCCTATTGGGGAGTAAGCCCAAAACCAGGTCATGTGCCCCGACCGGGAATCGAACCGCAATCTCCTGGTTCATTGGTCTACACTCAACCACTGAGCCAATCCGACCAGTCTACTCTTAATACTCTGTGACTTCCACAACACCTCTTGACCTTAGCTCACACTCTTTTCATGCTCTGAGCTTCTCCACATCCAGGACCAATATTTACCATCTTAAACTTAATGTGGCAAAAGAGAATCCTTGATTTTCTACCAATCTTAGTTTCCTTCAAAGCCTACGCCCCTGTGGCCTTCCCCTCTCAGTAAAGAGTTCCCTGGTGTTTAACCCAAACATTGGGGGGTTATCCTTGAGGCCCCCCCTTTCTCTTGCCCTTACCTCATGAGCATGAGCAGGCCTCCGGGCTCTCCCCTATCCAACCATCCCATCTTGGCTTACGTGGTCTTTCCTCAGGGGCCCTCCTCTCCCGCTCAGTGCATGGGAACCCAGCCACCTGCAGTCACGTCACCACTTACATCATCCCCACCGCCTGATGCCTTTCAAGTGTTTTTGTCCCTTTGTGATCTATCCCTTTTTACCTCCTGCCCTCACTGCTACAATACAGCTCCACGACCGCAGGGACCTCGCACGTCTTATGAACCGCAGTCACCAGGCGCATAGTTGGTGAGCAAAACATTGTTGTGGAATTATATTAATCTCAGGCCTCCTCCTTTCTGACGACAATAAAGCCGCAACAGGGCTCCTTGCCGAACCTCTCCAGCATGCTCTTCCCCTCACTGTCACCTGCTGCCCCTCAGCATTGCCCTGAGTTCCCAGTTGTCCCTCCCAGTTCTGAGCCTGATGAGGCCCTGTCAATGCTTCACTCTCGAAAACTCTGGACACCTCAAATCTTTGCCTTTTCTTCTGACTTCTAGAGCTAATTTTCGAGCCCTGTTTTCTTTTTTCCTACTTCCCAGCAGCCAAGAACAGTCCAATACGTCCGTAAAGTGGTGCAGATGTGATCCACGATCAAGGAAGCTGTCTAAAGCCAGTTGACCCCTCACTCCTTAGTTATGTTTTCCAGGATGATCACTTGTTAACGCCTTACAAATGTCCACAGGGCTACGAGAAAATATTTTCGCTTTTCATAACCCTGAGAATAAGCCTTTCCCTGTTCTTACAGACAGCGGTTGGCGTCATCTATGAGGACTTCTTTCCCATCTTTTCTCTTCACTTGTGACCATTCTCTTCTTGTTCCTTCGATATCTCAGCATCTTCATCTATGCCATCCTTCCTTCCCTAAAGAATGGGTAACCCCCTTTTACCTTCAAGATGCCTCCCCTCACATCCCCACCAGGGTTTCCTTGGCAGTTTATTGCATTAATCACTTTTTCTTCATGTATCATGAATTTTCCCTTCCATATAAACATGTCTGGATCTTCCTCATTCTAAAAACTGTCTTCCCTTTGTCTTATTAACATATAAAATACCTTCAGTCCTTCCTTTCATGTTTAAAAGATGTTATCTGCAGGGTTGACCTCAATTTTCTGACCACCAATTTACCCTTAAGCACCTGGCTGCTCTGCTCTATTAATCTCCTTGACTCCGTAGGGCTCCTCTCTCCGTGGAGCTCTGGCTGATTTCTGCCTGATCATGTTCTCCAATGTCCTGCCTTTAGTCACCTTCCCTCTTCCTTTCTCCCATGGAGACGGTGCCCACCCAACGGCTTCAGTTATTTTCATTGAACAGTAACAGGATCTATGTTTGTGGCCCTGATTCATGACCCTAACCTCAATACTATGACTCCACTGCTCGCCAACATTTTATCAGGGAAGTACCTTAAACATCTTAAATGGATCAGGTTTCAATCCAGACTTGCTGTCAAGCCTACCTCCTCTCCTTCCTAATTTTTGTGAATTATTTCCTCGAATAATTGTTTATCCAAGTGCAGAATTTTGGAATGATCTTGTACACCGTTTCTTTCCCCTTCCAGCCTCATAGCCTGTCACGTTTTCAGGTAGGCCTGGAACCCGCAGGTTATAAAACGCTGGTCTTAGAACAATAGCGGACCAGTATGTACTGGTTCCTGACCATGTGATGCCATGAGAAAAATGAGACAGTCCAAATAGTTATACACAAAATTAAAACTTAACCTAGAGGCCCTGGCTGGGTGGCTCAGTTGGTTGGAGCGTCGGCCCATACACCAAAAGGTTGCGGGTTCAATTCCCCAGTCAGGGCACATACCTAGGTCACAGGTTCGGGAGGCAGCCGATCGATGTTTCTCTCTCACATCAATGTTTCTCTCCTCTCTCTCTCTCTCCCTTCCTCTCTCTCTAAAACCAATAAAAGCATCTTCTTGGGTTAGGATTAAAAACAAAACTCTTTCTTAAAAAAAAACACACAAAAAAAACTTAACCTAGAGGATTGCCTGAGATTATGTTTTTTCTGCCTTTTCAGATCTTGTGTTCTTAAAGGAGAGCTGATAGTGTTTAATTTGTCCTAACAGCCTCATGCAACAAAACCACAGGGGCTTATTTTTTAATCATCTGTTAAATCCAAATATTCAGGACGTTCTGCTCAGAAGGCCTCCCTTGCAGCCGCCCCTCTCTGCTCCCATTGCCACGCCCCGTTCAGGTTTCCTTTCTGCTCTTCTCGGCAGTTGCAGCAACCTCTTAACCAAGGCATTCACTTCTAGGTCTTTACTCTTCCCCGGTGCCTCCTACACAGGCCAGTGTCAGAGGCAACTCTACACCCATGGCCTTGGCGGTGTCTCTTTTCTTCTCAACACCCCCTCTCACTCCCAACCTCCGTGGCAGCTTCTCGCCTCTGCTGAGATGCCAGGTGGAGCCAAAGGCCGGGTCTGGAAGTTAGAGCTCTCCGTGGTCCCCACGCTTCCTTGTCAACCCTGACTAGTCCCTGTGTTTTATTTCCCTCATAATGTTTATCACTGTCGGGAATTCTCTCACGTATCTGTTTTAAGTTTTCTATTTCTCTCCTTCCCACACATTTTCTAGAATATAAGTGACTTGAGGACAGGAATTTGAATTTGGTTCACTACTGATCCCTAAGGCCCCACTCCATAGTACAGGTCTTCTAGCATTAGTTGTTTAAAAAAATGGAAATGGGGAAAAAGAATGAATCACGGAAAAAGAAGATATGGAATCACTCCGGCTTCCAACACCTTTCCTCGGGCCAGGGGTTCTCGACTGGGGACGATTTCACTCCCAGGGTCAGATGGCATGTTTTCCTTCCTTCCTATGGCAACGCAGGGAAAGCCGGCGGGGTGCGTGAGAAAACCAGCACCCCATGCTTTAACCATTGGTCACTGTCCCTTTGAGAGGGAGAATGGTGCTGTTGGTACTCATGAACCATAGGGGAACAGACTTGCTGGCCTCCTTACCAGCAGCTGCTAGACGTTCAATCAGTCATGTGCAAAAATATACAAAAATAGTGAATGTGAGTAGATTACAAAAGGGGGTGGAAGCAGTCAAAGGAGAGGCTGTTACTGTGGAAAACCAGCGCAGCCCTCAGCAAAAGAACTCATAATGACTCAATTGTCGGCTCAGCTGAACGATTTGTGAATGGAATGCTTTCTGTTGAGTGAGCGAATGCAGCTCCATAGCTTACAAGGGCTGACTCAGGGCGGGCTGAGAGATGCCAGCAGATCTGGCTGATCGGTTACTGCACAGGGGCTCCCTCCCGTCGGCCACAGCCATTCTCGGGCTTACTGGGTCACCGGACATTCGTGAGCCAGGCCGCAGGAGAAACCCAATCACTTACGACGTGACCAGATAATTGTCCATCAGCTATTTTCCACACTGATAAGCATTTCTGATCTGAGGGCAAAAGGTCTCCAGGGCAAAGAAGCCCTTTTCATGTGCAGCTTTCTTCCAGTCAGAAGAAGCCTATGACACTGCCCTGTAGCTCTGAGGATTGAGGGGGTCGTTTATTTTCCTCCTGCTATCCTTTTGCAGGCTGTACCAAATTTACTGGAAAATATGCTTGCAAGGAATAGGATTGAAACTTTTTAAAAGGGATACTCTTGGTGCCGGCCTTCAGGTAATTTGTTTCTGGACTCTCTAGTCTTATAATCAGAAAGCTTTGTGGTTGCTGTTTTGGTGTTTTTTCTTCCAGTATTAGCCTGACAAATTACCCCTCTGGCTGTCCCTTCTCCTCCCATCCTCTACGAAGCCGGCAGGACTACTGAGAGTTGTCTTACTTAGGAAAGAGCGTATAGTGAAGATCTGGCCCTAAAATTTCCCTCTATTACATGCAGGTTCTGTTGAGTGAATAGATTTTATTTAACCGAGGTATTCAGCGGTGTTACTATAGCTTCATTCTCAAAGCCTAGTTTTATTCAGTGATCAATCTTTCCAGAAATAAGGAAAAGCTGCCTAATTCCAGAGAAATTGGCCTAATATTCTTAACACATTTGTACCCATAAATGTGAATGCAGTATATCCTTTCTTTCTGTCAAACCAGAAGCCTAAATGTAAAGTAAAATTGAGCCTGCCTGCAGATCTGTCCGTGATAAGGTCTTACTAGTCCGGGTGGAGGTGCCGCTGTGTCTTCTACACACGCACCGCTAGAGGGAGTAAAACCCAGCATTCTGCGCGCCCCCCTTCAGGCTGCAGAGCAAGGCTGGCTGCCTCACCTTTCTCTTTAAACAAATGATCCTCAGCTCACTTGCCCCAGAAAAAATGCCAGCATCTGGTAGGCTGTGTTTATTGTGAGGTTACTATTTCTAAAAATAGTTTTCTGAAAAATTGCCCTCCTAGGCTGGGAAGCGCATAGGCGGAGTGGTGAGTAGGAGGTTCACCTGCCTCCGAGGGACCCTGGAGGCCGGGAGTGTGGGGCAGGAATGTACTTAAAAAAGCACAGAACTGGTTTACGTGTGAGGGTGACAGGTGCCCCTGAAGACTGTCGCAGGCCAGGCTCATCCAACCCCATAGAAGCTGGCTGGCTGAGAGCTGTGACCATCCCAGCTGAGCCCCAGAAACGAGGGGCAACCTGAGTCTGTGGCACCCCACACGGGTGGCAGGGGCTGGGGGCAGCTCTGGGTGAGAGATTTGCTTTAGCCAAATGGCGACTGATGTATGAGGCCTTCCAGACAGCACAAGGCCGTGTGTGTGTGTGTGTGTGTGTGTGTGTGTATTTCACATGCACATTCTAGCAGGTAGAAAATGGAGAGAGCCGAGATTTTAAGGGTTCTTTCCATTTTCCCCGCATGTTTTATCACCATCCAATCTTCAAACTTCTAATAACATGTTTTAGAGTCATTTTTACTTTTCTATAGATTCCATTCAAAAATCTCCTAAAGATCTAAAGTAAAGAACACCCATAGCAGGATTTCTGTCCCTCTGAAGAGTGTTTGGGCCAATATTCTCGGATATCCCAGCAGGGAGCTGTGTGTCCCTCCTCCTCGGAGCCCCAGCCCTGGGACAGTGGCTCCTGCTCTCCTTGCCTGTCGCCGTTGCCAGGTTGCCCGAGGCTGGAGAGTTCAGTCTGACTGGCCTTCCATGGGCTGGGGACAGGCAGGGGCTGTCGGGTCCTCGACAGTGCCACACAGCTCACGGGAGAACCTGGCACTCAGACCACACTCTCCGGGGCACCCACCCGCTTCCGTCCTACACAGACCCCGAGCCATGTAGGAAGCAGCTCGGCCAGGCCTCCCCGGAGACAGGCTGCAGGACAAGGCTTCTCTGTGCCACCCTGATGAACTCATGGGACAACCGTCTACTGGGATCCTGGAGAAGTCCTCTCTCCGAACTTCCAGTGTGACTGCTAAATCTATAGTTTCCCACTCCCTGTGTTAAAACAGAAAGATACCAGACTGGGTACCAAGATAATTCTGGCTTCTGAGTGCCAGCTCTGTTCATCTCTAGCTCTGGCTTCAGGCAATTCATCGGGCTCCTCTGAGCCTTGATTTCTCCTGCACACTGAGAATGTCAATCAAGGCTCCCATTACATTCTTTCTGATTCAAAAAGTCCATGATCTCTCTCTGAATACAGATAGATTCTCCTGCAGTATCTGGCCCACTGCCTCCACCTAAAAGTCAAGAGAGAGAGGCCTTGGTTGCAGTGCACCGCCAGCCCCGGGGTGCATCGCCCTACCGTGTGGGAGGAAGCAAATTTAGAAGGAAACAAGCTTCATTTATTCTGCCTGATATGGTTATCTCCCTGAGGCTGGTGCCCAAGCAAGCAAGATGAGGGTGGCGGGGGGGACACACTGTCAAATGTCAAATGTTCAGCAAAGACTTTGAAGTCTGACAATTGAGACTTCCGGTAACTTTTGTCTCTACTTTTGCAAAAAAAAAAATGGAAGGAGAGAGGGAGGGAGGGGAAAAGCACAGGAAGAGCCAGAGAGAGTGAGAGAAAGACAAAAATGGACCCAAACATGAGACATACTCATATAGGTTTTATGCAGAGATTAGGCAAACAATGTCTAAATTCCTTGCGAGTCATCTGGGACTCTCTCCTTTGGTTGCTTTTAATACAATCCCTGGCTATAGAGCTCTGAATTAACGCTGAGCTTCAAGCCATGGTGACGCTCTCACGTGGCCACAATGCACCCGCTAATGTGACCCCCGCTGCTAAGATCCAAGCCAGGGTAAGGTGAGAGCAATTCTAAAGCCTCTGCCCTCCAGGGTCCTGTTGTTATTTGAAAGTATGAGATACACCTGAACTAACCAACAATGATAAAATGCAACAGTGCCAAGTATGACCCAGGCCACATTTTGTTTGAGTCAAATACAGGCAGATAGAAGACGCATCTGTGAGCTGGGGTGGTCTAGAAGTGCTCCTGAGAGCTGAGTCTGAGTTTGTGTGTATTTTGAAGAATAAATCACACAAAAAATTTACATTTATTTATCAACTACCTGCTCACCTACAAGTTGAGCTAACCAAGGACAGAAAATGCATCACTTCTCTCAAGGACATAAAGTTTGCCCTTCCAACCAGTAGAAGGCCCAGAGATAACGCATCCGGTTTAAATTCTGATCGTTGAGTATGAAAAATTGGTGAGGTCGCAGATACAGTTTGTGTGAAGGTCCCTCATTCTGTCTGTGAAGCTTGGTTATGCCCAGCTACTAGTGACAAACAGTCAGGCAACCATTATGACCTCTCTGTGTGAACACAATGCTATGAGTATAGGTAATTTTAAGGACACCCTCTCTGGGATTTCTAAAACGCTTCAAACACAGCATCGAGTTGGTTGGCGTCTCCATCAACAGGACAGTGCCACGTGGTAAAAGAAGTACTGGCCCCAAGAGGACGCCTGGGACACAGGCCTGGTTAGTTGTCGGCGTCAGGAAAGAAAACGTAGTGAAGTTGAGATGCTGGAAGATTTCAGGAAGGGAGGGCCTCGTTCAAGACCCTCGAGGGACAGTGTTCTTGTCCATGACGCCTCGGTTCAGGGAAATCGACACTCCCCGAGCACATGACGGAGAAAAGGTGCTTAGCTATTTCCTCTGGAAATCACCACGGAATGGATGCCAGGCTATTCTAGAATCTCCACTCACAGCATGCTTCTAGCCTGCTGGATTGGGGGGTGTTGAAGTACAGGCCTGACGGAGAAGTAGCAGTGACCATGGCTCTTCTTCTGAAAGCTCCACTCATCTGCCAACTGGAACATTCTCCCGTGTCAGGTCCTATGAGATCACAAGGATTCCTCGTTTCATGTAGAGCAGAAAAGTAGCCACCGATGAAACACTAGGGGACAGGGTTTTCAATGTGGTGTGATTTCAGGAACCCCTTTTGCCCCCAAAATATTTCACAGTCCCCCAAATCCTCTCCGTAAGAGGCAAGGACAGAAACTGCAGGAAATGTCCTGTTCCAGTTTTGTCCGGGCTGCCCCGGGGGCTGAAAAAAATCTGTGAGCAACGTCCAGGGGCTTCAGGCTTCCACTCTTACTCCGTCTGCTCTGCCTTATTACCTCTCCAACAAGCTCTGAGAGAAAAGAAAGAATCGTGAACATGGGATGGAGTGGGGTGTGGTGGACGAGAGCAGGCTTGTTTGGTAAGAGGAGGTGTGTGCAGAAGGTCCCTGCGTCCAGGTTGGGAGCTGGGGGAGAGCCAGGGGCCACCGAGCCAACAGTGCCACCCATGGAGGTTGGGGCTCTACAGGTGCCAGGAAGGCTCCCAGGCAGGAGGGGGACTCTCCCACTGTAGGGGCCGCAGAAGCCCCCACTGGACCCTAGGCCCCGGAACCTCCAATCCCGGCGACTCCAGTCCCTGCTCCTTTGTCTCGCAGCCTCGCCGGCCCCGGCTGCTCCCCGCTCCCCCTTGGTCCTGGGGAGCCAGCTGCAGCCTGTAGGAGAAACAGGCCCTGTCACGGTTGTCTCTAGTGTGTTATTGTTAGTGTTACGTTACAAATCCCGTTTCCATGCCGGGGTCCCTCGGGGGTCATAACCAGGAGAGGCCGTGACCCTGTCAATAAACAGAACCCCAATCCTTGATGTAACCACTTCGCATTCGCTGGTCCTGCTCCGTGGGTTACAGACCAGACCCCTCTCCCAGGCAGAACCGTGCCGGAGGGGCTCCCCTGCAAATGTGGGGTGCGGGGCGGGGGGAAGCTGCTCCGAGGCCAATGCTGGTGGCAGGTGGAGGTCACACGCAGCCCCCGCTTGTCACGCACGCCAGGTGGATTAGGTGGATTACCACCGATCTGGGGTTTCTCTTCCCCTGACTTCCCACAGGATGAGGCCGGGACATCAGTCTCCACAAACGTGCTATTTCCCTTCGAAGACCCCCTACAACGGGGAGGCTTAGCTGACTCGTCCCATGTTGAAGGTGTGAGTGGCTAGAAGGACACAGAGAGAGGGGCGCCGAGCCTGGGATAAGCTGGTGCATAGATGAGGCCGAGTCCAGCCTCCACTCAGGCCTTTCTGCAGGTTTATCGACCCAAAGCGGCGTTTCCGTCCCAAAGCAGGGCCAGCTGATGAAGGGCGGTGACAGCAAGCGGGCACAAAAGGGCTAGAGTCCTCTCGCTCATTCACCAGACAGTCCTCCGGCGTCTGCCATGTGCCAGGGCCTCAGTGCCCACCGCCTAGGGGTGCCACGTGAGCGAAGGAGTAAAGGACAGTCAGTGTGACCGGGGCTGTGGCTTAGGGAGCATTTTTGCTTTCTCTTGTTTTGCATCTAAAGCCCAAGGATCTCAGAAGCTCTAGGTGCCATCTCTTTGGCCTCCGTGGCTATCACGCTCCGTCCATCCCCTGAGAGGCCTAAAGAAAAAATGATTCTTGCGTGTCTGTCGCGGGGACTGAAAAACTGACATTTGGAGAGAGAAAGAGAGCTAAACTCTGCTAACGAGCGTGGCTTCCAAGTTGTACTGACATGTCTTGGCTTGTTTCTAAGACTCAGCAAAGCGTGTATTTGGGTGTAGGGGGGTGGCAAGATAGCTGAGCTCAACAGGGTGGTGCTAATTCTGCTGGGCTCTTTGCAGAGCTGGAAGGGGTCTTGGAGGTCTAGAGTCGACCCCACTCCTTACGAGTGAGGAAACCGACGTCTGGAAAGGGAAGGGTGTTTGTCCACAGTCACGACTCGGCTCCTGGTTTTGCACAAATGTGTAGGGTAGGCAAAGGGGCAACAGGAAAGGAGTCAAGAGAGGCAAAGGAGAGGAGCAGGTGGCCAAAAGCAAGCTTCCCTTTGTTTACCCTGGGTCTTCCCAGAAATCCTGCCCTCGGAGAGGAAGGGCCATCCTTGGGAGACCAGTGACCTGCAGGCTGAACGTCCGAGGCATGCAGTCTATGGGAAGACAAGCAGTGTTGTTCCCCGACCTGCCCCATGCCTCTAGAACAGTGCCGCCCACAGTAGGTGCTCAGTTGCTACTTCTTGAGGAAAACAAGCTCCTTTGCAGGTCTTTCCTGCCCAAAGATCAGGAGTGAGGGGAGGGAAAGAGGCCCACCTCCCATTTACCCAGGGCAGCTCTGAGGGCGTTTGTTCCTCAACTTGGGCTTCTAGATCCACCTTTGTTACCAAGAGGAACCCACTGAAAAGAACAACCATCTGGACCAATGCCTCCCACCCTGAGAGACTGTAAGTCCTGGGAGTAGGGGGGCAGAGTTATTACAGGACTCGCCAAACCTCATCTGTTGTTTGATAAATACTATTTCTGATATAAAACAAGCATGACCATCTCCCAAAAAAATGTAAATAGGGCTGGGATTACTAAATATAGATCCATTTTTAAAATTATTGAATCTGTAGTAACCTTTTGTCATTGTATGTCTGTGAGTATAAATACAAGTAGGTATTTTGTTATTTTATTGATATTAGAAAGGAATCAGCTGCTCACAATGTTTGGAAATCACTGCTCTGGACCCATGCCCTCATTTCACAGATGACACTTTAAAGATTGTTCCAGAGAAGGTGAGGGACCGGCCCAAAGTCACTCAGCCATTTGGTAGCAAAGCCGGCTATCACTACAGGCCATCACAGTCCTTTTCACTAGGTAACATTTCCCCAAAACCTTTGATCTGAAAGGTCAGCCCAGTTCGGCTTAATTTATTTCTGAAACAGAAACTATTAACTGTGTGGACTGTGTGCCAGGCCCTGCACCCTTCTCACGCATCATGGCCATTGTCCTCACACCAATGAGGCAGGTGCAATTATCCCTGTTTTATAAGTTAACGCACAAAAAAAGGGGTCCTGCAGGAGGAACATAGTTTGCACAAGTCCCCATGATCAGTAAGTTACAGACAGATTCAAGCTGCTTGACTCCAAAGCCCAGGCTCTCATGCACTTTGTTCCACACAATTTCAGGAGCTCACATTTTTGGAAACCACTGGGACCAATAGACACCAAACTCCAGGGCCCTGAAAGGCAGCCTCAGTATGGCCAGCTCCAACCCCATAGCCACACGGCAAGCAAGGAGGGGCAGGAGGCGTGGAGTCCCAGGGAGTCCTGTGAGGGCCATTTCTCAAGTGGACAACACAGACCCTCAAGCCCAGAACCACCGAGATTTCCTAAAACTCCATTTTCCAGGCCCTGCTCCTCAGCTATTCAGAGGATCTCTGGTGTGGAGCTGGGAGGTCTGCAATCATTACAAACACCCCAGCTTCTGATGAACACACCCAAGTTTGAGAACCGGAGGCCTGAGAGACCCCAGAGAGGGGCAAAAACAAAGGACCCCCAGAGAGCCAAGGTCAGCGTCCAGGCCAGCTCCCGCCCCAGGGGAGCCCAGGTGAGCCCCAGAGAGTGTGCCGGTGTCTCACACAGGGCCGCTCCCCGCCCCGCCTTCTGAAGCGGGGGAGCAGGGCAGCCTTTCATGTTTCTGGGCTTGCAGAGGGTTTGCGTCTGTTTGTTTAGAACAAAGCCTATACTTAACCGGCACAAGTGAAGCAGATTTTATAAATAGATGTGAGCCTGAATGGTTTTTATGATTAGCTTGTTTTCCACCACCATGCTTGACCGGTGTCTGTGCTCGACTAAGTAAATATTTCTATGGTGATAGTATACACAATACAATGGCCATTATTTAATGTTAATACAAGTACCATATGGGACGGCTTATCATTCTGGAGCCCCAAAGCATAATAAAAGCAGATAGGAATAGATAGGCCAGGGTGGGCCCCGTCCTACAGTAGGCTTGATAAAACATCTGCTCCTGCTAATGTTGGCCATGCGAGTATTTATGCAGTGATGGTCCTCTCGGGGATCTTTAGGACCAAATCAGATCACCAGCACTCTGTTTTTTCCTCTTACTCACTTGGCGACCTTGGATAAATCTCTATGTTAATTGTTTAAACATTCATGCCTCAATTTCCCAATTCTTAGGCCTCTGAACGCCTCTCCAGAGAGCAATGAAGGTTAAGGCCAGGTGGGATCTCGAGTTCTTTATTTAGAACAAAGCGGTGGAGAGTGGAGCTGCTAAATGAAGTCCTCATTATTTTAATCAGTCCAAGCTATCAAAGGGAGACAACCTTAGTACATTTTTCATTTGCAACAGGAGATCTGAACAAACGTGAAGTTTCCCAAGATGAGCCCAGGACCACCGAAGAACAGTCTCCCTGGAACACACGAGGCTGCTGACATTGGCAGGCGTACTTCCCGCCAGGGCAGGACCACTGTGACGATACAGGGCACAAAACTGAAAGTGATCTCCGTCAACAAAGGGCAAGTGAGGATGGCAGAGCTGCTAGTGAGGGGAGGGAGCATTTCACCTTTTCACAGATAACTCATTTCTCTAGTGTGCCTTCTGCATCTTAACCCGATAATAATACCCCGAGGCTCAGTGCAGCGGAATGTTCATAGTCTGTGTACAGATGATCTGCTTTCACCCTCGGATCCTGCCCTGAAGAGAGAACAATGCTCAGTTCTAGGCCTTAGTATGTACGAATGAAAAATATCCGGAATAGGCCTGGCATGTGTGTCCCAGTGGTTAGAGCGCCTGCCCTCACACTAAATGGTGCCGGGTTCGATTTCTGGTCAAGGGCACATACCTGGGTTGCAGAATCAATCCCCTGGCCCCGGTTGGGGCGTGTGCAGGAGGAAACCAATCGATGTGTCTCTCTCACATCCATGTCTCTCTGTCTCCCCCTCCTCCCTGCCTTACACTCTCTCTAAAAATCAATGTAAAAAACATCCTCAGTGAGAATTAAAAAACAATCAGGAATAAGAACTCTTAACATTTGTTTTACACTTTGCATCTACAAAGTATGTTCACATCTGTTATGTCCTCTGATGATCACAAACACAGAAGGTGGGCTCATTTCGAAAATGAGCAGGCGATCCCAAGGGGTTAAGATCTGTCCAAGTGCAGGGTTAAGCGAGTGCAGGCCTAAAACTCAAACCCAATGAAGACTCTTCTCATTGGTGGTTTAGAAACCAGAACAGGCCCAGGGAAGAGGAGCAGTCCTGCCTGAAAGGTCCGGTGGGCTCAGATGAACTCCAAGGTTAGGCTCGAGGGCCATTTCTCTTCCTGTGGAAGAGCCAGCCCGAGGCAATGGTGGCCTTTCGTGAGGACTCTGCCACCTTCCTGATTACTCTGGCAATCAGTCTGGCTGAAAATGGAGCATTAATCTGTCTCATTTACTATCAGAAAGGAAGTTAGACATAGGTGAGAGGAGAAGCTGCTTGACAAATGTTTAAGGAAAGAGATTTGAATTCCCAACTGTGTTATCTAGTGTAATAGGATTCTTTCCCATTGATTTACTGCAGTCACCGTAAATCTGGGAACAATATATATGTTCTTAAACATTTGGAATGGCCACTGGGGAAATTGTTGGTTAATACAATATATGGCACATGGGCTAAGAAGGGAATTATACACAGGCTGGGGGACACGTGACTACCAGCCGTTCTGAGGCCATGGCTCACAGGTGCTGGTGAAAATCGAGGGGGAGAAAGGAGGGTTCACATGTCCCAGGCAAAGCCATGTTCCAGCCCCTGCACTGAAGCCACTGACCCTCACGCCTCCTTCCAGAGCCCGGAACCAAAAGCATCACTCCATCTGCCTTGAGGAAACAGCCCACGCTGCTCAGGAGCAGAGGCTCCTTTATGTGGCTGTGGGAATCATGTGTGCACATGTGTTCACAGGCTTGTGGCCTGCACATTTAGTCACAGAAGGCAAAGGGAGGGGGCAGGAACAGTATAGGTTGATGCCCCGGCCGGTGTGGCTCAGTTGGTTGGGCATCGCCCCATGCACCAAGAGGTCATCGGTTCGATTCCCAATCAGGCACATGCCCAGGTTGCAGGCTCAGTCCCCGGTAGGGGGGTGCAGGAGGCAGCCAATTGATGGTTCTCTCGCATTGATGTTTCTCTCTCTCCCTCTCCTTTCCTCTCTCTTTGAAATCAATAAAAACAAATTTAAAAAAATTAAAAAACAATACAGGCTGAGTAGTGCAGGCCCATCTGACGCTGATTTCTGCTCTACTCTGCTCTCTTGCCTCAACTGCCCTGCAGATTTCTTATGACTGTGCATCTGTCTTGCACTGCCGGCTGGGAAAAGGCTGGTGAGGGGATGACTCTCTCGTGCCCACTACACGTTTCCCACAGTCTTTGCTAAAGCCATGGGGCCCTTCAGGGTTTAGAGTTACAACTTTCAGCAAGTATTCTTAGTCACACTCACATGAGCCGTAGTGAAACCGCACCAAGTCAGTCGTGATAATTCTTCACAAATCCGTGTGTCCAAACATTGATCCCAACTGAAGACCAACAGTGACCATAGCCAGTGCCATTTACTGAGCATTGAGCACATGGCAGACACTGTTCCAATGACTGTCCTTGTATTCACTGATTTAAGCTTCACAAAAATAGTAGGAAGTAAGTGTTATCATGATCCACTTTTGATAAATGGGGAAACTGAGACACGGAGAGGCTGAGAAACTTGCCAAGGTCACACAGCTAGCACTCAAACCTGGACCGTCAGGCCTCAGCATCTCTAAGCTCTGTCTCTTTTCAAGAAGCCACAAATGGTAAATGACAGAGTTAGGAGTCATTATGTCACACTAATCCTAGCATTACTAATTAAAGAAACAAAACACTCATTAAATAAGAACCAGCACTCCCTCTTTTATTTTTGTCTTTATTTTTATCTTTATTGTTGAAAATATTATAGATGTCCCCTTTTTACCCCCACTGATCCCCTCCACCCCACATCCACCCCACCCCAGGCCTTCCCCAGACCAATGTCTGTGTCCATGGGTTATGTTTATAAACATATAAGTTCTCTGATTAATCTTTTATAAATGGGGACATTTTAAAGTAAGAATTATGTTATGTTTGTATCTCGATATGGTTCCAGCCATAAGCTTAGGCATGACGGTCATATTTCAAAGGATTTTTGTGGAAGGACCTATGGGAAGCTGTGCAGTGGAGCAGGCTGCTGGGTCTGGGTCCTGCAGACGAAAATGACACTGCTGACCCAACGTGAGTTAGGCATTTGGTGACGAGTTGCCCCTGGCCATCCCACCCCCACCTTTCCTCCCCTGTTGACTATTGGGGGTGAAAGACATATGACCTGGGTCTATGGAGCAGCGTTTTATTTTCTTCTGCTCAAAACTAGAGAACCCAAATGAGGCAGCATGGCCTCCTTAACTCTGTGGTCTAACAGCGGAACCATCCTCCTGGCTCTCGAGAGGAGAGGGGAGAGGGGGGGAGGGGAGGGGAGGGGAGGGGAGGGGGGGGGAGGGGAGGGGAGGGGAGGGGAGGGGAGGGGAGGGGAGGGGAGGGGAGGGGAGGGGGGGAGGGGAGGGGGGGGAGGGGAGGGGGGAGGGGGGGAGGGGGGGAGGGGAGGGGGGAGGGGGGGAGGGGGAGGGAGAGGAGGGGGGAGGGGGGAGGGGGGAGGGGAGGGGAGGGAGGGGGAGGGGGGAGGGGAGGAGGGGAGGGGAGGGGAGGAGGGGAGGGGAGGGGGGGAGGGGGGAGGGGGGGAGGGGAGGGGAGGGGAGGGGAGGGGAGGGGAGGGGAGGGAGGGGAGGGGAGGGGAGGGGAGGGGAGGGGAGGGGAGGGGAGGGGAGGGGAGGGGAGGGGAGGGGACCTAGCAGAGCCTCTCAGGTGTGGGACACGGGCAAGGTGGTTTGGGGAACATTTGGAGAAAGACAGCAGCAGGTGAAGCCAGATGGAGAGGCAACTGTGAGGCAGCAACCTCTGTCTGGAACTCGTACAGTTCAGTGTTTTCACCCAGATTCTTTCTGCTCGCTTTTGAAAAATAGGAATACATCATTTTGAGAACTTTTTTCTCATAAGTGATAGTATTAATTTAACTCTCGACAATGTAAAATTAGCCTGGGACAGTACTATTCTAACCTGATTCTAAACCTTACATTTAAATATATATACATGCAGTGTTACAACAATCAGCTTTAGTGACCTGAGCAATGTTGACAGGCCTGATGAGTAAGTCACTCCCCCTAAATCCTTATTTTTTTAATAGCAAGTGCTCTTAAGTTATTAGGAAGATGTGTGTCATGTCATTTTAAACTATAGCCATGCTTCCACTTAAATTAGAAAGCAAAAGGCCCACTTATACACTGCTAGCAGGAAAATAAATCCCATGAACTTCCCAAAGGACAAATTAACAGAAGCCTTAGCAGCGCATGTAACCAAGAATCAAAGGGCAGAAACCCTGTAAGTCTGACTACACATAATATGTGTGATACATAAATATAATGAAACAATATAGAGCCACGAAGAACAGAGATTATTTAAATAACATAAAAACATTGCCTGCTATATTGTGCAGTAAAATGGCAAGTCACAAAAGAACAGGTATAATGTTAGCCCACTTTTCAAACATGGAAAATGTCCATGTGGTGATGTATGTGTGGCACGTGTTGTGATGCTGGTAAAGAAAGACAAGCTCCAAAGCCTGTATCTTAAATATAGGCTGAAACAGCACTTGATTGCTTGGTGGTAGGACTGTGTGGCTTTTGGTTTTGTCTCTTTGCTTGTTTACATTTTATAAGTGTTTAACAATAAAATAAAACGGAGTAGCTACAGAGTGATATTCAGAATTATATTTTGATGTCTCTACTGCACCCCTTGGTGTTGCTCTAAAGCTGGTTGTATTTACCACCATAATTAATTCTACACATTTTGCCCCCACTCATCTCAAATTGACAATTCTTATCCTGTCAAGGCCTTTTAATAAAGATGGTTGCTATCTGACCTGCCAAGTCACTTAAGTTATTTCTTCTGTTGTTTTTTATCATTAAGATTCATAAATTAATACTTGTCATTGGCATTTATGACTCTTTTTTTGTTTTTCCAAGCTTCATTAAATCATTAATTGGTCTATCTTTGCAGTCTGTTTTCCCACGTCCTGAGCCATGAGATTTCAGTTTATCTGCAGTGTCTTCAAGCTGTCTCTCCTCAAAGGAACATACTGACTCAATGCAGCGATAATTTCTCGAGTAGCAACAACGTGCAGAACATGACACCAGGGAGAGAGGGGATGGCACCAACGAACCGGACCGAGCAGCTCAGCGTCCGGGGATGGAGAAAACACAGGCATTCAGCAACCCCAAAGCAACAATTTCAAAAGCAACAGACCAACACCCACCCCAGCTCCGGGATCCACACTGCACCTCCACTAGCTCCTTACAAAATGCTGTGTCCTTGTTACAATATCACAAGTTGGAACTATCACAAAATAGGAAATGTGGTATTACACATCGTAATAGATATCAGGGGTCAGAACTCAGGAATGTGGTTGTATTTTGATGTTGATTTCTTAACTAAAATCCAACCCACTCACTAGGGAAGCAAACTAGATAATGTATCTGTGTCACCCACATTCACGGGCTTATCACCAAATAGATGCCCTTACCAATTCTAGAGGCATAAACATTGTGTTTCGTTTGCAAATGAGGGAACTGGAGCCGAGAGAGGAGATGCATTTGTCTTCTCTCCCCAGAAGCCCACTGTGAAGTCCAGGTTAGTTCACAGCATTGCTGATTAAGGGGCAGGGTCCAGATCCTTCCTATATTTTTCCAGCTGCAGGACGCCCTCCACTACAGTCAAAATTCAGGGCTTGAGACTGGGTGTGGGATGGGCTCTGGACGCAGCGCGAACTCCAACTGCTGCTGCACCGTTGAGTAGATGAGAGGACTCGGCTCAGTGCTTGTCACCAGCGTCTCTCTCTGCCTCTTACATTTGCAGTGATGATCAGTATCTTGTTACCTCAGACACTGTCAGGCCTGGCATCTCTGTTTATCTACAGAGAACGTGGCGGTTTCTGAAAACAGGTGTGGCCTGGTTGAACAGAGCGTAGCCACAAGTTTTTTCAGAAGTTGCTTTGACTCTGGCGGCTTTTACCAACTTTCCAAATGTCACTCAGTCTCTCTCCGGGGCTATTTTTCAAAGTTGCTGGTAAGCTAGTCTCTTACCTGTTTTTACTTTATATTTTAAGAGATGCAACGCTAGATAGACGAAAAGCTTATTGAAGCAAAAACTACGCGAAGTGACAATTGTGTTAGTGTGGCCTATACATTAACGACAGACCCTGGTCCTCTCCCCTGGTGGTGTGACTTGGGACGTAAATTGTATGAAGAACAGTTCTCACTGAGTAAACTCCAGTGGTTCCAGGGCTGAGGGAGCTGATGCCATCACAGGCCACCATACACATAGCCTCACTGGTGTAGAGCTTGTGATCAGCAAAGCTACTGGAAATATGTTAATATTCAGTCAGGTCAAGCAGAAAAAACAGACTCCATTCAGCTATGAACATTTCACTAAAAAAAAAAAATTATGTCCACACAAAAAGCCACTTAGAGAGAGGCCTGAAAACCACTGACTATGGAAAGAGTGGGAGATGCTGAGTATATTTTCCTTGCAAAGAGACTTTCCTTTAAGAAAGTTCGAGAGGGCTGAGTTCATTAAGGCACTGGAAAGAACTAGGTCAGAATGGTGGACTTAGTTTAAAAGGAGGCAGAATTCAATTCTATGGAGGCAAGGCCTTCTAACAAGAGGAGTAACATCATCTAATGACAGTGGAATGGCTGCCTCAAGACATGAAAACTCCCATCCCGGGAGCAAATGCCTGGTACCTGTTTGTCAGGTGCTATGGGAGGACTCCTGTCCCAGGAGGGAGATTGGATCAGACCTCGAGGGTCCTCTCCAGATGCATGATGCTATCTATCTAATTAATTGCCAGTCATAGTCTTAGGTGTTGTCCCGGGCTCTCATTTCTGTGTCATTGATATTTGGACTCACTTCTCCTTAACTGTTGGATAATCCAGTGGATTCCCATCTTTAGATCAGCAGTCAGCAGGAGTAGTGATGGAGAATCGATAAATTCCAGGGCTTTCAGTCTGATTAATTAGTGATTTAGGAAGATCCAGGAGACCATAGCCAGTCAGAGTTGAGTGTTAATACCATGTGGAGTCAGCCAGGGGCCATGTGGATTTGCCTCCTCTAAGGAAACATAATTTTCATTTATTTCTGGGTGTCTGAGTTAGGGGGTGTTTTGCTCTTTAGTTGGCCCGGAGTTCCAAAATGCATCATAACAAACATGTGGGTGACCAATCGCCTTCTGTCTCCCTTGCAAGTGGGAGTTATAAGCATCCAATCTGCAGTCAAGTTTGCTCCCAGCTCAGTCCCCTGTGAGCTGCGTGGCCTTGCACATGCTGTTTCATGTCCTGAGCCTATGTTTTCCCATGTCTGAAATGGAGTGAGCACTACTTTACAAGTTCAGAGGAATCAGGTGAGAAAATACACATGATAGTACATTACATGCTTTGAAGCACCTTTCAAAACTTAGCTACAGTTATTCAGGAACTTCTGGGTTGTATTTAGCAAGGTTAACTTCAAAGGTAAACCTGGGAATTCACAAGGAATGGAGATTCTCTCTAATATCAAGCCCCATGCTCCAATTATTTGTGGTTATTAATTATGAGGACTTATCCCATCAATATTTCCACTCTAAGTTGAAAATGTGCCCCGAGAGTCTACAAAGCCAATAGATAAAGAGCCACATCCCCAACAGAGGAGCTAAAACACTCCAGCATTTAACAGAGCTTCTCATGTGTTTGTGGAAATTAAACTGTGTAACCAGGCTACATCAATAATCCCTGCTGATAAATATTTTGTTGCTACAGTCAGCCTTTCGCTGCATGACCTTGGGTCTGTATTTTTTGTTTTCTTTAAGCACAATCGTAGAAGATAAGTAGCCACAAAGCCTCGCTCTATTTTCAAAGGTGCAGTAAAATGTTACACTTCTCAATTGTGGCAACGAGACACACCCTGAAAAGAGAGAGCGTTACACCTCCACAAGAAAACAGAGAAACCAAGATATCTTGTCACAGCTTTACATACCAAGAAAAACCTGCCTTAACCCTGAAAGCCATCTTAGAGTTGAACAGGACCGTACCATGGCAAAACCAAGAAGCCAATTCCTCATCTACTTTCCTCCCTTTTTCCAAATAGACACCTGAGATGTTGAGCTACTTCACAGGAGAGTTTCTCCCTGGGGCCTCCCACCTCCACCTGCTTTCAGTACTTCAGGCCCCAATACCTCCTGACATCAGCTTCATCACCAAGAGCCCCTCTGTGGTCTCTTCTCTTAGGGTACAATTCTCTAGTGACAAGAAGTAGTTCCATCATACCATCCAAGCTCATTGACCTTGACTATGATGTCCATTTTAGGGGCCTGTTCTGTGTGTAAAAGTGAACTTCTGGAGACACGGTCTTATGTGCAAGGGATGATTTTAGCTGCAGAAATTTCATACACAGTGGCAAGCTGGAAGAAAAGATTAAGTGCTGACGAAACTCTAAGGACCTATAAAGTCACCCACACAGAAGGCTGCCTACCTCGCCCAGGCCGGAATTCAGGGCTGTGAGAAAGAACAGCCTCTAACTCTTCTACAAGTTCCTGAGATGGTGGTTCATTCAGGGAAATAAGGTCATGCTTTTATGCCCACACGTTCACCCCAGATCTCCAACCTATAGAGTCCATTGAAGGCTAGGTGATCAGGCCTTTATGAACAAAAGTAGAAAATAACATCTTGGCTCACAAATGCTCTCATCTCCAACCCTAGCTCTATCTCTTTCTATCTCTCTTCATATCTATTAAACACTTGCAATGCTACTGATATATGACCATGGCAACTGAAAACTGGGCTTAAATTGAGCACTAAATGGATGCAGTTGGGCATTCAACCACCCATTAATTAAATTTCAGTCAATTGAGCATGTACTCCACAAATGCTTTTTGAGCATTTGCTGTATGCCAGGTGCTATGCTGGTACTGGGGATAGAGAAAGAACATGGTGTGGTCTCTGCCTTCCAGAAGCTTACAGTCTATTAACAGACACACATGAACAGTAAATTAAGATATGGTTGTAACAAACTCAGAGTCATAGGAACTTGGATCAGGGGCACCTATGACGGTCTCACAGGGTCAGGAACGGCGTCACAGAAGACGTGGTATCTGAGTTGAACCCTGAAAGGAGCAGAATGAGGCAGCCTGTGAAGCTTGCATGCTTGGGGGTGACTTCAACCTAAAAGTAGAAGAGCTCAGAGTATATAAGAGGAACACTGAGTTTTTCAGTATGACCTGGCGCAGAGTAGGAGAGGGAGAATTGAAAGATGAATTTGGAGAAAGAATCATGCGGAAGATCATATTGGGTCTTACGTGCCGTTGGTATCATTTACAACCATAAGGCAGGCTGGGTAGAACTGGTCTGAGGGTACTTACTACTGAAATGACGGTCATGGAATTATAATGTTAGAAGGATGTTAGAGGTAACTTAGGTAGCACTCACCCCCAGTGAGTAAGTAACCTGCATAACATCTAGACAGGTCCCCAAGCAACCTCCCGAGTGAATACCTCCACTGAGGAGGACTCCACTACTCGGCAGAGCAGCCCTCTCCCTCTGTGACCAAGATCCTGTGATGTTTTCCATCTTTTTTTCTTTCTTTTAAATATATCTTTATTGATTTCAGAGAGAGGAAGGGAGAGGGAGAGAGAGAGATAGAAACATCGATGCTGAGAGAGTCATTGATCGGCTGCCTCCTACACACCCCCCTACTGAGGATGGAGCCTGCAACCCGGGCATGTGCCCTGACCGGGAATTGAACCAGGATCTCCTGGATCCTAGGTCAATGCTCAACCGCTGAGTCACGCCTGGCCAGGCTCCATCTTTCCTTAAAAAAAGATAATTTGATGGTCCCTGACCTCAAGGGATTTACATCTTAATCAATGTGTGAACAGTCCATTAATTGCTAGATAAAATTATCTAGAAATAATCGCATCAATAATAATATAGCAGACTAAGCTGCAGCATCACCAGGAGTCCAGAATTCTGGATTAATGTTTTTCTTATTCCTGTGACTTGAGATTCAGCAAAGGACAAGACAAGTCTCTGCCACCAAAGAGATTGTGGTGTAAAGGCAAACACATACAGGTAATCACTGCACACCTATTAGAATGGCCAAAATCCATAACACCGACAATATCAAATGCTGACAGAGATGTGGAGTGAAAGGAACTCATTCACTCATTGCTGGTAGGAACATAGACTAGCACAGCCACTTTGGAAGACAGTTTGGCAGTGTCTTACATACACTTTCTATGTGATTCAACAATTGTGCACCTTGGTATTTGCCCCCAAAGAGCTGAAAATGTATGTCCACACAAAAACATGAACATAGATGGTTATAGAAACTTTGTTCATAATTATCAAAATGTGGAAGTAGGAAGGTTGTCCTTCAGTAGGTGAATGAATAGTACACTGTGATGCATCAGATAATAAAACATTACTCAGTGCTAAAAATAAATGAACCATCAATACATGAAAAGACATGGAGGACACTTCAATGGGTATTGCTAAGTCAAAGGAGTTAATCTGAAAAGGCTACATAGTTGCTGGTTCTAACTACAGTAGAGTAGTCCCTCGTTACCCCCCATCTCATTGTCTGCGATTTCAGTTACCTGTGGTCAACCACTGTCTAAAAGTATTAAGTGAAAAGTTCCAGACATAAATAAGTCAAAAGTTTTAAATTGCACACCATTCTGAGTAGGGTGATAAAACCTCACATGACCCTGCTCCCTCTCACCCAGGACATGAATTATTCCTTTGTCCCGAGTCTCCACACTTATAGACGCCCCATGCTCCTTAGTCACTGTAGCCAACTTGATGGTCAGATTGGCTGTAGGCATATCAGTGTTTGTGTCCAAGTGACCCTTATTGTATACTTAATAATGGCCCTAAAGCACAAGAGTACCAATGCTGGCAATTCGGATCTGCCAGAGAGAAGCCATAAAATGCTTTCTTTAAGTAAAAAGGTGAATATTCTCAGGCTGATAAGGAAAAAGAATATTGAATGCTGAGGCTGCTAAGATCTACAGTAAGAACGAATCTTCTATCTGTGAAATTGTGGAGAAAAGAAACGCAAGCTGGTTTTGCTGTCGCAGTGCAAAAGTTAGAGCCACAGTGTTGATAAGTGCTGAGTTAAGGTGAAAAAGGCATTAAATTGTGGGTGGAAAACATGAACAGAAAACATGTTTTCACTGATGTCAACACAGCATGCCAGAAATCATTGAGCCTATACAAAGACTTCAAGAGGTCCCCTGAGACAACGGCCCATATTTACATAACTTTTATTACAGTATTGTTATAATTGTTCTATGTATTGTTAGTTATTATTGTTAATCTCTTACTGTGTCTAATTTATAGAGTAAACTCTATCATAGACATGTATGTATAGGAAAATCGTAGTGTATACAGAGTTAGGTACACTTTGGGGTTTCAGGCATCCACTGGGGATCTTGGAATGTATCCCCCATGGATACATACAGAGGATTCCTGCATGTGACGCTCTTGAAAAGGCAAAACTATGGGGACACTAAAAAGACCAGTGGTTGTCAGGGGCTAAGGAGAGTGAGGGATAAATAAAAAAGCAGAGAGAATTTTTAGGGCACTGAAACTACTCTGGTACTATAAAGATGGATACATGTCATTACACATTTGTTCACATTCATAGGAGGTACCACACCAAGAGTGAGCCCATAATGTGAACTATAGACTTCTGTTAATAATGACGTGTCAATTTAGGTTCATTAATTTGAAAAAAATGCACCACTCTGGTGGGAGACGTTGGTAATGGGGGAGGCTACGCATGTGTGGGGCAGGGCTATGCAGGGAAATCTCTCTACTTTACTCTCAATTTTACTGTGGATCTAAAACTGGTCTAAAACAATAAAGTTTTTTAAAACATCTATAAGTAAACAGGTAAGGGCAAAATGCACTCCATGTGCCTGAAAATGCGGTTGCCTATTAACCCTGGCCTTCTAGAGATAGAGGCAGAAAGCGAGTTTCATTCAGAAATGCTGGGCAGTGTCTGTGAGGGGTGACTGAGGGGAAGCCGGGGGTGGGGGTAGAAAGGAGGTTGAGCTACAGAACACGTGAAGGTGAGTTGCACAGAAACTGGGTCATCTCAGCAAACCTGCTGACCAGGACCTAGCTGCCGCTGCGCCTCTTCCAAGCGAGGTCGGAGATCACACAATTTGAGGACAGAGAGGCTCCTGCTGGAGATTTTACTTTGAATGCCTATTGATAGGAACCATGTGGTGTCTTTTATGAAGTCAATCACCCTGTATTATTAATGGGTGTCTTTATGCTTTAAGTCTGTTTAAATAGAGTGAGTTCTTTTATAATAAGGATATTCTCTGCAAATGATACCCAAGCTATGGAGGCGGGGACGATCCTTTAACATAGACACCATGACAGCCAGGACAGGAAGATTATTTTTTAAATATATCTTTATTGATTTCAGGGAGAAGAAGGGAGAGGGGGAGAGAGAGATAGAAACATCAATAATGAGGCAGTCATTGGGGATCGAGCCCAAAACCCAGGCGTGTGCCTTGACCCGGAATCGAACCGCAATCTCCTGGATCCTAGGTTGATGCTCAACTGCTGAGCCACACCGGCCGGGCTGGGAAAGGAAGATTTTTGAAACAAATGGTCCTTTAAGAGCGTATCACATCTCATCCCATAGCAAGCTGCTCATAGATCCCATTCAACACCTCCATTTATTTTCATTTGGGGTATAAATTATGTGCCCACCCTCTCCTCAATGTCCATAATTCTTTTTTTGGCTTTATATGACCAGGTCTATGTGATCAAAATTAAAAGGAGGTTTGAATCTTTTAAATCCGTTCTTCTGCATCAAGGGAAGCAGATGTTTAGAAACATCAGTACCTCAATTTGTGCCACATATAGCAGGGATCCCATAGCAAGGATCCCTTCTCTTCTCAAAGGATCCATTTCTTCCACCCTAGTGTTTCAGAACTGTCGCTGTGTGACATGAAGTGTTGAATCCAGTGTTGCCAGCCCCCAGAGTTGTTGCAGAGCTCTCTAGCTTCATGGGCCCCTACTACCTTGTATTTGTTTCCCATAGATGCTATAAAAATTAGTGATTAAAACAAGACACATTTCATTTCTTATAACTGCAAAGGTGTGAGATCCTAAAATCAATGTGTTGACAGGGCTGTGTTGTGACCACAGACTGTAGGGGAGAATCCATTTCCTTTCCTCTTCCAGGTTCTAGGAGTCACCTGCATTCGTTGGTCTGTGGCCTTTTCTTTAATCTTCAAAGCCAACAGTGCAGCATCTTTAAATCTCATTGTCTCTCTCTCTCCATTTTATTAGCCAAATGGTAAAAACATACACTTTGTGCCCTCCAGCCATAATATAATCATTCTGGAGGGCAATAGATAACCTCTGACTCTCTTATGTTTAGCATCATTCAATGGCTTGATAGAGTTTTCTCCAATGTCAGCTTCTCCTTGCATCAACAGGCATTTGAAGAACTCTGCATGCAGACCCCAGGATTCTTGCACATGTTCCTGAAAATTGGTCACACTACAAACTTCGTAGACTGTTATTTCTGTCCCAGCCCATCAAGCAGTCCATTGGTAATCAAGAAACATGCATTAAGTTCCTATTTTTGTGCCAGGTACTCTGCAGGGGATATAATGATGAATAATACAGGTGTTCCCTCGTTATCAATAAAAAGTACCAAATGCAAATGGAATAACAAGCAGTGAAGCACAGCTGTTTATTTGGCATAGCTTAATAAGCAGGCCGCAAAATATACATAATGCAAAGGGGTAAAGGCTGGAATCTCTCTGTTGAATAAAACTCTACTGTACTAGTTGTTCAATGAGGATAGCTGAGAATGAAAAGACCAAGACCCTGCATTCAGAAAGTCTGAGGCGTACCTGGGTGGACAGAATGTTCCACATCAAATAATATGAGAAAAAGGTGTCAGTTATAACATACGTCAAAGCAGGAAGAAAGGCACAGAAGGAAGACAGAGGGAGGGAGCGGTTGTGGAAAGACGGGTTAGAGCAGCAACGGAAAAAAGATGAAGAGCTCTGACGCAGGGACAAAGGGAGGTTTGGGCCTGCGACAGAGTTTTCAGCATGAGGGAAAAGTCCTGACAGGAGGAAGAAACTAATCTGCAGAGCGCCTCCACATGGTACTGACAAATCTAGATGCAAGTTCCTATACAATATCATTGTTGAGTGTGGTTTCAAAATGTGTGATCCTTTGAGAGGAGGGACTTTGTCTTACTTACTGCTCTAGCAATAGCACCCAAAGTAGTGCCTGGCACACAGAGGACAATCAGAAAATATTGGTGGGGTGAATAAGTGAATTTGCGACTAAACATAGAGATGAAGCGATCAGTAAGGAACTGAACTCTAGACCAAGGATGGGAATCACGGACCTGGCTCTCCCTTCTAAACCCTGAAAGCAGACTATCTATCATCACCTGTCTTTGTGTGTCTAGGGAGCCAAAGAAACCGAGGCCAGAGGTGGGGCCTTAAGTCACCGACACAGCTCGTGCTGCGGGTCTGGACAGGAACAGGAGCTTAAGGCTCTTTCTATTACATGCATCCTGCAGAAGTTCCTACGGGCCTAGTGTGAGTCCCACAAAAAGAAAAACAGATAAAGAAAAGGGACTATTTCTAGGAGCTCTTGTGTTTGCAACAGCCCATCTTTCTCTCTTTCAAGTGACCTGTTGCTTCCCACTGTTCTTTGAGTAATAAACCCACTACCCCAGGACCGAGAGCCCTGGCAGGACCAAGCTCTTAGCTGATGGAAGAAAAGCCTGCAGGCGGGAGAACTGACAGGGTGAAGTGTGTTAGACTAAATATTGGCTTCCAATGAAGTCCCAAAGCAATTAATAGCCACACTCTTTGTGTAAACAGCTTTTCTCTCTTTCCTCCACTTCGTCTCAGCAGGTCTTTCAATACCATATTCTGCCCAGAGTCCCCAGGAGAACTGCCCTCAGCTTTTCTCCGTTTGGCCCTGAGAACTGGGGAATTGCTATTAGCCACCGTCACAGTCACCGGAGGCTCTTAATATGGATTTTTGTGAATATAGTAAATCACAGCTGTTCTTCCAAGAAATAATTTCCCATCTACCAGGCAAGGAACCTAAAGTGGAACAAAATGACAGTGACAGGACTAGAAATTTTGGCCCACTGTGTAGCTGTCCCCAGGAGTTTATACCTGAACACCTTCAGCTCTTTCCAATTCCACCCCGTCCTTCGGAGAAACCAAAATGGCCCTTGACTATTGAGAGCAATTCCCCAGCAAGGAGCAAAGAAAGAAAATAGAAATAAAATAAAGACTGGGACAAGAGGAGACAGAAGAGTAACTGTAATGGTGTGAACATAAAAAAGAACCGTGACTTCTCAGGTTCCACATCTCCAGGGGTGTCCCCCCTTCCTTGCCCAGCACGCCAAGCGAGGGCAACAAACACCACTTCGCGAGTGAGCCTTGGGGTGTGTCTCTCTGAGTGAAGTCTCAGGCCAGGGGGCCCTTTTTCTGAAACCAATGGGTGTGGAGGGGACGTGCTCCTCACGGTTGGTGGCAGAGAATCAGGTGAGAAGGCTAAGAGGAGGGCATACATGGGCACTCCTGCAGGAAGACCTACTTTCTGACAAAGTTGCTTAATCTCTTATCTCTAGATGAGGGATGAATGGTTAACGGAATGACTCTGCTTTAAAAAGGAGGTGGCTGCCCCAGCCGAAAATGGCTCCATCACAAAGCTAGCACTTGGCTCTGGCCTTGGCACGGCTGCCATGGTTTTCATCTCTTGGGTGGGCTGAGGTTGGAGGTTCAATCCTTACTCTCTGGTGAGGCCAGAAGTACCTCCTTGCTTTGATTTCATTGGTCCCCAGCCTCCCTTATGATAGGGCTATTAAAGGGGCTATAACTTTGACTCTCTTGGTTTGCCTACTTTGGGGGGATTTTCCAATAACTTCTAAGCATTTTTAATCAAAAATCAGTTATATGAAATTGTTTAATTAAAGTGCCTCCCAAGGAAAAGAGAGAGGCAAAATGAGGTCCTTGGCAGTCTGATGCATGTTAACTTTTAGTAGGTTTCTCTCTGCCCAAGGCTCTTTGTCAGGTGATGAATCTGTTTACCTAAACCCAGGGTTTTCTTCCCCATTGCCACATGTCCCTACAGGACCTTTAGAACAGCTCTTACTTTTGTATAGTAAAATGAGCATCATATAAGCCTAGGTTTCCAAATAAAACAGATAGCCTAGGAATTATTTTAATTAAAGCATATAAAACCAAGAGTTCAGGTCTCTCAGTGCAGAATGCTCTGTTTGAGGGTATTTGTCTCTGCGTGCCAGGGAAGGCCTAGGAAAGCCCAGGGAGATGCCTTGAGCACATCTGTCCCCAGGCTGTCCTCTTTGTATATTTAGCACGTGAGGTTCAGGGCTGGGCATCTGTCACCCACAGGAGATGATGGGTAATAGAGTGCAGGGAAGTTGCTAGGCTGAGGGACAACCTGGGAAGTAGGACTTCAAGGACACTCCGCAACTATTTCTATGGCCACAGTGACAGCCGACATCTACTCAACACCATTTCGGTTCAAAAGGCATACTCTCTTGTGAGGCTCAGTGGGGTAACTCACCGTGTGCTTACGGGGTAACGGGGGAAACAGAGGAGGGGAGCCGATAGCACGTGAGCTCCTGTGTCACACTGCCATGGTCCAAATCTCAGCTCTGGGTATTGACCAACTTGCACAACGCACATGACTCGAGGCAAGTCACCTGATATTTCTATGTCTTAGTTTGCTTTTGTATAAAGTGACAAAGATAATAGCTCCTATGCTGTAAGTTTATTCTGAAGTCACATATGAAGACCTGGTTAGAACAGAGTTAGCCATAGTTAGAGTTCAGTAAATTTTAGTTATCATTATAAATCATCTTCCCTTGTATAAGAGATGTTTTTTATCTAGATACTCAGTACTCTGCAGCATCATTCTCTGCTTATTTCCAATCAACAGGAAGTTTCAAGAGAAGTCTTCTAAACCCTTGCCCTCTGTCCTATTAGGCTCTAAAAATTACATTCACCCTTATCAAGTTTATAGGATGGATCAGGCCGAGCCATTGAATGTAACCTGTACAAACAGGATAGAGAAACAACCACAACTTTCCGGCCTTACATCTTGACCCTATTGGCCCAAACAAGTCATTTAAAAATGAGGAAACTAGTTAATAATTGCCTTCCGCCGTCTACTCACTTTCATTAAAAGAAAAAAAAAAAAAAAATAGGAAGCCATCATGAGCAGCATTGAAAGCCTCAAAGCAACTTAATTGATATATAAGGCTAAGGTGCGGATTCTAAATTGTCCAACATAATATGATCCCGAGCAGCCAAAACTCCCTTTTTCATCATCTTGAACCTTTCACTTGTTAGGCTGTTGTCTCATCTGTGTCTCATTCACGTTTCTATTTGCAGACGCCCTGTCCTTGAGGGCTCAGATCTGGACTGTCCCTCGCCAACGCCCGCTGAAGAGCCACAGCACCTAAGTGCTCATCTACTCTCTCATCACAAGGACCTGGCTGTCGGGGCTCTGGACTGAGGACAACCCCAGGTGCCCACCTGCCGGTCTCTGGCCAGCCCTCCAATCCCTTTGCTATACTGTCGTCGGCATGAACATATCAAAACAAAAATCTTGTCAAGTTACCCTTCTATGAAATCTTAACTATTTAAGAGAAACAACCTACCCTCACCGGCATCCACTGCTTTTAGAATAAAAGATTTTTTTTTTTTTTTATTGTGGACACTATTACAGATGAGAATAAAACACGTTTTTAACATGACCTAAAAGTCCCTATAGGTCCCAGCCTACATCTCAGCTTACTTTCGGCAGCCCTCTTGCCTACTCCAGCCAGACTGGCTGTAGTTTTCATTGTTAAATTCACAACCAAGGGGACTTAGCCATGGTCTTCCTTCCTCCAGGGCTCTTTCACCTCTACCTTTGGGCTCAGGGAGCTCAGGCATCATTTGGTCTCGTACAGGTCTGGTTTGTGTCCTTTTGTCATCTGAATTCACAGCGCGAACCTCAATTTTTAATTACATATTGACCATTACAAATATTAGGCAATACATTAATATTCTCTGTCTAGGATACAAGCCCCAGGAGAGTAGGGACTACCTGTTTTCGTCATTCTTACATCCCCAAACCCCCACATGCTTTGCCTATGCAAACTATTTATTGAATAAAAGAATTTTTGTCTTGATTTATTTAGTTTTATATATACGAAGCGTTTTGGTTAAAAAAGTTAAATCAGATTAACATAGATTTCATCATCAATCTCTTCATTTTGAAATGGAAGTCACCCAACACCGTGATTTTCCTGGAATACTACCAATGTGACAGTCTTTAACCAAACATTACCCTCTCGTGGAGACTTTGTCTGGCAACTATTTCTAAATGTCTGTCTAGTTTATTGTCTGTCTCCAACTATTAGAATGTTAGCTCCATGAGGGAGGAAATTTAGACTTTTTTCCCACAACTATATTCCCAGTGCCTAGAACAAAGCTTAGGACACATTAGAAATTCAAAAAATATTTGTCATCAAATACTGTATATCAACTCTTATGCTAATACCCTCTCAACATATGCCATAAGAAAAACAGAGAGCTTTCTCTGATGAGATGGGCTTTACTGGCTGGTGTGGTCCATACAGTAGTCACCTGCCACGTGTGGCTACTGAGCACGGAAATGGGGCAGGTCCAAACTGAGATGAGCTGTGAGTATAGCATTTACCCCGGATTTCAGAGCATTAGTACAAAAAAGAATGCAAAATATCTCATGAATAATTTTGTATTGGTTACAGGTTGAAATGATAGTATTTCAAATATAATAATTTAAATAAAATACATTATTAAAATAAAGTATACCTATTACTAGAAAATGTTAAATTAAACATATTGCTCACATTATGTTTCCATTGGAGAGTTCTGTTCCAAAATATACTATCTCAAAGTCTAAGGAAAAAAAAATACCTGGACTGGGAGGGGTGTTAGGATGCAAATCAAAATGTAAAGAGCCCAATCTCCTAATCCTCCTTAGGAGTTCATATTATTTGCATGTAAGGAATGAAGGCCTTAGAAAACGAATTCCCTTTACATGTGGTTTTAATGTCTTTATTTTCCAGACACAAAACAAAGGAATTTTGGTAGAACATAGAGTTGAGCTGGGGATCCTGAGCTCAGGGGATGGTGAAAGGATTGTTTATTTGCCCATAAACAATGACATACAATCATTATTCTGATTTTTTCACTTTGGCTGAATTCATTCGCAAGCGAGACTGACCCGATTTGTCTCAGTATGTATTATGCTTATATTTCAAAGCTGTATTCCTCCTGAAAAGATGCATGTAGGTTCTTTAGAGGTGGTATCTCCATTGTATAGTTTAAGCCATAAAGCTTATTTTCTCAAGGGCCACTCCTCTGAAAAGAGTTGATTAAATCAAAGAAGAAAACACCTGGGCAAGTTCATTAGCAAGCGTGGCATAAATGAATGTCCATGGAAGCGGTCTAAAGTCATACACTCAACACGTTTGTTAAGAGCTTTTTGCACTGGTCAGTAGCATTTTAAGATGATGATATGTTGAGCCTATCTTTGAGAAGGTTCTGGTTTAGTACAAAAGATAACACATAAATAGTTCATTTCATCATCATGTGATAAAGTCCCTGGTAAAGAGAAAAGCTGGGTGTGATAGGAGCACCCGCTAAACGGCACCAGACCCAGCGTGGTTAATGTGACTGGGGGGCGGGGGATGCTGGGAGAGGCACTCATGGAACCCTAAGGTACATCTCCAATTATAGGTCGATGCTGTCGATTGCTTAAGAGTCAGACGGTCCTTGTTTATCACCTCTGATGACACATATATTAGATTAGTTTGAAAGCGATCGCTTCCTCCTTATCAGGACTTTCACTATAACTGTCCCTGACGGTTTGTGATAGTAAGAAGTAAGAAGGTCAAGGGGATAAGACAGCTGTGATGAAGAGTTTCTGCTTTCCTTTACTTTCTAAGAAACTGTCTGCTGTCGAAAAAGAAATGGCATCTTTCCTCCTTCAGTCCAGTGGCACGGTTGGCTCCGGTCACTCAGCCAGCCATTCCTGCCTGTCTGTAGGGCGCCCCCAAGCGCTCTCTCCAAGCCTCTGAGCAAATCCAACACGACTTCTTCAGAAAGCCTCAGACCTGCCTATGGAGTTCCCCTCAGGCCATCCTGGCGGGGTGGAAAGGCCTTGCGTTTAGGTGAAAGCAGAGGCTGGGTTCCTCAAATGCCCAGTAGAGTGTCCAGACCTTGTCATGTGCATGTCTAGTATTAAAACCTCATGGAAATTCTTTCCATCAAGACACAGCCCAGAACCTGGCTGAAGACTTGAAATGTAAATAAATAAACTTCAGCTCCTACCCAAATAGTACATAATTAATTTTTTAAAGAGAGTCTACATAAAGACAGAGTAAACGGTTGGTTACCAGGGACTGCAGGGTGGAGAAATAGGAGCAATGCTGTTTAAGGTACAAACATGCAACCCGTAGACAAATAAGTCCCAGAGATCTAATGTAAATATAGAACAATATTGTGTTATAATCTTCAACCTTGTGAAGGCCTCGTTCTCACCAGGCACACAACAAAATAAATCATAATTATATGTGCTAGCTAGAGCTACAATGGCAATCATATTACAATATATAAATGTATCAAATCAACATGTATGCAGCAAATTAACATAATGCTATATGTCAAATATATTTTAATTTTTTAAAAAGGAGTTCAGCCCTAGCCGATTTTGTTCAGTGGTTAGAGCGTCAGACCTCTGACTGAGGGGTCCCAGGTTTGATTTCAGCCAAGGGCACGAACCTCAGTTGCAGGCTCGATCCCCAGACCCGGTAGGGCACGTGGAGGAGGCAACCAATCCATGTGTCTCTCTCACATTGATGTCTCTCTCTCTCCATCTCTCTCTCTCTTCCACGCTCTCTGAAAAGCAATGGAAAAAATATCCTCAAGTGAGGATTTTTAAAAAAAAGGAGATCAAAGTATTCTAAAGGTAATGATATTTTATAAATTAGGATTATCAAGAAGCAACAGGCCTAGAACCCTTTTCCCAATGTAAAATGACTTTACCTAAGTTAAAATTTCAGGCTATATCCTTGGTTTGTACCCAACATTTGACAGAGTTAAAATAACAATATTAACAATAATGATTACTATATTATTATTCTACATTTTCCATTAAGCCAGTGTTAAAGAGATAATTCATTATGTAGTTCAAGAAACATCCTGTATCTAAAATTTCATTTTAACTTAGAATCTGAAAACGAAAAAGAAAGATTTTTATCTGATAAAAAAGAACAACAACTATAACACACACGTTTCTTTAATTGCCTGGCCTGCCAGGAAGCACAGCTCATGTTCACAGAAAGCAAGGCGTCAGCCTGGGTCGGTGTTTCCCAAAGGTGCTCTGCAGGTCGCTGCAGAAAGATGCCTTTCAAAAACCGTGTTTAGCGGCCACAGTATGAGAAAAGAGATTTACAATTCTATCAGCACATAAAAATTCTAAGAGATGAAATAATAATATTTGAATTCGTTTTTCCAGCCTCTCCTAAATTTGTCTGATTATAGGATTCTGTCTTTGTTGTTATCCGCCAGCACATGAAGTTAGCAAAGGCTGACCTAATGTTTTCTCTTTCCCCCTTGCAGAGGTATTTTTTCCTACCCCTCTGCCTCCCTTTACACATGTCCTGTAAGTCACGGAGAATGCATGCACTGTGAGCGAGTGTGGGTCTGTGCTTACCTGTGTATATGCGTATGCACACACACTTCTACAGAAAGGTACGACGTCTGCTGTCACTTTCTGTCTCTACAGCTAGCCTGTATTTATATACGATGGTGCGTGTATTTCTTCGATCGGCGGTCTCTATTCCAGATCGGCCGGCCTAGCTGCCGATTCTCAGGCTGTTCCTGGCAGGATCTGCACAGAACGAGAGCCTTCTAGGGAAAACCCAGAGCCCTTCAGGAAGTGGTCGCGATGATGTGATGTAGTAGCTGGTGAGTTTCCTTCTGAGTCAGGCTGCCACAAGGGGGTCCCCAGGAATTGATGTAAAGATGCTAGTGCTGAGGTCACGACCGGCTCTGCCTTTGTTAAGGGCCCTCTAGGGCTTTTCCCAAGGCAGAGATTAATCGAATCCAAACCAGATTTCAGTCCGGGCCCTCCCCTCCCTCAGAATTGCCCTTGCTTCCCTGCTCTCACACTTCCGTGGAATATCCTGGGTTGCCCGGTTTTGGTTTCACATGTTTCCATCACGAAAGGCACATCCCTGCGCTTCATCCAAAGCAGCGTTACAAAGATGTCCCCTGGGTTCATTTCACATTCCCTCCCAAAGCTCCTTCATGAGAAGACTGGGCTGAAAGGAAGCTGAAGAATACCATATGCCTGGGCAGCAGAATCAGGCCGCCTCCCAGTTTATAGACCTTTAAGCTCTGCTCCCCTTTACCCGGTCTCACTGTATACGCAGAGGCTCAGTTCTGTGGGGCTATGTTGGCTGCTTCCTGCAGAAAAAGATGTCCATGCTGCTTTCTAAGGACCTAATGCTGCCCTGAAAGGATCCGAGAACGCCTACCGTTGAGTCACAACCACACTTAAATCGTGCAAAAATCATTTGCAATTCGAAATGACCATCGCTCTCAAGTGTACTTGCTGCGCGTGTTTCACCATCTTGCGTGTGTCTTAGGGTAGAGGGTCCATTGGCCGGTCTCTGCATCTTCATTGTCTGGTACAGTCCAGGTGCATACTGAGTTCTTAATAAACATATGTTGGGTAAATGAAGAAATAAAACTAGCGCTAGTGACTTGGGAAACTACAACAGATTCATTCGCTTGAGGAAGCAAAACCAGGTCATGGAAAGATCTGGGTAACTCACTGTCGTATCAGGAAATGCCTCCTGGACTCTAACATGCAGACTGTCCAGTGCAGCCCAGTGCATTTATTCTGAGTCTGTGCTCAGTGACCATGGAAGGCAGATGTCGTCTGTCCCAATGGACCCTGTGTTCTGACGGTGCCGGGCAAATAAGAGATACAGAAAATATCTGGTCATGTTCCCCTCTGAGCTCTCCTCTGTTGCTGAGTCTGCTTCTAAGATGTCAGAAACAGGGGCCTATTTCTCCTGTGTCCACCACTCTCAGGAAAGTTCTCACCTCGAGAACAAATTTACATCCTAGAGCTTCTCTCTAGAACCTTCCAGGTAATTATCAAACCATCCATGCTCTCAGTATTCTTTGAAAGATGGAAACAATGAGGCCCAGGGAAGGCAGAGACTTAGGACAGGCTCCCATTCAAACTGTCCAGGATTCACACGCAGACCCTCAGGCCAAGGCCACCTTTCCCTCTACACCCAGCATGGCTCCCAGGACTAAATCTACCATTTGAAAAAAAAAAAAATCAATGTTTCTAAACTCTCAGCCCAATGAACCAGAATCTGCTGGAGTGTTTATTAAAAGATTATATTTTAGTGGGAAAATTGGTGAAATAGGAATAAAGCCTGTAGTTTAGCAAACAGTGATGTGCCATGGTTATGTAGCAAATTAACCTTAGGTGTCTCGATATACACCCAAAATAGCTGAAAGCAGAGACTCAGACAGATACTTGTACACCATGTTCGCAACAGCACTGTCCACATGGCCAAAAGGTGGGAACAACCCAAGCGCCCACTAATGAGACAGTGAATTAACAAAATGTAGTATATGTGTATATAAATTATACAAATGGATTATTACTCAGCCTTAAGAAGGAAAAAGATTCTGACACATGGTGCAATGTGTATGAACCTTGGGGCATTATGCTAATTAAAACGAGCCACAAAAGACAAATGTCATATGATTGCACTTAGGTAAGATAAGCGGAGTAAAGACACTCACAGAGGCTGAAAGTGGAGTGGTGGGCGGCATGCAGGGCCCGGTGGGAGGGGGAATGGGGAGTTGATGTTTAATGGGTACCTTTCAGTTTGGGGTAATGAAAATGCTCTGGAGACCGAGGGTGGTGATGGTTGTACAACCACATGAATACATTTAATGACACAGAATTGTACACTTAAAACTGGTTAAATGGCGAGTTTTATGTTGTGTATATTTTACCCCAAACTTAAAAAAAAATCAATTAGCATTAGGGGGAATAAAATAAAGGGTATCCTGAGTTCTAAATACTATTTTTGAAACTCTTTGGTAAATCTAAAATAATCCACCCCCCCCCCAAAAAAACAAGTTTATTTAAAAAAATAAAAACACTATTGGGCACTTTCATGAACAGCAATAGCAACAGAGATGTTTTTGGCCCCCACACTGCACCATAGCAGCACCTCTGGAGTTGCGGGGGAGGAGTGTAAAAAGCCTCATTTTTAGTAAGTTCTCAAATGTAAAAACAACAATTTTTATAGACATTCCTAATAAGAGTTTTACAAGTTATCGTTCTTCTTCCTGCCTCTTTCAGTCAGTGGTGAACAAAACTTTTGCTAGAATTCCTGGGTGGCCAACTGCTCCTGAGAACGTAGCTTTGCCCCATGTGCTCAGATTAGGCTCTGAGCTCCACATGGGCCCCTGGGGTTGCATGTAACCCTGCAGCTGCCAAGTGCCCGCCCCCCTCCTGGGGTCCCTTCTCCACGGCTCCTGCTTTCCCCCCACCTCCACCCCAACCCTGTATGAAAGCCTCCATTCCCGAGAAACTTAGGAACCATGGATTGATTGGGTCATGACCAAGCTCAGTCCTCTCTCTCCCCTTGCCCACTTCCAGCGACCCTTTCAGCAGGGGTCAGAGCCAGATTTGTAACTGGATACAAGAACAACAGGCAGGAAAGGGGGACTGGAGCATCAACCCCTGCCTGCCTGACTGCTTTAAAGCCTCTTGTTCAATAAAAATAAAGAAAGAACCTGAGCATGTTAGGCTGGAGCTCTGAGGCCAGAGAGCAGGTCCTGTGTTCTCCCTGAAAGCCAGGTCCCCCTCACTTCTCAGGGCCTCAGTTTACCTTTTGTAAAACAGCAGAGTTAGAAAAGAGAGACTCTGGCCGGGCAAAGTGGCTCAGGGCTCGGTTGGTTGAGCGTTGTTCTGTGCCCGAAAGGCTGCTGGTTGGGTTCCCAAGGCAGCTGATCATAACCGACGGATGTTTCTCTCTCACATGGATGTTTCTCTTCACCCCCCTCACCTCTCTCTATACATGTTCTCAGGTGAGGATTTTAAAATAAAACAACTCAGGAAAAGAGAGACTCTGAGGACTTCTCCAGCTCTAAGGTGCTGTGATTGAGTAAAACAAGACCACCCTGACCTAAAACATTTGAAGGGCTGCTGCACGTTTTATGAGGCTTGCACGTTTCATAGCTCAAAGTTTTTGACTGAAGATCTGGCACTAGGGTGACTCAAAAAACTTCTGAGAGCAAGAAGATCAAAAACATAGTCAACGTTTCCAACTCCTCTGAACAGGAGGAGTATTGAGAGGAAAGTGGCATCTGAGAGACAGAAGTAACTCTCTTTTTTGTCATATGTATGTGTCTGAGTTACTACGGCTTATTATGTATTGAAAAGAAAAGGCACCTCCGGCAGAAGCAAGTTAGGTGTTCAGAGAAGGGGAGGGCGTATTTATGCCCCATGCTCCCTTCTCCCTTGTTTCCTGACCAGTCTTTTGTGACTTTTTTCCCAAGCAGAAACTCCTCTGAAGAATCTGACCTCGATTCAGATGCTCCAGAATTTGGAACATTAGAATCTGGGAGTCTGGGATTTGGAGGCAGCACATTTGCTCCTCGCAGTTGGAAGTGTGAGCGCTTAATAAAGTGTAGGAGCTATTGAGCCAGCGGTGAGAAACACTGCCTCAAAGCCTCTCTGAGCAGCATAGAGTTAGCACCTTTAGGCCAGCCTAGAAAGAGGGAAACAGGCCAACTGTGAGCTGACCCAGGCTGGCCAATGGAGAGAGAGACAGAGGGTGATGCAAAAATCTCAGGATGAGGGGCCCCTCTGCTAGAATTGCCCTTCATAAGAGGACTCCAATGATATTTAGGTACAATGGCTTCCATAATTATCCCCAAAGTTCCCTTGCTGGGCTCTGGGTATAGAAATGTAAGCTCTGCCATAAGGTTACCAGAATTTTGCTGACCTCTCCTCCTGTTGCCTGGGTTATCTTTTAGAATCAGGAGGTCATTCTGCCTGGTTAATGAAGCCTTGATTTCATTCTTGTGGCTACTGAGGCTGCTGTGATGGCTGGTGGATTTCCTTGGGCCTTGAAGGGTGCACAGCAATGCTTTCTCAGTTACCCACAGGGCAATCTCAGGAGCACCCTATTTCTCTGACTCTAGGGATCAAAGGCAAAAAATACTGGGCCAAGTGTGGGTGGCTAAAGAGAGTTCCTGAGCCCGAGGAGAAGTGGGTGGCTGTGGCCAATGCAAGCAAGGCCTCAGCATGCCCCTTGCAGGAATTGTCAGTTTCTCAGCCCAGGCAGACAACAAGGAGAGAGGAGACAACTCACAGGCTGGGAACATGGGCAGCCAGAGACCCTAGGTGGGTCATGAGTACTCATCGGGTCAAGTTAGAGCCTTGCCTGCCTGTTTGCCCTTCATAACCTCAGAGATAGGGAGGCAATGTGGATGACAGTCATACACAGCAGCGTTTTATCACAACTCCACCCTTGATTTGCCTAGTGACCTCTGGCAAGTTACTTAACTTCTCAAAGCTTTAAATTCTCCATCTATGAAATGAAGTTTGAAATACCCCAAAGTTAAGGAATGTGGAAAACAGCGGGTGTCACATAAAGGCCTGTATCTCTTTTTCTGCGAGACCCTTGATAAATTTTGTCTTTCAGCGTCTTTCTGGGAAAAAAAAATTAAAACAAATAACTTCCCATGAATAGCCTTCTTTTATAGAGTTAGGGGGAAAAGTCCCTTGCCGGGGAAACTTTTTTGTTACTGATTGTGTCCCCGACTCACTATGTATCCGTGATCCAGTCAATTTTTGTTCCTTGGCTCCATTTCCTCATCTGTAAAAACTCCCTGCCTCCCACCACCCTTTCATTCCCCTGAATAAAAGTCCCCTGAGCCACCCACCACACTGGGCCAGCCCTGGGTCTCACATCTCCTCCTAAATACAAATGACTTCCACATGCCCCTGGCATTGCGGTGTCAGGTTCCTAACACCGAGCGTTGTGCTATCAGGCAAAGGCAGTTAGTTTACCGAGCATGACTCTGTAACAAAGATTAGACCCCGATGATCCCTGCCCACACATGATTGCTATCTAATCCTGTCCCAATCAAGGGTTACTCTTCTCTTTTGAGTCAGAAGGAATCCTTATTACCTGAAAAATAAATACTTGAGAAGCGTATCAGAAACGCCACCACTTGCGCCCCCATAACCCCCGCCACCTCGAGGGTGCAGGGCAGCGAGTTTCCCCCCTTTGGTTTAGATACTGACATCTGTGAGCTCAGAGGCAGAGATATTTTTAAGAGCAGAGAAGTGGCTTAGAGAGAGTATTTATATATTGAATGTGGAAGTGCTTTAGCCCAGAACCGTGCTCACTCCACGCGAAATTTCTCTTGATTGTTTATTGTCATCAGCAAGGGAGAAATCACCAACGACAGAAATAAACAACCCAAGTGACAGGATAAACAAAGAAACCTATCAGAAGGCCTTGTGGGCCCATTTCCGCGTCTGCCATGCACCCCGGGACCCCAATGGGAGCTCAGCCTCCTGGGAGTGGGGTGCGGGTGCTCGCTGGCAGCCCTGGCAAGCCCCCCTGGTGGGCGCGTGGGGCTCGCCCCGCCTCTGTGCAGAGCACGCAGCTCACCGCACCGCCTGCAGCCCCGCTGGCTGATCTTATCAGGCCCGTCAGGAGGTGAAGAACGTGTGTCAGGGGTTCGTGCCTGCTCATCGCTGTGGTTGCCGAAGTGGAGCAGCAAGGTGACACTCGGAGCCATTTTTGCAGAGAATTGCACAAACAGCCGCGGCTGCTGAGAGTCAGTGGTTCCATTTCAGATCGAGAAAACACCCACAGGTTGGTAAAGGTTGCTAAAGAAACGCCGCAAAACACAGCAACACACACACACACAGTTTAAACTGAAAGTCCCGGGGGCTAGAGGAAGTGCCAACAAAGAAGCCAGAAAAGGAGAGGAAACATGGGTTGGACGGCAGGAGGCTTGAGGGACGGAGGCGATGTGACAGATACATGGATGCCACTTGGCTTTCTTTGAGGAAGGCAGATCCGCGGACTAACAGTTCTCAGGACTTGAAACGGAGAGATTCTACTTCAGAGAATCGAAAACAATTTCTTTCTAAAGGGAAAGGTAGATGCAGCTAGGAAAGTCTCCAGAGGCCTCTCCAGAGGGAGTGCAAATTTTCTTTTCTTTTTTTTTAATATGTTTTTATTGATTTCAGAGAGAGAGGAAGGGAGAGAGAGAGAGAAACATCAATGATGAGAGAGGGTCATTGATCGGCTGTCTCCTGCACGCCCCCCACTGGGGATCGAGCCCGCAACCCGGGCTTGTGCCCTGACCGGGAATCGAACCGCGATCTCCTGGATCCTAGGTCGATGCTCCACCACTGAGCCACGCTGGCCCAGGTGGGAGTGGATATTTCCAAATCAGTTAAGCAGTGGAGCAGGCAGGAGCTGACAACTGTTGCTTATTCTTACAATTATTCTTATATAAGTAAGATTTTTGTGTAAAGATCTTGCATAAAGATTTTTTCACAGAGTAGAAAGATAAATCGTGACTCGATTGATTAAGCCTTTGAAACATCAAAATTCATGCCGCAGTTGCCAATCTACATTCATCAATCTGGGGAACACAATACCAGAGTGAATGGGGCAAACCTTGTCTTGCTCTCAGACACTATTTTATCTAGAAGGGAAACACGTTAAAGAAACAGGCACTGAAATACATAATTACGAATTGTGATTAGCGTCTTGAGGAAAAAGTGTGCAGTGCTATGAGAAAAAGTGTCTGTTTTTACCAGAAGTTTCAGTCTTTCAATAAGCATTTTAAATGTAGTGATAATGTATAAAACTGTAGGGCTATCTATAAACGCTGGGAATGTAATCATTACTTTCCAAGAGCCCAAAATCTTCTAAGGGACTCAGGTATGTTGAGACATAAATAATAATATTTAAAAGTAGAAATAAGAAATTTATCATTAAGTTATTTTAAATACTGCATTTTTTTCTAGAAAATGATGAGAGTGGGGTATTTGCTATATATATATATATATATATATATATATACACACACACACACACACACACATATACACATACACACACACATACACAGGGTGGGGCAAAAGTAGATTTACAGTTGATCATAGAAATCAATAAATAACTATGAACCCACTTTTGTCTCGCCCTGTGTGTGTGTGTGTGTATGTATATATGTGTGTGTATATATGTATATATATAGAGAGAGAAAGAGGTAGATAGATTGTTGCCTCTTTGGTTCATGCAGGTTTGTGAGATTATAATCGAGCTTAGAACATATAACAGACATTACCATTTACCTGGTGAAAACCATCCATCTCATGGGCACAGCGGCTTAGAGCAGAGCTTCTCAAACTTTAGTGCCTACGTGTACGTTGCTAACAGAAAGATTCTGATTCAGTCGGCCTGGGGTGAGCCCTGAGATTTGGCACTTTTGTAACAATTTCACAAATAATGAAGATGCTGGTGATCTGTGGACCACATTTTGAGTAGCAAGGTCTTAAAGTAAGGAATCAAATTCTATAGCATTGTGTTCAATTATATTCTCTCACTCAACATAAATTTACTGAATAGCTACTGTGGCGCTTGGCTTATACTAAGCACTAACCAGCCCTTTCCTATTGAAAAAACAAACAAGCCTGTTCACAAACTGGAGATGTAATAGTACGAAGTTGTTGGAATCTGGTAACCACTTTATATCCGGTATAAATACTCAAAGGATCTGTGGCAGGATTTGACCAGGATGCCCACAGCAGCTTCAAGATCTCTGAATCCCACGCTGGCTCTGTCAACGGTTTCACTGCGGTGATTGACATGAGATGATGTGAACATAAGCTTACATGGCGGAGGTTGTTTTGAAGTCAGCACGGCTGTGTTCTGAGCTCAGACCTCTCCATCGCTCTCAGTGAGCAGATGCTTTTTGAGCATATACAGCAATTGTCTTTCTTTCAAACTCATAGGCGATTTTCCCCGGTGTCTTTCCACCCAGCAGGCCTGCAGGCGGGCTGCCTGAGAGAGGCTGTGGGCCTGCTGCTGTCCCTTCTCTCAGTGACATTTATCACCCAAATGAAACCCGACATGAGAATTGTCATCTTAGTGAGAAGATGATAGAACTCATTTAGCCTCTCCACTGGCTGATAATCCCTCTGTGCCCGAGGAGCCCTGTGAGGTCTGCCAGAGGCAGAGCCCCGGATTCCATGGGGCATGCTCATGCCTGTCTTTCCTCTTCACATTATAAGTTCATTTCTACCCAATCACTTCCAGCTTCACCCAAATGGAATTTCCAAATGCAGGCTTAAAGAAAGCACCTTGATTTCCTCCCGCTCAGATCGTGAAGAGCATCAGAGGCCTCGGTAGATGACAAGCGGAGGCAATATCCTGAGCACGGGTGAAGCCCTTTCTCCACTGCCTTCCAGGCTGTCAGGGACGTAACTGACGTGCCCCCCACGGTGGCAGCAGCTCCAGGCCACCAACACCCTGGGAATTAACCCTGTCACTGTGTCTAATTCCCCATCTGTAAGAAGCATTCGCTGCCAGAAACCTGCCATTGGGGTATGATCACTTGCACTTGATGGCAACTGTAATATTTAATATTCCTCAACTGAGGGGCGATCCTAAAATTTTAAGAGAGGATGGCACATTTTAAAAAGGAGCAATCGCTCTTCGTTCTCTAACTGCTGGTGAATTGTAGTCTATACTCTCGGACTGATTCAAGCCCAGTTCTTTGTAAAAGGAAGAGCCAGTCAGAGATTTGAGAAACCGTGTGAGTGAAATGCTTCCAGGTATACTGGTGTTCATGTCTGTCCAAAATATTCTATAAATATTTTCCATGGGCAGGAACTATTATAAACCCCGTCCATTGTTTTAGGGAAAAGTCACTCAGGAAAGGAGGAGCGGCTAAGAGAAGACACAGAAGATGTACAAGATGCAAAAAAAAAAAGAGTGTGATAAACTGAGAAAAGCCCTGGGTTGTGGGCATTGGGCACTAGTCCACTGCTACCCTTATACGGTTGCGAAAATTTGGGCTGCACTGAACTGGCTCCTAATTTCCTCACTTGTAATTAAGAGAACTGGGTTCTGGGTAAAACTAATGTTTCGTGGCTTCATGTGATTAAAACCTTCCCATCTTCCAAGGAAATTGTGTGTCTCCCAAACCTTGATACTAAACCACTCAGCATGGGAGAGCTGGGGGGATGTGATGTGCGATTCATCACCAGTTCTCTCAAAATATGTTCTGTCTGTCACTGCTTCACAAACCAAGAGGTAATCAGACACAATCCAAAGATGTGTAGGTATCTCTGCAAGTATCTACAGAGGGCATACTTCTGCTTTAAGAAAACAAAAAATAACCAGACAACCAAGGTCAAAATTGAAGTACATTCTCCCATGAATTTCACTCTGAAATAAATGTGAATACATCCTAATTTTACTCTGTGTCACTCCGGGTTTACTAGCGTAATAGTGGAAAAGACATAGACATAACAATACAAAACTAGATTCAAATTGCATCTGCTCCATCTCACTTAACTTTCATAATAACCCTTTGATGTACATGATGTCCCCCAATTTATAGATAAAGAACTGAGCTTGGAATGGTTGAATCACTTCCCAACTGCCATGCTGCTTGTTATATATAGTAGAGACAGAATTTGAACTGAGACCTAACTATTGCTATTCAACCTTAGACACCTGTAAAAATGCATGGCCAGTATCCAAATCAGAGTTTTGCAGAGAAGATTAAATGGTATGATGTCTATAAAATGTTTAACTCGGAGCCTGTGGCATAAGAGATACTCAAACTTTACCGCCTTCACAAATACAAGGAGACGCGGTCTATAGCATGGGATTTAGAAACAAGCATTCTCCCTACAGGATGGGAAAGAAGGGAAACAGTGTTGATGAAGGAGCTACATGAACTCTTCGAAGACCTTTCTCCAAGTAAGTTATCTTCCCCAGGTTCCTGTTATTACTTTCTCAGAGGCTTTGTGCTTATGAAGCAGATGTGGGCCGAGGAGGGCGGACCAGGCCCACGGTCACGCCACAGCCCCGCTTGTGTTGGGTCAGCTGGCTGGGGCTCACGGCTGCCGGCCTAGGAGGTGAGCCCCTCTCTGTAATCTTGACAGGAAACGCACCCCCTCCCTCGGGCCCCTGCTCTCTCCAGGAGTCATGGGTGATGAAGATGTTTCCTGCCATTCTGTACGGGACAGAGAGTCACTTAACCCTGGTTTCATTATCAGTGGAGTGGCCGACAGCTGGACCTCTGCCCAGAAAGGGAACAAGCAGCCAGGACTGGCCCTTTGGCATCACCCCTCCTTGGTTGCAACAAGCAAACCTGTCACCTTCCTGTTTTATCTGCACATGGAGTTTGCTTCCTTTGACGTGGATTCTTACACTCGGGGTGGGAGGGATTTCTCGAAAAACATTTGTTGTGGGCCACTGGTCCCCTGTTTCCCCACCCCTTTTTCTTTCCTTGTCAAGGCTCCAGGAATTGCTAAGTGGCATGTCCTGAACACCCAGCGCTCTTGGCTAAAAATACCGGAGCATGTGCTTATCTCCGTCGGTGCTTCCTCTCCAGGGGCTGAGCAGACGCTATCTCATTTATCCTTAAAAACACCCTGCGAGGTCAGATGTGGCCCGGCAATGCTGTTCCAGAAGGTGAGGAAGGCCTCAGAGGAAAGGTCAGCTTCTGAGGTTCTATTCTGAGGCCCGGCAGCCGAGCTCAGGCCTTTAGCTTCTCAGCTCGGAACTGCAGGCCCTCTGCACTTCCCCGTGGAAGTGTGGGAGTCCGCGTGGAGCACACAGCAGCCCGGGACTCCTGCACACAGAAGAAGTCAGGATCAGATGGCTCTGGACCCCTTGGGCTGCTTCCTCTGGATGCCTCTGTTTCATCCCATCTTTAAAAGTTGCAGAACCCCAGCCCTCAGTCATCTTTTCAAACCGCTCTACGTATCCTTCTGATTTACCTCCTCTGCTAACATGGTTTTAACTCTCCACTGATGGCAGATCCCAGTTTTCCATCTCTCTCCCTCTCTCTTCATAGCTGAAAACACGAAGCTGCCTGCTGGAAGTTCTACTTGAATTTGTCAATGCACTTCAGAAACTGTGTTCCAAACAGAACACCTCATGTTCTTTCTCATTTTATACATCTTCCTATATTTCCTATCTCAGGCTTAGAAATAATGACCCATCTGTCAATCACCACATGGGAATGGTCGCTGAGCCCGACCCTCCAGATGCCATTGCCCCCCTCCCAAGCACATGCCCAGGAAGACTGACTTACAGGCCTAACCTGTACTGTTCCCCGGCCCTCTGGCTGCCAGTTGGGTTTGGCCTTTGCTGAGCACTGACAGGGGGCTGGAAGGAGGCTGAGAATCAGGGTGCTGCACTCATTCCCCACCCTGCCCCCTGTGCTGTCACCATGACTGTCTGCATTCTGGACACAGGTCAGATCCCTCATGACGCATTCCTTTCCACACAGTGCTTTCTAGCTTCTAATAACCATCCTTTCCTGTTGCCCATCAGGCTTGGAGGTGGTAAAGGCTCCTACCTCCTGAAGTCACTGACCCCAGGGCACCCTCTGCTGCACTTGTCAAGCCTCACCCACATACCCACACTCTGTAAATGGTCCTTATTTTAAGGTTATTACAACAACTGGCTAGGGTGTCCCAGCTTTTTCCTGATGTGACCCCCACTAATATAGTAACAGTTTTTATCTTTGCACACAATTCAGATGACCATTTTAAGCCCCCAACACATCTGACCCTACTGTCATGTCACTTTCAAAGCTGTCACCCTGTAGTTCCCCAACCATTGTTCAGATTGTCAACCTGTCTTTCCTAAAATGCCTGTGTAATTACCTCAGCCCTGCACTAGCCCATCCAAGGCTAGTGCCCTTTAGCACACCATTTACTTACTGTCTCCCGTCTGTCTTCCTAGAGTAAGTCCTTTATCTCTACTTCCAGGCCATCCTGCCTTCAGTAAATATTTATTAAATGAGTGAGTATTGAATGGGACTTTAGTTCTTAAAGGAAATATAGCTATTTCCTTTTACAATATTCTTTTCTATTCCAGTGCAGTTTCTTGTCCTTCTGACTGAGTCTTGTGGCTGTGGGAATGCAAACAGTTGTGTGTAATGGATGCCTTTCTATGGTGCAGAACTCGGATCAATGGGAGGCTACCGAGCGATGACAAAGGCCCTAGGCTAGCTTTCTGCTTTCTCCACTAGTCCTGCAACCTTGGCCAGTTACTTAAGATTTCATGCTTCAGTTCAGTAATCTATCCAATGAGGACAGTGACATTCGCCTGCTTTATGGGTTTGCCACGAGGATTAAAGGAATTAGCCCACACCAGACACTACGACCAGTGCCTGGCTAAGGTGGGTATAAATGTTGGCTCTTGTTTCTTAACTGTCCTTAATTCCTCTTTTCCACCACCATCCTATAGTATGTGAATACTTGTAGTTTGTTTAGCTCACTCCTTCATGAAAACAGTCCTCTCTCTAAAATCCTTTTAAGACCAAAAACCGTTACAACGCCTAGCCGTTGTGACCATGAGTACTTGACCTCAAGTTGGCATGTGGCTGCCACTCCCCATGGTCTCCAGAAGGCAGGCTTAATAAATTATCTTCTTTGCATCCAATGGCTTGTCGGCGATGAGAGAAACAAGAGTCCAGGTACTTAGAATGTCTTTGCATATTACATTTGTGATTCCCTCATTATGTTTTATTTCCTTCAACAACAACCCTCTCGCTTTTCATCTCTTTTCTTTTTTAAAAAAACTCACTATTTATCTACATTCCTTCCAGAGATTGACCGAGAAACACAAATCTGGAATTTTAAAAGTAAACGTACCAAAGTAAAGATTTCTTAGACTGATTATAAAATATATGTTTATAATTACAACTGTAACTTTAGAAAAGGCAGAAAAACTATGAGAAAAACATCACTGCTAATGTTTTACATTGTTAGCGGTCTTTCTTTATTAATATTGGCACTTTTTCATAGTTGAGAACATATTCTCTCTATATTTTGTATCCTGCATGCTTCCATGTTGCATTCTTTTCAAATGACAGTCACTGACCTAAACTCTATGCAAATGTAGTTTTAATGATACTATTAATTTAATTAACTTAATGACATTATGATACTCTATTATTTTATACAGTAATTTAATTCAATATCTCCTGTTATTAGAAAGGTTATTTCCTACTTTTTAAATTATTACGATAAAGCTATGATAAATGCCTTTGGTTATAAATTTTTGTCCACATTTTTATGAACGATTCTCAGAATAAAACTGAGCGGTTGAAAAATACGAATATTCTAAAGCTTTTTATATACCTCAATACAAAGTTGTTTATCAGAAAGCACATGAAGTGTAAGGTTATAGGTAAGATACTCTTAGAAAGTTTTAAATTTATTTTTTGTTTAATCTTTTCTCATTAAAAGGCAAATCTTATTTTTAAGTCTATGTTTTAAACAATATGTACATTAAAATAGATACAAAGGGTCTTCACTTACATTTCAATTTTATACATCTTTTATTCCCCTCTAAGATAGACATACTATGTTATATATGCCATGAGACTTTCAAGAATAGTTCCTCTACCATCAGAGACGCACCTGGCACAGCAAACCCTATAGTCTTGGAGAGCAGCCTGAAGACACACCCACGATAGAGCCATTCCTAGCCCTGGAGGACTGTGCCAAGGTCCCTGCAAGAGGCACGGCCCACATCACAGCTTCCAGCTGGCTGCTTGCAGAGACTTCACAAGGAATTGAACCCATCAGCAAGAGAGCATTCTTTCCCCTCACCACTCCATCAATATTAACTAAGGGCCAATTACATGGGAGGAACTTGGGTGCAACCTGGGAAAACCGTATTAACAGGAGAAACACTTCACCTGCCTTTGCAAAGCTTACCTTTGGGAGAAAGGAATAACTATAAAGTCATTGATTACCCATTAAATGTTTAATCATATTTATAATGAAGTACTGGAAAATGGAATAACTGATACACAGAACATTCAATCTGCCAAGTTTACAATTTCTGCTCGAGGTATAGTCATAGGTCACCCCTATCTCTCTACCTGGAAATCACCCTATTACTTATAAACACCTGGCAAGATTAAAAACACCACCTGATGACTTCTCTTTTTTATCGTCTTGGACTTTTGTGCAATCACATGCGTTCCAAGAACAAATGAAATACGTGCTCATTTCCCTGACACGGCCTGCATGTCAGGATAAAAGATAAACTTGCAATGCTCAGCAGATAATGGCTGAGAGAACATGAACAAATGGGTTTATCTAAAATATTTTTTCATAAGCATAGCGTCTCATAGACATTCAATGACAAACCCCATGGAGTGAGGGGGAAATTAAAGCTCAAAGGACTTAAGAGGTCTATTCCATTCATAGTTGATCATGGAAAGAACTAGAAACTGTCCTATAAAGGAAATAACCTAGTTCCTTTAGCAGATGTACAAATAGTCACTCACTCACCTGCTTGACCAACAATTCATGCTGGACAAGTGACCAAAAATCCTATATTGACTGGTGGCCTTTTCCATGTTTGGTTTCATTTGCAAGATTCTGTTCTCTAGATGCATCTCCCACCGTGGCAAATGGGGGCCGATGTCCTATCTATCCATCCCCACCCAACACACCAAGTGGATCCAGGGAGATTAAATCAAAGTGCAGCTCTAAGAGTATTGCCTGTTGCCCTCTGTCCTTTCCACACCAGGTTTTTCTCAAGCTTTCTTTGGTTGCTGACTTGCTTAAAAGGATGAACACAAGAAAATAGCCCACTATCACCGTTAGTGAGGAAGAGCATCCTCTGAATGCCGGAGTAGCCTCCCGTAAATGGAGCAAATCAGAGATCTTTGACACACAGGGGGCAGGGAAAAGCTCTTGAAGGAACAATGGGACGTACTGTCATACTGTGGGTTATTTACAGAATCCCCTGCCCTGTGCTGTGGCTACTGAGTCCCTGGCGATTTGTGTTGTTTGGTTCACAATCCCCAGGCCTCCCTCTGCACCTTCTCACCCCCACCAACTGCCTGCTCAGCTATTGTCATAGACAGAATCATCCTGGCCTTCCCTACCCCCCACGCCCACCACCCGCCATCATCATTTTCTCTATTGTTTGCTGGGCCTGGCCCTGACCCCTGGGTATTTATAAAGGCCACTTCCTGCTGCATCATTGTGTGCTCAGCAGCCCCCAAGCTCCCCATGTTTCCTGACAATGGGGGGCGGGGGGCTTGTTAACAGCCGGAGTCCAGCTCCCAACTTCCTCCATGTCCTGTTTACTGTGTTCTACAAGCATCGCTCAGGCCACTCCTCAAACAGAGTCCACAGAGCTGACCTACTCCAGCAGGGGCTGAAGTCACATTCCAGCTTGGCTGCAAGAAAACAGCCCAAGGAACGAAGGACTTCATGCAATGGTCTGGAACTTGGAAAGATGTTTTCGCCTCTGGACTAAGCTACTGGTGTCCTGAGTCAAAATCGCAGATGTTGGACTTGGAGAGAGACACACACAGCCTATTTTCCTATGTTTCTTAGCATATGGCATGATGGTCATCTCAACCCCACTTTACCTTTGGGTTCTCTGAAGTTTGGAGCCTGACGGTTTCTACTGCTAGGGCTGTCATGAACTCAGACAAAAAGCCCTGTCCTTGTGGGTAAACATCAGGGGAGACAAATATGTCCTTTAGAGAAATGTGGCATTTTTAGGATTTCCAAGATTTTTTTTCCCCCTGGTCCCTGCCTTGCTCTCCATAGAATTGTCTCTACTTCAGGATGAATGCATTAAATTATATAGTATGTTGGTGAAGGAAAAGAGTAAAATTTATGTGCATCTGTGACTATAATATTCCAAACTCTTCAGTTTGTTGTATGTTTTCAAACTTAATTTGATCAGGAGTTCCTTGCATCTCTCACCCACAAAATGAGAGAACCAAAGCTCAGTTAGTGTGACTAAGAACTTGCTCAAGGTCATGAGTCAGTTGCAAAGGCCTGTTCCTACCTAAAATCACTATGGTTTACAGCTTTGGTCATTCACTCATTCTTGATGTTTCCCAAGTCCTTTCTTCCCTTGATGCTTTAGTTTCTACCATCTCCCCATGTCCTACTTTCACTTTCTCTGGGAGCATTATAGGACCCCTGAGGTAATGTCTACAAAAATGTATGAACTCCTTTTAGAAGAATTTATTGTCGAGCCCTCCAGATCCACAGCTGTCAGAGAAGAACCCTCAAGGCTCCATCCACTGGGATGAGCCCCTTGTTAAGTCAGACTCTAGCCCAGACTGGATCTTTGGGATGTTTGATCTCTCCCACTATGGAACCTGTCAGGAACTGAGATTTGTTGTTTATTATTGCAGTCAGAGCTCTGCAATGATTGGAAATCACATGCAAAGATGACTGGAGCCACCAACGCATCAGCCGTGGCTGCCCTTCATGCCTTCATTGTTTGGTTTGGCAGAGCCATGATCTTTCCCTAGTGTCTGGGTACCAACAGCCAGACACTTTCCCCCCAGGATCCCATCTGGCCACTCCCTTTGTCCCTCATCACGATGCATTCACATGTCCTCAGGCACTCAAGCTGAGCCCATGAGTGTGTTTGGGCTGGGCTGCAACATCCTCCGTCTGATGGTCTCCACCCTGCCCCCCCTCCCAGCAGGCATCCTGTTTCATTCCTGGCTCAGCTGCTCCAGACGGTGGAGCTCCTGGCAGGCGGGGGAGGGGGGGAGGACCAGTGCCGGGACTGGTGACAGGGTGAGTGATGCACAGGCCAGCCAGCAGGTCAGAGGGCAGCTGCTCCGGGAATTGATCTGCTTAGATGAGGAGGCAGCTAACCATGATCACTCGGTGGAATTAGTTCCCAGAGCTGATGGGCAAGATAAAGCATATTAGCAAAACATGCCCTCTTTGATTTTATGCCACAGGAGGCAAGAGCTTGCCTGGAGGACTTGAACTCATCGATGACCTCTCCTGAGGCTGTTGCCATTCCATAATCATTCTTATCAGCATCATAGTCATCAGATAGCACAAGAATATCAAAGCTAGAAGAAGCACCCACAAACCCTCCTTCCACTGACGAGAAAGGGGAGGTCCAGAGGGTTTGAGTGGCCTGTTGGATCTGCACCTAACCCTCCTTCCATCCCAGTGACCTCTTTACTGCATTATGCCACCATGTATGGGAAAGGCCTCCTTTGTGCAAGAGGGGGATATTGGAAGTATGAGCTACAAATATGGGTATATCTTAATTTCTCAGATTAGCTTCACAGAATAAAAAGATGAAATGCCAGGAATGTGCTCCTCACCCCAACAGACACATTCTTACTTGCCGATAGAAAGAGACAAGGTAGACCTCAATCGTCAGCCCTGGGGCCAGTTTCCTCTCTACGCCTCACTATAACCTACTCTATGCAAAGATAAAGTCATAGAGCCATAGCAATAAATGCTAGAAAAAGAAAAAAAAAAGTCAAATAACCTGTTTAAAACCCATAAATGTGTACAGACTTGTGTAGTCCCATCAGAGCCACTCAACTCAAGTTAGATAGGTACAGTCCCCGACATACAAGAATATTCATTCATTCAGTCAGTCAATTAATGAGTCAGTTATTCTTTCATTTCCTCACTCAACCAAGATATATATCAAGATTCAATCTATATTTATTCACAACATATTTTATGCCAGGCCCTGTACTAGATGGCAGGGTAATTCTTTTGAGTAATAATACGTTGGAAAGGGTAATAGACACATTAAAAAAAAATAGAGCCTGATGTGAGAACTGGGGGGGGGGGGGGGCATGTGTGCATATGTATGCGTATGTACGTAAAATAGAGACAGATGTTCACAAAGAGCCTAACATTGCTTGGGATTGATGAGACCATACAAAATATCTCCACAGAGGAGCTAATACCAAATCTGAGCTTATGGTAATGACAAACTCTGGGGTGTAGGTTGAGAATTGAGGGAGCATAAGAGACCCAAGCAACAACCTATCAAGAGGGATCTCAGGGCTGCTCAGGGAGCCCCATAAAGCACAGCATTAGTGGAGCAAGAGATGAGCGTGGCTCTTTGGGAAGAGCCCAGATCCAAGAAGGCCTTGAATGTCACTCCAGAGCATGAACTTTATCCTTGAGGTACCAAAAGGCATTAAATAATTGAATAAAGGGAATAATAAGATTGTATTTGCACTAAAGAAATACTCTGGCTCTCAAGTGAACGGTGAATTGAAGAGAGTGAGACAGGCACCGAGGCAGCTGTGGAACAGTCTAGATGTGTCCTTCCATTGGGTGAATCCCAGGTTGGTATCAGGGACGAAACAGATTACCTGACACAGTCCAATCAGCATTTCTGTCAATAAGCAGTAATGAGAAGCCACGAGTTTTCAGTCACTGTTCCAGGGACTGTTCCAGGCACTGTGGACACAGTGGTCAACAAGACTGACAGAGTTGCTTCCTGAGCGATTGCCAGATGTCAGAGCACATTACGGTACATGTAACATGGCACCCAACCTCAGAAGAAGCCCCTGTTTGTTACTATTATTTTTCCAATTTTCCTTATGAGAAAATGAATGCTTAGAGAAGTTAAATGACTTGCCTAATTTACACAATTAGTAGCTAATAGAAAATTGATTTAACCCCAAAGAGCTTGATCCCTAGGTTCACAGAGACATTCACTATTCCATACTATTCTTCCATAAGAACTTCCAAATGCTTCATCATTAAGCAGCTTTGTCTTTTAAGACCCTCACAGGCCTTAGGCACTTTTATTTGGCAGATCCTATCATCCATTTCATATTCAGATTCCCCTAAATCATACATTGAATGTAATACATACACATATGGCCATATGAATTAAGTGGCAGTAGACTAGGTTTAAATAATACAACACTTTATAGACATTTAATTAAACATTTGCTAATTTTGACTTAGCACTACCCTCAGATGCAGTCTAAAGAATAGGAATTAGATGTTACGACAGGAAGTTTAAAGCAATGCACCTAATGCAGATGTATCTTCTTTGGAGATCCATCTGAAAAGCGTTAGAGAATGAAGGGGATTATGTCAGACAAAGAAAAACAGTGATCAGTCCAAGAAGAAGCCAAGAAGGCTGTGACATGCATGTAAAGAGACAAGTATGAGAAAGACTGATGGATGTGGAAACTTCAGGAAGACATTTAGACTTGATGGACACAGCTGCCATTCCAAATGATATTTCCACGTAGGAAGACATGTAGCTCATTTCTTATATGGAGTTTTGTTCTTTAAGCCAAAAGTGCAGGAAGAAGCCAGCCAGGTGAGCGAGTTCTGTTCAGAGTCATTGTTTGTGTCTCTGAGTGGTGTTCACATAACATAGGACAGTCGGACACCTTCTCATTTAGAACTGCCCTCCAAGCCTAAGACATACTGTTCCAAATATCCTTATTAGTGGTTCATCTTTATTGTTTTAGGAATGAATGTGATATCTGGAGACAGCCTTAAATCTCCATTAGAGCCCAGCATGAGGAATTAACAGCAGTAACAAATTTTCGGTCAACACGAGAACAGTGATTGCAATCAAAATCTGCCAAGTCCTTTCAGTGTTCCAGGTGCTGTACCAATGATTTTTCTCATTAAAAAAAAAAAAAAAATTATGTGAAGTAAATACCATTACTTTAATGCCTACTTTATTAATGAGAAAAAGAATCTCTGAGGTTTAAAGAACTTGCCCCAGGCCATATAAAGATTCTGAATTAAAAGCAGGTCTGAATCTGGGACCGGAGTTCTTAGATGTTACGTCCTTCGATTGCTCTGCAATGCCAGACTCTCAATGATGCCTCATAAGGTAGACCTGCAGCGGGGCCATTGTATAACTTTTCTGCAATGTAAGCATTCTACCTGCTGCAACTTACATCATCATCAACACGATATTATACCTACATCTCACATAACTATGACTCATATATATGTAGACCATTTGGTATCATAATTAATAAATTTATTAATTTATTTGTTTATAGCTTTATTTTTCAATTTGGACACCAGTAATTTTTTTCTAGTCCCAAATGTTATCTAAGGACATTGAAAACCTGTTGATTGTAGGGGCACTATGGTTACAATATCTCATCTCTAGATTTTTCCAAAGAGGGTCCCCAGAAAGGATTAGAATCCACAGTTGGAATAAGTACATAGTCTCCAAAAATGAATACTGCACTTTTAAAACCTTCATTATTTAAAAGCCTCACACTTCAGGTGTATGATATCTCGTGTTCTGAGAAAATGCAGCAGAAGTCCCCGGTGCTTGTCTGGTTAAGTTTCCCCGGCCTTGGCTCTGTTGCCATCCAGGGTCTTTTTTCAGTCCATCTAAAAGCCACTTAGAAAACAGTCTCCCCACGTGAATTATTCATGGGTAAGAACTTGCCCATGGAGCACCTCTTCCAAAACTCACTTTAATTTTAAGGCTCCTGTATTTTACTTCCTCGTGTACATTAGCAGCGGGGCAAGTCTGCTCAGCAGCTTCGTTTATTTTGCTTTCGAAAATGGAAAGACATTTTCCTAAGCACTGGCAAGAATGTGAGATGGGAAAGCGAACACCAGAAGAGAAACAGAACTTCAGACAGAAGCGTGGAGGAAGGAAATGGAAACAGAGGCCAGATGAATTCTGCTCTCCCCCTTTCAACCTGAGACTGCCTCCCGGAGCAGTGGGTCCCCTCCCCTGGCAGGTCCTCCAGTGTCCGGATCAATGTGCACATTTTCATATCAAAGGGAAACACACTGACTGCCGAGGTCCTCAGTGACAGAAGATCTAAACTGAGAAGAAAGTGAAATGGGGCTCCTTGGCACGCAGTTAGAAGACTTTAAGCTCAAGCATCTTGGACCTCACTTTTTATCCCCACTTATAAGTCATCTATTGACCCACCAATCAAGCCATCCCCTCTGCAGACTTTCATCCATCCCCTTTAAGAAATGCATTTCGGGGCTGCTGGGCATAGCTGTATTCAAACATCTCAGAAACATAGATTTGTTTTACCTTTCAGGTCTCAGAAGACAACCTAGTGGCTCCCAAGGCCACCCGGGGGGAAAAATCTTCCCTCTGTTGTTCATATGCTCTGAAGGTGGAAATGGAGAGAAGATGTCTTTTCTGCACACAGACATCTTCTGAAATCTTTTCTGATTTCCTACTTGGGCTGAACCCATTCACAGGAGGAATGACAACAGTTGGAAGGGAAGCAGGAAACAGAAAAGAGGCAAGAGACCGAGCCACTGGGAGCCTCGCTCGGACACCCTCCTACAGACAGGGCTCCTCTGGGGGAGACGCATTGGTGGGGGAAGCACTGGTGCTGCTGCTGTGCATCGCAGGGTAATGTAAGCGAGCCGTGCTTGGCCTCCAGGGGAAACCTGCATCCATCAGGTGGCCTTTCCCTCTGAGAGTCACAGAAATGAACTTCAAAGTCGCCTCTGCAGTCAAGCTGCAGGATGGAGTAACCCCGGCCAGCGTCAGGAAGTTTCCGAACCAAGACTACTCATTAGGTTGCAACTGTGCAAATCATGTCTCCCACTTGCCCCATAACCTTCCCAGGCTGAGAGCCCAGGCCATGAGTCCAAGTGGGACCGTCAGGAAATCTTTGGGCAGGTGTCTCAGACATCGCCATAGAAACAAAGACTTTATTTATTGTACTAAAAAGAACAAAACAACAGCCGGCTGTCATTAGACAATGGAATCACATCCTCTGAGCCCTCCCCGCCCAGGTGACAAGCTCAGCCCCCAGTTCTCTTTCCTGGGCCTCCCCCGCACATTCTGTGAGAGGTGAACCCCTCGGGCTGCCCAAGGCCAGCGTTCTGAAGCTGCGACTGCGTCCCTGTGAAGCCACCCCTGCAGATGTTTCCTGGGCTGAGCCTGGGCAAGGCTGAGAGCGGACGTTTTGGCAGCAGGAAGCCACGGGAGGCAGCCCTGAACTCGGAGTCGTGGTGGCCCTCGGTAAAAATGTGGGCCAGGTGCAGGGCAGATTACAATGTCCTGCAGCAAAGGGGCCTAAACAGTTGTTGTTTTACTTAATAAAAGAACTTAGAGAGTGAAAAGAAGCGCTATCTTTATGGCTGATGATAAATAGCATTATTTTGATGACTGGCCCAAGGACAACCCGAGAAAAACAAAACATAGTATGTCCTCTCTGGTTGTCGGTCATTCATGACGCAAGCCCCTGCCCTGCCTTCTTCGGGAAGCTTCTTTCAGTTACTCCAGTTTGCACAGAACTTTGTCTTCTCTGAATTTCAACATGTATCATAGCAATAGTAGTAGTAACTGCTCCACTTACTGGGCATCCACTCTGTGCCAGACATTATTCAAAGCATTTAGCACGATTACTCGTTACAGCAGCCTCAGGAGGTAGGTACTAACACTATCCTCACTTTACTAGAACTCATACTGAAGTATGGAGAGATTAGGTAGCATGCCTAAGGGCCCTAATACACCTACTTCACTTACACCTATCTCCCATTAATTAATTTATCTTTTTAATCAAATATCCTGGAATATCCAATATGACAACCTGTTTGGCTGCATACTGTGTGAGAAACAAATATTGGCACAGGACCATCTGAACCAAGCCCTCAAAGTGATTACAACCTGCAAGTACATATAGCATGTTCCCAAATAAGAATATTGTGAGGACAGGCGAGAGTCACGTCATAAGTAATGGTTGCCATAGGAGGTCTGCCCTTAGCTTTGTGAAGAACCCAGCACTTAAACTAGAATTTGAGCGAAATAAAGCTGAAATAGAAAGCGTTTAAGACAGGAACATTTTCAAGCATCACGCCGCAGATACGTGTTTGTGGAAAGTGACTTTGTGGAAGGGTAAGGGTGATACACATATGAGTGAAACCATGGGTGATTAGGACAAAATTGGTAGGTTATAGCCAGAAAATAAATATTACTTAATTTAGGGTTTATTTGTAGACAAAAGGGAATCAAAGAAGATATTTGAGCAAAAAAATGATGGAATGACATTGTGCTTTGAAAAGAGTAATCCACAGTGTGTATGAGGATTAGGATGGACAAGAGAGAAGAAATTGGGGGCCCACTTGGGAGACCATCACAGTGTAGGCAAGAGTTAGTAAGTTACACCGTAATGTCATGGCAGTGGGAGTGGAGACAGGAACTGATGGGAATGCATAGGAGAAGCTGAACTGAAGAACTTGCTGACAGGCCACATGTAGGGCCCATTGATGAGAACAGCACCCAGCCAGGGGGTCGGAGGGAGGTTGTGCCATTACGAGAAAGAGCAAGTTGAGAGGAGGGTCTGCTTGGCCGAGAAGAGGGGAAGGTCTGTGTGGATAGCCTAAGAGAGTTTGAGCCTGAGATATACCTAAGCATGTAAAGCAGAAAGCTGAAAATCTCAGGCCACGGCTTAGGAGAGATTTCAAATGCCCTGAAAGGATCTAAGCATCGTCCGCATAATGATGGCAGTTGTAATTGGAGACAAAGATGAACTGACATGAAGAAAAAAATGGTACAGAATTTTTTTTTTATTGTAGAAAAGAAAATAATTCAAGTGCTAAACTCTCTGAAGGTGTTACATTTCCCTGATGTGTATCCAATGCCTTAGGCCACAGTTTGCCGTAGATAGGCATAAAGTAGATATTGTGGGAGAAAAAACTTTGTAAACTCAGGGAAATTAGAAAAATTATCTGCTTGGACAGTTGCAAAAACTTTAAGCTCTTCCCTGTAAATATACTGGTAAATAAACTCAGCTGATTTTTTTTTTTTTTTTTTTTTCAGAAAGGGTACTGGGAACATCCATTTAGATCTAGAATCTCCCTTTATGCTCATGGCTTCAAAATTCAGCACTATGGGAGCTTCCAGGCTCCACAGAACAGAATATCAACTTGAATGTGTTTGCCTTTCTCCTCTGCGTCCTTGGCAATTTTCAGCTCTAAGCTGTCAGCCTCTCCACACGGTGAGCATGTGCTCCACCTCTCCATGTACCATCTACAAAACGGGGGCAAAATTTTCAGCCCCGACCCTGCAAAGAAGCACCCCTTCAGACTCCTTGCAGGGGAATATGAGCTGTTCTAAACTGCAGAGTAATTATTAGGTGATATATTTGAAAGTTTTTAAAATTCCTTTTATTGGGAATGGTTTCTAAGAATTGCATGGCCTGGTTTTCAGATGAAAGAGGGTGGACTTTGAATTAAGGCTCCAGCCAGGCTTCCCCAAATCAAAGATGGTCATGTAGGAAGACTGTGGGTGCCTGAGGGTGGTGGGTAGTAGACAATGGCCCAAGCACAGCCTGAGCTGTCAGGGCTCCAGTCACGGAATTTCCATCTGAATTGTCAGGTCGGCCCTCTGAGAAGTATTTGGGGCAACGTGATGACTATGCAGTGGCTTTTCTCTAGCGGTTCTGTGTAGATGAAGATGTGCTTGAGGAGATAAACAAGGAGACAAACAGTGTTACCACAGATACCTGCATTTGTTTTTTCTCACCGAAAGATATTCACCACACACAGGTTCTTTTTATCTCCTGCCCGTCCCTGTCAAAGGTGTTGACTTGCTCCTGCACCTAATTCTCAAATCGAACTTTTGAAAAGTTAAAGTTAAAACAGGATTTAAGGCACTATTTCATTTCATCTTTTACCTCGCTCTGTTGTTGTCTTTATACCTTCCCGCAAAGTATGGCCTTAAATGGCCTCATCTCAGTCTCATCTGCCAGGGGAAATGCTGAAATTTGCTCTTTCTTGGACCTAACACTCAAATAGAGATTCGTTTCCTCTGTCGTATTTTCCAGGTCCCAAGTGAGATCAAAAACCTTCACGAAGATCACTCAGCCACTGCGGAGCTACCGAGGGACATGAAATTCACAGCTACCATGTCCTAGGAGCACAGACTATGGGAAAACCAAAGACTATTCCTTCATTATCCTCAGCTCCAATAAGTCACTGGGTTAATGGGTCAGAGATAATAATATGAAACATTTTTCAACCTAGGTTTAAAAGTAAAAGTAGAATTGGGATTATTGTGTTTTTATAAAATGCAGATGGAAACTGGAAAGGGAGTGGTTCAATAAATCTACCTTCAGTCCGCAATGCTGTGAGCTAAAACACTAAGCAACACGTTCACACTTCTGCAAACCCGCCCCTCCTCCCTCTACCAGGTGCGCGGAACAGCTGTTGCAAACCAGAAACATGGAAAGTCACCCTGAATATCTTGTCCAAGTTCCCTGTTCTTCGTATCTAATCAATCTAGTCAACTAATGGGCCCATATTCAGTTTTAAGTTTGCCCCACTCCGCACACACACACACCCAAACAAACAAAATTAGGTCAAATCTATTAACACCAAAAGAGAATTTTGCCCCATCGAAGGGGTATTTTATGTATTTATGGTGCTATTACAATTATATAATCAAGAATAACTGTTTCTCTGTTTTCAACCTACGACATCTTTTCATGAAAAATACCCATGTCTGTGACTAAGTGAAACAGAATTTGTTTTATGAGGATGTTTGAAACTTTCTGTTTGCATTTTGCATTGAAGACCCAAGTTCATGTCACACTTTGGTGTGAAGATCCCTGTAATCAAGTTTCTGGAATTGTTTTTGGGCTAACAACCGATAATTCTACCCAAGGTAGAGAGAAACTTGAACTTTCCCATTGTTCTTCAGGGCCAAAGGACATAAAGAACACACACAGTGTAACTGTGCTTCCTACATAGTACATACGTCAGAGCTAGGCTGAAAGCCAATTCTGAATTGCTTCTAATTTATGGTAAGAAACCACCAATGGCAAGAGAGAGCATTACTGGGTCCATATTCCACTTTCGGTCATTGTACAAATAATCACAGGTCCACACCCACATGTGCTTTCACACTACTGATAGAGAGTGGTGAGTCAGGAGCTATAACTTGGCAGTCAACCCACCAACAAGAATGATGCTCTTGGAAAGTCAGTAGTTTTTCTTAGCACAGGAGTTTTATTCTGACAGGCCAAGGGTTGGTCTACTGCAGAGGCCAACTCTGTTGACGTCTCTGGATCCTTAATGCTAGAGCAGCTCACCATGGGAAGTGTATTCACGACAAAGCTGGGGCAGAATGTGGCATCACCCATGTGCCTAAACCTCTACAACTGTGTGGAAACACCAGACCACATGGAACAGACCCCATGCAACAGCCTCTATTCAACTGCAGGGGATCCTCTGGACCTTGGAAGTGTGGGCAGAACTTGAGAGAGTGAAAAATCGACCCATCACCCTTGAATTCTCAGAACACAACTACAAATACTCTAAAGGATTATTTGGGGAAAGAATGTGTATAAGTTAATGAGTAGGTAGTTGGTGGATCTAAAACAAAACACATGAATCAGATCTCATCCATGTGGGTATTAACAAGGCCAGGTTGACTCCCCTAGAACCTGCACAATCTCAGGGTGGAAGGAGACATCATGGAGCCAGAAGGATGTTGCCTGGTAGAATGCAACCAGCACTCATCTTCAGTTCTGAAGGCAAAGGTTGGGCATCCAAGTTTGTTGCTATCCATGAGCCATATCCACCATCTGTAGTCACTTTCTTTGTGGATAGGATTATATTAGTTGACCTTCAAAATTCTTCCTAGGGTGGAATTTTTGCAGCTTTCACTTACTAAGTCCAGCCTTATGAGTAAGTCTCTGATATTCTAAGCTAGTGGGCTTCAACGTTCCCTTCTCTATCCTCAGGGCAAACTGACTGTAACCCAAGTCTCTTTCCTATTTCCTTTGATTTGGTTTTTATTTATTTTTCCATCTCCTTTCAGCAACATTTAGTCAAATGTGAGACACGGTGCTAAATGTGGAAATAAGTGTACCAGCTTGTACTTAGCTAATGAATCTCCACAGCCTTTCACTGGTGTCATTTTCTTTGAACCTCCTACTGACCCTGTGAGTGTAGGCAAGTCAGGCACGCTTATCTGCCCTTTAACACTGAGGATACGAGAACTGTGAGGACAAGTTAGTTAACAGTGATTGCATATCTCAAAAGAAAGTTCTCCATTTTTATTGAACACTATTTTTTATAGAATGCTCTTCAAACAAAAATATCTGTTTTGATTTTCACAAAACCCCCTCAAATCTGTATGGGAATGAAGCTCGGCGAACATAACAAAACATGAAGTGAAGACTTGAGACTCAAATACTGTGAGCCACAAACTCACCTGAATTCTCATAAGCTAAAAATAAGGAACATTAGCAATCATTTAGCTTCTACATATCTCAGGCAGCCACTGTGCTATTTTCTTAGCATACACTTTTTTTAAATGCTTCTGGTAACCTCACAAAGTAGGTATCATCATTTGACGAGTGAGAAAAAAACTGAAGCTCAGTTCAGTAATATGCACAAGGTCGCAGAGATAATAAGTGACTGGAGTGAACTGTAAACACAGAGTTGTCTGGCTGCAAAGTCCAGGCTCTTCTCACAGTTTACAGGAGGCTCTATGATTCCAAGTTGAAAAGCTCAGTCCCAGGTGACATCAAGCAATTCAATTGACCTCTGTCTTTCATGAGACAGTGATTCTGGATGGGAAATGTGAGAGGTGATATGTAGGGAAGGAGCACATTGGGAAGGAGAATAATAAATACGTCGGGTAAGAAGGATGCCAGGATTAGTAAACCCTAGCACAGTTCTGTGGAAAGAAGATACCCCGCTAGCAGTGGTTGGTAGTCTTTGTAAAATGCACCACACAGTCTCCTATACTGGCAGACTCTTCTGTAGCAAGATGACAGTAGCCAGTTGCACTTTGAGAGTTCAATGGGGGAAGCTGGAAGTTTCCTAGCTGTATTAATCAGGATGATACCGCAGGAAGAAATTCACCCTCAAAATCTCAGTACAACAACAGCAGAGTTTGACTTACCATGATGCAAAGTCCGCTGCAGGTCCAGTAGCTCTCCAGGGCTACTCTCTTCCATGAGGTAGATCAGGCCCCGATCTACATTTCCAGTATTCTTCTGCATCAACACACAAGGCCCCTAGGTTGCCAGAGCAAAAACATATAAAGGCACAGGGTTAAGTGTTGTCCCTTCAATCATTTAGCCCAGCAGTAACATATGCAACCTCCCCTTAAAGTACAATTTTTTTTAAAACTAGTCACATGATGTCTGTTGGCACAAGGGGGTTGAGAAATTTGGGGAATAAATGGATATTCAGGAAGCTGGAAATATCTCTACCAGCCTATTTTTCAAGGACAGTGTGCCCATAATGAGAATGGACTCTTTTCCCTTGTCCAACCTATCCGATGCCTTGGAAGACTGAGCCATACACACGGCATCAAGTGCTCACCTGCCCTTCACCTTCTCTTGTGTTTGATCCGTAGGGAGACCCTCTAGGAGAAGACAGCGAGGTCAACATAGCAATTCCTTTGTGTTCCTGTGGCATCACCAGGATTGGGGCTGAGGGTCTGTCATTCCCCACTTTAACTCTTCCATTGTGGGTTCCAGAAACCACTCCCACCCCTCATCCCTTTGGGGAGGCCAACAATCTACTCTTCTGAAACTGAAGGTATTATGCTATTCCTTATGCTTTTCACACGCTCTGTTCACATCTTTATGAGTTGTCTCTACTAAACTCTAATTGCCCAATTTAAGTACTCCATTTTCTGTTGAGATCCTCAGTGATAAAGAGAGCGCTAAGAAAGGATTGTACACGTTAACTGTTGAGAAGAGTCTTTATCATACTTGCCACTTGAAAAAGAAATGTGTTAACCTTTAATACAATCATTTATTATAATCTCATAAACTAGTGTTCTCTCTCCATTTCCATCCACCCTCAACATCATCTGAAAAATTGTTTATTGTTTTCTGATTGTTTTTGTCTTTATAATCCTCTAGTACTTTCCCATTACCTTAGAATTATATCAAAATATTTAGCTCAGATTTCAGTGGTCTCCATTCATTAGTCAATTTTCAGCTCACTCCAGGTACATTGCTCTCAGTTCTTTAGACCAAAAATTGGCAAACTACAGACCGTGGGCCAAATCAAGCACAATCATAAATACAGATTTTTGTTTGTTTTCAAGTTTTTTAAGTTAATTCTTTTGTTGTTGCTGTTGTTGCTGACACTATTGCAGGTGTCCCCCCTCCCATCCCTCTGGCCCTCGCCACACTGTTGTCTGTGTCCATGGGCTATGCACATACTATGTTGTTTGGCAATTCTCTTAGCCTCCTTTCTTCCAGTCTGCCTCACCCACCTCCCCTCTGACATCTGTCAGTCTGTACCATGTATCCATGCCATAAATACAGCGTTACTGAAACACCACCATGCTCTTTCGTGTACATATTACTATGGCTGCTTTCACAGTAAATAGCAGAGCTCAATAGTTGAAACAGAGGCTCTATGCCTCGCAAGCCTAAAATACAGGGTAGGGCAAAGCAGTCTCATAGTTGTGAGTATGCAAAACACAGAGTTTATTCTTGTATTATTATTTATTAATTACTGTAAGCCTACTTAGCCCCACCCTGTACTTACTGGCTGGCCCTGTACAGGAGACATTTACTGACGTTTCCATACCCCAACATTACTGTATACCTTCACATGCACCCTGTTCCTTTTGCTACCCACTGTCTTTGCCTCCAGCAAGTACCTCGGCTTCTCATGACTCTTTACCTGGTGGAATGATCCAAGCCTTTAATCCTGAAGAGTGCGGGCGATTAGTCGTCCTGCCTGTAGCTTTCCGTGGGCCTTAGTCCCAGAGCATGGTGAAGTGCGAAGGAACCTCTTGCGTTCCAGACACCCACTTTCTCACCCCCGTGAGAGAGCAGTGTGAGTCCCATTTCCCCCCAGCAGTCAGAATCAATCACCCCAGCCAGCACTGTCAGTCCTTCTATGCCTGTTGATTCCATCAAGAGACACAACATTGATTCCATTGAATGGAACCTTAAGACTGTCCCCAGTCACTTTGTGGGAAAAACCAATACACACAGAAAGGAGGCTATAAGTTGCTAACATTACTTTCCTAAAATTAATTTCCTTAAATTCATCTCAAACTTCCTTATGTTCCCATTTCAAGTCCATTTGCTAAGAATTGTCTTTTTCTGTCCCCCTTTCTGATAATATCCAGGTTTAAAGGAGTAAGATGACAATAAAAAGCTGTGGACTGTGTAACAGGACAACACCCTGAGTGGTTACCTAGGGCTGTTTGCTGCTGCTCTCTCATGCCTACTACACTTTGCACTTTCCATCGTCTTTATTACAAGTCTACCAGTCGTAGGGACTTTATACACTGTCCTGTGGAAAGCAGCTGATTCGCCTAAAATCTGAGCCAAATTTAAAATAGAAAAGCTACCCTTAAAACCCATATCAGAGATAAAAGTATTGAAAGTTGAGGCTTTCAAACACATAAAGCAAAGTGTTGAGAGGTAAGGACCAAAACAGAAACGAATGCCTTATGATCTCAAAACGTTTTTCCAAACCTAAAGATAAAAGTCTGACCACAGGTAGGAAGTAGGGAATCAGAGAAACGCGGCCAGAATTTCAGCACTCATGGTTGAACTCCTACCTTCTACAACAACACCCGGGGACACCCGAAATGACTGAAATCCCCAGGAGAACCTCTGAATTATTCTGGGATGGGAGATCCCAGAAGAGAAGGAATGACTGACTGCCACGCTCCCCCATGTTGTAGCCCTGCAGAGCTGCAATACTTGAACAGAAGCCCACATTGACCCCTGAGCTCTGAAGTATCTTTTACTGAGTGTATTTGTCAGCAGCAGCCCCTATACATGGCCCAAAGTTAAGCTTAAAACCCATGAACAGAACTGGTGGTTACCTAGAGAGCCCATATTCTTCCTTTTGCCCAACTACTTGAGTTCCCTGGCAATTAGCTAGTTCAAACTCCTCTCTCCTCGTGGACATATTTTATCAGAGAACCCATGAGGAAGCAGCTATCTCCAGCAGCAGGAGCCCAAAAGCATCTGGGTTACATCCCGTGCTGTCAATCTTGTGAACTTATTAGTAACAGAGAAGTATGACTTAAAAAACTGGATTTAAAGGTTATCAGCTCCTCTTTCTCCCTCCCTAGCATCTTCCCAATGGCCTTGATTGATGCCAGATTGCCTGGCAAGAAATAGAAGTGTTATTTTTAGTTGGCTCTGAATCTGAGGGACTTTTATTTCTGCTTGTGAACCTTTATAAATATTTAAGAGAAAGAAAAAGCATGAATGGAGGAACATGTGGCCTCACGGAGATCCATCAAAGCTGTCTGTAGAAATTATAGATGTGCATGTGAGTGTAGCTGGAGAGCTGTCTGGAGGTACAGAGCTGCGTGCGCTCGAATAAAAGAAAATCCTCAAAGCCTTGGAGAGGACTTCAAAGTTAAGAGGAAATCAAGGCTAATAGGTTGCACACGCTGGGCTCTTCACTCAGCCGCCTTCACCACCTTCAGCCTCTGTTTCCCAGTCACAGGCCAGGCGCACATCCCTCTTCCTCCCGAGAAAGGGGAAAGGCTGAGCCGGGGGGGAAGAGGTCAGAGAGCGGGGTTCGGGTGCTGGATCGGCAAGTGACCCAGTCCCTAAACCAACGCTGACGCACTGCACAGACATGAGCGTTAGGTATTTGCAAAGCGTTCCACCCACGGGTTCTCAGGGTCCCTGCATGTAAAATGAGGGCAGGGCTCGCTTCCAAATCTAAATTTGTACTTGTAAAAGAGCCCTCTTTCTTCTTATAAACTTTACCCAAATTGTTTTCTTTATTTCAGAAAAATCTCAGATGCCTTGTCTTTTGTTTCCTTGTAGGGCACATTAAAAAGTCAATGCAACAGGCATTTCCTGCGTGTCTCCTCAACCCAGAGCTCCAGCCCTGGCCTGTGGGAGAAAAGGAGCTCAGGGGAGGATTGTGTTCTCTGGTGGAAGAGGGGATAAGATTCTCCAGGTCCCTCAGGTACAACTTCAAAAGGCAGCAGCTCCGGTCAAGAGAGGAGAGTCAGCCATACCCCTTCCTTCCGAAGAGCTGCGATGGATCCCAGTTGCAGTCAAGGTTTCACCCACCCCCTTCCATTTCAACAAAACTAGTTACGTACCCTGCAGGGCCAGATGGGAGAGCAAGGCTCACCCCACCTCTGTCCAAGGATCCCTTCCATAACACCCGCTGCACACCCACTAAGCTACGCACTAAGCCTGCAGCGGAGCGTGGGCAGCAGCCACCCTTCTTGCTGTTGCGGAGCTACAAACCGGTGCGAAATACAGGCATTAAAACAACTGCAAGCATGACGGGCACTCACAGGATGCCATGCGTTGACACCACGAAAGGGGTTCTCACCATCCCGTCCACAGCGAACCCCTTTACTGGCCTCAGCCCATCCCCACAGGATGCCGACGAATCGCAAGTATCTGAAAGCAGCCAGGAAAAGTCTCCAGACTTACTCCCCTCGCCCGACATGCTCTCCCGACCTCCCCCCAGGCCCCGTCATTGCTCCGCCCTGCGTCTCGGACCCTGTCTCAGGAGCGCCATGCTCAGGCATCCTGGCTGCAAGCCTGTAAGCCTCGCTGTGCCTCTCGCCTGGCACCTCTTTGGGATGTTCAGTTCAAGCAGCCACCTTTGCTCAGTCCAGGCGGGTACTGGCTGAACCCTGCACCCTGCCTTCGACCAGCCCCGACCTCGGCCCCTTGGCCTCGAACCCGTGCAAGAAGGCCCTGCACGCAGTGAAGCAAAGGCTGTCAGCTGGGCCCTTGGAGTGGGGTGGGGCCGGCTTTAATGCCCAGCTCTTAGACTCAGTACCAAACTCTGCTCACATGGGCAGAATATCAGCAACCCTCTGTGAGTGCAAAGTGCCGAGAGGACAAATGGAAAAGAAAGGAACTAGTTACGTGAAACTTCCTGGGATTCCTCAGAAGTGCAGAATAAACTCAGACTTCCTTTTATTTAGAATATTAAAGCAGTGACAGTCTGTCCCCTGTGTATCTTGCTAGCTGCCTTCCCTTCCTCACTTGCACATGAAACCCTGGCAAAACAATGCTTCTTAAGGAGCCCACCGCCCATCCCCCGGAGTCACACCTCTGCCTTCTTCCACACCACTCTCACCTGCTTCCCATACGGCAGACGCCTACATTTCTACCAAAACTACACACATGTCACCTCCCTTGGGAACTTTTCCCTGATCACCACCACCTACCGCAAAGACAGCTAATTCCCTAGCAGCATGTCTCCAACAGCAGTTTATAAATTTATTCCTGTGGAGTCATTCTCTTAACCAACATTGACTGGGCACCTAACACATGCAGGTTCTGGAGTGAGTTTTGGCAGAACTTGCCTCCTCCACTAGGCTGGGATTGGGATACACATCTAGTGACTGTGAGACACTCAGTATATGTCTGGTCAATTCATGGCATACTGTGAATTATTTTTTAAGATGTTGATGGACATGAATTAACAGAAAGAAGACCTGAAAAGATGTCAAGGACATTAGACTCCCTGAATTAGAAGAAACCATATTTGATTTAATGGGTTTCTTGCAGCATCAGAACGTCATTCTGGAGTGGAAGTAGCCATTTAGCAGAGCTGTGCTCTAGTTTATAAGTTTCCCTCCGGGATCCCAGGAAGGGATATGATCTATTCCGCAGGCCATGCCCTCTTTCCCCTTTTCGCCTCTGATTCTTCACATTGCAGAAACATCACTCCCAGAAATAAACTGACCTTTTGAAAAGTAACCGAAATCTTGCATTCCAGCTGAGGACAATGAACTTGGTGTTTAAAAGATATATAAGTTTCTGTGCCAAAAGAATGAACTTTTGGCTACTACTATGTTCTCTCGGTTTCTTAATAAACATAAGTGTGATTCCCAAACATTTGTTTAATAAAGGAAAAACTTTGCTCTTTCACTCTTCTTACTTTGGGCCAGTGGGGTGGTTAAACTCTACCTTACATCCGAGTTTAAGAGTCACCAAGATGGTGGGGTTCTTGATTCAGAACAATGACCGTCCCCCAATGACTTGTGTCACCTGAGATGGATTCAGAGGTGAGAGCACACGGTAAAAGTTCAATCCAGGGGGCTAAATGCAGACATGAAAACACAGGCCCTTTGCTCTGAGTCAGATTGCTTCTGTTATTGCTGGTAATAACAGCAATGACTGTGCTATTGTTGAGTTACACAATGCCTTCAACAGAGGAGGGATGTTTTATTATTACTATCAGTCTATGTTTTATGGTTGCAGAAACTAAATTTTGGAAACATTACATAATTTGCCAAAGAACAAATGCAAAACAAGTTAGGAAACTTGCATGGTGTGGCCAGACAGAACCTGGTTTCATTCCGCTACTTACTAGCTCCCTGACCTTCACCCATCACGGCCAGTACAGCAAATATTTATTCAGTGCTCACCAGGTGTCAGTCAATGTTCTAAGCACTTGGCATGCCGTGTATTATTTAATCTTCATAAGAGCTTATGATGGAACTTAATTCCACCCTTACCCCCTCTGACAGCTGAGAAAACTGAGACGCAAAGAGATGAGAAATTTGCCCAGAATCTTCTAACTAATAAGTGGAAAAAAGCAGAATTCGGACCCAAGTAATCTGACACCGGAGTTTAGGCTGCTAACCACTAAGAAATACTGTTTTATCTCTCAGCTTCAATTTTCTCATCCATAAACGCGAGGTCATGGTAACTACTCTGCAAGATTATCTTGAAAATTAGAAATAATATCCATCAAGTGCCTGATAAAATTACTGGTCCATAGGGAACCCTCATTCATATTTCAGATTTTACGAACTCACATATTTTCCATGATACGCTGTGCCGGGACCTCGTATCCTGAATCCATATATCATCCAACTTATAAGCACAGGTTATATATAATAAGATCTGTTTATCTAGATGGGTGTAAAGGACTTTGGGAATTTGAGGAAAGGAGTTCTTGCTCTATCTGTGCCTTCTGTGTTCCCTACTGGCTCCGTTTGGGGTTGAAGGGGCATTTTAATAAGCGTGTTGAGTGCTTGTCTCTACCTGGGCCATTGGGGTGATTTCTGGGATGTGGCTGCCTTTCACTTTCCCAAAAGCAACATGCACATTTATCCTGCTCCCAGGTAGCCTCACCCTGGCAAACAGCAGCTTCAGGCCTCACATTTGGTAACCATGTGGAATGACGGTGGGTCCTCGTGGCACTTCCCTTGTTTGCCTTCAGAGCGGGTGCCACTCCAGCCCACAGCCTCCTTGGACTCCCCCAGGCTGATGGTGAGAAGCGGGTGTCAGCGAGGGCACTGGCCCTGCAGCCACTGAGCTTGAAGGGCAGAGACAGAGCTGAGAAGTCCCAACCCTCACAGGGCCAACGCACAGCAGGGGCACCCGATGCTCATTTTTATGATATTTATAAGAAGTTCAAACCGGCCCGTTCCTATTTTTAGCAAGAATTTGGTGGTGTGGTGACAGAGGGCCTTGGCGAATTAATGGCCTCCTCTGAGAACGTGAGGGTCTGAGGGCAAACAAATGATAGGAAGGGCCTGAAACTGCCATCACCCCTCCTGCCCCGCACTTGCTTTCTCACCTTTTCTTCTATTTCTGCTTCTCTGTCACCACTTCTGCCACTTCCTTCAGCTGGTTCTTTGAGAAAAACATCTGAGCTTAATGAGCTCAGTGAGTAGGACCAAAAATTCCTGGAGAAAATGAGGACATCTCCTTGAGAAAATACTCGGTGGTCCTTCAGTGATTCTAGGGAAGTATATGTAGGTTCTCCAAAGCCCCTAGTTCACAGATATTTAGCTAGGGCCGTTCCGATTTAATATTTTATGCATCTAAACATTAAAATTATTGCCTGGCCGACGTGGCTCAGCAGTTGAGTGTCAACCTATGAACCAGGAGGTCGCAGTTCGATTCTCAGTCAGGGCACATGCCCACGTTTCCGGCTCCATCCCCAGTGGGGGTGTGCAGGAGGCAGCCAATCAATGGCCCTCTCTCATCACTGATGTTTCTCTCTCCCTCCCTCTCCCTTCCTCTCTCTGAAATCAATTAAAAAAAAAACAAAAAACACCATATTTTCAAAAATTATGATTGTTCAAATTTATATAGATCATCTTTGCAGTCTCTGACTTTATTACAATCACCTGTGAGCTATACAATGGAGAATAGCAAGTAATGGTAATATTCTTAACTGTATAAAGCTTTATAGGTTTCAGACCACTATCCCTATTTCTAGGTTACGACCTAATGCGTCATTTCTTTTTACATATCACACCCCAAACTTTTAACCATTGTTGAAGGTTTAATATTAATTAGAGGAGTCGGCTGATAAAGTTTGGTTGGTTCTGAAACCCTAGATAACACCTAGTGGAGGTGTGACTGCAACTTCAAGTTCATGGTCTCCTTTGTCTTACATTGGCTTCCCACTCAGACTAGCATTTCTCTCTCACCTTCCCTTCGCAGCCACATTGCTTGTCCTCCCACACAGTCCCCAACCCCTTATAGTTTAGGTTTTTCTCTCGTCACCTACAGAAACCGGGTTCTTAAAAGTGACCTAACAACCTCCAAATACCACCCCCCATCCAGGCCTCTCCCTCCTCAACCTCTATGAACCCTCCACAGAGATGACTACTCTCCCGGCCCTGAAACCTCCCCCATACTTTCTGTCACTGTCCCAGCCCACTGGGTACCCTGCCACTTATTTTGACTTCTTTTTTTTAAAAAAAGTCATCCAAGGATATTCTTTCCATTGCTTTTCAGAGAGTGGAAGGGAGAGAGAGAGAGAAACATCAATGTGAAAGAGATGCATCGATTGGTTGCCTCCCACACTCTGCCCATCCGGGGCCAGGGACTGAGCCTGCAACCGAGGCACGTGCCTTTGGGAGACATCGAACCTGGGACCCTTCAGTCCACAGGCCGACGCTCTAACCACTGAGACAAACTGGCCAGGGCTTGACTTTTCTATTCAGATCATTTTGTCGAAGGTTTTACCTTAATTTTCCCCTCAAAGGCTCTCATTATCCGCAATTTGGGTCCATTTATTTTATCTCATAGTATTTATTTAGTGCCCAGTAATGTGCTTCCAACAATATGGCAAACTGAGAATCTGTAAAGTTCTCACTAGAAAGCCCCTAGAAACACTGGATAAATATATAGGAAATTATTTAAAAATGGAAAAAAATATCCAGGAGACATCCTAGGTAGGGAAAAACAACAAGATCAGTGGGCAGGATGCTAACTAATCCTGAGGCTGCCTTCTCAAGCAAAATCCAAGCTCACATTTTTGACCACCAAGGACAGAGCCTCCTCGACTATGTTGTAAAAACCTCATATTCAATAGGATAAAAAGGGGGTGGAGATAATCATCTTATTTCCAAAACGTTTCCCCTCATTTGTTCTCAGCCTAAGCAAACACACTCACAGATATTTTAGTCAGTCACTCTCAGAATTTGTGAGCCAGCCTTTACCTCCCCTCTCCCAAGTTCTTACAACAACCTAGAGTCCAGTGTACCTGAGGAGTCCTGGCACCCATGTGTCTATAGGGCTGACTCCTACAGATTCTGTCTATTTGATAAGTCCATGTGTCCTGGCTTCTGTCTTGGTGATCGCGCACACTCTACAAGTCCTCTACTGAGACCAAAGTCCTGCTGCGCTCTACACAGGCCCTGGCACAGTCTAGTTCTCACCAAAGCCTTCCTTGGGCATCTTTTGTGCCACAGAGCATGACCTCAGTGATTCCTCCATGTCATTCTGAACATCACACTTGCCTAAAGATCTGGAGTGTCACAATGAGCCTACAACTTCAGATCCCCAGCCCTTAGCCAAGATACTGATGCCAGCAACTTTAGCCCCTTGAAAGAGAGCTGTCTACACACAGTTTCCTCTATCCTAGAAGGAAAAATGTTCTAGGAAAACACCTTGAACCCAAACTTAAATTCTACCTACTCCTGGGATTCAAGTATATATGGGCATATATCTGGAAAACTAGTGTATATTGGGTCTGATTGTACCCAAATTCCCCTTGCATGTGGCTATGATAAGCATGTTGGGAGAAAAAAAAAAAATCTTAGAAAAGGAAAGGCTTAGACAGAAAACATGAGTCAATAAATAAAGCCTTGGTCACTAAGAAAAACCCTCCAAGCCCAATAACTCATGAAATCTTATGTGTGAGCTCCATGGAAAATGTGTGTCAGCTACAGGGATGAAAAGATGTCAGTTAAAGGCTCCTGGTACTGTGATAACTGCCAGCTATCTCGTACATTCAAAAGTAAAATGACACCTCAGGCCTGGATGCTTTGGGAAGGTTGACTGGGAAAGAAGCCATTTGCTCTCACAAATGTTCACGGGTTAGAAACTCTGGCTTGAAGTTCAGCATAGAACCAGAAAGGAAGGAAAGGTCAGGGGGGCATGAGATGAAAGAGGGCCCAGGCTGAAACACTAGGCACCAGGGGAAAGTTTCAAGATGTAGACTTGATACCAGTGGCTCAGCTCCGAGACCTTCTCACCTACGCTCTCTTCACCCAGTAGGCCCATCTCTGGCTGAAATTCACCAGAATCATGTCCATTGCACACACACCATCACCACCACCAAAGGAAGTTACCAACAGGTAGCTGTGGCAACTACTGGACAATACACGGTCATGGCGAAACAAACTAATAAAACCCGCACATACACACCAGCAGTCCATTAACTGTGGCCTGGCCCAGCAACTGAGAATCGCTTAATTACAATAAGCTCCCCTTATCTGTCTTCCAGGTCTTCCTCTTTCCCTTATCTTTATTTTTATACTACGGTCAAAGGTGTGTTATTTTTCAAAGTCTCTCTCCCTCTTACCTCATTAACACTGTGCACAGCCTCGTATCTCCTGAGAGAACCCTTGGGAAATCAATACTGCAAGTATGCCATAAAAACTGTTGTGATATCCTGCTCTAAATAGCAAATAAATAAAAAGCCTGGTCTAAAGACCAGCAGCTACTTAGAGATAGAACAGAGGCGATTCTAAATATTCTCATAAGCAAAACTGGTCTCATTTTGACTATCCGCTTGATACTGACAGAACAGCCTGCTGTGTTTTTAACATAGTGGAAATGCCAACGAATAACAGCTGGAAATCACGTTGTGGCTTCATAATTCTAGAGAATACGTGGATCCAAGTGTTTCTAAGCACCCTGGACAGTTCCTTTGCTCTCCTCTGATCTACCCCTCGGATCTTCCCATTTGGATAACTGGGTCATACTATCCCAACACAGGTTTTAAAATTATGTGTGAGAAAGTATCTCCACGGTCATCTAGCAGAATCCTTTTTGGGGAGGTAAACAAACTGAGACCCAAGGGTGACTTGCTTTGTCCACGATCAGTGTTATCTTGCCCAGAAGGAAAAAAAACCACTCAGGTCTCCTTAATCCAATTCTGAAAGTCTTCTCTCCTTAAATATGTTTATTTAGGTTTCCTAATTTCCTCTTAATAATTATTTAAAAAGCAATAGAAGACAAAAAGAAGTCGGCATGCTCTAAACATATTTATTTGCCTAAGTTAACTTTCTTCCCAGACTCACTCATGTTTATAATCTGAAAATGTCATCTGGAAATCTGTCACTCTTCCTACGTCTTCCATGCGTAAGTGAAGTTAAAACACCTTCTTCATCTCATTTACACATATATTTATTTTTTCGTGCCTCTATAGATGGGATATGAAGATGTCAGAAAACCAGTGTCTCTACTTGCAGGAAATGGGAAAAGATTACATCCCCTTAAGACACTGTCTCATACATACATAAAATACAGTTGGTTCAAAATGCTCTTAACCTAACAGTAAATCTCTGAATGCTAATTGTGCTTAATTTTCAGCACACATTGGTATCAATACCCTGGTTCTAAAATCACTAGGGCCTTTTGCTCTTGTTGTTTTTGTCGAAACTAACGCTGGAGGTGGTGACCCATAAAAAATTCCCCCGAACCATCTTCCTGTAACATTACTTATACCAATCCATTTTTTTTTTCCTTCTACATCACTGCTCTCTTGAAACTTGTCTTTTTAAGTCAGTTTCTGTTCATGAATTTTAGCACATTCCATTTTAGGCTCCTCTAAGACAAGATAAAATAAATATACCCTTCCAACATCCGCCGCCACGGCCTCTCTTCCCTATTTCCCTGCTGCGATGAAGGCTCTCTTCTTTAATGTCCTTGACTTGGACGCTTTCTTTTACCTGCCATACTTTTAAAATGCCATGTTTACCAATGTGACTCTTCTAGAATTACACTTATTCTCAATTCTTACAATGTTATATACCCCACTTCTAACCTCACCTTCCATCCTTTCTAATCAACTAACGTGAAAGTCTCTGCCAGGCCCTCCCCCATCTCCATCACCACCACCACCCGGCCTTTCTTGTTCTCAGCAGGGTCAGAACTATTGCAAGCTCCTGTTGCTAGAAAAAAAGAGGATCATTAGAGATGGTTCGCCACAGCCCATACGTGTCACTGGCACACCTTCCCACACTCCATCTAAAAACTCACATAGCATTTCTTTTATTAATATGGGGTGGCCATAGTGTCAACAACTACACATTTCTTTTTTTTAGCAGCAACCCTGATACAGAAATAAAAGCTCTGAGGCATAACATATACCACCTAAAAGCCCACAGGAAAGGTAGAACAAATAATTCAGTGCAAGGTAATAGAGACTCAAAGATAATTCAGAGGATGGGCAATTCATGATGGATTAAAAGCTCAGAGAAAACTTCACTGGTCAGGCCCAGCCCTGGGCCGGCCTGGAAAGAACAGGACTTGGGCAAATGGAAAGGAAGAGGGATGTTATTCCACAGGTTATTTCTTGATTTAAAAAAAAAAAATTCATTTGATAATATTGATAGATACATAAAAATGGTTCTATTCAAAAAGATTTTCAAAAATATCTCTAAAAGACAAAAATATCATGTTAATGCAAAAATGTAGAGGCTCCTTTACATTAATTTCCTGAACATTAAAATCAAGCAGAGTAATTACTCTGGCATATCTTTATACAGCTTAATCCATTTCCTAGCTGTTGCTGCATCTAAAGCTGTCACAAATAATTTTCTGAACAATTTATTGTTATTAAGGCAGTGTTATCATTTTTAGTTTTGTCCTAATGTTTCCAGCATCAGAGTTGAATGTTTAAATTAATTACTGGCATTGAAAGTGAGGTCCACCAAACTTTGCATTTGTAATTATCATCACAAAGCATGTAATTTTGTCTCAATGTTGAAATTTTTAACCAAATTTACAATAGTATTCAAAATAATGTCAGAAATGTCACCTTGGAAAGAATGAACTTACAAAAAGCTTTACTTGATTCTATGACTGGCTGAAAACTATTTTTGGAGTTTTACTATGAAACATGAGACTCAGTCTTTTCAACCAGGGTTCTTTAAGAGAATTAAGGTCTAAGGCTCCAAGGTATCCATTGTATGTAATCACATGCACATCTGGAATGATATTTGTTAGGGACCATCCTTGGCAGAATCGAGGAGACAGTCTCTCAAATCACGTTTCTTTGTTGTGAAAAACTGTCATCATTTAATTGCTAGTGAACATTCTTTTCTGTAAGTGGAGCCAACACAGTAACAGCTAATCTTCAGTTTTTATGTTATGTACACAGAAAACTTGGAATAAAAAGTAAGAGAATTTGCACGGCCGGTGTGGCTCATCAGTTGAGCATCGACCTAGGATCCAGGAGGTCGGGGTTCGATTCCCAGCCAGGCACATGCCCGGGTTGTGGGCTCCATCCCCAGCAGGGAGCGTGCAGGAGGCAGCCAATCAGTGACTCTCGTCACTGATGTTTCTATCTCTCCCCCTCTCTTCCTCTCTCTGAAATCAATAAAGACATATGTATTTTTTAAAAGAGAATTTATCAGAAGAACAGTCATTTACAAAATGCACACGACAAGTCACAATTCACATCGGTGAGCACACCCGGACTGCAGGCATGAAGCCACAGCCTTCGGGCATGGTCTCCTTAAAGCACGAATTCTCTAGCGGATGCTGATGCTTCCTTGGCCCGTTAGTGCTCTTGCTTCCCTGTGGTCAGTGATGGCACCACAGCCTCCACAGTGAGTGGTAAATATGGGCAAACATTTGGTGCAAGTTACACATTCATCCTTAACTTTTTTGAGAATAAAAATTTAGTTTTGAAATGATCTACACAGGATCACCAGCTGCTGGTCCAGGCGCTCATTTCACGTTTGTGATTGATGCTGTCTACTGGCGGCTGGGAAGCTTTGGCGACAGTCATGCCAAGACCATGTCACCACTAACTGGCAAAAGAGAGTGGCCACCAGGGCAGTAGCTTCAAGTGCCTGTCCATGCACTACTCAAGGCCAGAAAGAATTAGCCACCCCACCTTGCTTGTAGGTGAACACATTTCATTTGATCAGTAAGCACCCAACATTCCCCCTTGGAAAGGAGACATCTATTAAATTAATTGTATCTAAAAGGAATGATTTCACTACAGGTTAGGCTGAGGCGTCTGTCCACCATGCATGCGGCCGCCCAGCCCACTAGGAGGAATCAGAGCAGAAGTCTTAGAATCAAAGCCGAGGTCTACCAGGCCCAGACTAATAAAGCGGTTCATTATTTTAATGCAACGATTAATAGCAATACTTTGTTAAAAGGTGAAAAACCAGAGCAAATGCTAAATACGATGGAATGCAGAGCAACAGGCAAAACCTGGAGGCTGTTTGGGGCAAACCAGGATAGTACTATAAGCAAACAAACAAAACCATTTAAGCAGAATTTTTCCTAAAATATTGAAATTTCTACATTACAATGTTCAGTAAAGATCATTGTTTCATTGTATGGTTTCTCGACTTTAAGAAAAAAAATCTCTGCTAAAATGCAGCTATCTACCAAATTGTTTTATAATGGATTAGGTTAAACCAAATGAAGTTACAATCTTCATAGTTCAAAAACTGTTCAAAAATATCAGCAGCTTTGTATTAATAATCTTAACGCTTTGAGACAGTCCGTAGCTCAGAAGACATGTTGTTGAAGCTGAAGTGTAAGAAGAATTTTGGAGGAAAATTAAGAGTAAAACTTTAAAAAATATATGCACATTCCAGAAGGGAATTAGAAAATGGAAGGTCAGGAACTATAAACGTTGTATAAAGGTCTCTGCTTTAATTATGTTTCTAAAACTTCATTAAGTATGTCTTGAGCAAAATTTACCCTGAAATATTCTCAAGAGGGTGTGAGCTCAGAAAAGGAAAAGAAACCAGAGGTTCATAGAGGATACCGGTAATTTGTCGGGCACTTTGCAAAGTGAGAAAGAGAATTGGAAGCTGAATGGGACTGATTAGATGAGCAAAGCAAGACCAGATTCCGGGGGACGACCGGGCCTCGCCCTGAGGTGTACCAGTCACGCACTTAAAACCCTTTAACAGCAAACCCCTGTTTAGCACATGCTAACGCCCAGCTGGATATGATTTCCAACTCTCCCCTTAATTTTTCTCAGGTGCTGAACTTAGAAGGCCCGAGCTACACAGAGCTCGTGTCGTGGCTGAAGCCGGCTACCTCTGTGCCATGCCCCAGGGGTATTTATCGCAGCCGTGCCTTATAAAGCGAGCTATCTTATTTTAATAGGGGACAGCGGGCGGCAGGCAGCGTCGGAGGGAAGGTACTGGTCTCGGGCCTGCGATCAGTCACAGCTCTTTCACCAGCTGGCTGTGACACCCAACAGATCGCTTCTCTCTAGACGTCATCACCAGGCGGGGAGCATGGACCAGGTAAACTCCAAGGCGACGGCCCTGTGCTGGTTCCCTGACATTAGGACAATGCAAAAATAACAGACGGCTTCGTTCTAAGAGTTGGGTTCTTAAGTGGCTCCTCAGGAAGGGAGGGGGGTGGAAGGAGCAAGACGCCAGAAATCTTTCATTAATACGAAAAAAATTCAGAATCAGCAGTCAGGGCAGGGGCAAAGGTGGGGGATGGGAGGGGAAGAAGAATCTGTTTTCAAATTATTTTTTACCAAACCTGCCTCTGGGAGCTGTGCAAACGAAACATCATTTAAAGAGCTTATGTCTTCTTCCTGCTGAGGTCTGTGTGACTAAAATTGAGCCTTATTTTGTGTGTGTGTGTGTGTGTGTGTGTGTGTGTGTGTGTGTGTTTTAATGCCCCTGCTGTTTAGAACTGAGCATTTGGGAGATATTTCAACTCAAAAAAAATATCATAAATAAACTACAGGATAAAGTTCCATGTCTAGAATTTTTCTTATAAATTCTTCTCTCTCTCTCTCTCTCTCTGCGTATTTGAGGGGCTTCAAAGCATGTGTTGTTAATCACTCTATTGGTGTTCCATTAATGTTTACAATTCTGACTTATTAAATCTAAATGAAATCCTCATTGGATGCATTTAATATGTAGCGCAATGTGCTAGACGTAGAGTGAAATGTTCTGAAGGATGGAGGAGATCGATGTTTATATGTGTCTTTCATGGTAGCATTTTTTTTTTCTAGAAGGATATCCTTCAGGAGCAAAATAATGCTATTGTTAGTTGTTTGTTTATTGTTTGTTTTTCCACCACACAGATATTTCACTTGCAGTTAACCTGTTAGTGGATAATGTTTTTTAAAACTTTTTTTTTTTTTTACTTTTCAATTACAGTTGACGTACAATGTTATATTAGTTTCAGGTGTATCACCCAGTGATTAGGCATTTATATACCTGATGAAGTGATCACCCTGATAAATCTTGTGCCCATCTGATACTCTGCAGAGTTATTACAATATTATTGGCTATATTCCTTATGCTACACTTTATGTTTTGATTAGAGATAGTAAGTGGACCATAAAATGATTGTTCGATATTGTGTAAGTGGGGACGCTGAAACTTCAAGGGCCCCATAAGTAGTAAGTAACGCAGTCCCACCTCTAACTTCTGGCCCTTGGATTATCTCACTACACAAATTAAATGACACTCACTTTTTATTGTTTACTTTGCACATGATGGTATGCTTTATCTAACAAACCTTCCAGAAGTGGTTTCGCTTCGCTTAGTTTTCTGGTAACAAAAAATGTAATTGGGAAGTCGTTTCAAAAAATCTAACCTGCATATCAGGAACAACATTCCGGTTAAGGCTGCCAGTGAGATCATATATATGCCACATAAATAACAGGAGAAATGACAGTGCCTTATGGTTGGACTGCTCTGAGATGCACAAGGCAGGATCATTCCCAATAGCCGCAGAATCTTCTCCAACTCTAAGGATATTGTGAAAGGTCAAGAGTCATTAAGGGGCTGTTGAGAGTTCTGGTCAATGGTGTTCTAAGTGTGGTCATATTGGAACTTGGTAGAAATGCAAATCCTTGAGCATCCCCCCAATCTGTGACATGAGAGACTCGGGCGATCTGTGTTTTAACAAGCCCATCAGGTGTTCCCGAGGCCCACTGCAACCCGAGAGCCGTTGGCCTAGACTAGACTCTGTTAGTGGAAGACTGATTGGCAGAAGCAGGTGATTCTGTGGTTTCTGGGTCATTCCCTTTGTTCTTTTTTTAAATTTATCTTTATTGTTGAAAGTATTACAGATGTCCCCCCTTGTCCCCCCATCGACCCCCTCTCCCTCCAGCCCCTGCCCCGCTCAGGCCTTCACCACCACTCTACTCCATGTGGCCGTGGGCTTTGCGATGTGCCTCAAAGTTCTTTGCCTCTGAAAGTTTCATGACCAGTCTACCATCCTAGATTTGCTGTTGAACTTTAGATCCCATAACCACTTGACCCACACTCTTCCGTTTTGCTTTCCAATAATGGGGGTTTCCACCTTCCTTGGTTGAAAGTGGCAAATTAGAACAAATGCCTTCATCTTTCTAAGACTATATTAGAGAGAGTCAAACAGGAGGGGCCAAGGAGGTTAGATCTAAGAGCAACTGCACCCACCCACTTTTATTAAGGATTCTCCCTATGGAAACTTCTCTGCTGTCCCTCCAAAGTGGTAGAATATTGAGAAATACAAGGGCCTGTTGTTAAAAAGATCTGTTAGCTTTAATCCAGCCTCATTTTCACTAGCGGGCTTATATTTCCTTACCCATCATTCCAAAATAAAATTTAAAAACACTCAGCAACTAAGTTATTTTTAGTAAGTGAGTCACTAAAACGCATTTGGCAACAAAAGCTGATGTAGACTGATATGTTTATTTATAGTCTCTATTTATCCTAGTGAGTTTAAATATTCAGGAAATACTGATGCATTTGTTTACAAGGTGTGGCTCCAGCCCTGCTGGGGTGCAATGGAAAGGAATAGACATTATATTTCTAAAATTCACAAATCCCCAATTACAAGACATAGCTGGCCATTTTGGACTTTGAATAAGAAATTGTGAACCTGTATATGAAAGTTTGTGCTTCCAGAGTCTTGAAAAACTTCAAAACATCATCGATCTGTAGCATTGAAGTAAGAGAATCTGGGGTCTGACCATCAGACAAGAGTCTATTGTGGCAACAGGGTCTCTTTCTTATGCAGAAACCATGTTGACTTCCTCAGAGGACAAGTCAGGGGAATTATTTTCAAGAACTGAAATGCCCCATAGCTTAGATGCAGACGTAATACTTGTGCTTGCAACAGACACTTAGAAAAACATGTGACTTGATGGGACTCGTCAAATGCAACAGAGTTAACAATTACACCAGGGGAAAATTTCCAAAATGATGTTCCTTGGAATACTATTGATTGCCAAAGAAAGTTGTGACCAGTGCTGCTGAGAAGCCCCGAATACTCCATCCTGCTCTTGGAAATGGACGAAGCACGTTAGCCTACTAAATGCTCTTGAAAATCCTGCCTAAACAATAACACAGACAACACTGTGAGCTCATCTGACCATAAAACATTGTGTTTAATTCTATACCTCAGGGCATCTTAAGGTGCTTTAGCAGTTCCGTGAAGTAAACTCTGAGAAGGCTACTTATTGCCTCCTGAGTGCTGGGATCTCTGACATTCCCAAACTGTATGCAGCAGAGAAAGGCAACTAGGAAACCAGCAAATATCATAGGCATTTGAGTGGGGACATTCGTTTGGAAAACAGAAGATTTGGACTCTCTTGCTCCACCACTGATTACTGACTTCAAATGTTTCCTTTAATATCATAACAGGTTTCTCCTGTAGCTAAAATTTCTCCTTTGGGTAAAATGTTCTGGTTGTCTTATTTTAGCTGGATACATTTTTTTTAAACTATAGTTAAATACTATAGTTAAATACTATAGTTTATTTATAGTTAAATAAAATGGATCATTCTTAACCGTTTTTAAATGTGCAGCTCAGTGGCACTCAGTGCATTCACATTGTCCCACGATCATCACCACCACCCATCTCCAGACCGTTTAACCCTCCCAAACCGAAACTCTGAACCCATTAAACACGAACTCCCCACTTCCTCCCCCCACCACCCCTGGTCATCTCCTTTCTACTGTTTGGCTCTTTGGATTTGACTACTCCAGGGTACCTTATATAACTGAAATCACACAATTGTTGTTGTTTTGTGACTGACTTATTCTACGTAGCCTAATGTCCCTAAGGTCCATCTATGTTGCAGCAGCGTGTGTCATAATTCCACTTCTTTCTAAGACTGAGTGATATTCCACTGTCTGCAGAGGCCACACTTCGTTTCTCCATTCAGCCATCAGTGGACACGAGGGTCGCTTCCACCTTTTGGCTATTGCGAACTGTGCTGCTCTGAACAGGGGTGGACAAATATCACCTTGAGTCCCTGCTTTCCATTCTTTGGGGTATATACCCAGGAGAAGAATTGCTGAATGCTATGGTAATTCTGCACCTAATATTTTTAAGAAACCATCATACTATTTTTCAAAGTGCTGTACCAGTTTACATTCCTATCAAGAGAACTCAAGGGTTCTAAGTTTTCCAACTTCCCGCCAACACTTATTTTCTGTTTTTTAAATAGCAGCCAGGCTAATGAGTGGGAGGTGGTATCTCACCGTGATTTTGATTTGCATTTCTTAATGATTAGTCACGTTGAGCATCTTTTCATGTACTTATTATTGGCCATTTATATATCTTTCGGAGAAATGTCTACTTAAGTCTTTTGCCTTTCTGTAATCAGATTATTTTGGGTGTTGTTGTTGTGAAGTTGTAAGTTGAACACAATTTTTAAAAATCATTAGCTCTCCCTAAAGGTGCGATTCACTGCCTCTGAAATGATGAACCTTTAAGACTTCAGGTGCGTAAACAGTAACTAAAATTATAGCTCCTTACTAATTTAATTGATTCCCTGTATTTAAAAATGTTCAAGTTCCAGCTAAAGATTAAGAGTCTGTAGGGGAATAGATTCCCATATTCCTGAATTTCCGCCTCTTCCGCTCAGCTGGTATGTGCACATCCTTTCTTGCCAAAAAAGTAAGAGTTGTTTTCCGGACATGCCAAACCAAAGACATTTCCGAGTTGAAGACATGAGGTTCATGAGTGTGGGAGTACTACACTGAAAACAAAGAGTATTAAGCTAAGTCACGTTCTATCATAAGATCCCTCTCTGTGTTCCTCCCTCAACTTGGCTTCCAAGAGGTAATCAAATGTATTCCTTCTCTACCAAAGACCAAAGATTCCTTTTTTGGGAAACTACCTAACCCACTAGAAAAGATTCTTACAAATGGGAAATCTCAAAAAAATAAATAAAGGCCAATAATAGCCCTGCAGTATAGCCCACCAGTCCACAAACCCCACTCGAGCGCAGAGATTCCAGTTTTCAGTGCATTATTTTAAATATGGATAAAAAGTCAAGGAACATCATATATGAGAGGAAATTATTTAATAAGAAAGACACATCCAAACAAACAGAAACAATGCAGAGAGCTGAAGAAAACAAAAACTCTTATCTATAATTGAGATCCTAAGACAGGTAAAAGTTATTAAGTCAATGGAGCCTAATCTACGGCTACAAAAAGAACATTTAAAAAGTGTTTTTTAAGAGCTTTGGGTCGCTAAAAATATCTATGTATTGGTTCCAAGTTAATAAAAGTCAAAGTTAAGATTGGAAATTGAGTCTCCTGACCCCCAGTACAGGAGCCAGATGTCCCTAAATTGTGTCGGAGGCTAGGCTTTCATTCATTTATTGATTCAATAGGTACTCCCCAGAAAACTCCGTTTGTTTTCTAGAGGCAAAGATACTTCTGCTTCCAGAATCTGCCCTCCCTCCGCAGGTTTGTATTGGTGAACAAGCCGAAACTCAGGAGAGTGGGACACACGCAAAAACTATCTGGCCGGACATGTACTCCCTACTCTCCTCCTGGGCACGGGTCACGTTTACTCTGGCCTCAGGGCTTTTGTTCAGGTTTCCCCCATATCCCTTTCCTCTTTTTTATTCAAATCCCAACCAGCCACCAAGGCTTAGCCCTGACCACGCCTTCTTGGCAAAACCCAACTCAATCTGCAGGCTCACTGATCGAGCAGCCCTTTCCCAAAACTCAACACCACCAAAAACTGCTTTAATAACCTGAGTCTATTATGTGCAGGATTTTGTTGCCAAATAACATTGAAGTTTTCTGAAGGAAAACTTGTGCCCATATCTAGTGCTTCATTAGAATCTAGCACCACCTGGAAGTGTGTGGGGGGGGGTATGGGAGGTAACTGAAGAGCACTGAATGAGTGAATGATTAATTGCTCTTTTTCCAGACATTTTTCCATCTAATGCTCTCCTAGAAGGGATGTAAGTGCCCCCCGATGGAAGGGACACTCTCCACCACAATGGCAGTGCAGAGCCCCTCGCCCCAACACTGTTGGCCATGATTCGGCTCTTCTAAGGGAAACATCAAAAGGGAGGCAAGGCAGGCCTGGCACACAGAAGCCAGCCTCTCACTTGCTCCTGATGCCTCCGACAGCAAAGTGCCAGAATGAATCTCTCTTCTGAGCTGTAAGGTTAATGTGGCCATTTATAGATAGAGGAGGAGATTAGGTACGTTGAAAGGGGAAGGTTTTTATGCTTTGCTTTTGATCCTGTCTGGCACTCCCCAGAGCTGCCATGTGCCCCACACCTGATAAATACTGTTTTATAAAACGGCAAAGAAGAGAACTTAAAGCCATAAATCTATCCCCACCCCCCTCCCTTTTTTATGGATCTAAAAGATAATTAAAACCATGCCCTTGCCTTGCAAATGAAGCCTCATCTTTCTGGCAGGCCCCATTTCAAATGAACTTGAGGGCAGCATCAGTGCAAAGGGCGGCCTCAGGTTGACGCTGTGCAGGCCGTCGCGGAGCACTCCCCAGCCTTGTAGGTCTCCGGGTGTGTGCACACCACCCAGGGTTGCTGCGCTGACCAAAGACCTCTACACAACCCCGCCTGGGCTTTGAACTTGGTTTATGCATGGTGCTAACGAGGGCCACTTCAAGATTTAGAGAAACGAAACAAAATAAAACTTTCTTCTTTGGTCACAGACTGCTCCCCCAAACTTGAACCATCCCTTTTGATTTTTTCATAGACACCAGAGGACTGAAAAAAAAACAAATATTAATGGATCAGGACTTCAAAAGAAATGATGCAAAATATTATGTAGCCATTAATTAAATCATTATAAAGGCTATGCGGATATCAAGGAAATGTTTATGATGCAGCTCTAAGTGGAAAACACATCATATAAAATGTTTCTTTATTACAACAGTAAAAACACATCATTTTTATAATGCATCCTCAGTTATCGACTGAATGTGTGCACATGATTAAAATAATAAATAATAAAAAAGGAGCTTACGCATGAAAGGCTCCTGCCCCCATCCCTCCTACCACTCATTCCCTCCCCAGAGCAAATACTTTTAACTCTTCCATCTGTTTTTTCCCAAGAGTTAGTGCCATATCTCTAGATACTATATGTTTTTGCCTCTACTTATTTATTTTATACATTACCTTTTGAATTCCAGCTATGATAGGTCAGCATCTAGCTCATACAAACTCACCCTATCTTCCCCTGCACCCAATATCTTAGTAAATCAAAATTGTTCTGCCCTTTAGTCTTTACCTTTTTACGGCTACTTACTCTTTTTTTATTTCTTGTTCCACCCACTAAAAAGGAGTAACTTTGGAACGCTTATCCCGCCGCTGTGTCAGGTAAGAATGTTAACATCCCTGTTAATTCCTTCAGCTTTCAGCGCTTCTCCCCCCGCCTTCTACCTCCAAATTTCTTATAGGTACGCCTCTTTTATAATGTCAAAATCAGTTGCAGTTATAGTTATTCTATAACCAACATTCCCGAACTGGTTGATTTTAGAAGTTGAAAGTCAAACAACAATGTCTGTTTTTATGACCACGCCAATGTTGAACACACCAGAATAAAGTAGTATTTTCATGATTGTAGTTCTTTCTTAAAATGCTTTTTCCAGAATTCCAAATGCCTATTTAAAATTTTAAATAAAAAATCACATACTCTTTTGGCATAGATTTTGCTCCCTAGGTCCCTCCCTCCTTCTGATCCAATCTAGACCTGTGCTCTCTAGGCCTTGTGCATTGCTCTGCCTGGGAGTTCTTCCCTCTTCTTCCCTGGAGCAGTTCCACCAGCTCTTTAACCTGTCTTCCTGTTAGTTTAACCTCTGGTTTGCTGCTGCATTGTAGCATTCACATATCTCTCCTTGTTTCTAACAAAATCTTATTTTTATTCCAGTATCCCACCCTTCTCTTAATGATTCCATACTTTGCTAATTCAACCATGTCAATACTTTTCATCTCGCTAATGACTGGTTTAAGAGTGGGTATATAAGCTATTCTAGACCATAGAACACAAGAGAAACCTTGCAGAGAGATCTTCGATGAAATCTTTAATTAAAAGTTAAAAGATGCCCCTGGCCAGCGTGGCTCAGTTTGGTTGGGTGTCCTGTCCATGCCCCTAAAAGTTGCTGGTTCAATTCCTGGCCAGGGCACATGCCTGGGTTGAAGGCTAGATCCCCAGTAGAGGGCATGCAGAAGGCAGTGATCCATGTTTCTCTTTCACATTGGTGTTTCTCTCTCTCTCTTTTTCCCTTCCTCTCTCTATAAATCAATTAAAAAATCTTACAAGAAAAAGACCCACAAGAATGGATTCCCCTTTCTCTATCTGTCTAGTATCATATCTGTACGTAATATCTAACTGCAGAAACTACTCTCTATCTAAGAAGAGGGGAGCTACCCAAGGGCTGTGCAGTCCACCAAGAATGACAGAAGAGAAAAACTGGATGAACTTAGAACTGGTGATATAACTAAGTCAACCATCCACTTCTGGATTTCTTGTTATCTGAGATGTTGTCTTTCTTTCTGTGTAAGCCAGTTAAATTGGAGCTTTCTTTTCTTGCACTAAAGGGCATCCAATTCCTACACTGGCATCTCTTTAAGAAGCTTCCTAAAATGAGTGTGAAGTATATTTTCTGAGTCTTTAAAAGTTACAAATTGTCTTTATTTTACCAGAACAATTTAGTGATAGTTTCATTGGGTATAGAATCTCAGGTTGAAAACTCATTTTCCTTAAGAAATATAACACTATTAGTGCTATTGCTCTAATGTCTTCTATTTTGTTTCTTTGTAAGGTAACAAATTCATATTCTCTCTCCCTCTCTCTCTTATCTTGGCTTTTAGAATCTCTTTTCTCTTTGGTATTTTGTGATTTCAAAATGATATATCTAAATATAACCGTCTTTTCATTCATTGTGCTAGATATTCAAATGTGATATAATAGAGATGTTTCTTTTAGCTTTAGATAGTTAAATTAATTCACTATACATTTCCCCTTTATTTATACAGTTCTCTCTTTCTCCAAACCTGTTAATCAGATATTTGACTCCCTGGATACATCAGCTATGTCTCTGACTTTTTGTTCCATATTTTCTTTATCTTTGTATCTTACTATACACTCTTGGAGATTTCTTAGACTTTGTTTTCCAGACTTTATGAAACTTCTAATATAAAATATTTTTCAATAATGAGAGTTCCTTGTTTTTTATTGTTTTCCTTTACCATAGCACCTGTCTGTTATTTTCTCAAATGTTTATTCATTCATATTTAATAAAAAAAGCAATAAAAACTGATTGGATATTCTGAACACTGTTGATCTTTGCTGTTAGGGAATCAAGCACCAACTGCATATTATTCTGGGAGCCTCCTAAAAGAAAGCATGTGCAGTGTAGGTAAATAGCGGGCTCACATCCTCCCACAACCACATCAAAATTGCAACTAAACTACAGAAAAGCCATCATTCGGAACCACCTGAAATCTAGCTGAACAGAGCCCTACAACTAAGGATGCGAAGCAGCAGCCGGGGGAGAGACAAGATGGTGGCACGGGAACCGCGTCCCCCGTGTCCCCCGCCTCCCGCCACCTCCCACCACCACATCCAAATCACAACGAAAATACAGAGCCACCGCCACTCAGAGCCACCTGAGGTCGGGCTGAGCAGAGACCCTTCAACCAGGGCACTGAAGACACACCGAGACCGGTAGGAAGGGGGTAGACGCGGGCGGATCGGGGCTGAATCGCGGAGACGCGGCCGCGGGCCCTCACCCGGTGGCGCAGTTGAAACCTCGGAGGGAATCTCAGCGGTGGAGGTTTCCCGGAGGAGGGAGGGTCCCAGCCCCACACAGGCCCCCAGCCCAGGGTCCCAGGGCCGGAAGAGGCGTCCCACAACTCCGGGCTGTGAAACCAGCGGGGACTGTCGCTGAGGGTCGCGGAGGCCGCGGGAGCCCCAGCAGCTCCTCTAAAGGGCCCGGCACGGACTCACTCGGACGCTCCCTCTGAGCCCAGCGCCGGCAGCAGCCGGAAAGGACCCGGGACACTCGGGGAGGAACTGACCTGCCTGGGATCCGGGCGACAGGCGGAGGGCGGCTTCCTCCCGGGCAGAAGGGCTGGCGGAGGCCATGGCTCCTTTGGCGAGTCCTCCCCGCACACAGCCGGCGGGCAGGCGCCATATTGGAATCGCCAGCACCTGACTCTCACCTTTGGCTCCGCCCTGTGGTTCCCAGAGGCCCTGCCCCTCCCCACCTGCAGGTTCACCCAGGCCATTTCCAGGGGCTTTTCTGTGCAAGTGGCCTCTCGAGCCTCAGGCTTAGGACTTTCCTCAAATCTCTCAAACAAGCAGCAGCGGGCCCCCTATGGCTTGATAAGTGGCCCAGGCCTGGCACTAGCGGCAGCTGCATTGGCTCATAGCTTGGCCTCTCCTGGCGCCTCCAAGCCCAGCACAAGCAGCAGCCAACTACGGTTTGCTGTGTAGCTCATGCTGGGTGGCCCTGGGCAAGGCGCTGCACAGGCTGACTTTCCACCTCCCGGGAGGCCCCAGAGACACTGCACCTGGTGGTCAGACCCGACCACGCTGCATTACAACCCTACCACATCCACAAGTGACACACTCAAGGGGCGCACTTGGTGAACACCAAAGCTCCACTGAGGTAAATCCTGATCCATAGGGGTGTCCCCAGGACAGCAGCTCTTTGGCTGTAGCTGCAGTTGGTCCTCACAGCTGATTGGCCTGGGGGTCAATTCCTCCCAGTGATGCCAGCAGCACCCAAGGCTCAACTACAACAGGACAGTGCACACAGCCCATACAGGGGAGCACCTAGAAGGTCCAGCTCAGGGGACTGGGGAGGCTGAGCCACTGGGCCCTACAGGACACCTACTACACAAAGCCACTCTACAAAGTCCAGGAGACATAGCAGCTCTACCTAATACACAGAAACAAACACCTGGAAGCAGCCAAAATGTGGAGGCAAAGAAACATGCCACAAAGGAAAACACTGAAGAAATCTCTAGAAAAGTAACTAAATGAAATAGAACCAAGAAAGCTAACAGATACAGAGTTCAGAATTTTGGTTATAAGGATGCTCAAGGATATTAGTAAGACTATTATGAAAACAAGTGAGATCATCCATGACCTAATAAAATACCTATCAGAAATGAAGGCTACACAAACTGAAATGAACAATAATTTACAGGGAATTAACAGTAGAGGATGCTGAGAATCAAATCAACAATTTGGAACATGAGGGAACAAAAAATGCCCAACAAAAAGAAAGAGCAAAAAGAAAAAAGAATCCAGAAATATGAAGATAGTATAAGGAGTCTCTGGGATGACTTCAAAAGGCCGAACATTCGTATTATTGGGGTGCCAGAAAGGGAAGAAAGAGACCAAGAAATTGAAAACCTATTTGAAAAAATAATTACAGAAAACTTCCCCTACCTGGGGAAAGAAATCGGCTTACAAGTCTAGGAAGCACAGAGGGTCCTAAACAAGAGGAACCCAAAGAGGCCCACAGAAAGACACATCATAATTAAAATGCCAAAGGTTAAAAACAAAGAGAGAATCTTAAAAGCAGCAAGAAAAAAGCAGTTAGTTTCCTACAAGGGAGCACCCATACAACTGTCAGCTGATTTCTCAACAGAAACCTTGCAGGCCAGAAGGGAGTGGCAAGAAATATTCAAAGTGATGAAAAACATGGAACTACAACCAAGATTGCTCTACCCAGCAAAGCTTTCATTTAGAATTGAAGGTCAGATAAAGAGCTTCTCAGATAATGAGAAGCTAAAGAAGTTCATCACCACCAGACCAGCACTACGTGAAATGTTGAAGGGTCTTTTTTAAGGAGAAGCTAATGAACAAAAGAATCTGACAAACTAAATGGATCCAGAGACATTGACACATGCAACAGATGGCCATATTTCAGAGGGAAGAGGGAAGGGGAGTGGAGGATGGGAGGAGATTAACCAAAGAAGTTATATGCATATATGCATAACCCATGGACACAGGCAATGACGGGGTGAAGGCCTGGGGAGGGGGTGAGAGCAAGGTGGAGGGGGTCAATTGGGGGGCGAGGGGAAATGGGACACATGTAGTGCCTTCAACAGTAGAGATAAATTTAAAAAAAAAAGAAGAAGCCACATTGAGACTGGTAAGAAGAGTGGAGACTCAGAATGGGCTGGTCTCACACCCATGTGTGGCACATTTGGCAGATAAAATTTGGGAATACCTCGGCTTTGGCGGTCCCCCCGTGAGGAGCAAGGGGTCTGAACCTCACAACCCCCGCCCCCCCGCAGCCAAGAGTTCCAGTGCCAGGGAGAGAAGTCCCTATAACTTCTAGTTGCAAAGGCCAGTGGGAATCAAAGCTGAGTGAAACAGAAGGCTGCTGGAGTCCTAGGCATTCTTCTTAAAGGACCCACATACTGACTGACTCAGACTCACTCCCTCCAAGTTCCAGCGCTGGGGTAGAAGTCTGAAAGGCACCAGGGACATCCAGGGAGGAACTGAATTGTGTGGCATCAAAGTGAGAGCTGGACAGGCAGCTTTCTCCCAGAAAGTGCTGGCAAAAGCCATTGTTCCCTGTGAACCCTTTCCCACAGAGATGGCAGGTGGGAACCATATCTGTTATCTATCTGGCTATCACTGTTTGCCTACCCTGATGATTACCTGAGACCTTGCCCCACCCAATTTTCAGGCCCACCCAAGCTGTTTCCATTCAAATGGTTGGTCTTGGCTCATGCTTCATACTTCTCTAAAATCTCTCAAACAAGCAGCATCTGGCCTCAGCATGCCCCATACCTCTCGCTAAGTGGCCCCAGGTCCAACACTAATGGCAGCCAGCCTTGGTTCACAGCTTGGACTCTCCTGGGCACCTCCAAACCCAGAACAAGTAGCAGTCATCTGTAGATCACTTTGTCGCTCATGGTGGGTGGCCCCAGGCAGAACACAGGCAGCGGCTGAGCTTGGCCTGCACCTACTGGGAGGACACAGAGCCAGTGCACTTGATGGACAGCTTCAGACCACATCAGAGCACCACCCTACCTCCTCCACAAGGGACAGACTCCATGGGCAGACTCAGCAGGCACCAGAGCATGACTGAAGTAAGTCCTACTCTGTGGGCTTGGCCCCTGCACAGCTGATCCTCCACAATGGTTGTAGCCAGTCCTTAAAGCCAATCAACCTGGAGGTAAATCTTTCCCATTGACATACCAATGGCAATCAAGGCTCAACTACAATAGGAGGGTGTACACAGCCTACAGTGGGGGACATACCTGAAGTGCTCTGCTCAGGTGAACAAGGAGGCTGTGCCATTGGACCCTACAGGACAACTACTACAATAGGCTACTCTACCAAGCCTGGGAGACTAGCAGCTCTACCTAATACAGAAACAAACACAGGCAGGCTGCCAAAATGAAGAAACAAGGACACATGTCCCAAATGAAAGAGCAGAACAAAACTCTAGTGAAAGAACTAAACAAAATGGAGACAAGCAATCCACTAGATGCAGAGTTCAAAACACTGGCTATAAGAATGCTCAACAAAGTTAGGGGAAGAGTCGATGGACTTAGTGAGAACTTCAATAGCATAAAAAAGAACATAGAAACCTTAAAAAAGAACTATTCAGAAACAAAAAATACACTAACTGAAATGAAGAATAATTTACAGGGAGTCAACTGTGGAGTAGGCATAGAGAATCGAATCGGAGATTTGGAATATAAGGAAGCGAAAAACAGCCAGTCAGAACAGCAAAAAGAAAAAAGAATTTTAAAAAATGAGAATAGTGTAAAGAACCTCTGAGACAACTTCAAATGTGCCAACATTAGATCATGGGGGTACCAGAAGAAAGAGACAGAGCAAGAAATTGAAAATCTCTTTGAAAAAATGACAGAAAGCTTCCTTAACCAGATAAAATAGATATACAAGCCCAGGAAGCACAGAGTCCAAAACAAGATGAACCCAAAGACACCCACACCAAGATACATCATAGTTAAAATGTCAAAGATTAGAAACACAGAGAGAGTCTTAAAAGCAGCAAGAGAAAAGCAATTAGTTACCTACAAGGGAGCTCCCATAAGACTGTCAGCTGATTTCTCAACAGAAACTTTTCAGGCCGTGACGGATTGGCTGGAAATATTCAAAGTGATGAAAAGCAGGGAACTACAACCAAGACTGCTCTACCCAGAAAAGCTGTCATTTAGAATCGAAGGATATTTAAAGGGCTTTCCAGACAAGAAAAAGCTAAAGGAGTTCACCACCACCAAACCAGTATGATATAAAATGTTTAAGGGTCTTCCTTAAGAAGAAGGGGAAAAAAAAAAGATAAAAAATATGAACAATAAAATGGCAATAAATTCAAATGGCAATTGATTCTAAAAAATAATGTAAACAAACAAGCAGAACAGAAACAGACTCATAGATACAGAGAACATTTTGAAGGCTGTCATATGGGAGGTGGTTGGAGGGATGGGTGAAAAAGGTGAAGGGATTAAGAAGTACAAATTGGTAGTTACAGAATAGCCATGGGGATGTAAAGTACAGCATAAGGAATATAGTCAAGTATATTCTGATAACTCTGTATGGTTCCAAATGGATGAGATTTACTGGGATGATCTCTTGGTGGGTTGTATAATGTCTAATTACTAGAAATTAATATAATGTTGTATGTCACCCGTAATTGAAAAATAAAAAATGATATAAAATACCTGCAGGGGAAAGGATGCCACTTGCATCGAGTGGATGAGGCCAGCGGTGCTGCTAAACAATCTATAATGCACAGAAAATCCCTCCACAACAAAGAATCATCCAGACCACATGACAAAGTGCCAGGTGGGAACTCCTGCAGCAGGGCCATTAACTCTCTTTATAAAGGAAGGCCTCCCCCCCACCTCCATTTGTTTGTTTGTTCTCCTAGGGAGCTAATCACCTGGTTTCTTTAGGCTGCATTCATTTGGGAAAAGGAGAAGCTGTACACAAACTATAAGTTAATTTCTTTTTGTTCAGCTCTACTTCTCTCTCAATCACTGCATTTCAACATGTGAGACTCTCTGATCCAAGTGGCTGATAACTGCATCTTCTTATATTATCACAAATACACTCAGTTGTGGCTCCCTCCCCTTTATCATCAGGTGTCCTGCACACATGTGCTTTCTATCTTCTAGAAATGTGTCAAAATCTCTGATAACCCCATTCCTGTTCTCTATCTTTTTAAAATTATTTTATCGTAAGTGTAAGATACTCTGACAAAATAAAAGAAACAAATCTATGCAATCAGGCCTCCATATCTGAATAGCAGGCTTTTCCTACATAAGTCATTTATTTTTTAATATGTATTTAGCACTGACAGTGTACTAATGCACACGTACACAGATGCACACACACACACACGTTTAAGTTCCCTTCCAGTTAATATCTCAATGGCTTTGAACAAAGTCACTTAGATTTTCTGTGCCTCACCCACTGTATCTCAAGGAATACAAGTTGAAATAGTTCCAAGTTATTGTGCACACACCATATGCCAGAATCTGCACTCGAGAGATTACATAATAATCTAATTTAGCCACCCAGGAAGAACTAATATCTTTACAGATGAGGAAACCAAGACTTAGAGAGGTTAAACTTATCCAAGTTCCCATAGGTGGAGAGCAGGAGCCTGCATGGAAACCCAAATATCTCTGCTCTGAAGACGAGCTCCCCTCACTTACTCACTCATGTACTCCCCTCAGTTCAACAAAGATGTGTTTTCTAGAGCATACCTACTTCAAATATCCTGTACCATTTTCTCCACAAGCACATGTATGCTGGTCCATGTGTCCTCAGATTTAGTATGATAAAAGAAAGTCTACTTGAAAGCAGCCCCAGCTCCAAGAACAGCCCCATTGCACCTTGTTTAGTTTTCCTGTTGTTTTTAGCTTGCTTTTATTTTTATTTTATTTTTTTATTTCAACTTTACCTCCAGTACAAATAAAGACTCATTTCTGGAGGGATAATCAATTATGATATTTTGAGGGGAGGTCTTAAATTCCTTATCCTTTATCCATCTGAATATTCTTGATAGAAGAAATAGATTTTTCCTCCTTTCAACTTATTTTTTTTTTTTACCTCTATTATCTCTCTCTACCCAATAGACTGTAAGCTTCATAAAGAAAGAATCCATGGCCCAAATACAATAATCAAAGTGTATGCAGATAGACAGATAGATGATAGATAGATGACAGATGACAGATAGATAGATGATAGATAGATGATGATGATAGGTAGATGATAGATGATAGATAGATGATAGATAGGTGATAGATGATGATGATAGATAGATAGATAGATAGATAGATAGATAGATAGATAGATAGATAGATGATAGATAGATATGAAGGCCTAGCATATAATGGACATTCAATAAATGTTTCAAAGGCCAGCAGATGTACTCTGCTGCTCATATCCCAAACCTCATACGTAGGGCAAAATTTTCCACAGATTTTCACACTTTCCAGAGAAGCAATAATATTAAGCAAAGCTGTGCTGGCCGTCACTTTGGCCCAGCTGCAGTTCTGCACATTAGGCTCATGTTTCCCTCCCTACAGCCCCTCCCTCCCTCTTTATAGTCTTGTTTGGGTTTGAGCGTGTGGATGTGAACGTCTGCATTGTTTGGCTTGCTGCGGAAAGAGGCCTATCTCAGGGACCCTTATTGCTCACCTGCAGCCAGCCTAACCCCTTATCTGAAGCCCCATGTTTTTGATCTCTGTGATACCAGGAACATTTTCCCAAAACCCCTGGAATGAGAAAACTGGCTTCGAAAGTGTAAAGTGATCCCAGCTTAGCACACTCAGCCCTGCTGAGCACGGCCAGCAACATCAGACAGCAGGACGTCTACTGAATAGAGACTTGGACAACTGACAAGGGCTTCCTTTCTCACCCCTCACCCTACCTATCCTGCAGTATTTCCATCCACTCAGCACCTAATTACCAGGTTACAAATATGCCATCTTCATCTCCAAGGTCACATTTCACCTCTATCCTTTCTTATCTTTCCAATGCAATAATTTATACAATAGATACATTGGTCATCTCTGAGTTGCCAGTGACTATGCTGTATGCTGGGAATATAATAAGTACACACACACACACACACACACACACACACATCATCATCATCATTACAGATCAACCTCGCCCTCAGTCTCCTCCCAGAAGCCTTCTCAGATCTTCACAGCCTCCATGAGCACCTATCACTAAGTGCCAATTAGGCACCTAACAATCCCGTCCATGAGCTTTGCCATGGTTTCCTGTCAGTCTGTTCTGTATTCACAACCAGATTACAGATTCCTTGAGATCACAGACCTCATCCTTATTTCTATGGGGTTTCCTTAATAACTACCGATGCAGCCATGGTGGGCTCCCTCGCCCCTCTAGTCAGCCAGTTTTTGCACTGAACCTGTCCTTTTTGTGAGCTCTTTGGGATGAAGTGTGTGCTGCCAAGAAGGAAGAGAAAGGAGAAGAGCAGGAAGAAGGCTCAGTATCCTCCCTCCATCTTACCACAAACAACTTGGCCCTGCCTCTAGGCATGTCCCCTCAACCACGACCGGGATTATTAGTCCAGAAAGCAGGCAGCTCATACAATGCCGACATCAAGAAGCCTCCCCGAATTCTGATTATTGGAAGACCTAATGGCCCCCCCAGATTGGACTCTTTTGCATGTGCGTGTTGACATTCCAAGACCCGAAGTTCAGAAGAAGCACATGCGTGTGGCAAACAGGCACTCACTGAGCAATGAGAGTGGGGCTTGGCTGCTGACGCCTCGGTGTCCTGTGCAGGAAGACAGCTTCAGACTCTGACCACAGGACCACTGCCAGGGCCCCACAGAGTGCAGTCAGGGAGCGGAGAGAGTCCCTAGGGGATGGGAAGAAAAGAGGAGCCCTTGTCTTGACCTGGAGTGAAAACCAAGGGGAAAGGGGAAATCCCTGGGACAAGGCAGTGACCAGAAGGCCCAGGCAGAAGTAAAAGCAGATGTGAAACATAAGTTGGCAGTGTCCTGCGGGCCACAGGGGCCTGCCCTGAAGGAGGGGACCCCAAGGGAGGTGCACCTTCATTGACATGTTTTCACTGGGCCACTACTGGGCAATTAGGGGTGAACAGCCACAGGCCTAAAGATCTGAGCAGAGCACACAGGCTGCTTTGTGTCTCTAAACCAGCAGAGAAGGGAGTATGCCCATTAGAGCCTGGAAGATCAGCCTCCTTTCCAACAATTTATTTATTTGACAAATATATGCTGTACTTATTATTGGCTCAAGATCCCAAAGATTCTGAATTATATAAGACACAGTCTTTGTCCTAAGGTTATATATTAATCAGCCATATTAGTGCCAAAAGAACTCAAAATTGCTGCCTCTTGCCTGTGAATAATAAAGAAATAATAAAGACAACTGGATCTGGAGAGTGCATGCTCTACAAGGGGAACTTGGAGAGGCCTGGCCACAAATGTATAAGATCTTTTAATAGATCTTGCATGACCATAGATCAGAGACCCCACCCGTCCGCTCTGGGCGGCAGTAAAGCATTGGCTTACCACTGAGCAGAGAAAGGTGCAGCTGTTCTGTTTCTGATTTTCCTCTCTGCACCAACCCCAGGCTGGCCCACCCTGCATGCACTGTCCCTTCTATAAGAAACACCAGATATTGCTACAATTCTTCCCAGGATACATCCCAACAGGACACCCATCCCAAACAATTCTCAGGTCAAAATCTGCAAAGTATTCCCCAGTTGAGTTTTAAAGGGACCCAAACCTAAAGGCTCACTTTTAACAGTCATTACGATTTGGTTAGGGCCCATTCTCCATCTGCATCCCCTCAAAGAGCTACCCTTGGTCACTTCAGGCTTAAGATGTGCACATGATCTCCCTTCCAGAGAACACCCCCAAGCGAGAGGTCCAGAAAAGCCCTGGAAGCAGGCTAAAGGCCATTTGGGCAGGGAAACCAGGGCCACAAGTACCCTGAGTGTAACCTAGAAGCGGAGGTATGAAGTCCAGGTGAGGAGCCAGAACAGAGCCCTCTAAAACAGGCCGTTACCTACAGTGGGATGGTACTGATGCTCTCGTCTCTTGAATGTGTATCCTAAAGAAGTCGATTTCACTTGGAAATGATTGACAACGTATAGGTCAAATTCCTGCTCCATTATTGATGGAGTTTATTTCCTGATAAAACCCTGTTTCTGTCCCCAAAGAGAAGGGGGAGCTCAGCCTACTTGTCCCAGGGACGAGTGGAAGCGAAAGCTGGTTAGATTTATGTTATCTAAACTGCTTTAGTTACTGAGATAATAGGTCTGAAGAGGAAGGGAATTTTCAAGAGCCAACAGCCTGGGCATGCAATCTGTTTTTCCAGTGTTTTTCCAGATAAAAGAGAGGTGGAAAAACATAAATGTTTCATATCATTGCCAAGGACTTTCCATTTGATTTTGGGGGGAAGAGACAAAGAAAATGCTATGTACTCAGTCAGCAAAGTGGTAAAAGCCAGCTGTTTGATGCCCTGGAAGCTCTTTAGAGCTGCCTCCAAACAGAAAGAGAGAGAGAAGGGAAAAAATTACCCCCTTTCTGACAAATTGCATGAGAACCAAGGGAGCTCTTTTTGATAAAGGGCTGAAACAAGTCTTGATAGGAACTGAAATCCCAGGAAAAGCAGTTGAAGCTCGTGTGTGTGCAGGTCGAGCTGAGAGCGGGCCTACCACCGTGTCTCTTCTGCCTCAAGCCTTCCAGCTCACCTTCCGTCTACACCTCACAGAAATAAGCAGAATGAACTGGGGACAGGTAGGGAGGTGGCATGGCATGAGCAGAACTCAGCTCCCTCAGAACCGAACGGGAATTTGAATCCCACTCTTAGGAACCCAAGAAAGTTTATCTCAGAACATTCTCAGTAAATATTAGAAGACCCCTGGCTTCCTATTGAATTTGAGTTTGACTCAATAATCTTTTAAGATATTCTGAAAGACTCATTCACTAAGGTCTTAAGGCCTTGCCAAGCCATGGGTCATCCTGTTAAATGACCATTATTCATATGTTAGAGACCAATCCCATTTAGAGAGGAGCAAACTAAGAGGAAGGACATCCATGGAGCATTGCCTCCTTTAGGGGTAATTTCACAGTATCTACAGACTATCGAAGCCCTTTCCATCAACTCACCAATGTCAGAAGAGAAATTTGGCAAGGTTAATTATCCATCAGAATAATTTTACTGTGGTTTTTTTTTTTCTGTTTTAAACCTTTTGGTTTGCTGTATGAAATGAATAAATTTTTACTTGTCACATCTAGTTACAACGACACAACCCACGGTATTTTAACACACTATGGTCTTCATGTTCTTTAATTTTTGTGTCTGTGCCACATCTGTACCATTGATCTCTGTGGTATCAATGGGTTTGTTCAAAGGGGTCCATGTGCCACAAAACACTAGTGTTCTGCTCTTCCTTCTGACTGTTCAGTTGATGTTCAAGGGAGCTAATGGCAGAGGAGACTTTGTGCTTTGGGGGGAGCTTTTGCTCTCTGACCTTGGTAAGGAGGGACATGGGAGAAGACGAAAATAAGAAATGAGTAGCAAGTATTAATAAATTATTAAAGGTTCCAGGCCCAGACTGGGGGGGTCAGTGGAATATTTGTGGCAGAAACTAACTTTCATATCCACTCATAAGACTGATTTCATTCACTCCTAGAACATGTCTCATGTTTACATTAGGTAATAGATATGCAGAAGGAGAGAAGGCTTAATAGAGAAGCCTTCAGCTGGGACTGACAGAATGAGTCAGATTTCCATCATTGGAGAAGGGAATCACAGCCAGGAAAATAGCTGCCTGGAGACATAAAGGCTCTAATGTTCAAAGGCGTAGTGAGTGGTATTAAGAGAGAAATTAACTGGTTATTTGTGAAATCCAAAGGCTTCTGTCTTTGGACAAACCACGGCTCATAAAGAAGAGTGGTTGTATGGATGACATTTATTTTTGCTCTTTATATAGTCTTTCCTAGCTCAGTCAAAAAAATTAAGAAGTTCCTTTCATTTCTCCTTGCTGATTTCTCACCTCCCCAAACTATCTGTGCGCAGGAGCTCACACACACACACACACACAGAGGCATACACACACACACACACATATGTACAAACACATGTCCACATTTTGCCTTGTACTATTAACCTGTCCTACATACGAAGTCTTGTCATGATAGCAAAAAACAAGATTCTTGGGGACAGACGTCAAGTCACCATCTCTCATCCAACTGTAAACTCCACGGTCTCAAGCATTCTAAGCGTAAGCATACACTTAATAAATATTTGGTGAGTTGAAGGGAAGGAGGTCAGCTGGCAGGATAAGATGTTGTATGTGCAAAGCTTTCCCTTGGGCTTCTTAACTTTGTGTGACTTTGTTCCCAGATACACAGAAGACTCGTGAGAAGTGGATGTGATCCTTTGTCTTAGTTCAAGAACCAAAGAAGGAAACTAACGAAGATTCGTGTCTTCTAAGTATTTTACTTGTACTCATTTCGTTTCACTTACCTAAACTTTCCCCCATGTCACAGTTGGGAGAACTGAGTCTCAACGAGTTATAGCAACTTTCAAAGCTGCACAGCTGCTCTGCAGGGAGCAGGACTTCCACTCACAGCTGCAGGACTCCACGGCCCTGTCGCCTCGGGCATTGCACCCCAACGTGTCCTGGGACTCTGCGCAGTCTCTCACGTTACTAAAACGAAATTCCTATTGTTTCCCTTTAAAGTGAACGGTTTTATCGCCATTCACAAAAAGAAAAAAAAGAAAGAAAGAAAGAAAACTTCCTCTGACCAATGGAAAAAAATAATCCATGGCTTTGCTTGCTGGCAAAAGGCCCGACCGTGTGGGCCAGGCTGTGAAAGAGAGGGAGAGAGGTTCTCATGGACAGCAACCGCTCCACCCACTCATATTTGTGTTTCCCTGAGGTTAACCTAGGCGCCCCCACCGCCCAGAACATCACTCGGGTGACTGTTCCCACCATCAGCATCCAGATAGCGGAGGGGGCCGAGGCATTGGAATCTTATCACCCTATTAAAAGATAAAACCTAAAATCCAACCCTTATCAATATGAGCTCCCTGCACTCATTCAGCACTTCCACGGAAAACAGACTAATGGTTCCTGTGTGCTGCTCTAGGCAGAGCCAGGCGGCATTGGCATGGCCAGCGCGGCCTTGGAAAAGGTAATTAAAAACAGAGTCGTCTGCTTTGTTTTGATATTGGCCAGACCTTCTCTTTAGGAAATATATGGTAATAAAATAGATGAAATGGGGAGTAAAAAGAATGAAATCAGCATCCTCTCTCAAACTCAACCAAATGGTTTGAGAAAAATGCATGTTTCTTCCATGTGAGCCGATCACAGTTATCACCCCAGCCCCACAGAGCCCATCTGCCCTTGCATTCATTCACTCATTCATTCATTCACTCATTCAGTCAATGTTTTTGAAATGTCGCCCATAAGTTTATATTGCACTAATCACTGAAATATAAACGGAATCAAACAAGACCCCCTTCTCTTAAAGAAAGGACCGGATAGGGGACAGAAACGAGTAATTATTTTGGAACGGATCTTCGTCTCCCTCTGCAGCTTCGGCCTCACCACCTTTACCCTCAGCCCCTCCTGCCCTCCTGCCCCCCAGCGATGCTTTCATGCTACGGTCTCCAACCACCTTGATGACCTGAGGCCTCACGAGCACGCTCTCCCTACTCTTGCCGTCCAGATGTGCCTGCTGTTTCCATTTTTGCTACCAGCCTGCTCTCCTGCCCTCTCTTCCCAGCTCATTCCTACTCATCCTTCTAGGCTCAGTTCAGATGTCAATTTACTCTAAAGCCATGAATGATATATCCTCCCCGTCGGTGAGGCGTCCCTCCCATCTGCTCCCAGAGCATCTCAAAAAGTCCCTGACCAGCCCTTTACATGCTTCACACTGCAGTTTTCTGTTTTTCTTTCCCCTCTAGTATATCAAGAAAGCGAAGAAAGAAATGGGCCATGTTACAATCGTTCTGGAGCCGAGAAAAATGCCCAACATAGAATAAGGGCTCGGTAAAGGGGGAAAGAATAAATTAGAAATTTATTTTTATAAATAAAAATGTATTAATAAATTAATAAAAAGCATAAATATAGCATAACGGAGAAAGTGGTCAACTTTGGAGTAAGGGTGCGGATAGGGCCGTGGAAGATTCAAAGAGAAGACTATTGAGTTGAATCTTGAAGAATTAACATAAAATCACCAGACAGACGGGTCTGCAGAAGAAACTTCCCAGGCAAAAGCAACAGCTCATGCAAAGCCATAGAGAAGGAAAGCATGCGTTCAAAGAAATGTGACGTGTTGCACTACGACTGGGGTGTCGATTACCAAGTGGTAAAACAGAGAGATAAGGCTGAAAAATAGACACGGCGTAGACCGTGGAAGGCTTTGGATATAAATACAAAAAGTTTACGTTTGGCCTTCTAGGCATGCAGCAGGAGATTTATTCCTTACTGTCTCGGTGCCTGCTTATGCACATAGATCACTTTAATAGCGTCCTGACACCCACAACACAACAGGCGAAGCAAACCTACTGTAGGAAATACAGTCTATATTTTACCCTGAAATCAAATAGATACAATTCGGGCTATTCACTGGTTTTGATTATCCATACTCCTACCAGTTCCAGCAACCTGGGTAATGGTGGAGTTCATTAAAAAACAGAAAAGCAAAAGTTTTGTTTATTAACAAACAAACAAAAAAACCCAATTGTTTAAGCTTTTCCCCCACTCGGATCGACAGACATGGAATATAGGCATGCGGGCTTCAGAAAACGGTCTCCAGGAGCAATTCCAGGGAGCACAGTAACAGAACTGCTTCAGCACCCCCGGCCCACGAGGACACACGATCTCCAAAACCACCGGCCTACCATTTGTCTTCACTGCTGTGTTAGTCCCTTTATAACGATAGGTTTCGAGCCCTGCTCTCTCTTTGCTCTCGAGCTGGGTTTTCACACGAGGGGCCGAGTGAGACAGACTGCCAAGGTCAGAGCAGCAGGTGTCACCTTGGGAACTGAAAGACAGACGCAGGTTCGGGGGAGGTGAGCTTCTCCTTCTCGTGCTGGCGAAGGCCCATCAGACCAACAAGCCACTGGGGCAAGTGCAGAGGCGTCGGGCCAGCCACAGTCCGCTAATGGGCTGACCCCTGATGGACATGGGCCGGCTGGCAGGGAAGGGCTCAGCCTAAAGGGGGTGCCTTTCACTCCACTCTCCCTCGACGGAAACTGCTGGCATCGAGTATAGTCAAGGACCCAGCTAATCAAACTTCCCTCCGTAGGTAAAGCTAACCTCTTAGCATATCTCTGATGGCCGCCTGTTCACCCAGTCCCACATTTAGGAATGTCTGATATATTTACAATATTCCATAGTTCTTAATGCTGATCAGGACAAATGATTTATGAGTATTATTAAAGTAATTAAACGAGGAGGCCATTACACTAAGAAGGCTCTAATGCCTTGGCCACCTACGTAAGCAAACCAAAACCTAAGCCAGAGGCCATTCCTGTAAACTCACACATGTCCAAGAAAACAAAATTTAAGAACAGCCAGTCCTAAAGAGCCAGCTAGGCTTTCTCAAATAAGGCAACCACTTAAGCGATTGCCAGTCAAAGGCTTCCTTGCTGTGCTTCTGAGTCTGCTCCATAGTCTTTCCCCAGCCGCTGACAGTGGAGGGCTCCTAACCATGTTTTATTTGGCGCTGCCTGATTTTAATCTATGGCTGCTCAAAAGTCTTGAAAATTTTAATGACCTTAGTTTATAGTTTAACAGTATAATAGTAGTTTCAGGAACCACCAGGGGGATTCAAATCAAAACCATGATGAGATACTGCTTCACACTCACTAGGATGTGTGGAATCAAAACTACAGATAACACAAATGTTAGCGAGGATGTAGATGCATTGGGAATTTTATGCATGGCTGATGAGAGTGTAAAGTGTACAACTGCTTTGAAAAAGTCTGACCCAGCAAGCCCTAGGTACATACCCGAGAGAAATAAAAACATATGTGTCCACACAAAAATTTGTACGAGAATATTTGTAGCAGCATCAATCATAATAACCAAAATAGAGATGACCCAAATGTGTACAAACTGACCAATGAATACATATACTGTGGTGTATTCACAGAATGGAATATCACACAGACATAAAAAAGTGAAATGCCAGTACATGCTGCAACATCGTGCTAAGTCCAAGAAGCCAGTCACAGAAGACTGCATACAGTTCCATTTACATGAAATACCCAGAATAAGCACATTTATAGAGACAGAAAGAACATTCGTGCCTAGTCTATGGGGAAGGGGTGTGGGAGGAAACGAGAAGTGACTGCTACTGGGTACAGATTTACTCTGAGAGAGTGATTTTTAAAAAATGCTTTAAAATTGAGTCAAATGATGGTTGCATAATTCTGTAAATACAATAAACACCATTAAATTATACACTTTAAAAATACACTAACAGGGCCGTGGCCAGTGTGGCTCAGTTGGTTGAGCATTGTCCCGTGTACCAAGAAGTTGCTGGTTGGTTTCTCGGTATGGACGGATCCCTAGTGGGGGCAGGGAGGCAGACGATGGATGTTTCTCCCCCTCTCTCTCCCTCTCCCTTCCTTTCTCTCTAAAAATCAATAAAAATATATTTTTTAAATAAGCTAGAAGAGAGTTATGAATTTTAAAAAATAAAAGAGTAGCTAATGGGAATAGAGTAGAATATTTAAGTTCAGCTCAGCCAGGAAAGAAAGGATCATGGAGTCAACTTTCTGGATATGGATGATACTGGAACCAAAGGACCCAGCTCTTCATCACTTCGCCTCCCATTTTGGTCGGACTTGATGATGCAACATCTGGTCTCAACCATAGCTCCTCTAGTCAGATGTTTCTTCAACGACAGATTCAAACAGATAAAAAATGTATCACTGAATAAAAAGCAGTGGTAATATTCAGTCATCAACCAACCACATAGATTCCAGGCAATCAAAGTGGAAGCCCAAACAATCGAAATGTCTACATTAAGTACCTGACAGCTGAATGCCAGCCCCAAGAAGAAAGAATGAACATTTTTTAGAATAGATGCTATTTGTCTCTTGGAAAACTATTTATCATTTACGTTGTTTTACATTATTAAGAATATTTGGAAAATGAAGATATGCTTTTTCTTGTTTTACTGTTAATCACCCATAGGTCTAGCCATCCAAAAACACTCACTATAAATTTTATTGCATTTTGGGCCATTCTCTTTCCCATTACATAACATATTTTTAACATTACCAATTGTATATGTACTTTTCCAACTGTATTTTTTTCTTATTACATCATATATATATTTTTATCTAAGTGCATGCTCTTCAAAACATAACTTTTATGGCTATAAAAATAACACCATTGAGATGCTCCATGAATCACTGAACCCCTGACTTAGCTGGTTATATAAGGTAATGAAAATTTTCACTATTTTTATAGTAATATAATGGACATCTTTGGGTAAAAGGTTTTGTGTTTGTTTTATTATCAAATTTAGGTTTATTTTATTAAGGAAGAATCTTAGAAGTGAAATTGCAGTTATCATTTTTTGGGGGGGAATAAATGGTGATGGAAGGAGGCTTGACTTGGGGTGGTGAACACACAATATTGTATACAGATGATGTACTACAGAATTGTACACCTGAAACCCATATAACTTTATTAAGCAATGTCACCCCAATAAATTCAATAAGAAAGAGTAAATTTGGAGACATTATAATAATTAAAAAGCTATCAGGTTAATTAAATATATCCTGAGACTCTACTACCTAACTCAGGATACCCACAGAGTAAGCGTAACATTCAGCCTTACACCACAGACACTTAAAGCTGGAAGGGGTATTCAAGATCATTGGCTGGTTGTGGTGTGTGTGTGTATGTGATTTTTTATATATAAATATAAATAAATAGGTTTATGTACATATACATAGATAGACACAGTGATAGAGAGAAAGAGAGAGAAAAATGAAAAACATTGAGAACTAGACAGCTTGAGTAACTCCTTCAAAATCAAGAGCAACTTAATGGCAGACTTGGATCAAAACACAAACACTGTTCTTTCTGGTCTCATGTTGTTTCCACTACATCAAAATATCATGGTAAACATTTCACTTCCAACCACACATAAGGCGCTAAAGGTACTGAAGTATTACAAGAACACCAAATGAACTTTCACAAAAGACTCAAAAGAGGAAATCAAAGATGCAAATAGTTTAAGAAAACCCGTATTGATTCAGAAGCTTGAAACCAGTTTCTTCAAAATATTGTTGAAAGTAAAAGAAATTACCACGTTTACTGAAAGAAAGAAATGCCATGTTCTGGGCATTTACTAAATATTTTACATTAGTCTCTACGTTAAATTCAAGAAACCTTGGCTCCAGTTACAGAGACTGAGGTGACAAGAGCTGTTGGTGTAATCAACTGTAATTTTGAGAGAGAGAGAGAGAGTGTGTGTGTGTGTGTGTGTGTGTGTAGCAGGAGGAGAGGTTTGGGTGACTAATGGCTGCTGTGTTCTTGAGTAGTGTCAGGCTTCATGCTTCTGAGATGTTTCCCAACTAAGACCAGATCTAGAATCAATTAACCTGTGTCAAGTGCCTGCTTTGTTTCAGAGTTTAGACTGGATAGATGACTATGTCATTAAACCCTCATTAAAATCCTGGGTGGTAGACATTCTGATTCTTCTTTCAGATGGGTTCACTAAAACTTACAAAGCAGATAAGTAATTTACCCAAGATACAGAAATACTAACAGAGGAAGAAAATTTAAACTCAGATCTTCTATCTTCAAGACCAGCTCTCCGTTCCCTAGAACATGAGCCCAACAACAAGGTTGCTGAGAGCAATGGGTGAAGTGAGGAGGTAGCCACCAGATGGACAGTGTCTATTTTCATGTCGAAATAGTTAAATCTCTTGCTTCAACGAATGGCATGTAAATAATAAAAGCTTTTTCCCCCACACACTACTCTATGGCAGATCCTTAGAAGTCCCAATTCTATTTTTAATTCTTTATGTTTTTCTGGTTACTGAATTCCTGTGCAATTAAAAACGAAAAGCAAGGGGGGGAAGAAAGGAAAATATTCTTTGGAATTTCTTTCATGCTCTGTTCCCAGCCTACGCCTGTACTTCTCAGTGTTTTTTTTTTTAAGGTTGCATTGACTCAGCAACAGGATAGCCAGCTACGTGACATTTCATCTCTGGTTTCTATTACCCATGATTAATGCCAGGGATTGTGTTTATACTCTCAGTCTACACACCAGTTAGGGGCTCAGGGAATTTGGTTCCGGCTCTGATAAAAAAAAAAAAAAAGTGCGGGGGTTGGGTGCGTAGACAGGAGTGGGCCCAGCAGCTCTGCAGAGGGCTGCGGGCGGTTCGCTGGCTGCAGGGGCGAGGGGTGATGGGCAGAGCAAGGAGGGCCTCGCCGATCCTGGAATCTGGGTGAGCAGAGCATCCTTCGCTGTGCTTGATGACTGCCAGACTCCATTCAGGGACACCCTCGGGAGGAGATGATGGAAATCAGAGCTGAAGGCTGTGTCTGTGCAGATCAGAGAGGCCACGCCAGCATTCAGTTAATGAATGAGCCCCCTGCCAGCAATGCGTTTATTATAATCAAAACTCAGAGTGGGGACGGGGTGTTGGGGGACAAATGAATCGCTGAGAGACTGCTTGGAAAGAGCACCAAATTCGTGTTGGTTCCCTGGGTACGGGTCCCTTCAGTGTTCCACAGAATAATTCTACCTCAAGGTTGATATAGACCTTGAGGGTCACCTAGTCCAACCCACAGTTCACGTTCGATGTCTTCCTTCGATCACATCTCACCAAAGATCGTATCTGGATCATTCCAAGGATAAAGACCAGTCCGTTTTGAGGCAGCTCCGACTGTCTGAAAAACCATTCTTCAACAAATATTTATTAAGTGACAACCAGGTGCCCAAGCTTATTGCAAACACTAGAGAAAAGCAGTAAACAAACCAAAAAAGGCCCCTAGCCCCAAGGACCTTCCTTTCCTTGCATTACCCCAAATGTTAGTTAAACCTGACTGAACTACTGTAACCACCTGAGTCTTCTTTTGAGGGAAAAGCTAAAACGAGGCTTGGTTACTCTCCTTTGTAAATATTTGAACATAAGATCACATCTCCATTTGGTGTTGTCTGTCCGTTTCCTTCCACTATCCCGAGTTACATTGTCCCAGGACCCTTTGCTAAACTGGTTCTGTATTTCTGAACATGCCCTGGTGTCAATCTTTCTTCCCAAGTGCAATGGTCAGACATTAACAAGATGAGCCGGGGGGGATCTGACCAGCACACAGTACGGTGGGGGCATCTCCTCTTGTTCTAGTGCCCAGATGCCCATTATTACAATCTTGAGTTTACCTTGCCATTTTTGATGTCACCTCTCACCGGGGACTCATATGAAACTCTCAGCTAATTTTCAAAATCCTGTTATTGTGCTAAGTTACTTATCTAAATTGGAAATGGGTCCTATTTTCATCACTAACCAGCCACAAGCAAACCACAGAATGAGATGTGCCTGAAAAAGAAGTTTGAGGTCCCTCAAAGAGGTCTGCACTGATTTTTTAGCCAGCCTGCGAACCACAAGTGTCCTCTGATGCCAGAATTCTCTGCTGAGAAGTTGCAGGTCCCCTTATGACTGTCAGATCTAAACCTCAGACAATGTATTTGGAAAAGATGAAGAACGAATGGCTCTAACTATAATAATGAAAGCTAATGCACCGTGAGCACTGCATACATTATTTCATTTAATCTACACAACAACCCATTGATGTGGGGGCTAATTTTACACACCTAATTTATGGATGAGGAAAAGAAGAAATTGAAATTAATAATTTGTCCAAGAGCAGACATTTTTAAGGATGGAATAGAGCTTAAACACAGATTGTTGAACTCCAAAGCCCAACCATCTGACCACTACGATCACCTGTCTTCTCACCTCTAGGGTTAGCTGCCCAAGAGCATTGCTTAAGGGAAAAAGAGACACACTTGCCCTAGCACATTATTTGTCTCAAATTCTCTTGGAAAAGTGAATCATCAAAAGAAGCCCAACGGGTCCATTAGTCTGGTAAGAACCAGCTGGGCTCTCCCATGGGGCCTGACCAGCAGGCACGCTCTCCGGGATCCTTTCCTGAACACCCTGATCCTGGCCTGGTGGCCTGTGACTACCTCCGCCTCAGAAGACCCATGGGGAGCTGAGCGGGGTGATAGATGGCACCTTCCTTGCTCCTGCTCCTTTCCCCATGTTTTTCAATAGGTATTCACTGCCTTTTACCTAATTGTCTGAGCCAGGGCCTGGTCTCTAAGTTAGGGCGCACTCTCCTAGAAGACAAACTAACAGCAAAGTTCTGGATCTCAGTCTGCTCAGTGCTAAGCCCATGACCCTGCCCTGCCCTGCCCAGGAAACAGCAAGGCTCTAGCTCTCTCCCCAACTTCAGGGACCCAGGCAACAGGGGGGGACCTGTCACAGACCGGAAAGGACACCCCATGAACCAGTGGTGAAGAGGGGCCCCAACTCTAGTTCAGCGGGTACACGGTTCAGTCACGGGCAGAGTTCCTCTTAGGCTCTCCTCTCTGCTTGTGTAGGGGAATTAATTGTCATTACTTCTCCATCTATCTATGGGAATTTACTGTTTTCTTACTATTTTTTCCTGTGGTGTTTCTCCCCTATCCTCTGTTCCTGAACTCACTGTGTACCTCCAACAGGAAAAAAACAGACCATGTAACAATAAAAAAAACAGACCACGTAACAATAAAATTGAAACTGCTCATTTGCTGGAACTTCTCTATTTGATTTACTGAGATGCCTGATGATAAAAATAATAGGGTAGCAAACTATGTTACAGCGAAAGTAGAGAAACAACAGTGCATTTCTTAATCATTTACAGAGAGCGTTTTCACCCAACTCAAACTGGGATCGGAAGGCCTTTGTCCTCAGCATCCCTGCTAAATTTGCTAAAGTCACAAAGCCAGGTGGCCAAAGAGCATACGCCTCTGAATTCAGGGGAGACCCCAAAGGGTTGATACCACTTATATCAACTTATTCTTTCAACAACTTTTCATCTTTATGGAGGTACCAGGTAAGGTGTCCGAATCTTACAGACTCAATGTGGCATAATCAAGGTCAGAAAAAAATAAAACGGGTTAAGTACAATCGCTACAGAAACCTATAGTCGTTGACTCCAAAATTTACTGAGAAAGCCAACACATCTTTCCACTCAAAAATTCCTCCAATTTGTGTGGTGAAAATTCTGTGGACGTGTAGTGTGGCAAGTATCCAAGTCATGCTTTGGAGTTCCAGCTCCAGAGTGGCATGTCGCTGTGAAGGAGAGGTCCTCGCAGGGGTGAGAAAGCCACAGGAAATTCATGGCAGACTCCCAAATCTGCCAGTTCCTGGAAGGACTGGTTCATCCCAAGGGTATTACAGATGATCTAAGAGTTTTCCCACCTTAAGAGAGTCAGGCGGGTGGTTTTAACAGCTCCGGCAGAGGGCAAGATGTTCCATGGAGACACAGTCATGGTGACAGCAGCAAGGGGTGGAAAGGCCAGTGATCCACCCGAGTCTTTTCAGTCTGAACCCGTATGACATCTGATCCTTGATCGTGGGGCTCCAGCTCACCCAGGGCAAGGATGGCAAGTTGTAGGTGTTTGTACCATTTGCTCCACTGGACAATTTTGGTCAATGGTTCTCAGTGTGTGCGCTCTTACATCCTGAACTAGGTTAGCCTTAGAAACACTATTGCCTGTCTTTCGGTCCATTCTAAAGATGGATTTATGATCTCCGAGATTTGGGTGTCTCAGCCCATGCACCCATTTGTGGTGCTCAGAACCACAAATAATAATGATGATGGAAATAAAATAAACTGAGTTTGGCTGGACTATGAACTCTATTCTCTCCCTCCCCCAAGCCCACGAAGAGATCTCCCTGACCCCAGGCTTGGCCCCTCCATCGCCCTAAGTAGGGTTCTTTCTTAGGTGATTATCTCCCAACCCAGGACTCCAAGGTCTCCTTGTGCTGTCACTTTTCATATGTCTTAGTCTTTTTGAAAGATCTTCAGTGGATTTAATCTTTTCAGGAAGACAAACATATCGGAACTGGACCAGAGAACCATACTTCCTGGCCAATTCCACCCAGAATTTAGTTACTTCCTGGGAGTATGGTATGTTCTTTAGAAAGCCAAAGGCATTTGGGGGGCCAGAAAGTATTAGACTGGCAAAGATTTTCTGTCCCCCAAGTTGACATATTCTAATAGAGTTGCCAGGAGTAAGTGGGTGAAGTGAGGACTACTTCTTTAAATATTGAATTCTACCACATGCATTAAACCCTTCACATTAAGTCATTTCTTCTTTACAATGATTATATTAAATTAGTCTCACTTTACTGATGAGGAAACTGTATTTAGGATAAGTAATAAAACTGGGAAATAACAGAGGCTAGACTAGAGCAAGGCATTTAACCATAATGCCAACACAGCCTTTAAGGTATCTTGGAGGGCCGATGTACTCCATCCAACATCTTAACCAAGAATGGTCAGTGATTTGCCAAAGAAGACGGTAGTGGGAGACTTTTACCCTGGTGGGGATGAATATTTGACCACATATTATTTAGAATTGCCAGTGCGTGGTGATAATAGAAAGGAAGATTGACTTATAGTGAGTTTCATTATTACTTTAAATTCTTTTTAGAAAACGCATCATTTTATTGCCTCTACCCAGGGCAGATGTTCTCACCCTCCCCTAACCTCTACCTTGCAGTGACTCAGAATTGTAAGAGAGGTTTTGTGTGTGTGCGTGTTTAAGAAAATTAAGTGTGGATTATGTTTGAATTGTGTCATCATGGAACTCTTTTTTTATATATATAATTATCATTGAGAGTATTGCAGATGTTCTCATTGCATCATGGAACTCTTGGCCTGGACCTGCCCATATTTCCAGGACCAGCCACTATTTTCAGCCTGTTCCTTCTACAACTTTGATGGAACCACCTTTTAAAGGAGAGATTAACTTAAGGAGCCATTGGTTATGATTGTCAGGGAAGGAGCTTGGTCTCTAAAGCAATACTTAATCTCAGTCTTCACTCTGGTGCTATAAGCCTGATATTGTACAAATCAAAAAAAATCTATGAGAAATGTCAGCCCAAACAACATTGATTTTTTTGATCACTGAGATTGAAATTCCATTTTAAAAATTAAGATCATTTTACACTGGAAAAGCCAGGTAAGCACTGCCTTGACCAAATGATCCAGGTTAATCTCACTGGTGATAAGACAAATTTGATAACATGTACCCCCTAATATAATGTGAAAAGGAAGGAACTTCACCTTTATGGTCTTCCCAAAAGCCCATAACCCCAGTCTAACTATGAGAAAAATAGAAAAAAAATTACCTGGTCAGTATGAATCACAATTGTAATGATCATAAAAAATAAGGAAGGAAAAGTTCACAAGCCATAGACGACTAGGGAGACGTAATGACTAAATGCGGAATGGCATCCTGACAGGATCCTGGAGGAGAAAAGGGCCATTGCTGTAAAAATCGGCAAAGCCGGGGGCTTACATAGTATTAATACACCAACGATGGTTTCTTAGTTTTGACAAATGTCCATGATCACACTGTGAGGTGCTTAGCATCAGGGGAAACTGGGTGAGTACTATATGGGAACTCTCTGTTATCTTTGCAACTTTCCTGTAAATCTGAAATCATTACAAAATAAAAAATGTATTTTTAAAGTGAACCTTTGACAAAAATAAAGAGCACAGAATAATAAAGCTGGAAGTCTTAGTGTGTGAGAGTAGCCTTAGGTCCCTAATGGCCTGGCAATCAGGCTGTAGGCTGGTTTTTCAGTTACGTTACTAATAACACCAATTTTCACTCTCAAAAGTGCCTTGGCTGGGTGATAAAATTTATGTCTACCTCGCCTGGTTGGTGTTACTCAGTTGGCTGAGCATCGTCCCATGCACCAGGAGGTTGCCTGTTCAAGTCCGGTCAGGACACATGCCTGGGTTGAGGCTCCATCCCCAAAAAGGGGTGTGAGCGAAGCAGCAGATCTATGTTTCTCTCTCACTGATGTTTCTAGCTCTCTCTCCCTCTCCTTTCCTCTCTCTAAAATGAATAAAATAATTTTTAAATTTATGTCCACCTATACTTGACTTCCATGCTTTTTAAAAGGTATTTGCACACTAAAAACAGACAGACAAAATATGTATACGTTACACACATCATGGAATCAATAAACAACCACCAAAAAAATGCTCAGGAAGTCTTTAAACAATTAAACAAATGCAAATTGGTATCCAAAATGTGATTATCCTTTTTACCTCACAGATGGACTGACGTTTATAGTAAATGATACTTTATTATATGGGTATTTCATATTTTATTAGTCCTTTATAGCTAGATATTTAGATTGCATCTGGTTCTCAGTTATCATCAACAGTGTTGTCCAGAACAATTTCATAGCTAAATCCATGATTATTTACTTAAGACTTTCTGGAAGGAACACCAACAGTTAGCACATGGATCTGCAGATATTCCTTTCCCTAGGAAATAAAACCCCTGTGCCCAGAGAGCAGGGACAAACGAGAAAAAATAAATTCCCTGGAGGAGAAGCCACAGAAGAGAAATGCCAGAAGCTGCATTAAATGTCAAAAGAGTAACAGCTCGAGTTTAACTTGTGTATTCTTTCATTTGATCCGCCCAGCGGGCCTGAAACAAATTCTTCTTCTAAGAAGAGAAAACGGAGGCTCGAAGTAAATAAACAACTTGCCCAAGGTCTTCTGACCCCCAAACCAATGTCGCTCCGCTCCCTTTCCCATCCTCTGAAGAACTGGCCTGTGAGCAAGGCTCGTGGCACTGGTTTTCCTGGACCCCTGGCTTAGGATGTACCCTATTGATTCCCTTCCGATTTCCCTGCCCTTCCACTCTTCCCCCCTTCTCAAGGGAGCTCAGTTCCTGCAGCTTAACCCCAAGTTCCTAAGCAAGAACCTTCGACAGGCACCTTGGGCTTGTGCACTTCGACGTGAGGCTTTGTAATGACCCCTTCCTTGTTCCTTCAGTCAGCAAGCAGAGATTAAGGCAAAACTACTGGAAGGGACACGTAGGCGCGGTGGGGGTGCACCAATTTCTCCAGGAGGTTCAGTCTCCAGGGGCAGGTCTGTGTCCGTCCCCCAAATGCCACTGGGGCCTGGCCTCTGCGCTGAACACTGACGGATCCTGACCTAGAAACTAGATGTGTAGTTCAGGCTGCACACCAGGATGCGAGAGGCCCTGTGTGCAGGGACAGTCACGAGAAAGGGAAATTGAATGTGCCGAGGGGTGTCAGACGCACTCTTGGGTGACAGTCACCAGGCCGAGGTAACGGTTGGCGTGGGTCTTGTCTACAGGATAGCTTGGCTTTCAACATAGTGTCTGAGGAAGGCGCCCACTCCGCGTGGAAAGTGACTAAAGCTGGGCAATGCAGGGCTTTTCACGGCACCCAAAACTGTCCACGTAGTTGAAACACACGGAGGCGAACAAGGGAAATAAGAGGAAAGTAGGACCAAGAGAAGGGTCACTTTGAACACCGTGGTGAAGCTTCTGAATTTTATTCAGTAAGTGTGATTTTGGGAGATGCTCCTGTGTGAGGGAGTGAAAGGATCAGATGAACTTCTCACACCTCCCATCAGGCCACAAGCTGCTGAAATAAAGGGAATATACTTTACATCCTTTGTATCTTCTTAGGCATCTAGGACAGAGTTTGGTCTAAAAAGAAATATCAGTAAGCTTCAGCCAACATAGGTGCCAGCGATAGGAAGATGAAGACGACACAGTTTCCATCTTTACAACTAGTGGGAGAGGCAGAGTTAGAAGCAGATGAGTTCAGTGTCCTTAGAGAAATGATGGAGTCCTTCGCGGGGTGCTTGGAAGCACAGAGGGGCACTAAATATTTATACTCAATAAATAGTGTGTCCTAGCAGTGAGGGAGTGTTTGTAGATCTGAAGCTGGCATGAGATGTGCAAGTGCAGAGTGTGATTTTAAAGAGACCACCTAGAATCGTTCATTTCTGAGTGGCCCTGGCTCTGCCACTGATTATCTACTCACACTTGAGCGAATAAACCGTCTCAGAATCTGTTTCTTTTGTTTACAAATTAAGAATTGAATGCCAATAATTTCTAAGATTAAATTTGTATAAACTCTAATTTTAAATTGGGTGATTGCATGACTTCTCTGGTCCTAGACCCTCCCCTGAACCCTCGAGCTATGCAGTGTGGCCTCCTATAATCTCTCCAGCCTGCCAGGCAGGATGGGAGACAGGGTAGGGCCAGGGCAGGACCTTGGCAAGTTCTGTGCATGCAGTCAGCTCTCGCTCTTGGGCTGCTCGATTGCAGCAACATCTCCAAAGCCTTCCTGTACAGAGACCAGGCCACTCCAGGGCCCTTCCTCCCCTTGGGCCCCAGGGCTCTTTCCAGTCCCTCAGACAGCTGAGCCACATCTCCCACTCCCACTGGCTCCTAAGAGTAAGAGATTCCTGTGCTATGTCTAAGGTTATCTGGTCCCTTTTAGAAACGGGACTAGAATAGCCACACTCCTCTCTCCAAGGGAAACCCGCCTGGCACTATTTGAATTGCGTGATGAATTAGGCCCTGCTGAACTGCTTTCATAAATCAACTGGCCTATGCTTGAAACTTTAGGAGAGGAATACTGTCAGAGATAGGGCTCTAAGAGTCACTTTAAAAAACAGGAGGGGAAGAGAGAAGGACCAGCATTAAGCCTCAGGAAAGAGCCAGATTCCAGTGAGCAAGAAAAGCTGAAGAAGCATCTAAATGTCTCTTCTCAGAGCCTGGTTATTGTTGGCAAGCTCCAGAGATCCTGCTGCAAGGACCTCCCATGATGTCCAACAGGAAAAATAAAACAAGATGAGACCATGCGGGTGTTTTCATTTTAATTAGGGTTATTTATAGAGCAGGGAATGCTGTGTTTATGTGTAGTGCAGTTTCTTTCTCAATGGTCATCGTCAGCTTTTTTGGTCTTCTCATTACAGAAACTGAGAAGCGACCTACCGCTCTGGTTAATGCCGATCTGAGAGTTGGTCGGCACCAGGAGGGGAGAGTCCAGAAACCTCTGCTGAGTCAGGCGGAGATTGAGCTGAGTCCTGAGAAGCGAGAGTCCCGAGGTCCTGCCACTTCTGTCCCAGACGAGATGAAAACTGCTGACATACCCCGGATGCCCCTGGGAAGGAATTCTCTGGTGTGAACTTGGACTGTGAACCAGGACTCTCAGGAGACAGGGAAAAGGATTGCGACTAAGTCTCCCATGTAGAAGCTGATGAGTGTGAGAACTGAACGGCCGGGAGTCCTCACCATATCCGCCCCCCGCGGCACCAGGGGTGGGAGAGTGGGGAAAAGGACCCCCAAGTGTTTTGCTATTGACTAAAAATAGCACTAGACCAGGAGTCCGGGATCTAAATGCTAGTCCCAACTCTACCATGCACTGGGGTGCTGGGTAAATCCGTTTTCTTCTCTGGTCCTCAGTTTCTCTTTCTGTAAAACAAAGAGGTTTGGAACCATGGTCTCCAGGAGTCTTTTTTGTTTTTATTTTAGAGAGAGAGAGAAACACTGATTTGTTGCTCCACTTATTTATGCATTCATTGGTTGATTCTTGTATGTACCCTGACTGGGGATTGAACCCACAACCCTGGCGTATCAGGGACTACACTCTAACCAACTGAGCTACCAGGCTAGGACCAGTCTCTAGGAGTTTTTACCCTTACATTTTATGAATCAGGGAGGTCTGTGAAAAGAGGTAAGAGCTGCCTCACTCACTAGTTTTTCAAAGCATCTTTGGCCAAGGCACTGAATTTCCCAGCATGCCTTTGCTCAGCAGCCTGTGAAATGACACCTACTTCTGAAGAAAAGGGACAGGGAAAGGAATGGCAGCTGCTTAAATCTGCCCAACTCCACATTACCCCACATATATAGAGATATATTAACATATCAGGATATTTTAGATCTATTAGCACGTAAAACATATGCCATGAATATGCACCCCTGGAATGTCTTAGCCAGTTGGTTGAGATGAATAATTTTTTATTGCTCTGCAGAGAGAAATTCATGTACCTCTGAAGGTAAGAGAAAAACATACAGCAGTCTCAGGTTATTTGCCCTTGCCCTTTCTGTGGCTTCAGTGGCAGTCAACCACGGTATGAAAACATGAAATGGAAAATTCCAGAAATAAACAATCCATAAGTTTTAAATTGCACACCATTCTGAGTAGCGTGATGAAATCCGGTGCAGTCCTGCTCTGCTCCACCAAGGACGTGACTCATCCTTCTGTCCCAGAGTCTCCATCCGCCACTGCTGGCCACCGAGTCGCCGCTCAGTTATCAGATCGTCGGGGTATCGCTGTGTGTGCCTGACTTTACTTACTAATGGTCCCAAAGTACAAAGACAGTGACACTTCCTTTAAGTGAAAAGGTGAAAGTTATGAACTTAATAAAGAAAGAAAAAAACTTGCATGCTCAGGTTACTAAGATCTAAGATAAGAACAAATCTACCCATGGAGTTGTGAGGAAGGAAAAAGAAATTCATGCTGGTTTTGCTGTTGCACCTCCAACTGCAAAAGCTACAACCACCATGCATGAGCCCTTAGTTAAAAAAGGAAAGGGCATTAAATTTGTGGTGAGACATGAACAGAATGTGTTCCTATTTATGTCCACGTATTGCACAGAAAACATTGAGCCTATATGAAGACTTCAGCAAGGGGTCCCCTGAAACGAGTGACACCCAGGCATTTACTGCAAGTAGGAGGTGGTTACAGATTCAGAAATAGGTTTGGACTAAAAACATATAAAAATTTTGGAGAGGGAGACCACGGTCATATAACTTTTATTACAGTATACTGTTCTAATTATCTTATTTTATTATTAGTTATTGCTCATCTCTTACTGTGCCTAATTTATAAATTTTATCATAGGCATGGATGTATAGGAAAATATATAGTATATACAGGGTTTGGTACTATGTGTGGTTTCAGGAATCCACTGGGGGTCTTCAAAAGTATGCCGCATGGATAAAAAGGGCTACTGTATTTATCTAATAAACAATCTCTCGAACTTAAGAGTGTAATGGCAAGTGTGGGAGGAGGGACAAAAAAAGGAAATAGGACGTTGGCGCTGGCCACCAAACGCAAAGTGCTTAGTGGCCCCCAGTGCGTCACTGATTCTCCCCTGCCCAGAGCCCCATCCTGACTGTCCTTCCCATTAAATGGCCACGAAACAAGCCTGTCTTTGCCTTGGGCAATGGTGGGAAAAAGAAGGAAGGAAGTTGAAAGATCATAGGGGAGGCTCATGAAAATTTATGAGAGAGAGAGAGAGAGAGAGAGAGGGAAAGTCCCCAGTGCGGACAGAACAGAAATGGGAATCTCGCGCTCCACGGGCAGCCTCGAAAGAGGCCGAGCTTTGCAACAGCTCTTCCCTCCTTCGCCGTGACCGAGGGGCCTGCCCTGCCCCTTCCTTCCCTCTCCCTGGCTCTCCCACAACCTCTCACCCACATCTGCCTGTCCTGTTTCTGAGCAACCGTTCTGGAAAGTGCACAGTGGCCCTCCCATATACTTCCACAGATGTAAACAGTTCTCACTGTCACGCCGACTGCAGACAGACCTCGCTCTGTCTGCCTCCTTCAATCTCCCCTAAAGATAAAGACAACAAGAATGGTGGGAAACTATTTTTTCCAGGGACCCAGCAACCAAAGACCAACCCTTCTGATTTGGAGTGAGACCGAGAAGAGGTAGGAGAAAGATTAGCAACACTGTAAATCAGCTTGAATGCGCCAGGGCAGTCACCCTTGCTTGTGGGGAGGAGAGTCCCCAGCGATCCTCTGTGTTATTCCTAGGAATTTGGCTCATGCCAGCCAGTTTGCTCCGAGGCCTTCCTAATTCTTGTGGTTCCCATACTCTGAGAAAGCCATTCTTTAAGAGGGAACGATTAGCCATCCATTCCTCAAGTTGTGCAATCCTCAACTTACAAAACCAAAGCCCATCGCCGCCCTGCCAGATTTTATCTGACCCCAGACAATTAGGGCACCAGTGTTGGCCGTTTGCATGGCATTTGGGATATCAAGGGGAAATCTGAAAAGAAGCACTCATCCTTGAGAGAGTGGCTGAAATAACCTCGCAGCCATTTTTCAATGCTATTAACCCACAGAATGCTACAAAGCTCGCCTGACACTAACGCAGGCCGGGAATGATATATGTAATAGAACTTGCCCAAAGTAAAGCTCTGGAATTTGACCCAAAATTCAAAAACATCACAGCCTGATTTCCTTTCAGGCCAGCCTAAGGTTTTTGTCTGTCTCTTCTTCTAGGCGGCTTTGAAGGAACTGGCCTGAGGGTGGAACAGTTCCTTTATTTAGCTCACAGGCTGGAGGAGGGGGCCTTACCACAAGCAGCAGAGACTCACCGTGAACACTTAGATGTGCCTGTCCCCAAACCAAGGTACTTCTGCACAAAACTCTCAACTCTAGAGCCATCCCTGTTTCCTTGCCAGAAACATTCTGAACTGGAGACCTCAGCAGGCATAAGCTAAGGAGTAAGGTCTGTGTTTACCTTTTTCTCTGGCTGCATTGGTACTAGGATAGCTCTCAGATATGTCTGGTTACATTTCTGGCTCTGAGATCTCCACTTACATTTTTGCTCCATTTGATCCTCAGGAAGCTGGGGCTGCCATTCAACATCTTCCTGCTCCCAAGAGAGACTTCTTCTACCCATTGATTTTACATTCCTCCCTTTTTTTCCCGGTCTAAGGCTTCCTATATTTTTGCATCAGCAGCTGTACACATATGGCATAAACTAGACTCTTTTTCATTTGTCACTTTCTACTTTTCTTTGTCCCCCCAGTTTTATTGAGATATAATTGACATGTAGCATTGCATTAGTTTAAGGAGTATAACATAATGATCCGTATGTGTCTATATTGCAAAATGACCACCACAGTAAGCTTAGGTGCCACGCATCGCCTCACAGAGCTACAATTCTTTTTCCTGGGGGATGGCAGATTCTGCCAATATTAGCACCACCCTTAATTTCTCCTGCCGTTGATCCAGGAAAGAAAATCTAGAAAAATATCCTCAAATCCCTGTTGCTGATCCTACTTTAGCGAGAGGATTCCCTCCATGATTTAACTTCCTTTCAGACTGTCTCCCCATCACTTCTCCCTGATCCTCTCATGTCCCTGAGAAAGGGGGCGTTCGACTCACCCCAGTTTTGTTGGGATACAGGTGTTTGTCAGCCATCAGCTCTCTCAGTCCTGTGTTTGTGGAAGTTCTTGACCCGTCCATCCCCTTTTCTCCACCATGGCTTTTGGTCTCTTAACAAGCTGGAGAGTGGGAAGGTGAAAGGTGTGGCAGCAATTTGAAGGGAATTCTCTGGCTGATGTTTCTATTGCCTTCTGTCCTCTAAGACTTTTCTGTTTTCTAAGACATCTCGACCCCCAAGGAGCCAAGCACCAGCCCTCAATTCAGCCCCGACACCTCAACGTGTGGTGAAATCCTGGCTGTGCTGACACACTGCGCTATCCTTCTAATCCCCAACCATTGAAAGATTTAAAAACACTTTCTTGAAAGATATGTGAGTCTAAATCAAAAGAGAATGATGACAATATTATCATTATTTTTGCCATAGCCCATTCCCACTAAGTACCGTTATATCGAACATGTCCTGTGAGCACAGTGATTCCTAAAGCCCAGCGAAGGAACCACTTACCTCAAGGGATAGTAAGCATATACATTCAAGGGCACTTTGAACAATGGGCAGACCCTTGAGAATGTACTGGAATATTGTCCATGGAATATTATAGTCACTCAAGTAAATTTCCTTAATTTTTTTTTGTTTGGTCTCTTGACTACCATTATTGATCCATATGGCCCAATTAAAATTAGGAAAAGTCTCTGCCATGATCGGCAAGACCTGATATAACTGGACACCTACTACATTTTCAACCTTTTCTCCTGTCCCTCTGCCTCTCCACTGTTTTGTTTATCATGCTGGCCTGAAATATATAATTTCTTCCCTACCCCACTCCCTAGCTGTTCCCTGGACCTGGAATGCTCTTCACCTTCTCCAAACGGTAACGAACTTCTACATATCCTTCAGCTCACAGACATACCATATGGTCCAAAGAGAAGCCTTCTCTGTTGGCCCCAGAGAATTCACTCAGGGTCAACATCTGTGGCTTCTGTGCCCTGTATCCATTCAGCTTTCTCATCAGCAGCCGAATCCATCCTTTCTGGGGAACTATGCTCCCCTCACTCACAGACCACATGTCTACTTCTGGGTACAGACCCATCCCAAATTGATTCATATGCACACGCGTTTATTATTCAATAAGACCGTTTTCTGAAGATGCTAGAATAAAGGTCTTCACTCTCTTCCACTGGGCTTAAAGTTGAAGTGTAAGATCTAGAGCTACCACATCTACAAGAACCTTCTGAAAAAAGTGTCCCCATGGTAGAAGCAGAGCTATGAACTGGGGAAAGAGAAACCAACATAGGTGGCTACGGAACCCCTAATGCCAGATGTGCCCAAAGACGTCGACTTTTTGATTATGTGAGCAAATAAAAAAAATTTTTTGCTTAAGTCAATTTGCTTTGGATTTTCTCTCATTTTCAAGAGAAAAGATCCCTGAGAGCCCTGTGATTTCTTGCATTTTGGCAGTCATGATGTGGGTAAGCATTTTTTCAATTTCAGTTTTTCACACAAGATTGGAAATTTTATGAGGAACCATGAGTCCTATTTATAGTTGTTTTCTAGTTTCTAGTACAATCTGGAGCACATAGTAAAATATGAATATTTTTGAATGAACGAAGGAATGAATGGGAAATTCTGAGATCCTAAGACTTGTCAGGCTTTCGGTTCCAAGATCCTGATCTAAAAAAAGAATCTAATTCCCTGCGCTTAATGTGGGACTTCACGTTCTGTTATGGAAAGACCTCTATTAAAGGACACTCCTTTGTTCCCAGAAGAGTAACTTATCCATGTACACCTTAGCTCTGTCTCTTGGCAGGCCCTTGGCTCGCACTCCTCCTCTGTGCACGACTCCCATGAGCTCTGCCTTTGGTTTGAGGGCGGTGGGAAGAGGAAGCGTTCATGCGCTGCAGAGACTCTCTAGCAACCCCGATGACCTTCATGACTGAGCCACACCCTCCAACCGCTTCATTGGTGATAAAGACTGTATGTCAATCTTCAGACTGCTGACTCCATAAGCCATCTCTCAGAATCTAACCCGGGGCAGGAAAAAAATGGGATGCTATTTATGTTCCCTATGAACCCCAACATCCAGTTAATTGGGTTGGAAACATTCAGAAATAGAAAAAGATTGGAATTTGGAAAACTTGCATCTGTAAACTAAGGCTCCCAGGGGGCCTTGATGACAGGCACTGGGCCAAGGTTGCTAGCAACCGTGGCTGAGCGTTGTGGGGTTCTGACCTTATGCCATGGGCTGGTTTTTATAGTCGCTGGCTTTTGACTAGTGCAGCTTGTGAGGCAGATTGTGTGCAGGTGGGTAGCTTTTCTTAACACCCACAGACCTTAGCAAAACGCCAAACAAATGGGGGGCTTAGTAAACATGTGTAAGCTGTGAGGATTCTGGCAATGATTTGATCAAAGGAAAGAGGCTTCAGGCCTTGGGGGGGGGGGGGGCTGGGAGGCTCAGAGGGAGGAGCGCTGCCCAGCAATGTCAGCTACTACAGCTGCATCTCTCAGCCCAGAAAGGAGGCCTAGACTTCAAACTGCAAAGGTAACTTTTTCTTCATGATATAGAGCATCATTACGTGAGATGCTAGCTTTAAATTTTTAAACCAATTCTAGGGCAACTGTCCATAATTTTGTCCATCTTTTATGATATTTTGAAGACAGAAATGTGGAAGGAATCGATTTGAATTCATGTAGCTCATCCACAGGGTTCAAGAATCCTGCCAGAATAAACTGGAAAATTTAGCAAATCACATAAATTTTTCAAAGGAGTCCTTAGACTTCAGAGCCCCACGTCACAGCTCCTCCCAGAGAACAATCATAGATTGCTCTAGTCAACAAAAAAAGGGAGGAGAGCATTTATTATTAAAAGAATATACCATTATCTTGGGATAACATAGAGAAAAAAAATCCATGAAGTGATGGTAATCTGAAGGCTAGAGGAGAAATTTAAACATCTCTGTCTAAAATGTTTGTTCTCTAGGAATCAGGCCTGCTCAGAAGTTCAAGGGGGCTGGAGTAGTTTGCAAAATCAAAGCATGTGGGAGTCATAGAAACAAAACAGGGGGCAATAAAATATTAAGAAAAAATGTCCAGATCCTAGAAAAAAAATCAAAGGGGAGGGTGGGATTTTCTTTCAACATCATTCAAAAGCATTGTTTAATAGGGCTGCCCAGTGATTTTTGAATTTGCTTGGAAATTTTGTTAATGTTTGACTTTTCTATTACAAGTTGATTAGGGCCCAGACACGTTAAAGTTCCGGGTAAACTAGAATATTTCTACCTGATAAAGACGATAATCCCAAAGGTTACAGTTTTATTGCTGTGGAAGGCATTAATAGATTTGGTATCTATGCTAGGAATTTTGTTATAACATTCCCTTTTTATTTTTTAATGCCCATCAAATACCCAGTTCCTCAAACTTGTCTGTGAGCCAGCTTTCCCATCTTACTGTTGCCCCCAATAATGAATAATTATGAATCATGTTGGAAAAGCAGTCCTTCTATATATGAATCAGGGTCATGTTTTTAACCTTGGAAAATTATTCTTTCACTGTTTGAGGTCCCACAGAGACACCCACGAGCCAATTAAACTGTGTGTCTAAAAGCCCCTTTCATGGACTAAGTCCAAGTAAGTATTTTCTCAGTTGCTGGAGTGATTCTCAAGGGGGGCTACAGCTTGCCCTGGGCTGGCTCTTCCTCTCCTCTTTTCTCCTAATTTTAACTTCCGTTGTTGTTGTTGCTGCTGCTGCTGTTGTTTTGGTGTTGATGCTGGCTTTGTTTGCTACACTCAGCTCAGTTCGGTTCAGGGTCTGATTTGAGCAGGCTCATGAGTATTCCCCCTAGTTGGCAGCAATGATTCGAAACCTAGTTCTGTTATCTGGGTGATGGGGATCTATTCGAAGGTGAGAAACAGTGGAGACTCTGGTTCATTAATTTTTGTTTGTCTTTTTTTCTACTTATGAGCTCAAATGAATTATATATGCCTTCTGAGAAGGAGAATAAATCTTTGAAATCTAATCTTGTGATCTGGTGAGTTTTTTTTGTTTTTTTAAATTATACTTTATTGATTCAAGAGAGAGGAAAGGAGAAAGAGAGAGAGAGAAACCTTGACGTGAGAGAAAAGCATCGATCAGTTGCCTTCTGCCTGCACCCTGACTGGGGATTGAACATGAAACCTGGGTTTGTGCCCTGACCAGGAATCGAACCCACAACCTTTAGGTGCCTGGGATGGTGTTCCACCTAAATGAGCCACCCAGCCAGGACTCATAGAGTGTTTTTGTGTTTACTTTGTCCATGGCTGAATTTATAAAACTGGGCCCAGGGCCCTCCATGTAGCTAAAAGTGAGGAGAGTCTCTTCCTCTCAGTGTATGAATGTGAAATGTTTCTGCCTCTGGAGTGTATTATAAAATTAGACCATAAAGTATTTTCAAATTAAAGAGCCATGTTTTATTTAGTTTCGAGAGAATAATAAGTGCTTATACCAATCTAGTATTTTCCCAGAATTAGGAATATTTGCCTAGAAAATAAACTGAACATCTTATACTTGAAATATATTTTTAAGAGAATAAAAAGTCTCTTTAGTAGAAACCGCCATCCCAGAAGTGTTTTCCTATAAAATTCCAAGTTTATGTAATTAAGGTAAATCCATACCACTTTGGGCATTTTATTTGAAAATATGGTTATTCCCTAATTTTATTAGTGTTACATATAATAAGCATATGTTTTATTTTTATTAGTTTTTAGTTGTTTTCTCATTAATAGAGTACTTATTCTGAATGTCTTAAATTTCTTATATCAGCTTACTGATCAAATTAGTTAATTGTGCTCCTACATAATCACTACGATTGTGAAAACTGCAACACTACCGGTTCAACTAAGTTAAAAAATAATTTTTGCAAAGTTTTACCATGTTCGATAATGTTTCAGCTTAAATATCATGTCCAAATTTCTTCGTTATAACTAGGACCGATATTAAATTAATGGCTAACCTTTGTATATCTGGATAATTTCTAAATAAGATAGAATACTGAAACAATGATCCTGATGTATATCGATCTATATGTTTTTGTTTCTTAGTTGTATATGTCATGGAGTGACTATACCTTTGGGTCATGCTAATGAATGTATTCATTCTTGTGACTTTAGAAAGGTGTAAAATGGATGTGACTACAGGCAGTTGTATCATGTATATCATATCCTCGCAAATCTGCTAAAATGCTTGCAAATGGACAGATAGTTATCAATTACCTACCTCCCAGTTTTTTTCCTATAAAAGTGGAAGTTAATTAATTTAGTTACAAGTCATAGTTAATACAGGTGATTAATACTATATTAGCAGAGATGGTGGCAGGAGAGTACAGTTGTGTTTGCATAGTGAGAGAACCTGCTTTGTTTATCAAGGAAAGCATGGGAGGGGCCTGCAGGCTGGGGACCCAGGAGGAGCTGATGTTGGGTGTCAAGACTGAAGGCCATTTGCTGGCAGAAGTCCCTCCTGCTCCTCAGAGGTCAGCCTTTTGTTCTGTTTAAGCCTTCAACTGATTGCACACGGCCCACCCACATCAGAGACAGCAATGCGCTTAATTCAAGTCCATCAATTTAAATGTTAACCTCATCTAAAAACACCGCACAGAAACATCCAGAATGTTTGACCAGTAATCTAGGCTCCTTGGCCCAGCCAAGTTGACACAAAAATTCACCATCACACTATTGTTTCTCAGGCACCCATGATCTTTACCTTAACCAAGCCACCAAATCTACTTTGAGAACTCTTTTGAATTTATTTTCCTAACATCACATTCCAAATCCTTAAAAAGGTACAATTTTTTATACCCAAGATTATTTGGGGGGATTTCATTCTCCTATCAAATGTTCGATGACCCCTTTCAAAGAGCTCCCATCACAAAGATTTGTTTTTTTCATCCCATATAAAGACAAATACTGGAAACGATTAGGTGTACTTAGTATGCTCTGCATTCCTTTTTTAAAATATTTTTTATTGATTTTTTTTTTTAGAGAGAAAAGAAGGGAGAAAGAGAGAGAGAGAGAAACATCAATGTAAAAGAGAAACATTGATCACCTGCCTCCAGCACACCCCCTACCAGGGACTGAGCCTGCAACCTGGGCACGTGCCCTGACCAGAAATTGAACCAGCAACCTACAGGAGCAAGTGATGACACTCAGCCAACTGAGCCACACAGCCAGGGCTGCTCTGTCCCTCTAATCAGCTCAGTGATATGTCCAGAGCTCCATGGGGAGGGTTATTAAATCAAAGCATAATTTTTTGTAGGTAAAATGTCGTTAATATAAATGAGTCCGAGATTACACATTTTGTGAACGGAAAGTACCTGGAGATTTATATTCATGCCTTCACTCTCTATAATATGTTCTTACCCTCAGGAGGAACATTGGTCAAACCTTTAGGAAATAGTTATGTCCTGTCCCCAATAGAGAATTTTGGGCTCCTCCATTTGGATATTATTGATGAATGTAATAAATTAACAGCACGAGCCATGATTCATTTAATTTCATCCACAATTATTTTCGGCTTTCCTCTGATGCTTGCCTGAAGGCTTGCAGCCTTTTTGTGTCTTCAGCAAAGGACAGTCTCAGAGCTTCATGCATAGGACTCTACCAAGTACTTTTAACTACTGATATTTGAAAGAAGACAAATCCATGAGTATGCGCTTCAGAGCTTAAGGCGGACAAGGGGTAGTAGCCAGTTGTGAGAAGGACCGTGAGACGAAGGAGAAAGTTCCAGGAATCTGTTCAGTTCAACAGCAGATGAATTGAAGAATGCAGACTGCCACACCGAAAGCCAGCAGCACGGGAATTAATTTCCTGGACAGAATAAATTGATGAGGGATATTTAGTTATGGTTATTTATTTCACAGGTAACTTATCTCTTAATGGTGAATATTCTGATGGAAATATTGAGGAATACCCTTCCTTTTCCTTCATAACCTACCTTCAACTTTCAATTTAGTAAACTATGCTTTTGCAAACTAAACTTAAATGGTATCTGATTCCCAATGTCTACTCAGAATTCACAATTTCAGGCTTTGCAGCCATATGGTCTCTGTTGCAACTACTCAATTTTGACGGATAGATCTAAATAAATACAGTGATGAGCTTACTTAAATATTAATGAAGCCATAGTTTATATGCAAATGAATGAACATGGTTGTGTTCCAATAAAATTTTGTTTATAGAAACAGGTGATGGGCCTGGTTTGAGCCAGTGGGCGGCAGTTGGCCAGCACCTGGTCTGGAGCACCCTAAAATTCCTCTATTCGCTGCCCTTCCAGTGCAACGTGACTCCTAAGTCTAAAGAGCGTCAGGCCCAAGTTTTTTGGCGAACTTTCTAAGGGCCGCTGGATGGATGAGGCTTTTCCTCCACGTCTAAGTGGAACTTTGGAAAAGCAGCGGCCGCCTTTCACCCGAGTGAGAATTCATTAAGAGAGGGGCACAGGAGGCAGGCAGGTGGAGATCAGAGCAGCAGCTTCATTACAGATAAAATCTAGTTTGGAGAACGCAGCGAAGGTCTGCAGCCCAGGGGCGTGCTCACGCTTCACTCTGCGTTAGGGAGGCGGACCGGCCTGTGGGAGTCGGAGCGCAAGCAGGAAGGTTACATGCACTCTGCAGGGACGCCCCAGGAGGGGAGCCAGGGGGGCCCCTTGACGCCTGCCCAGGGTGTCTCCCAAACTCTCAGAAAAAAATCCCTCCTGTGCATGGCCGGGCGTGGCTCAGCGGTTGAGCATCGACCTAGGATCCAGGTGATCGGGGTTCGATTCCCAGTCAGGGCACATGCCCAGGTTGCGGGCTAGGCAGCCGATCAATGACTTTCTCATCATTGATGTTTCTATCTTTCTCTCTCCCCTCCTTTCTTCTCTCTGAAATCAATAAAGATATGTTTAAAAAAAAAAAAAAATCCCTCCCTCCCTGAGCAGTTTGAGTCAGGGGACTCAGAGACCAGGAGTGTTTCTGTATGAGGGGTTTATCCGCAGTGAGGTTTTAACCAAGGGGGAAAGACTGGGTTTCTCCCAATACCTAAATACCTTTTATCTTCTCAGACTCCTGATTGAAATGCCCAAGGGCGCCTTCTCCTGAGAGCAGCAATTCTGATACCTTAGTCTGGTATTAAAGATGCTTAGCTATCTGGCCCTAAACGGCCATTGTCATGTTATTAGTAGCCAAGACCTACAAGCTCTCACAGATGAGTCTGCTCACAGTCCCTAGAAGATGACAATCATACTCCTGCTTCCTTTCTTTCCCATGCCATTGCTTCCACCTGGAATGTCCTCCCTAATTTAATTCATATCTGTCGTTTAGGGCCTACCCCAGCCTCTCTGAAAACGTCCTGATCCCTGGAGTTCTTTGCCCTTGAACTTCTCAAGCCCTTAGTGTCTGTACCACTCATTAGGCATTTCCAGTTCATGCTGTCAGTAAATTTTGCACAATTCTATCCTCTCTCTCAATTTCCATTTTCAGTTCCTTGAAGAGTGAAAGTATTTAGTAGGATTCTTCTTACTCTCACTAGCACAGTGATTTCACATGATGTAGGTGCTCCAATGTTTGCTCATTGATTATATGCCCTTTCAAATGACTTGTCCAATGCTTACACGTTTACAACAACTAGGATTCTTCACTAATCCAAACTCCTCCCATCAGTGAAGGTCAAGGAGGGCTTGCTCTACTCATAGTGCGCCTCCAGGAGTGTCATGTGTCTTTGTGCTGCTGCTGACCCAGAATCAAGAACAGAGCTGTTAGTTGGGTTGTTCCCAGCGCCGTGGAAATGCGGGCTTGTGTGCTTCCCGCCCACATCCTTCTCATGACCCGCTTGGATGTTAAGATTATTTGCTTCCAGAGAGAGAAGCACAGTAGCATTAAGATTCATTCTTTTTCTTATAGTTGACAATATTACAAATGTCTCCCATTTTCCCCCCTTTGCTCCCCTCCACCCGGCCCCTGCCCACGCCAGGCCTCCGCCATGCTATTGCCTTTGTCCAGGGGCCATGTATATGTGCATATAAATTCTTTGGTTAATCTCTTCTCCCCAATCCCCCTCCCCTCTGAGATCCGTCAGTCTGTTCCAGATTCATTCTTTCTGCTTCAAGAAAATCTGATGAGTCATCTTTTGCAACAATACCAAAGTAATTAAAACATGTTAGAACATTTGTATAAATAGGACACGTCCTTTCAAAGAACACTGTTTCGTAGAACATTAATGTTAATTAGTCAAAGCATTTTTCTTACATGGGTAGTTAAGTGCAGATGTGCTTACATGCTGGTAAAAGACCCTTAGAAATTCGAAGCGAACTTTAAGTTATTACAATATTGCAGGGGAAGTTACTGCCACTTCGTGTGCAGTGGCCAGGGAGGCTGGATACCCTGCAATGCATAGGACAGTCCATGCAACGAAAACTTACCCCACATCCCACATGGTTTTCAAATGCCCCTCCAGACGTTCACATGGGTAAAAACCTATTTATAATGATCTGAGCCTAATACTTAATTGCATTGACATATAAACACTTAAGACCGAATTTTGTACAGTTTTAAAACATGGTTTTGTTCAGTTTAAGTTATCTATAAATGAAACTGCCATATGAATCAGGAGAAGATTGCATTCTGGCTTGGATGGAAATTGAGCAAGCTTTGCTAATCATTCTGAAAAGTCCTATTGCCACTGGCAGTACAACTGTAGTATGTGAATATTCATTGCAACACACTCATCAGATAAAGAACCATCATCTTAAATCTTTCCTCCTTAAAGCATTTGCCAAAAGCCTCTTTTCTCCAAATGCATCCAACCCACCACTGTACGCAGTTCTCTTCAATACTAAACACATCCTCAATTACACTTACTAACTTGGGCTGCAACTTTTGTTTATAGGTTTATGTCCTGACCCAGCTTTTAAACTGTGCCTTATTGGTCCTTATATCTTTATAATCTTGAAGATTACCCAATATATAGAAGGCACTTTCTAAATGTTTAGTGAATATATTCATTCATTCTTGCATCTGTTTTTTAAGAAAAAATTATGGAGTATTTACAGCGTGCAAAACAATGCTAGATGATAGAAATATTTTAGGGAGTAAATCAAATATGGTCTCTGATCTCATGGAACTTTAATCAGACAGAGAAAAAGTATCAATTACACAATTCTAGCCTCAGTAGAACTGTCACAAATGTTCCATTGACAAGTACGAGGTGCTATGAGAGTGGATAAATGGGAGAAGCTGGTCCAGGTTAAGAGAGAAATAGGGGGTGATATTAAAGTGTATCTATTGCTACATTACAAATCAACCCCAAACTTAGTGGTTTAAAACAGCCACCATTTAGTATTGCTCAGAAGTCTATGGATCAGCTGAGAGGTTCTGTTGACATGGCCCAGGCTCCGATTTCAGCGAGGCTTCCTCCTGAGTTTGTGGTCAGCTCCGGCTTGCCTGGGGTTGGCTGGTCTGGGGTGGCCTCTGCTGGGATCCTCCGGGGGGCCAGACTGGGTGTGTTCACATGGTGAGCAGGGAGAGCAAGACAGGGGCCTGCTGACGCTCAGGCCAGAACTGCCAGGGCATCCCTTCCACTGACCAAGGCGAGGCACAGGGCCAACTCAGATTCAAGGGGTGAAAAAAGAGACTCTGCCCCTCCATGGAAAGAGCTGAAAAGGCACATGGCAAAAAGTGCAGATGCAGGAGGGGTGGAGAAATCTGATCGATTTTATAATCCGCTCTGCCAAGTTAAGACCTAAAGCACAGTAAGTACAAGTCAACCAGGCAAACAGGGAAGAAAATTAGAGTCGGCATGTAAAGACCTTGAGGCAGGAGCCAGCATGGAGCAAGCCAGGGCGGCAGAGAGCAGACAGCGAGGGGGCGAGCTGTGCAAAGGGAGGCTGGCAAGGAAGGAGGGCCAGCACCTTGCAGAGCCATGCAGTGTGGCCATATTAAGAATTTGGGCCTTTCTCCAGGGAAACATTTTACACAGGAGAGGGACCTGATCAGAATTTATACATAGATATGTACGTGTATGTACATGCATGTAGATATAGATAAAGATATCTAGATATAGACATAGACATGGACATAGATATGTGTCTTAATACGCCTGAGCCACATCTCGACAAGTTAAATTAGTATCTCTGAGACTAGGCACCTGTAGGAGTGAAATTTTCCCTGGTGACACGAATGTGCAGGCAAGGTTGAAACTCTCTGTATTATATAGAGAGGCAAGTCCTAGGAAGTTATTATTGAATTAGTATGCTTACTTACTGAATAAATGAATGGATGAGTGAATGAGTGAATGAATTAAATTAAACCTCAAGTGAGAGGTTTAGGATCGACAGTCAAACTGCATTGTCTCAAATCACCACTGGACTACATACTAGCTGGGTGACCTTGGGCACCTTACCTGCCCTCCTGGAGCCTCAGCACCTTCGTTTCCATACTGAGAGGAATAATTCCTACCTTTGTAGTATGTTACGGGAGCTGATGAGGTCGTCCTCAGAGAGCACTGGACACCTAGCCAGGCAAATGATAGGCACTCAATGAAAGTTAGCTCCTGTTCCCGTTCAAAGGATGCTGTCTGCAATAGTGCATCGTCTCATGAGGTAACAGCTGATCCCCGTTTGTCTCCCAAAGGAAGCTCTATTCTAATCACAAGTGCGCTCTGTGGCCTTGACTCTGCTCATGTGGTTGCGATTAAGCGGAGCCCGGGCTGGGACCAGATAGCGCGCATTTCTGCTTGGCCCACTGTCCTCCTCGGATCTGCGAGAGCTCAGCCGTCTGGCTTTGACTCATCTGGGGGAGGAAGGAGGAGCCAGACAGACGGCCGTGAATCTTGCTGTCGGCTCACGGCTGTCCGTCCAGGGAGGGCCCAGAGGAGCTCCTGTCGGGGAAACGCAGAGTGCGGTAGCCGGGGCGGCTGTGCCAGAGCCCGGGGGCGGCTGAAGTCCTCCGGGGAACCCAGGGCCCGGTGGGAGCCTGGTCCCCAAACTCCTGTGCAGCTCCAAGGGGATGCGCAAGAGGAAGGAGGGCGCGGGAGCCGGAGCCGGAGCCGGAGCCGTCTCGGGGGGAGAGCTGGGGGCTGGGGTCAAGCTCAAGTCACACGGAAGAGGCGATCTTGCATCACTATGTGTAGGGAACCGCTGTGGCTACATGGCATGTCAGGCAGGGTTAGGAGGAGGCTAGAACACGAAGGTATAGGGTGGCGATGGTGATCGCTCCGAGCGACAACGTTGGAGATGTTTTCATTTCTTCGCCTTGGCTGCACGCTCTCATTTTTTGCCAATAAGCCTGTATTTTAATAATCAGGGGGGGAAAAGTGGAAACTTAAAAATAAAATGGTTCATCACCATTTATCCCCACTATATCTCCACCTACCCCCACCCACATCTCCCCCCACCCCAGGCAATCACCACACTGTTGTCACTATCCATGAGGCATCCAGGAGTTTTTTGCTCTTTTTTTTTTTTTCTTTTTCTTTTTGGCTCAATCCCTTCACCGAGGTGATGGATGGAGACTTGACTTGGGTGGCGAACACACAATAAGTAAATAAATAAATAAATATAAATAAATAAAATGGTACGCTGGGAGCCCCCCCCATGTTCTTAGTGAACTAATGGATTGCTCATCCGAATTCTATAGTGCCATTCTGGAGGAGAAAGGTTTCACTTAGTACCCATCCCAATTTAGCCCACTTAAGTGACTCACATAAATACGTGATGCCAAAGAGCAGACCCACAGTCTCCCCTGCCTTTCACCCTGTGCCTCCTCGCCACCAGCTCTTGCCGCCGGCGATTTCCCTGCCCCTTTCCTTGGGCCTCAAGGCTTCAGTTTATGGTGTCAGAGGTGACCTGAATCTAAGGCAGATACTTCTTAGTACTATAACTTTCACAGGGGTCTCAACTCAAGCCCATCATCTGTAAAATGAAGATAAAAGCAGTATTTGTATCATAGGATTTTGTGAAAATTGAATGAGTTGCTACATGTACTAAAATACCTAACACAATGCCTGGCAAGTAGTGACATTTAAAAAAACGCTATTGTCTTTAGTCCAGTCTCTCTTATTAGAACGCGCTTGATGTTGACCGTAATCTCTGGGCTCTGGTCCTTTGCCTGATTTGAAATATAAACAGGAAATAAAAAGGAAGTCAAATAACAAAAGCCACTGTCTCTATTATGTCAGCATGTGCCTTGTTGACATCGCCTTGGTGGTGCTGGCCAACGCTGAGAAATATGAGCAGAGAAGACCCTGCCCCAAATCCCTCCCCACCTGAGAAAATGCCCCCGCCCGAAAGTGGTCAAGAGCAGAACTTTGAAGGCAGACCTCGGTCAGTGCCCTCTTTGCGTCCATGTAACTGTGGGACTTGGGCATGCTGCTACGCTGGGGGTGTTTTATCTGTCACTGACTGGGGTGATAATACCTACCCTAGAGAGCCGGGGGTAGGTCCTAGTCCATGATGTCATCCAGCCCATGTCCAAGAGCCACCATCATGAGGGCTCACTCCCACACACTTGTTCAGGCTCTGATTAAATGTCAACTTATCGGAGGCTCTCCTCAGTCCCACACCCACCCACACACTGGCTCCCCCTAACCTCCCATCCTGCTCAACCTTTCCCCAGTGTTCTTATCTCCACCTGAAATTTCATGCATATTTGTCTGTCTCCTTTCAAAATTTAAGGGGTTTGCATCTTTCATTCACTGCTCTACTCATACCAGCACATAGTAGGTACTCCGTAGCAACCTATTAAATGAATAAATAAGTAAATGACTGGATTAATTAACTAGTACTTAAAGAACAAGCAGAGTCCTTGAGAAGGAAAATTAGATGAAGCCACAGCTTGACGTGGGATGAAGTCCTAAGTCTGGTCTTAGTCAATGAATTGCTCACTGACATGACACTGGGCTAGTAAATTCCCTCTGAGCCTCCATTCCCCTTCTTTAAAACAGAGATAATACCATAGTTAACCTCAAACAGCTAGTTGGAGGGTAAATATTAATAATGGAAATAGATCTCCTTTGAACACTGGGAGTCACCATATTAAAATAATATGTCAGTATCACTTTTTAAGTAGCATAGCAGCTTATTTCCTGGGTGACACCCTAAAACAAAAATGCTCCAGCTGGAATGGGACAAAGGCGAATGCTTCCTTTGGGATCACTGTCTGCTTCTGGACTTTGCTGTCCCTCCCTGACTCACCGACCCCACCTCACTGCCTCGGCGCCCCCTCCAGCTGCTGAGGGCCCAGCCCCGAACCCCCGGTCCACCCTGGCAGGCAGCGTGCTCTGGCACACCAGGCCTGGAGCCAGCCCAGGCTCCGTAATGGGATACTGAGCTTGTCGCTGGCTGAGGGAGAGTTTGCGTCAGGAGTTGTCGCTTTCTGGTGGTTGCCTGGTGACCCTAATGGAAAATGAGCTGTGGGGACCGTACCACAGAAACCATTCCCTCAGCTGGCGGGCTCTTTGGAAAGCCCTGGTGCCATGGAGGGGGAGGACACTGCCTCCACAGAGCTGTCACTGAGGCCCCTGTGTAGGCGGGGGCAGATAGGCAGAGGAGCGCAGAGCAGGGGGGCTCGGGCCCGGCCTGGCTCTCCTCGCAGCATGAGCCCTTGCTCATAAAGGAAGGGCGGGCCCAGCACAGTCATGAATGCTGGTCCTCAGCCCAGTTTTAGGTGAAAGCACACACAAAATCCCATCAGTGGTTGACACCCACAGCTCCAAAAACACATGAAGATGTGTTGTGAAGTTTTACAAGCGCTCACTCAGACACAGCGCACTGACAATTACAGAGGCCATGGAGGGAAGGCTGGGGGTGCTGGGACCCGGTGACCCGCCCCAGAGAAGCAGCCACCGGGCCAGGAAGAGGCTTTCCCATGGGTGGCCTGAAGGAAAGAACTCTCAGAGGAGCTTGGACACTGGCTAATTGTGGAAATGTATGGTGAGCTCCATCGATGGGAAAATACACACAGTCCATTTAGAAGAGATGGACCACGGATCCAAGGCTGCCGAAATGCCAACTTGTCGAGAGTGTGTAAGGCCCTACTGTGTGCTAGGTACTCTGTTAAGTCCTCTCCCACTCTCATCCCATCTAATCCCAAGGTTATTACAATGATATTGGTAGGTATTGCAAGCCTCGTTTTAGAGATGAAGAAATCGAAGGTCGGAAAAATTGAACAGTTGGTCTGAGGTCACACAGCCACCCAGTTACGGAGTCAGGGTTTCATACTTGCTTTTCTGGCTTTTAGTCTAAGTTTCCTCCCCTAGGAGCAAATGCTTCACCACCTCCCAACCTTGCTCTCTCCATTGCCCGCCACCCAGCCTCTGGCTGGTGACTCTCCCCACTCCCATGCTGCCTTATTATGACCTCCGTGACCCCGAGCTAGTTTCATTGGTTTGCTCGCTCATTTGTTCACTCATCTACCCAATAACTAGCTATTCAGTAGCTACAGTAGCTACCAAACGCCAAGCGCCAAGCCAGGAGCTGGGGATGCCGCAGAGGACTGACAGGTGTGCTCCTAGTCCTCAAGGAGCACTGAGATATTTATTTCTCTCTTGAAAAGAGAGTTTGCAGCCTTGCAAGGCACAGCAGGTGTGAACCTTTGCGCAGTGCCCCCATTACTATTTCTGTTTAGAAAGAACCACAATCTATCTTTTATTCCATTCTCCTGTACTCAGATAACTGCCTCGGAAGGGTGTCAGTAATCTTTCCCATCACGCTAGTGATTAGCGTCTGTTCAATGAAAATGTTGTGAGGTTATCAAAAATAACAGACTAGTAATATTGCCTTGATTCACATATGTGTATATTCTTTAGGGTGGGAAAAGATTTTGCTGAAAGTGTGTCAGTGGATTTGTTACTCGCATTTACAGAATGGTCAGAGTGCGATTAAAAAAAATGACTGAGGCCACAGCTGAGCTCAATCCTGCTCATGAGCCAGTGAGTCGAGGAGACCCTGCCAGGAGTCCAGCCCTCCCTGTCTGCGAGTTTGGAGCATCCTCAGGTTTCTGGGTGCTTCAGTTCATTTGCAGTTGGCTGAAGACAGTTTCCTGTTTCTAAGAAAAGACTGCTGGGATGTCTTAGGAGGTCCTTGGTATAGCAAGTCCTGCTTTTCTAGGCATGGCCCAGCTCAGGGTAGCCCCGGGGGGCAGGGAAGCTGCCAGGGACGGGTTGGTTCTCATTACCCCCTCCAGCCCAAAGGTGCCCTGGGACTCACAGAATGAGGTTAGTGCAGATATTTGCCAGATTGGCTGAAAAATGAAGAGAAGTTTATAATGGGGCCCATATGCATGAGCTATTCGAAGAACATCTGGATTCTCTGAGCCTAAACTAAGATACGACATGACAAGGGCCAGGGGAAGGGACCTGTGTGTATAGCACCTTCGAGCACGGGCTTGGACCTGCCTTGTCTGCCCCCCTCCACCCTCTCCAGCCCTGTCTCCCTCCTCCCAGCTCGGGAGTCCTGCAAATCACTTTTCCAGTGATATCACAAGCTGTTGCCATGGAGGCGGCTGTTGTGGCAAAACAGAGCTGCCCGATGTTCACCCTGTGGCTCCTGACCTGCGGCAGACGTGGAGGGAAGCGAATTCTGTGACCACAGGCCTCGGCCCGGTGCTTCGGGTACCAACACAAACACAACCGCTGGGACGCCATGTGGTGGGAAAGGACACCCTGGGACTGAGCCGGGGAAACCCAGGGGAGGGTGGAGCAGAGGCCACCGTCCAGATTGTGATGCAAACAACAGCTGCCTGGCCTTCCCCCCACCCACCCGGCCGGCCCAACTGGACTGCTCTCCCCACCTCACCCGCTCCCTCCAGCCTCTGGTCGGCCACAGCTAACAGAATCCCTCGTGGCTTTTGAGGGATGCAAAGGCTTTTGAGGGGAGAAAGGCTATTCCCAAGGCCCATGAACAGGGGCCCTGGAAGCAGAGCCGCTCCCTTCAGACCCCGGCTCCCCCACTCACCAGCAGTGTGGCCTCGCAAACTCAGGCTCCCGAAGGCCTGTTTCCCGATGAAGGTAATGACATGTCATCCCTCATCGGGTCGTTATACTGGTTGGTAATCAGCGCGACAATGTAGGTAGTTCCCTCCTAAAGTCCCTCCAGATTTTCATTCTTGTCTTAATCTAATTCTTACCCACCAATGGGCAGAGTTCTTGTTGAAATATGAACTGGATCACCTTGCCTCCCTTTTGGAACCTCCCATGCTTCCCCCGGGAGTGAGAGTCTTACCCTGGACCGAAGGCCACACCCGCTGGCAGCCCCATAAAGCTCACCTCCCACCCCACTCCCACTGGTGGATCTGCTCCAGCCACTGCAGCCGCTTTCTGACCCTCACCTTTGCTTCTGCCTTGGGACCCTCACTCTTGCGCTCCCCCCACCCCCGAACATCACCTCCCTTCACAGTGGTGGCTTCTCCTTACCTCTTCCAGCCTCAGCCCAGAAATCACCTCTTAGAAGGAAATCATCTACACAAAACTGCAGGGCTCCCCCAGCCCCCCTTCCACAAAGGCTCTCTCATTTTCTGAATGATTCACTTCATTTATTCATTAATGACTGAGATTATCTTATTACTTTCTTGTGGTTTATGAACTGTCTCCCCCAGGAGAAAGTAAGCCCAGGAAGGAGAGCAAGGCTCTTGCTCTCAACTGTGTCACCAGTTCCTAGAACAGTGCCTGGTGCAGAGTAGTCACTAAATAAATATTTGTTTCATTAAACTAAATAAAAATATTTAATGCAGGATCTGTTAAAAATATTAACTGCTGCCCTGGCCAGTGTGGCTCAGTTGGTTGGGAGTCATGCCATGCACCAAAAGGTTCGATTCCCGGTCAGGGCACATGCCCGGGTTGTGGGCTCCATCCCCAGTCGGGGGTGTGCAGGAGGCAGCCGATCTATAATTCTCTCTCTCTCTCCCTCCCTCTCTCTAAAAAAAAACAAAAAACACACAATTAAAAAATATTTAAAAATATATATATTTGCTGCTTATGTTATTAACTGGTAACAGAATCAACATATATCATTAACTAATAGCATGCTACCTTGTCTGGGTAGAAATAACAGTCACCTTTCACATGGGAACAGCCCATTACAGATTTACAGGACCTCTTGGCACTCATAACTCACTTGAGCCTTACAGCTGGCCTACCGGATGGCCAGCATTACTCTTGCCTGGAGACAGAGCTTGAGGAGACTTAAAACTTGCTAGACTCAAAACCAGGCCTTCAAACTCCAAGACATAGGCTCTTTCAATCACCCTGTGTGATCAGACTTCCGATAACATCAGATCTCAAGCCAAGAGAAAATGACACCCATTGCCTTTGGGAGGCCCAAGGTGAGCGAGGTGAGGTAGGGCTTCCAGGCCCCGGGCAGGCAGTGGTGGGAGGACCCTCTGGCCACAAAGTTCAGGTTCCCTCACGTCTGAGAAGGGCCCTTTCTGACTGGTGTCCTCTTGGTTGACACACCTTCCAGCGCTCATTGCCTGAGGCAGTTTCCTTCCACCACAACAGCTTCCCCCAGCTACAGAAAATTCCTCCCCCTGGGTCTTGTCTAAGGCAGTTAAACGACATGCAGACCCTGTGCCTGAGAGAGCCTACAGCTCGCTCCAGGCGCCTGAGGACACAGAGTGTGCCTGAGGGTCGCCCACCCTTTCTTCCTTTCCCTCTAAAACGTCAACAGGGGTTTCCCCACCCAAGTGTGGGGCCTTGGGGCCAAGGGAAGCGAGGAGGCCCTGGGGCTATGCCCTTGGTGAAGACTGAAGAAAGGGGTATTCCCTTCTCCAAAGTATCGGGTTTGTTCATAAGAAGATTAAAAATAAGCCCTGGCTGGGTAGTTCAGTTGGTTAGAGTGTCGTCCCGATAGCCAAGATTGAGGGTTTGATCCCTGATCAGGGCACATACAGGAATCAACCAATGAATGCATAAATGAGTGGAACAACAAACTGATGTCTCCCTCCCTCCCTCTCTCCCCACCCCCACCCCCCATCAATAAATAAAATTTTTTAAAAGAATAGTAAAAATAGTAAGCACAGAGGCAGGTTCTTGCACAGGGGTGGCCACCTATGAGGTGCCCTGCTGGGCCTTAGGATATGTGGAAGGATCCAGTTCCCTCTGGCTGAGCTGGCTGATCCTAGGACTCTCTCCCTGGTTGGCCCAGACCTGGGGACATTATCACCGTTTTCTGTCATGCTCAGCCTTTTCATTCTTTCAATCACATCCAAGTGGGAGGGGAGCGTTCAAAGGATAGGATCACCTGTCCTCTTGTCTTTTCCTTTGGATTTGCACAAAGAAAGTTGCACCCAGACAGTTTCAGTAGTGTTAATACTCCTTTATACATCTGTAGTGGGTAACAATCGCCAGGTTCACCCCTTCCCATTTCTGCCCACATCCAGCCACTGAGAAGGGATTCACGAGTCCCAGGACCACAGATTGTGCTGGTAGCTGCCACCAGGAAAGTGGGGGAGGAAAGACACCAAGCATCCAGCCCCTGGAGACCTGCCCTCTGTGCTCCAAACACAGGGTGTTTACTAGTTAGGTAGCAGGGGTATGTGAAGTGACACCCTCAGGAGGGCCTGGGCTAAATGCCCACTTACATCGCAGAGCTCTCCGTCTCCGGAGACGCAGCAAACCCAGCTGGGGTGAGTCTGGGCTGTGCCGTCAATCGGTCTGTATGCCAATATGCTCGACCACATACTATGTCTGGGAGGGTTATTTAACCTCTCCCCGCATGCCACCGTTTTCTCATATGCAAAATGGGGGGGGGGGGGGGGCGGGTGATAAGAGTACTTTCCTCTTAGCATTGTTGGGAAAATTAAATAATATAATTTATGCAGAATAATTGGCACAATGCCTGGCACATAGCAAGGACTCAACAAGTATTAGATGTTATTGCTGTTGTTACTGTCACTGTCCAGTCTAGGCTGTGTACACTGCCGGATTCAAGCATGTCGGTGCAGTCCTGTCCAACTCATAGTTGAGCCCATCCAAAGCTTTTACTGATTTAGCCCTGTGAGGTGTCTGGGAGAGCATTCACTCTAAAAAAGTTGGAAGCAGGTATTGGTGTGGTAAATTGTCCCAGCAGTAAAGTTTTAGCTAAATAAAACTGTGAAGAGGGTCCCAGGTGCTCCTACAAATAGAATCAAGGTCCCTCTGATGGCATTCTGCCTCTTTGTTATAGTGGGGGTGTGGGGGTTGTCTGTTCTGTTCAGTCCTGTGCAGACACTCAAACTATGTGCCCCATTGTCCTCAGGCTCTGCTGTTAGTCATTTACCTCGTAGTATAAATTCCACCAGACTCTTAGGTCTCCCTCACAGTGGAAATGTGGAAAAATGTACTCTCATGGTTAAATGGAAGCCTATAGCAAATGTTGTGGAAAGCAGGCGGTTATTCCTTGGAATCCTAAAGCATAAATTGGAAAGGCTCTTTGCAATGGGAACCTTTAGTCCTAAATTGTCAGACATGGTCTTAATTTCAAATACTCTCATCTGTTGTTCTCATAAACCATCAACATTTTCTGGAAACGACATTTCCCAGGCTTTTCCTCACACTTGGATGTGGTACAGAAATCCTTTTTTATACCACTCGAGTCTCAAATTCAGCTGGTTACAGTGGGCCAAATCATTAACAGAAAGAACCTTAGACTGAGGGTCAGTTCTACTGTCACCGTCGGATTTTGATGGGCCGAGAAGTGGAGCAGGCCACAGATAACACCCCAAACCGATCCACAAAGGCCCATGCTAGACCATTCCAAGTCCCTTGGGAAAGAACAACCAATGCTTCAAGTTCCAGTAAAAGCCTTGTCCCCAAAATGGTAGATTTCATAATAGAGAATTATTATGTCCTCCCTTGAGAATCTCAAAGAAAAATCTAGTGATTCCTAATACAGCATCCCTTGAATTTTAACGGCTGATGAATCGACGGCCTGGTGGCTGACTGATCTGTACAGTTCCAGTGTCTACGAGAGAGCTCAGACTGGGATCTGATGGTCCCACAGGTTCATCTAGGATTTTCTCAGCCTGTGGAGCCTTGTGCCCGAACCTGGCTCTCACCAATGTCAATGTGAAACAGCTTCATGAAGTAGAAAGCAGCTTACAGGCAACGCCTAGTGCTTAGTACTAATTTTAGTGCTAGTTTTACCATCGGCCTGACACAGATTCCAGAAGATGACATTTCCTGCTCCTTCATGGTCGCGATCTCACCTCTGCCTTGCTCTGCTCCCACCTGGCTGCTACTCCCACGTCTCTCAGACGTGCTCTCCCTGCCCCATTCACTTTCCTGTGAAGTCTGTGGGAGGCAAGGGCGGAGCAGGAGCCTAGGCACAGGCCTGACCTCTGCAGGGACTTTGTCCTGGAGGGACGCCCCTGCTCCTATTGGGAGGGGAAGGGCAAGTGCAGGCAGGGCCGGGAAGGCTCAGCCACTGAGAGGCATTGCCCTCTGGCTCCTACCTAAGGAGAGCTGCGACAAGGGCCTGCCCATCGCCTCGGTTCACACACGCACACACACACACACCCCCCCCCAAACACTTACCCCCTCTCTCCAGGCTTGTACAGAGAAGAAACCTTCCCCAGACGTGTCCCCAGCCAGCTTTTCTTTACCACCCTCACCAGCCTCTGCCGGATTTGGCTCTTTCCAGTGAAAAATGAGCCCAAAGGCCCTGGAGCCTCCTCGGTGATTTACCGAGAACTCGACTTCCACATGGGCTTCCCAGCTGCAGGCAACCCCGAGAGTCGGAGGGAGGAGGGAGGAGGGGAGAGTCAGAAACAAATAAGATGAGAAACAGGTGTTTGGAGCCTTCCGGCAGGGAACTCTCCCACTCGACCCCCTCTTGTCGTGAGATTAAAAGGGCTTAGGCCCCGAGATCAGACCCTTGCTCCACCTGCCTTGCACCTCCCACCCCACCCCTACCGCACCCCATCCCCCACCAACTCCTACTCCATCCCTCAAGGTTCATCCAGGCACCTGGATATCTAAATTGTTGGGTCATTTCCTTTTGATTTTAGCCAAAATAAATGAAAGCTAGGTGTTCTGAGCACAGACATGTGTCAGATGTAACCCTTTGCCATTGAGGAGCTCACAGGCTAGTGAGGGAGGCAGGGAGATAAACAGGTGTTCCCAGGAGGGCAGGGTGGCCTCCGTGGGAGCAGACAGGAGGGGCTCTGGGCCCTACCTTGGGGCTCAGGTGAGTGCTGGGATGTCAGTGACACTTGAGCTGAGCTTCGAAGATGTTATTCAATTTAAAGTGGAGAGAAGTCACGTTGGAGGCGTTAACTTCGCAGGCTTCCAGAGAGTCATGTGTTTATTTATTCAGTGGGACACACTGGTTAAGGGCAGCTTCTCTGAAGCCAGGCTGCCTGAGCTGAAAACTCACATCGGCCAGTTATTGGCACATTAGACAAGTTAATGAATCTCTCTGTGCTTCAGTTTCCTAATTTGTAAAGTGAGGATAATAATAGTTATTCTACAGGGATTGTTATAAGGAGTGTGTGAAATAATATTTGTAAAGCATTTAGAGTAGCATCTGGCACATAGTAAGCGCTTTATGTGTTTTTAATGAAAACTTGAACACGTGTCTTGCGCCTACTATGACAATTTGCGTCTGCTAAGAAAATTTAACAGGACATCTTCCCTCTTAGCAAAGTTTTAAGTGCATAAAATCATATTATAACTATGGGCACTCTGTTGTACAGCAAGTCTAGAATTTATTCACGTTGTGCAACTGTGCGCTCACTCATAACAGCTTCCCATTTCCCCTCCCGCATCCCTTCGCAACCGCCATTCTATTGCTGCTCCTTTAAGTTTGACTAGTTTAGATACCTCATGAAAGTAGAATCGTGCAGAATGTGTCCTGTGACTGACTTATTCCCCTGAGTGTGTCTTCCAGATCCATCCATGTTGTCATAAATGGTAGGATCTCCTTCCTTTTTAAGACCAATATCCCACTGGATGTATATACAATATTTTCTTTACCTATTTGTCTGTCGATGGACATTCGGATTGTTGCCATATCTTGCCTATTTGAGTAATGCCGTAATGAACATGGGAGTGCAGATATCTCTTTGAGATCGTGATTTTAATTCTTTGGATATATACCTAGGAGGCAAATTGCTGGATCATATTGAAGTTCTATTTGTAAGTCTCTGAGGAAACTCTAGACTGTTTTCCATAGTGGTTATACCACTATACATTCCCACTCTCAGTGTCCAAGGGTTCTAATTCCTCCACAGCCTTACCAACACTTGGTATCTTTTTTTTTTTTTTTTTTTTTCATAATAGACATCTTAACAGGTGTGAGGTGATATCTCTTTTTGTTTTTTTTTGGTTTGTTAACCCTCACCTGAAGATTTTTTTTTTTCCATTGATTTTTAGAGGTAGTGGGAGGGAGGGAGAAAAAGAAAAAAGGAAAGAGAAACATTGATGTGAGACAAATCGATTGGTTGTCTCCCACACATGCCCCAACTGGGGCAGGGATCAAACCTGCAACCAGGTACGTGCCCTTGACCAGGAATCGAACCCAAGACTCTTCAGCGCCCGGGCCAGTGTTTTAACCACTGAGCGACGCCAGCCAGGGCCTGAGATGATATCGTGCTGTGGTTTTGGCTTCTCTTTGCCTGATGATCGGTGAATTGCACAACATTCCACATACCCGTTGGCCATTTGTAGGTCTTCCTTGGACAACTGTCTATTCAAGTTCTTTCCCCGTTTTTCAATTGTGTTACATGTATTTGCGTCTTTTGCTATTGAGTTGTAAGAGTCCCTTACATATTTGGGAAATTAGCCCTTTATAAGGTTTACAAATATTTTCTCTCATGAGGCGGGTTTTCTTTTCACTCTGTTGACTGTTCCCTTTGCCATGCAAAAGCCTTTTAGTTGAAGGTAGTCGCACATGTCTATTTTTGTTTGTGTTGCCTGTGCTTTGGTGTCATGTCCATGAAATCATTGCTAAGGTCAATGTCATGACACTCTCTCCTATGTCTTCTTTTGAGTGTTTCATAATTTCAGGGCTTACTTTTAAATTCAAGCCATTTTGAAAGGAAATACAGAGTTTCTGTCCATTTGATCTTTGGGTAGGCTGTGAGGTAGGGGTACAGTTTTGCTCTTCTGCATGTGGATACGCAGTTTCCCCAGCACTGTTTGTTAAAGAGACTGTACTTTTCCCATCGCTCATTCTTGGTACCCTAATCAAAGATCGGTTGACTGTATATGCATGGCTTTATTTCTGGGCTCTCTACTTTGTTCCATTGATCTATATTGCCTGTCTTAATGCCAATGTCATACTGCTTTAATTAGCATGTCTATTTCTTACCGCTGCTGGAATCCTATTTTTGGCACCAAAATTCCTCATAACATTCCTCAATCCAACATTTCTTCACAGATTCCCCCGTTGGCTATAGAAAAATAACTAAATTCCTTAACACGACAGAGCTCTTTGTGACCTAATTCGTAACCTCTCCAGTCACATCTCTGGTCACCCTCAGCCCTTCAGTCCATGTGACACAATCTTCCATGAAATCTCTGTGCTCTTTCTGCGGACACGTTGCCTTCATGTTAGAACAGGTTGTCTGTCCTGACCACCTAGCACACTCCTACTGCTGCACCAGAGAGTGGATGCGTCACCTCCTCCGTGAAGACTTCCCTGACCCCACTCACTAAGGCCTCTTGCAGCCTGCACCTACATACATGATTATGGGGAGGGTTTGAGGGATAAGCACATAAGACCCCTTTTTCCTGCCTGAGCTCTGAAATGAATGAAAAAAGACCCCCCCCAAAAAAACACAGATGGAACAGAATACCAAACTATTACCCTTATTACTGAGAAAGCTGACATAATAGTGAGAAACTCGTAAGTTTCTTGGTCAACTGAACCTAGGAGCTTCCTAATAATGACCCCCCAGAATTAGGCTAACATCCTCCAAGACACAGGCTCAGATGGGCCATGTCAGATTTCCCTACTAGAGGGCCTACCCGTGTAAGATTTAAAGCATAGTCTAACAGAAAATACTCTGAACCCCTTATGAGCAGGACTAATTTCTTCTTTCAAAACTCACCGATCAAATATTGCTCCTTGGAGTGGAGCAGGTAAGGGGCAGAGAAAGACCAGGAGTGTTACATTTACGAAGCTCCTTCCACATTAAAGGAAACACCAAGAGCAGAGGAGAAAATTGCCTATCTCTTCCCCTACACACACAGACCCAGTAGAACTCTTAAACATGCTGTATATTTTCCTTTCACGTCCCTCCATGAGTTTAAAATATATTTGTGGGCAAGAAACATGCCTTTTTATCGCATACTTTCATCTTAAATAAATAAAAATCAAATACTTATACTTGGCACGAAGTAAGTCTTCAACCTTTTTGTTCAGTGTTGTTGAAGTCAAGAGCCCAAGCGCGGCCGGTTCCCTTAAGAAGGACCAGCTTCATCAGCAGAAGTGGGAGATAAGAAAAAATGGGGGCAAAGACTTCACAGAAGAAGAAATCTTTGAGCTGGACTTCAGCCCACGGGTAGAGAAAAGCAGTTGCATAATCCCAGAGGTGTGAGATGGCATAGCAAGTCCCAGAGGAAAAATCCTGCGTGAATGTGCTAGCGAATGCGGGCCCCGAGGCAGGGAGGGCTTAATGTACTTCTGCAGCCTAAATACTTCATAAAAATACCCAAAATCTAACAGCCGAAAGAGGGACTCTCTCCTTGAGTTTAACGTTTTTCTTTGAGTTTAATTCTGACCATAAGTGCAGTAGGAACAATATTTTAAGCAATCAAGAAACCTCTTCTGGATCTGTCTGCTTACCCTTCCAAATCCAAAAACAACTTGTCCTAAGAGTGCAGAGAGCCTCCGGGCTCCCATCTGGGAAAACCCAGCGCTGATGTCACTGCAGCCACGTGAAGCCACAGGGAGCGGGAGGCCACAAGCCTTGGCAGCAGGAAGATCACATAGTGCACGTCTAGATGATAAAACATGCTAGTCTGAAAAAGCTGCTGGCTGCAGGTCGTGTGATTTTTCTTTTTTAATGAAAGCTAAGAATATGGGATGATGTTTCCTTTATTTTGATTTTCAGAATTTTTTTATGAAATAATTATATGAAAATATCCAGCATAAAATCAAGCTTCATTTACTCAGGAAATCTACATTTGAGCCTAAAATTTATCAACAATGTGTCTCAATTCTGACTTCGGATAACACTTGAGCCTCTTTCTGTGATATTTCAATGACTCATGTAATGGCCACCAACGGAATGTTACTCCCAGTCCCTTTTTTCTGGGAACAACACACCCCACCCATAAAGGCTGATGACCATTCGTATTTCTGCTGTGCGACCCTGACCCCGACCCCTAGCTATACACTAAGTGGTTCAGAAATAGGAGCTGGACCCATGCAGAGCATTTGGGACTTGGGCTGAAAGAGGCAGCCCACCCTTGGGAGCTGAGGGCCTGCCATTCTTTGCCTTCATGTGGACTGAATAACAGAGATCGATGGTGAACAGATAGGAAAGAGAGATGACTGCATCTACAAACAACAACCTTGGCAAGATAGTGGCCACAGCAATGGAGGGGAAAGTAGTAGTCCAGGTTGATACCTCGATTTCTGACCATAACTATAAGAATTATGGCAGTAATAACAGAATAGAAGAGCAGTTAGGAAGGAGATGTAGATATTGGATACAGGTATTACAAGGTGCTGAATGGAGTTAGGAGAGTTAGTATGCTCCCTGGAAGGGTACAATTCCTGAGTGCTAAGCCTAGGTCCTTTGAGGCCCCTCCCAATGAGGGGCACCCAAAAAAAGGAGACTCTAGGAATGGAGTATAAGAATGAGTTACAGATATAGGAGAGACTTTTCCACTCCAGGAAAAAGACAGAACATTAGATTCTCCCCATCCGATATTTTAATTATATGAATTGGATTGGATATTACATTTGAAAGTCTTGGAAATAATGGAGCAGACTAGCGGGTTGTTATTTTGATTTAGAAACAGTTGCTCATACACACCATTGGTGGGAATATAGACCATTGGAAGGAAGCCTGGTAAGACACATTAAATGGTTACACGCATAAACGGTGACCCAGTAAAGGGAACGGTGAGTTGCCTGCCCAGGCACTCCTCTCTGAACACCGCCTGCCCTGCCCACAAGACAAGCTGCCAGCAAGAAGGTGTTTTTCCCATGGCTACATGGACAGGGCTAAGCATCTGACCCAGGCTGGACTAATCAGAGTCCTTTCCTTGGGATTTTCAAATTGTGAAAGAGAAAAGATAGATTTAGTCTCTTGCTAGGTGGCTGGACCTGTGCCACCTAAGCTCTGGAACTTTCCCAAGGCTTGTTTCCTATCACATGGAGCAAGACAGGCAGTGGAAGCCTGCAGACAGGAGGAAGGATGTTGCAGGAGGAAAGCAAGAAGAAACGAGAGATGGAGAGGAAGTCCTGATGATTTTTCAGTCCCCGGCCTGGAGCCTTCACAGTTCCAGCTGCCTTCCTGGCAGTCACAGAGGCCCATCACTCACCCTCAATTTCATAAAATATATATTTTCCTTAGGAGAGCTCAAGATGTCTCCTATTACTTGCAACGAAATGAGTCTCAAAAGTAATTCCATTGCATGGTGATGGATGTTAACCAGACTTATTGTGGTGATTACTTCACAATATATACAAATATAGCATCATCATGTTGTACACCTGAAACTCATATAATTTTGTGTGTCAATTACACCTAAATTTAAAAAAAACAACAGTAATTCTACTTCTGAGAATTTGGTTTTAGGAAATAGTTGCCAGACGTGCATAAAGGTAAATATCACAGCATTGCATGAATTGTGATAAAATGGTCAACAATTCCAATAACTATCAATGTCACTTTGGTAAAATAAAACATAGTAGTAGTAGGTTAATATTAGTAATTAATAATACTTATCTAATCCTTTTATTTGCACTTATAGCATCTGTTTTAATTTCCAAAGCGACCTTAAAAGATGAGTACTGTTATTTTCAGATAAGCACAGAAAGTATTTACCACATTACTTTGTATACAGCAGGAGTTCTCAAAAAAAAAAAATACTGCTATTATTCTGATTTTTACAAATGAGGAAATAAGAGCTGTTTTATGGCCCAAAATTCCAAGGATGTTATTCAAATTAACATCAGGTAAGGAAAATGGAATAATGGATGGAAAAGTGAGACAGGTAGGACACTTTAACAGGTACCCCTTCCTAACTACCGATCTTGACAGCAAGCATCAGGTAGGAAAACCTATATCAAGGGTTAGGAGCTAGTGCTTTTGTTCATGACATGTAAAAGCTAACAAAAAAGAAATAGTTACCAAAACAGTTACTCTCAAATTATGGAGTTAACTATGTATACCTGGTCAACAGACACTCACAAATATGCACCAAAATGCCTTGCAGCAAACACTGGAAAATAAAAAATTTAAGTGCCATGTGTAGTGTTGCCACAAAATATAAGATTTTAATAATAAATCTAATAAAACAATCTCAGGAACTCTACACTGAAAAGAATAAAATATCGCTGAGAGAAATTAAAGAAGACCAAAATGAAAAGGTAAGGTATTTCATGCACATGAGTAGGAAGGCTAAAGTTTAAGATGGTAATTCTTCCCAAATTGATCCACAGATCAGAGCAATATCAATCAAAACTCCATCAGGCTCTTTTGTAGAAACTGACAAGTGAATTCTGATGTTTATATGGAAATGCAAAGGATCAGAGCAATTTTTATTAAAAACAACATAACATTGGAGAACTTAGCTACCTAATTTCAAAGTTTACTATAAAACTACCAAAACCAAGATGGCCTGGTAGTGATGACTAAAATAAACATATAGATCCGTGGAGTAGAATATAGAGTTCGGAAATAGGCTCATTTATTCCATGGATTTTTCACAAACATCTTAAAAATGTATGGATAAACCTTTTCTACAAATGGCAGTGCAGTAACTGGATAGAAATTGGTAGATCTATATTCAATCATACACAAAAATTACCTCAAATAAATCATAGATCTAACCCACCCCTAAAATCTTTTATAAGTCAACATAGAAGAAAATGTTTGTTAAACAACATTTTCTTTGAAAGCACACCAAAAGCCAGAACCATAAAAAAGAAAATTAATAAATTGAGTTTCATCCAACTAATTTCTTAAAATCTGCTTTTCAAAAAATCCTGTTATTCTGTTATTACTACCACTACACATGCATGAGAATTGCCAAAAGCCGTAACACTGACACCACCAAATGCTGCTGGGGGTGCCGGGCTCAGGAGGGCTCGCTCGCTGCGGCTGGAGATGGAAAAGGCGCAGCCACTCGGGAAGACAGTTTGGAAGTTTCTCGCAAAACTAAACATGCCCTCGCCATACATCCCATCAATCATGCTCCTTGGTGTTTATCCCAAGGAGCTGAAAACTTAGGTTCACACGAAAACCTGCACAGATGCTTATAGCAACGTTATTTATAATTGCCAAAACCCGAAAGCCCCCAAGATGCCCCTCAGTGGATGAATGAATGAATAAGCTGGTAGCTCCAGACAATGGGATATCACTCAGCGCTAGGAAGAAGCGAGCTCCCCAGCCAGGAAAGACACCGAGGGCCCTTAGTGCCAGCTTTTAAGGGGGAGAAGCCTGTCTGAGAAGGCACATACTCTGTCATTCCAACTGCGTGGCCTTCTAGAAATGACAGAAGCCGGGAAACAATAAAAAGACCAGTGGTGGTCGGGTTGGGATGGAGGCAGACAAATAGGGAGAGTGCAGAGGACCCTTGGGGCAGTGTGAAGACTCTACGATATTATAATGGAGAATATGTGTCATTATATGTTTTTCAAATCCATGAAATGTACACCAAGAGTAAACCCTAAGGTAAGCCTTGGGTGACTGGGATGTGTCAATGTAGGTTCATCCTTGCTAAAAACAAGCAAACAAACAAACAAAAAAGTGATTTTTCTGGTGACTGATGTGGATAAAGGGGGAGGCTATGCATGTTGGGGGGGGTGGGGGGGTATGGGGAATCGCTGTAGCTTCTTGATATTGTTATAAACCTAAAACTACTTTAAAAAATGAAAGTCTTTATTTAGGAAAACGTTGATTTAAAACAAAATGTTAAGCATACATCTACCACATTACCCAGCCATTCCATTCTTAGGATATTTACTCAAAAAAAATAAATAAAAACATATGCCCATACAAAGACTTTCACATGAGTGTTCTGTTGTTTAGCTTTATCTGTAACAGCTAAAATTTGTAAGCAACCCAAATATACATCACCAAATGACCGGATAAGCAAACTGTGGTTTATCTATACAATAAAACACTACTAAGCAATACAAAGAAACACACTGTTGATAAATACAACAACATGAACAAATCTCAAAGTTGTTATGCCGAGGGAAAGAAGCCAGGTTAAAATAAAATACATAATACATCACTCCACTTACACAAAATTCTAGAAAATGCAGAGTAATCTACAGTGACAGAAAACAGATCAACGGCCACATGAGAACAGGAAATGGGGTTGGAGGGATGTGTGGGAGGAAGGCACGACTTGGGGTTTGAGGAGACTTTGGAGTAATGGATATATTCTTGAACTTCAGTGGGTGGTGATTTCACAGTGTACAATGTCAAACCCTGTAAAATGGTACATTTTAATTTTATAATTTATTTGAAGTCAAGCATACTTCGATGAAGCTATTTAAATTTTATTAAAAAGAAGGAAAGGGGAGAACAGATATTTAGATGCAAAGAAATAACATGAAAATATGTATAAGTTCACTTATATAAGGGACAATCCCTTAGATCTTTAGTTTTCATCGACCAGTTAATAGGTTTTTAGTATTAGGTGATAAAGCAAAGTTCAGAATTAAGTGGGATTAATTAGGAACCATTTTTGGAAGAAGAGCATACAGTGCTCCCCATTATAAACCAAGAGTCTGCTAAGGTCCATTGCCTATAAACAATTTACTTGGAGAAATTATTTTTTTTCTTGTGTGTTATGGATTTCTGGGACCCATTCATACTCTAATACAATGGCTTTAAAGTTTAGGGAAAACAGCGGAGCATTTTGTTGCTACTGGAAAGAGAGAAGCTAACTGGTCTATGAATGACTCCAGCTGATGGTCTTGGCCTCCTTGACACTGGACATCAACCAACTGAGTTTTTCAGCCACTGAAAACATTAAAAAGAAACTTTATTGAGGGCTAATTAAAGTACATTAAACTGTACATGTGTGAAGTGCACAATTTGATCTGCTCTAAAATATGTATACACGCGTGAGACCATCACCACAATCAAAATAGTAAATATTTAATCAACTCCAAAAGTTCATGGTGTCCATTTGTAATCCATGCCCCCCTCCCTCTTCATCCTCAGCATCTACTGATCTGCGCTCTCTCTTTAATGAATAATTTGCTCTCTTCTAGAATTTTATACTAATGGAATCCTTCAGGAAGTACTATTTTATCCCTTATTTATTGGAACCTCTTTAGAAACCAGCTCTGTCACCTCCGTCATCCCTGATATTAGTAATTTGTGCTTCCTTTCTCTCCTGGCCCATCAAGCGAGGAGATGGCTGCTTTTAATGATGTTCTCCAAGAACCATCTCTTGATTTCACTGATTTTTCTCTCTCGCTTTTCTGTTCATCAGTTTTGACTCTGATCTTTTTGGGCCTTTCCTTTTACTTTAGGTTTCATTTGCTTTGCTTTTCTAGTTTCTCAAACTGGAAGCCAAGTTCATTGACTTGAGGACTTTTCTCTTTTCTAATGTAAGGACTTTTGTGCTATAACTACCTCCTTAAGTATAATCTGAATTTACAATTTTTACGATTATGTTTTTATTTTTATTCAATTCAAAATACTTTGTAATTTCTTTTGATGTGTTCTATGATCCACGAGTTATGTAGATTAGATTGGTACTACTTGGAGACTTTCTAGCAATCTTTCTGATACTAATATCTGATTTAATTCCATGTGGTTATAGAACAGATTTTGTTATGACTTAACTCCTTTTAAACTTATTAGTTTTGCTGTTGTTGGGTACAGTGTTCTACAACTGTCAATTAAATCAGTTAGTTTAACAGTGTTGTTCCAATCTTCCAGATACTTGTTTTCTGACTATATTTAATTTTTTATTAAATTTTTATCATTCAATTGCAGTTGACATCGTATTATATCAGTTTCAGGCATGCAGCATACTGGTCAGACATTTATATGATTTACAAAGTGATCCCGCCGATGTCTAGTACCCAGCCATCTGACACCTTGCCTACTTATGACAATATCATTGACTGCAGCCCCTGTGCTGTACTTCACATGCCTGTGGCTGTTTTTATAATTTCAGCATATTAATACCTCCCTCTTTTTCACTCATCCTCTCAACCCCTCTCCCATCTGGCAACCATCACAATGTTTTCTTTATCTTTCTGTTTATTGTTTTTTTGTGGGGATTTTTTGTTTTAGATTCCACATGCAAGTGAAATCATATGGTATTTGCCTTTCTTTGTCTGATTTATTTCACATAGCATAATACTCTCTAGGCCCATCCCTTTTGTCACAAATGGCAAGATTTCATATTTTATGGCTGAGTAATATTCCATTATATACATGGAATACATACACATCTTCTTTATTCATTTGTTTATTGATAGACATTTAAGTTGCTTCCATATCTTGGCTATTGTAAATGACTCTGCAAAAAACATAGAAATGCATGTGTTTTCAATTAGTGTTCTGGGTTTCTTCAGATAAATACTCAGAAGTAGAATTGTTGGGTTTTTATCTCTTGTTATAATCTTTGTCTTAAAGTCTATTTTATCTGACATAAGTATTGCTATCCCAGCTTTTTTTTTCTTTTTTCATTTCCATTTGCATGAAATATTTTTTCCATTCTTTACTTTCAGTCTGTATGTAATTTTTGATCTGAAGTGAGTCTCTATTGGGCAGCATATGTATGGATCTTGTTTTCTTATCCATTCAGCCACCGTATGTCTTTTTTTTTAATATATCTTTATTGATTTTAGAGAGAGGAAGGGAGAGGGAGAGAGAGAAAAACATCAATGAGAGTCATTGATCGGCTGCCTCCTGCACGCCCCCAACTGGAGATCAAGCCCTCACCCCGGGCCTGTGCCCTGACCAGGAATTGAACTGCTATCTCCTGGGTCCTAGGTCGATGCTCAACCGCTGAGCCACGTCCGGCCCGACCCTATGTCTTTTGGAGTCTTCAACACATTTACATTTAAAGTAATTGTTGATAGGTATGTAGCTTTTGCCATTTTATTATTCCTGTTTTTTCTTATTTTTTTTCTTCTTTGTTTTCTTAAAGAAGTTACTTTAACTTTCCTTGAAATAACCGCTTTGGTGAATTCATTTAGCTTTTTCTTCCCTGGGAAGCCCTTTACCTCTCTTTTAATTTTAAATGATAGTCTTGCTAGGTAAAGTAACCTTGGTTGCTTTTCATCACTTTGTATATTTCATGCCAATCCCTTCTGGCCTGCAAAGTTTCTATTGAGGAATCAGCTGACAGTCCTATGGGAGCTCCCTTGTAACTAACTGCTCTTCTCTTGCTGCTTTTAAGATGTTTTGTCTTTAACCTTTGGCATTTTAATTATGATGTGTCTTGGTGTGGGCCTCTTTGAGATCATCTTGTTTGAGACTCTGTGCTTCCTGGACTTGTGTGTCTTTTCCTTTCATCGAGTTGGGGAAGTTTTCCATCATTATTTCTTCAAATAGGTTTTCAATTCCTTGCTCTCTCTCTTCTACTTTTGGTACTGTTTTGATGAGGAGATTGCTGTGCTTGATGTTGTCCCAGAGGTCCCTTAAACTACCCTTATTTTGTTGGATTTTTTTCTTTTTGCTGTTCAAATCACTGATTGAACCCTCGCTTCATCTAAATCTACTTTTGATTCCCTCTAATGTATTCTTCATTTAGTTACTGTAGTCTTTGTTTCTGACTGTTTCATTTTTTATGTTTTCTATACCCATTTGTATGTTTCCTACATCTCTGTTAAAGTTTTCAGTGAGTTCATCTACCCTGCCCCTAAGTTCATTGAGTATCCTTATAACCAGTGTTTTTGAACTCTACATTTGGTAGATTGCTTGTCACTCGAGAACAAGGGAGTCGTGTCTGTCAACTGAGGAATGAATGAACAAAATGTGGTCTATCCATGCAAGGAAATAGTACTTGGTAGATTGCTTATCTCCATTTTGTTTAGTTCCTTTTCTAGAGTTCCATCTGGGACATGGTTCTTTGTCTCTTCATTTGGCTGCTTCCCTGTGTTTGTTTCTATGTATTAAGTAGAGCTGCTATGTCTCTGGGCTTGGTAGACTGGCCTGGTCACCTGGGCCTGGTGCTCCTGGTGTCCCTTGTGTGGGTTGTGTGTGCCCTCTTGTTGTGGCTGAGCTTTGATTGCTGTTGTCACATCAATGGGAGGGATAGGCCTTTAGGTTGATTGGCTGTGAGAAGTGGCTGTGACTACAGCAGAGGAGCTATTGTGCAGGAGCTGGCCCTTGGAGTAGGACTTGCTTTAGCAGGTCTCTGGTGCCCGCCTAGTCCACCTTTTGGGTGTGTCATTTGTGGCACTAATTGGGCGGTGCTCTGGTGTGGTCTGATGCTGACAACCAGGTGTGTTGGTTCTGGGCCCCTTGGTAGGGGCTCTGGTGCAGGCCAAGGTCAGCTGTGTGCCTGGCCCAGAGCCACCTGGTATAAGCTACAAAGTGGTCTGCAAATTGTTGCCACTTGTGCTGGGCTTGGAGGCACCTGGGAGAAGCTAAGCTGTGAACTGAGGTCAGCTACTACTAGCACCGGACTTGGGGCTGCTTAGCAAGAGGTAGAGGGCACACCAAGGCCAGAAGCTGCTTGTTTAGGGTTTGTGAACCTTTGAGAGATTTTAGGCAAGTCCACAGCGTGAGCCAAGACTGGCCTTTTGTATAGAAAAGCCACTGGAAGCAGCGTAGGTGAAGCCAAAAGTTTGGGTGAGGAGTGGCGGTCTCAGGGAATCACCAGGGTGGGGCAAGACTGTACTAACTAGTATGATGGAGACTCAGACTTGGAGCCCCCGGACCTGCAGGCTAAGTGTGGGGAGAGCTCAGCAAAGGGACAATGGTCTCTGCAGCACTCCTGTCTGAGAGAAAGCTGTCCCTCCTGCTTTCACCCTGAAGCCAGACAATTCAGTTTCTTCCCATATGTCCCTGGTGCTTTTGGAGCTGCTCCCTAGCACTGGAACTCAGAGCAAGTGAGTCCATCAGTGAGTAAATCTATTATGGACCCTTTAAGAGGAAGACCTGGGTCTCTAGAAGCCCTCTGTCTCACTCAGCCACAATGCCAGCAGTCTCAACACTGTTTTCTGTATGTCCTTAGCTATTAGACTTCTGTTCAGTTAGTGTTCAGGTGGTTCTCAAGGGTGGTTGTTCTGTAAGTTAGTTGTAGTTTAAATGTGGTTATGGGAAGAGAAGAGCACAGCTTTTACCTACTCCACCATCTCAACCAGCTCTCCCTAGATTCCTACCAGTTGTTGAAATCTTTGAGTATAGTTGTGGACACATTTGTTTCTCCCCTTAGTTCACTAGACATGAAGCTCAGTTATTAGGTGTGTAAACATTCAAGATTGTTATGTCATCTTGGTGAATTGACCACTTTATCATTATCAAGTGACCCTTTTATCCCTGGTAATACTCTCCGTTCTAACATCTACTTTTTCTGATATTAATATAACCTCTCTGGCTTTATTTTGACTAGTATTAACATTGTATATCATATTTCACCTTTTAATTTTAACCCACGTGTACTGTTATATTTGCAGTGCATTCTTATGGGTAACAGATAGTTGGTTCTTTCTTTTTATAACTGACATCTCTGACTTTTAATTAAGGATGTTTAAACTATTTCTGTTTAATGTAAATATATATATGGTTGGCTTTAAATTTACCAGCTGGCTATTTTTTTCTATCTGTTCCATATGTTTTTTTGTTCCCTTCCCCCTCTCTTTATGTTCTCTTTTGGATTAACTGCTTATTTTTTATTACTCTATTTTATCTCTTTTGTTGTATTATTTTAATGGTTAATTTTGGGTTCATAGACTATGTTTTCAGCTTATCACAGTCAGCTTTCAAGTGATATTATTCCACTCTACATATATTAAAAAACCTTCCAACAATACACTTCCATTCTCAGTGTCCTGAACTTTGTACTAGTATTGTCATACATTTTTCTATATATGTAATAAGCCCTACATTACAGTGCTCTTATGTTTGCTTTCCAACAGTCAATGTCCTTTTAAAGATATTTAAATAATAAGAAAAAAATTGTTTATATTTTCCCACATAATTTGCATTTCCAGAACTCTTCATTCTATTGTGTACACTCATATTTCCATCTGACTGAAATATATCCTTTATGGTATCTTTTTAATTGCTTTTCAAATATTATTTTATATTAGCTTGGATATTGCAAAATGACCAGCACAGTCTAGCTAACATCCACCACCACACATAGTTACAATTTTTTTCATATAACAATTTTTAAGAGTTTATGATTTCTTATAGTGCGGTTCTGCTGCTGATAAACTCTTTTAATAATTTATATCTGAAAAAAATATCTTTGTATGTCTTTGTTTTTAAAAGATATTTTCACTAAGTATAGAATTCTAGGTTGACTGATTTTTTTTCTTTCTGTGTTTTAAAAATGTTATATACTGCCTTCTTACTTGAATTCTTTCTGTTGAGAAATTTGCTGTTATTCTTACTTTTTGTATTCTGTATGTAATATTTCTTTCTTTTCTAGTTTTCAGGTTTCTTCTTTATCACTGGTTTAAAACAATTTGATTATAATGTGCTTTGGTGTAAATTTTTTCATGTTTCGTTGCATGGGGGTTTGTTGAGTTCCTCATCTTGGGTCTGTGAGTCTATAGTTTTAATCAAATTTGAAACAATTTTAGTCATTAATAATTCTTCAAAAAAAATTTATATCACAATTTCTGCTCCTTTGGGGACTCCAGATACATGTTTATTCAGGCACTTATAATTGTCCCACAGCTTATTGACACTCTGCTCATTTTCTTTCCAGCTTTTTTTTTTTATGTGTTTGCTATGTCTTCAAGTTTACTAACTTTTTTCTTCTGCAGTGTTAAATCTGCCATCAATCTCATCCAGTGTAATTCTCATGTCATACAATATAGTTTTCATCTCTAGAAGTTTGACTTGGATTTTTTTTTTGATATGCATCATATCTCTACTTAGCATGTTCAGTTTTTCCTATAGCTATTTCAATATGTGAAATCATTACTCTCTTTTAATATACTTGTGTACTAATTCCATCATATGTATATTTCCTGGGAAATTTCCAACTAACTGATTTTTCCTTATTATGAGTCATATTTTTTTGCTTCTTTGAATGTCTGATAATTTTTTATTGGATACCAGATATTGTGGATATGCTGGATATTTTTGTATTCCTAAAAATATTTGTGAGCTAAGTTACTTGGAAATAGTTTGACCCTTTTGAGTTTTGCTTTAAATCTTTATTAGGCAGGAGTAGAACAGCATTCAGCCTAGGGCTAATTTTGTTCCCTGACTGATGCAAAGCTTTTTTTGTACTCTACCCAATGCCCCATGAATTAGGGAGTACAAGAACTGGCAAAAATAACCTATTGGAATAGAAATCAGAATAGTGATTGATTGTAAAGGGTGGATGTTGGAACATTCTGGAGTGTTGCATACTCAGATTTATCATATTGAACAACTAAGACTTTTGAATATCACTGTTGTAAATTTTACCTCAATAAAAAAGCATGTGTAGCCCGGCCAGGCATGGCTCAGCAGTTAAGCATCGACCTGGGATCCAGGCGATCAGGGTTCGATCCCTGGTCAGGGCACACGCCCAGGTTGTGGGCTCATTCAATGACTCTCTCATCATTGATGTTTCTCTCTCTCTCTCTCTCTCCCTCTCCTTTCCCCTCTCTGAAATCAATAAAGATATATTAAAAAAAAAAAAAAGCATGTGTAGTATATATATATTTTTTTTCTGAATGAATTTATGCCAAAATTTCAATAACGAAAAATATAAGGTGATTTTTAAAATTATCTTCTGACTATTTTTCAGTGTTATCTAAATATTTAATAAATATACAACCCGTTTTTAAGATACATAAAACTAATATTAAAAGAACGGAAATATTTTGGGGGGATACTACCTTGTAAAATGAATGAAGGAAAGAAAACTAATGTTTATGGGCATTTGATATATCTCTGGTCTTTTAAAAGGCATTTGATAACATTATTCCATTTGATCAACATAATAATTCTATAAAGTATGTATTATCTCATTTGCAAAAAAAGGAAATGATGGTCCAGATGGGTTGTTATGTGTCCAGGGTCCCTCAACTTGATGTTAGGCCTGCCTGCTTCTCAAGTTCATGTTTTGATCCTAAAAGGAAAAGTAAGCCCCTGAAATGGACTTTTTAAATTCAGAGAGTAAAAAATGCTTGGCAGGATGGAAAAGTCCCAGAAATATATCACTGTCTGCAGGCAGTAAATTTACAGGCTTGTAAATTGCCACAGTGGACTCTGGGAGTTCCCTCTTCAGCAGGCAGGGTGAATTATTTGTGAAGGCAGAGTCATGGATCAAATGTAGTTAATCTGAAACTCAAGGAAGTCTGGCCTGAAACGAGAAGACAAGCAGGTGGCTCAGAGAACGTCCAAGAGATCTAGACCCTGTGTGGCCCATGGTGAGAGGGAAGGAATGTGTTCCCTCACCTCGACCTGTGGGCAGCCTGTCAGGACAAAGACTGCTTTGTCCCCAGGTGGAGAAATCCCTCCGCGGCCAGTGGTCAAGGCTGTCAGGTTACAGGAATGGGTGTATTCTCTGTATCAGCTGCCTCCTGCCCAGGCAAGCCTGACTCACAGGTTGGTCACCTGTCTGGAATGGACTGCGGGAAAGCACAGCAGTGAGGTCATCCAGAGAGCAGTGGGCCAGAGCAGTTTCGTTGTCAACTGTGTTCAGGTCACAGCGACTCACTCTACCTATTGTTGGAGGCTGTTTGTTTGTGAAGTGAATCTCTTTTATCTACAACATACTTTGAATGCTGGGCTTAAAATCCTCATTTGCTTTCTCTTGCACCTCGCAGCTTAGAACTGTGAATGAAACATTCATTAATCATTTTCTTAGTTTGAAATGGAGTCTCTGATCTGACTCCCAAAACACTCCCCCAGGTTCATGCGCAAGGGACGGGGGATCTGGGATTGACTTGTGCCTGAAGCTCTTTTTGGAATGGGGGGCTCTAATGAGGAAAGAGCTTCCATATGTGCTGGTTGATGTTCTCTCAGAGCTAGCACATGACTTTATGAGAAATTTAAATCCTAGTTAGAGCAGCAGATATGGGTGAGAGTTGGCAGAGAGGAAGAGTGTGGCTCTCACACCTGAATGGCTTTACCATCCTTGGTCTTGTCGTGTGTGCAAAATGGGAGCTGGGGAGGGGAACCAGAAGAACTGAGTCTCACTTTACCCCCCAAACACACACACACACACACGCACACACTGCCTCTTTGATAACACAGTGGGGCTGTGCCAGAGCCCAGGCCCCAGGCTCAGGGGGTGCTTCCTAGTGTCCATGGCTCGCTCACTTCTGAGGCCTTTGGCTGAGTTGCATGGGGCGGGGGGGGGGGGGGGGGGGGGGGTAATTACGGCAATTGTGGCACTGTTGTGTTATACCTTCTGATATAAAATAAGGCCGCTGGTAACTGGACTAACACCAACATACAACCATTTGCTGCATACTTGTTAGGAAGCCACCAGGAAGGCCTACTCAGAGTGGTTCTTAAATACATACACTCTCGAATCTTCTCTCCCCTTAGAGCCAAGAACAGCCAATCAGTGATGTGTTGAAAACACAGGCTTGCCTTCTCAGCCACAGGGAATGGTCTCTGAGGGTCAGTATAAGATTTCATAGAGACTGGGCTTCATCTTAAGCCCACTCACTTTCCCTAGGTTCACAGCAGACTCAAGGTGGGACTAAAAAAAGGCAAAACACGTCCTGAGCAGCTACTATACGATAAGATCTGTTCTATGCACTTAACATGAATTATTTCATTGATCTTCAAAAGAGACCTGTCATCATTGTGATTTTGTGAAAACTAAAACTCAGAGAAATGGCATGCATTGCCAAAGCCACTTCGTTTGTTAAGTGGAATCATCAAAATTTAAACTCTGATTTTAATCAAGTTCAAATGTTGAGTTTTCTCCACCCAAAGCTGAAATCTTGCTGGCTCACAGCAAATATGCTGTTAGAGCAGTTGTCTCAAATTTTTTCTGATGCTGCATATCTACCAGTATATTTCTTTAAGCACCACCTCCAATATATGCATATTCATTTGTAAATTAGATGCGTAACACACTAATATTGATTGATAATGTAATACCCAGGCTGCTGTTTGTCACTAATAACAACTGTTATAAATTTATATTTAATATGCTGTCGATAATTTAGAAAATTACTTTATCAAATCTAATTAAATCATTGTTGTTTTAACCTCACTATCTATATGGGTGACAAGTAATTTGTTCCAGGAGTAGAAGTGACCTGGCTTTACTTCTTGCCTTTGTGGGCCCGGATTATGCCTGCTGTCTGTGATCCAGTGGCTTTGCAGGAAACATTTTAACCCACTTGTCTATTTTGTGATGGTTGATGAGTTAAAATTAGATAATCTGGTTTATAAAGTCTGCTCACAGTGTAATATGTAAACCTTAAAACACCATAATATGCTAAAAGTGGGAAGAGAAATAAGAGCACACTTATAGACACTCCTGGGACATTGCATAATTTCAACTTTCCCATACAGGGCTTTGAATATATGCAGATGACCCAAGGAAGCCCGAAGGGAGGCCCCAGGGTCAGTAGCTGTATTTGCTATTAGTAAATGAAAATGCACGTCCTATGTTCAGACAAAATAGAAATATGAATGGAATCTCTAATGGTTTCCCCTCATATCCGGCATCTTATGCTGCACGGTCCCTGGAGTGCGCCCTTGCCCCCAGGAGACCCCTGCCCCATAGCTCTGATTTGGACCAGCTGCGGTACAGGGTCCAGAGGCCGAGGGTTGGCGTGAGAAATGCAGCCAGTGGAGAACTGAGGGGTCAGCAGATGGGGCGGGAAGGAGAGGTGCCGGGCCTGGAAGGCCGAAGGGGCGCTCAGAGGACTTGCAGGAGAGAAGCCCGAGCGCTGGAAGGCCAGGTAGCAATAGCTCTGGCCTGCCCAGCTGACCCCCATCCGGGAGGAGGGCACATCGCTGCAGCGGCCTGGCTTTCTGGATTTCTGGATTTCTGACTTTCTGGCTTTCTGGATTTCTGGATTTCTGGCCTTCTGGATTTCTGGATTTCTGGCTTTCTGGCCTTCTGGGTTTCTGGCTTTCTGACTTTCTGGATTTCTGGATTCTGGCTTTCTGGATTTCTGACTTTCTACTTTCTGGATTTCTGGCTTTCTGGCTTTCTGGCCTTCTGGCTTTCTGGCTTTCTGGATTCCTCCTCTCTGAGCCCAGGTCTTCCCAAAGCCTCCCTCCTAAATGCAGGGTAAATGAAAACATACCCCGCAGCTCAAGAGTCCCTTAAGGTTTGTTTTCCAAGGCGGAAAATAAAGGCATGCTAGCCCTTCCTCGGGTAAAAATAAGCGCTGATTCTGAAACCCCTCCGGGCTCCCGGAGGCCAGCGCAGACAATGGCACTTTGTGTGGGAGCCTCGGGCCAGCCTGGCCCGCAGCCCCGAGGGCGGGAGGAGCCGGGAGGAGGCAGGAGGAGGCCGAGCTGGCCGCGGGCGAGGGCCTCGGGCAGCCCGGCGTTGCTCTTGGACGCCATTCAGGGCCCCCCTCGCGCGGGGAGCCCAGGAGGAAAACAAACAGCGAGGGCGTGGAAAACGCTGAGTCCTCCAGCTGGCGGAGCGGCGGGCAGGGGGGAGGCCCTGGCACCCCCAGCCCGAGCCCGAGCCCGAGACCGGCTGTCCCAGGCCCGGAGGGCGGGAAACACGCTCCAGTCTCTGCAGCAGGGCCTCCAGAGTCCTCGCCCTGAATGCTGAATCCTTCTCCTGGACCAAGGGATGGGGGGGGGGGGGTCACAAAAAGGCAGAAAAAGACCCCCTTGAGCTCTAGCTTCAGATTTCCTAATAGCTCCCACCCACATGACACTCACTGCCTGTCAGCCGCCCTCTCCATCCTGGGCGGTTAGTGCTGTTATCCCTGTTTCATGGATTAAGAAATCCAGGCACAGAGAGGTTAAGTAACTTGCCCAAGGTCACACAGCTCAAAAGTGACAGGGCCGGGATCTAAAACCATGCAGTTTAGCATCAGAGTCCCTGGTCTTAAATGTTTCTGTTCCTCTCTAGGAATATAAAATATGAGAGACAAAGAGGAAACTCAGAGGTAGACTAAAGGGAATGGGTAAGAAAGAGAGAAAGAATGTCCAAGGACTGGGATAACAGAAAGAATAAAAAAAATATATAAAATATATATTTAAAAAATAAAATAACAAAATAAAAATTAAATTAAAGCAGGAGGTGTCAGGCTAGAAGGAATGTGAGACCAATACACAGAGACAGCACGCAATGCTGAGATGGAGATGGAAGCTGTCACAGCACTGGTCTGTCACCTGCTGTTTCCTGCACCCCAGACAGGATTCTGGGGACAGTGCTCAGCGATGCTCAGCCAGTGGGGCTCGGGCAGCTCCTGGGGGGCTGAGCATCAGGCAGCTGCAGCAGAGGAATGAATGCCTTCACTTCCCTTCCAGTTACAGCCTGGGGTGGAGGCAGGTGCCCAGGCTCTGGGAAGAGATTAGCACCCTAATGAGAAGAGACAGGCTATGTCAGTCCTGCAGGGAGGCCTGTCACATCCATTTGTAAGCTAAATAGCTCTTGTCCTCAGAGCAAGGAAGGGCAGGAAGAAGAGAAAGGAGGGAATGAGGGAGAGGCAAAGGGGGGAGGGAAGGAGGAGAGAAATGGACTATTTCTTGCCTGTGTTTGGAGGCACTAGCCCTCAACCCTCATCAAACTCATAGGATCACCCTGGTATTAGTAGACCTAAGACCTCATTTTGCCTGTCACCAGTTACCAGTGTGACCTCAGACAAGTCACCTAAATCCTCTTACCTTAAACCCTTTATCTCTACAATGAGGGGGTGGACTTGAAGGTCTTTCCAGATCTAAACATCCATACTCTGCTGTTTGGATGACTGTCGTGGTCATCTCTGCACACCACCCGAAGTCCTGGTCCTCGCACAGGGCCCTCCACCCACCCACACTAACCATTCACCCCGTCCCAGTGAGTCCATCTCTTGAACACCTTCTGATCTGCTCACAGCTGATTCTTTGAGGCAACTTTTCTGGACAAATGAAACCATTTTCCAGCAGGTCTTCCTGCTTCCAGTCTTGTCCCTCTGATCCATTCTGTTCTACAGCCACACTCGTATCAGAGCACGTGATTTAGCCTGTGGGCTCCACCTTACTATTCGCACCACCTTGTTTCAGCGCACAAGGCCCTGAATCATCTCCACGCTCCCCTCCTCGCCTCTCTCCACTCCTCCATTGCACCCTGTGCTCTGCTTCCAGTTTCTCTATCAGCCCATAAACTTTCTCACATGTAGGCCTTGACCTAAAATCACTTTCCCTTACCACCTAGCTAAAAGTTACTCACCTTTAGGATAACAATTTTTCCATGTTAGGTGTTCCTTCTAGATTTCAGACCATACTGTTATTACGCTAGATGGTAATTCTTCCTTTACTTGTCTATAACCCTTAATTTGCTGTAAGCAGAGTAAAGGAAAAAGTTGTGTGTATCTCTTCTTTTATGGTTTCCTTCATACTGAGCCCAATGCCAACCACATAGCAGATATTCAATGAATGTCCTTTCCTGAACAAATTTGGTAGTGTCATCTTGTAGGGTACCCTCCAGCTATAACACCCTATAGTCCCATAAACTGTGATCTCAGAGACCCCAAATTTTCAATTTCTGACTAAGAGATCTGAGACCTCCCAACCACGCTGGGGTCTACCTTTCCAAGTCTCCCATTCCCAGCAGGAACATCAACATTTAACAGATTGTTGGAATCCATCAGAACGAATGGAATTGTCCCAATCAATTCTGAATCAGCTAGGATCAACTTTCAACCGGGTGTGTTGCCTAGAAATTGGATGAGATTCCATATAGTAGAGGAAGAGGGAGGCCATGGGCAGAGTCAGCTCTATATTCTAATACCAGTTCTGCCACTAATGAGATGGGTCAGCTGAAATTTCAGGATTTGCCTGTAGAAAGGTTAAAAGTAACCCCCTCCTGCCCAGGGCCAGTACCTTAGGCTGACAGTGTGGGGCAGGCAGTGGCTATCTCTTGACCTCCAGCAATTCCCACAAGGGGCTGCTGAAAACCTCCTTGTTTCTCCATGTGGTGTCCCAGAGCTGACCTGACACCAGAGCTCTGTAAAAATGCTGTGGCTGAGAGAGCTCGAGCCTGAGTGGCAGAGACGAGAGGTTAGAGACAGGACTACAGACTCAAAGGGCTTTGGAGACCATGTACCGGGTCCTGAGACCTGGTCATTGTTGATTCCCCAGTGTTGCAGTGGGAAGATGACCATCACCATCTCACTTTAGGTGTCAGCACATTGAGATGCACCAGGCAATTGAAACTGGCTTTCCCGGGATAGAAATATTTGCAGGAAAATGGGAAAAGGGAAAGCGCCTGGGGCATTGAGTGAAATAGGAAACGGCACGGGCCAAGGGGCAGAGAGGCCAGAGTCACCTTACCTCCCCAGTTTGGGTATGTTTTTTCCCTCTACTTCAGGCCTTTTAAATTTTTCACCAGCTGATCAACACCTGCTTTAATCAGACTCCTTAAATCTCTGCCTCATTACAAGAGGCACCAGGAAAGTGTTTTTATGCTATTTCTTGTTCTTGGGCGAGGATTTTTATAGAATGGAGAGACCCCAAAGAACCGTGAGCAATCAGCAGCATCGGGCCAATATACCCATAAAACGGCCCAGCCAGGTCCCTGGGCCAGCTCTACCCAGAGGGTCAAGTGTCCCTGCACCCGAGCTCGCAGAAGGCCTTTGTACAACTGTCCCACAGAGCGCCTCCCAGAGCAGCCAGGGGGGAAAGCAGAGGTAGGAAAGGGCTATGGAAGCGGGAAAGCTTCCTTAGGGAAAGAAAACTGGCCTTGTCCTCTATCTGGCATGTGAAGTGGACCAGGGCTGCGGCTCCCACGGATGGGGAGCCATCGGCCAGCATCGCCAAAGGGAACCTTTCCGAGTTCCTGGGAGGCAGCAGGCATGGTATACGAGCTTCGAAGTCACATGGTTCTGATGAACCCGATGGCCCCTGTTCTCTTCCGCTGTAGGTTCTAGAATAGATGAGCCTCGTGCCAAGTAAACACGGAATGTGGAGCGGTATCTTCACAGGGGTCACAAACTCAAAATCTACAGGCTGGAGTGACTGTGTGGGGCCGACCTACTAGAGACAAACCAAGAGATTCAAGTTCATCTCGAGGGGACTGCCTGCACTCCGTGTCCCTGGATGTTTGCTAGAAAGGCATGCCAGAATCAAAGGCCATCCCGCCGGGGCCCTACTGCAGTCCATTGCTCCCTTGAGCTGCATAGGTGGGTCCCAACCCTGGACCGCCACACAAAACACCTGATGGCATAGACTCAGCCCACAGCCAGCCAGCGGGTAGCCTCTAGTATCCACTGCCTGCCTCATTTTATCCAAAGCACAAATCACAATCTTCTACTTTTTGGTTAAAATAGTTATACTCCATTGCACGGGAAAGCCCTGTTAATCAGCCTTGTGTGTGTGTGCGCGTATGCACTACAGCTTGCTCCAAACGCATTGCCAGGACGAGCCAGAATAGCGTGGGCAATTACCCTATCCCACAGCTCCCTGAAAGCCTCTTTTCCCTGTGTCTCCTTCTGTCCTAAACCCACCCCATTCTCCCAAAACCCTGCAGTTGTTTTAGGGGACACTGCTTCTCCCCCAGCTCCCATCCACTATACCACTTCAATACGGAGCTCTCGGCAGCATCATTACGAGAGGTCACCAGCCTTAGCCGGGTGGCTCAGCTCTTTGGAGCATCATGCTATAGACCAAAAGGTTGTAGGTTCAACCCCTGGGATCCCAGGGGAAGGCACATATGAGAGACAACTGATCAATGTTTCCTCTCACATCGATGTTTCTCTCTCTCATCCATAAACATATCTTCAAGTGAGAATTAAAAGAGAGAGAGATCACCAGCCCAGTTGTCTGAGTCCCCCAGCTAAACTCCTAGTTTGAGAAGCACAAGGTCTAAGCTGGTTTCATTCGAGCATGTCTTGTGTCTTTTAATCTGGTCAGCATTAAATCAGATACTTTGAGGTATAACAGCAACTTGGCAGTGAAGGAAAGCTCTCTGCCCAAATCCTTGACTGAGGCAGAAACCTATTCTCTATGTTCTGTTTGTTTAGGGGGAGAATCCTTCAGATGTGGCCTCAGGAGGGCTCAGGAGTTGTGACTTTGCCCAGGTTTGCAGCTGAAGTCTTAAAAATAAAAGGACCTCAAGCCATCTTCCCCAAGTCTCTGAGCCAGTGGCGGTGGCCTAACCAGGATGTCAGACCCAGCGCCCTCCTCGCGGGCAACTGGGCGCCCCGACCACCAGACCACACAGTTGGTGCTTAACGTTCACTCAGCAAACCTCAAGTTCCAGGCCCGAAGAAACAGCTTTTCCAAAAACAGAGCTCTCTTTGTGAACAATTCAGCAAAAATTCTCTTTCCAGCTGTGAGGTGGGATTCGTGTTGCAAATGTTGGTGTTAATTAAAAACATCCACCTTCTCCAGTTTCAACAGTAAGAGGAAAGCACCACGCAGGGTGGGTTCCGAAGCATTCCTCCCCGAAGCACTTACAAACACGGTTTTATTTATGACATGGGTGCTGGGGCTGCTGACAGATACTACCATCCTTAATCCTCAGTCCCCCCCAAAAAAGAACTGGGGTCAAGGAGATGGGTGTGATGGGTCCAAACTGGCACAGAGGAGACTGGTGTCCCAGGAAGAAACATAAAACGGCTCTAATCCAGAGCATCAGGAAAGATGTTCACCTTCCTGTTAGTATCAGGAACTTGGCCTAGTTGAAATCAGATGTTTATCTGCTGATAAAAATAAGCAATTTTTCTCTACATTGTTTTTAGTCCTTCCAACATGAAGGAAATGAGGTACGATACGATCAGGGGCATCTCACAAAGGATGACACCACGTATTATTCAACAACTGGGATGTGGGATCACCCTTCCTTATATTCTCCCCGCAGTTCTTGCTTGATTGGGAAATCTTTTTTTCTTTTTTTTAAATATATCTTTATTGAGTTCAGAGAGAGGAAAGGAGAGGGAGAGAGAGATAGAAACATCCATGATGAGAGAGTCATCGATTGGCTGCCTCCTGCACGCCCCCGACTGGGGATCGAGCCCGCAACCCGGCATGTGCCCTGACTGGGAATCGAACCCCAGTCGCCTGGATCCCCAGTCGACGCTCAATCGCTGAACCACACCTGGCCGGGCATTGACTGGGAAATCTTTATCCAAAAGGGTGCAGGGCTGCTGAGACCGGCAAGGCTGAGCTGCGCCCCTTCCTGCGCTGAGCTCTGGTTGGTTCATTTGTCCCACGGCCCACAGGAACCAGGCAGGAAAGAATCAAGCCAAACCCACATCGTTATAAATGAATTTCTTTGTTTTTAATCTCACACAGTTTAAAATACAATATGAAATCAGGCTACAGTATATAAAAAACTCTCCAGCAAAATGATGTGCCAGCATCAGCTACTAAATTACACAAACAAAAACTCCCCCATAAGAAATTTTTTTGCATTAAAAAAACAACACATAGACACTTACATCGCTACATCTCTAAGCTACCTCAGTTCTGATTTTTAAAAAGCACCTGCTTTTCCTTTTTTTCATCTTGCTTTTAAATTTTCAGCTTTTTAAAAAATATAAATTATATGAAAATACAAGTTGGAAAATAGTCAAACACAATATAACATCTTTTTACCCCTATATTTCTCAGCTTAAAAAAAAAAGTATTCTTAAAAAAAGTTCAATAACTGAGGCAGTATTCCTGATAGAGATAATTTCATTTTCATATATATCTTTTATATATGTATATGTATACATATATTTATGGTTCCTTGAAACTTCTTTGGAATGTAGGTAAGAGCTAACGCATTTATATAGACCCCAACAGAGAAAGCGGCATGCACAGCATGACTAGAAGAGAGAGGGCATCGCTTTCATCATGAAGATTAGGCAGGTTAATGCTCTAAAACCCAGAGAGTTCATCTCCAAAGTGAGGAAAAGCACATCTGATCTTGGGATGCTACCTCCAATCCCCGTCGCCACCAAACCAGGGCTCCGTGCAGGGAAGTCCCCACCCCCTGAATGGAGAAGGGAACAAAGTGACTGAACCCTACAGCCAACACTGACGTGGGTTAAGGCATCTCCAGGAAAACAAGGGTTTCCCCCCGGCTAAACCAGATCTGCCCATCCTTCCTCTGAAGCTAACATGTGTTTTTTAATAGCATAAATGCAACAATTCTGCTGCATTTCCAGTGTATAAACCACCCACCACTCTTGCTGGGATGGTCTCTGGCCTTTGGACAGAAGGAGAAGAAGCATCCGGCCAGATGAACAAAGCTGTCTTAACTAACAAACTATCTATAAATACTGAAAACGGTGGACCTGCAGAGAAAGGCATCTTAGCGACAAGCGGGCTGAGGCGCATGGGAGGCACTTTCTTACATCTGAGCTGCTATGGGGTGACTGCAGGAGCTAGACACTCACACAAGGGGAGCTTTCGGCATAAATGTAACAGGAAAGGTGGATGGGTTGAGACAGTGATTTTATGCCCGGTTGCAAACAGCAGGCCATGACCGATGCCCAGCCTTGGTTCCACTCTCGCCCGTTACTGAAACGTGGAAAGACGTACCTAGAAAACCCAGGTATTATCTCGGCTGCAGTTTTGCATGTCTGCAAACACACACACACACAGACACACACATGTACACACACGCACGCACTCATTCACTCATGCACACCTTTGCCAGTGCCCAACAAAGATCACATAATCTAAGAGAAAGCAATGTAGTCCCACAGTTCCGCCTAACACTCCCTGAGCAGCTCCTAAAATATTTCGAGAGCTTCAATAAGGCACCTGCGTTTGGAAGATCAGAGTACACAGCTGGGCTAGTTCTGCCTTTGCTTTCCAAGTGGACACTCTGGCTTATCAGTGTGAGCAAACTCGAGAATCACAGAGCTAAGTTCCTGATAGCGAGGGTCTGCGAGGGGACCTGGAGCAAACAATGCACTCTCTTGAAGATATGCTAGAGGTTGTCGGCTCTTCCAGAGTCCCAGCGAGAGCCCAGGAGAGGCCAGCCCTGAGAAACCCATCTCACCACCCTTCCCCTCTCCCACTGCGGTCTGCGAGGCCGTCCCACTGCCCTGGGCCTTGTTAATCGGGCATCTTTGGAGTGGGGGGGATCCTGATTGAATTAGGAACTTGTCCTCACTAGTTAGATGTTGGTCACCCCCATCAAAATCCCATTTTCAGATTACCCTTCACAACTGCCTCAGTTCAATTAGGGAAGAACTAAAAATATAGTTAAATCTCATGGCCCACCTTACTGTCGTCATTCGAGCTCCTTCCCTTATGTTTCCTTTGCCTCCTACCACTCCTCCCTTAGTCTTCACTTACCCGGAGCCGAGGTAACAGCCCAAGGGGAAGACCCAGCCAGCAGCTGCACTGTTCGCTTTCCATGCACAGTCTCCCCGGACATCCCACTCAACTAGCTTGTGCTCTTCAAAGGAAAGCCTGGCCTTGCTTTTCTCCACCTGAAGGCAGCCAAGCCCCCTTTTACCTATATGCTCCCTAATTTCCATGGTCCAAAATCCCAGTGAGTCTAAATGGCTTTGTCAGACGCTCTTCCACTCAGGTCCTGTCTGCTGTTACGCTGTGACTCCCGGTCAGAAAGCTGTACATTGCTCTGTCCTGAGTGAGACTGGGGAAAGCAAGAAGTGCGGGAGGCTGAGAAAATTAGACAGAAGGAAGTGTAGAGTGTTAGTCTGGAACACCATGCATTCAGGACTTACTTCCTAAGACCTGAGGGGTAATGCCCATGCACACAGCTTTACTCCAAGCCATATGTTACAGGTACAGAACCAGTAAAGAACCAAGTCAACCTTCCTCCCTCGATCTCCTTTCTGTGACTTCAACAGCGCTCCTGCATTTCCCGTGGTCCCAAGCCAGGGCTGCGAAATACATTCAGTTCAAGGCTTAATGCTTCGGAGCTCAACGTTAAGTCTAAACCCCAAGAATCCACTAAGGGCAAGTAAGTAGAGAGGTGTGATGATCATTTTTTAAAATTACAGATGAAATTCACATGTACAGTTTCCTTGTACCCCAATCAACATCATTTTTTCCTTCATATATAAAGCCACCTGAATTTGGGGTCCCCGACCTCAGTGACAGCACTTTGCGTTTCCAGTGGGGTCTATATAAACAGTTTCCTTTCACTGTGACAGAATCCTCAGCTGGCAAATAAAAACAAACTGGCGTGATGCTGCAATACTGAGACCACCTTAGAGCTTAAGACGATTTTTAAGAAAAAACAAATACTGGCACAAAATTTAATAAAATAAATTTCAACACAAAAACAGTTTTGGCCCCTCCCACTGAAGTCCATCTTTGTTTTAAAAGAAGAGTAAAAGGTAAATAGTTCTTGGGTTTTGCGCACCCCCAAACACAATGTTCTACCCCACCGCCCCTCTTTTTTGCCCTCCCAGACCTAAAACCAGAAGCAAACTAATTGCCTTTCATCGGTCTCAAGACTCCTGCCGCCTCACTTTCTTCAAAGTCCACTACTCGAGACACATTTTTTTTGTTCATGGACGATTTTTGAAAATGATTAGTCTGGTCCTCCCTTAGCCGATTCTTCAAGCGCCTAAGGAGCCCTTTCTGTCCTGAAAATTTGCTCACGAATGCCTCGTCCCACCCACCCCACCAGTCCTGGCTCTCCTTTGCCAACCACACACAATGGATTATAGCTGCAGTTCACTTAGCTCCCCCCTGAATGTAAAAAAAAAAACGAGTTCTGGAAAATTAAAAATAGAATAACAATTAAAAATTAAGAGTCCAACCGACGTGGTTCTTTGCAATGTCTCAGCAGAGTTGCCCCGGCCCTCGGGCCCCTCACTCGTCGGCGTCGGGCTTGACGTCCAGCATGGCGTGGAGCTCCTCGGGCGTGTACCCCAGCAGGCTCTGCAGGTCGCACACGAAGCGGTACACGTAGCGTTTGCCCGCTGTCTTGTGGATGATGTTTTTGTCGTAATAGTAGCGTAGGCCACGGCTCAGTTTCTCGTAATTCATCTTAGGCTTGTTTTTCCTTTTTCCCCACCTCCTGGCCACCTAAAATTTAAAAACGGGAGGGAAGAAAGTGAAAATCTATAAAATAATCCAAATATACATGTTTACACTCCTGCACCCGTTCACGGTGGCCCAGGATGTTCAGGTCAGTCAGTTATGAGATTCATGTACATGGGAGGTATTTTTCCGACTCTCTCCTCTGAATTCAAGTTCTCAAGGGTTAGGCAAAGACGGCAGGAAAGCTGACTTTAAGTTGATGAAAACGTAGTGACCCTGAACTTCTACATAATGGAGTTAAAGGGAAAAAGGAGGGTAACGCTGTGGCCTCCCTTCCCTCCCCACGTCATTAGGAGAAAGTCCTGCTTCAAAAGCGTGGAGTCTCCTGCGAGGGCTGGAGGAGGGCCGAGCTGCGGTCATCCCTGCCCTGCAGCCACAGGACGCATTTTCTGTTCTGGGGACAGTTCTTCTCAGGCCTGCCATAACAAGAGAGGTTGGCTCTTTTCATTTTTTACCCTCGGAATCGGGCACGGCAGAGAGCAACCGCTCAAAGAGCACTTGTTGGGTCAGAGAATGAATTTACTGAACACATTGCAGCAACCTTCCCCGGCCCCTGGCCTTGTGCGGCCCCTTTCAGATTCACAGAGACACGCGGGCAGGAAAAGTGCGAAATCAGAGAAGGCAGCTCATCTTCACGGAGGGCGATTACATGCCCGGCATCTATGTGCTTCCTATCGGGTAATCCTGCGGAACAAATGGGCAGCGTAGACATTTCTCTATTTTCCAGATAATGAAACCAAGGCTCAGATAGGCTACGTAGCTTGCTCGAGGTCAAACAAGTAGTAAGTGGCAGAGCTGGGATTTGAATCTTAGAAAATGTCATCGGACTCACACACACCCTTTCCAGAGTTCTCTCCAACACAGTACTCTCAAGTCACTCCCTTCTTACCTCATCTGGGTCAGAGAGCTTGAATTCCCAGCCATCTCCTGTCCAGCTGATAAAAGACTGACAGGACTTATCAGTGAGTAATTCCAGAAGAAACTGCCACAGCTGGATCGGTCCACTGCCTGGAAACACAAGCATTGATTCATTACTCCAGATGCTCAGCGCTCTCGGCTACTAATCCCAGGACACAGCGCTCCCTCTTCCCCCTCTCTGTCCATCTATCCAGGAGAGAAGGCAGGGAGCATATGGTACACGTGTTAAAGGGGGTGCTAGAGCTCACACAGGCTGAAAAGAAGGTGTTCCTGCCACAAGAAAAAAGAAAAACACTTAAGACAAGATAGAAACTGCCTTATTTTGAATGGCTTAAGGGTCGGTCCATTTTTATTGCTAAGCAAACCCTAGAAAGAAAATATGGACTCTATCCTCTGACATATTCTAAGGCAGCATAGTCTTTTGCGCCTTTAAATACGATGTCATTTGCCTCAAGAAGTAATAAAGGTATCAACTGAGGAATGCTGCTGCCAGTTCCAATCAGAAGTCGAACCTCAGAAGCACCCCTCTATAGAGGGAGCCTCTGGCCCCTGGTTTGCAAGCGAGAAGATCACTGTCCTCGGCTTATGTAACAAGGGCTTACTTGGGTGATAATATTCCTCTCCACCCCCACCCTGTCCTCCCAGGTCACTTACAGACAAGCACCCAAACAGAGAGAGGAAAGTCAATGGGTCCTGAGCAATTAACTCGCCACCTGGAAGTCCTCAGAGGTCAGCTGACGACTATCTTAAATTCTTCCCAGGTTCAGAATAATCTAATTCACACACACACACTCTCCCTCTCTCTCTCTCTCTCTCTCTCTCTCTCTCTCGTATAAGCCACCAACACTGCCAAAATCTTAGTTCTGGAAGGTCTGACATACTCTGATAGTCAATTTACCTTATGCCTGAGATTCCTGCTACATAGATTTCCTTTTAGGATAACTCTCTCTTCAGAAATGGCAATGCTGACTGATTTCTACCTGACTTATGAGTGCACCTGAACGACAAATTGGTTCAACAGTCCATGCTGCCCGGGACACGTCTGCGCTGAGCCCTGCAACACCATCTCAGAAGCCATCCGGACGGAGAGGGACTGGGAACACCCAGTCCGGGCAGATGAAGGAAGCCTGGGGCACTCGAACTCATAGAGAAAAATCCTGAGTTTCAAATCTGTCTGATCCAAAGTAAACTGCGATTCAATAAGAAAGAAGCTTTTGGTTGGCCCCCTCTCCATCTAAAAACGAAATGTCCTTTATGATCTATGAGGGTAATCTCTTGTTCTGCCTCACATTCTACAAGGCATGTGCATATGTGTCACGTTGCCGGCTCCTGAAGTCCACCGCCCACTGCTTTCTGTGCGTGAAGCACAGTGGCCTCGCTGTTTCCATTCCATCCCTGTGAAAAAGGAGCTCAGAAAAGTTATGTGACTTTGCTCCCAGCACAGTTAGAGAAGGTGCATCTGGGTCTGGTGTCCGGGCCTTCAGACTCCAAGCACAGGGCCACCTGGACAGGCACCAGGAGGAAGCAGTGACTGGCGTGCACTGTGATCTGACGGCTGGGACGCGCTCCTGCGGTAACTGCTTCCCCGTGGTGGCTCCGCGCTCCCCCGCAGGCCCCACACTAAATACAGAAAATGAAATAGCACGACCTCCTCCTTCCAAAAATGCACCTCGAGCTCTTTAAAACCATCTTGCAAGAAATACCCTACACATACCCTCGAGTAAAATGATACAGTGAATGCCTGCAAGACAAATTAACATAAGAAAACAGCCTGAGTGCTAGGTTCGCTGAAAAACCACTGGGTGTGCCATTCAGACGCATTTGCAGATTTCTTGTATGTTGAGTTAAAGTCACCAGCTACCACTCCCTGCCTGGGCTCAGGGGACTAAATGTGACATTCTATGAGGCATCCATTGAAAAGCCCTTGTGACATAACAGGCTTCCTGATGAAGTGAAAAATGACTAGACACCCAACAGGACCGCTGAGGAGACATACAGAGAAAAGTCAACTACCCTGAAACGATGTAAATGAGCCCTCCTGGAGGCTGCAGTCTTCTTTTGAGTCAGGTCCCCAGACCTCAGACATATGGCAGAGAGATGCTGCTTTGAGGTCCCTGGTGGAGGGAAACGCTCTCAAGGGCTGCAATTTACTGTACACCTACTGTGTGCCAGGCAGTTGATGCTCACCCCCTTCTCATTGGCTCCTCACAATCACTCCATGGGTAGTTTCTCCTGTTAGCAGGTTCGCTCTTCCCACGTTCACGTTACAGCAGAGAAAACTCGACACCGCCCGCCCAGTGTGTCCGCTGACCTTGGCCAAAGCCATTCAATCAGAAGTGGAGGGGCCGTGATGGGACCCATGCAGCCTGACCCTCAAATTCTCAGCTCATACTACATCGCCCCCCGATGAGACCACCCTGGAGGCTGGCATCTAATCAGCCTGCCTGGTCACACTAATCCAGGGGATAAATGGACCTGGCTTTTAAAAACCGTCTTCTCTTTCTCACATCTCCCAGCAGCCATGGGACACTGGACGGCCGGGGACCGTGGCATCTCCTCCACAGGTGACCCTGCCAGCCCAGTTAGCTAGGTCCCCCTAGCAGCTCACGTCATTATTTCTCCCTCCCACCATTTGCCTTAGAAGCTCTCTCACACGATTTATCTTAAGATCCCCTTGGGGAGGAGAGGAAAGGGAAGGCGATACCAGGCTTCTGCCCGAGTGAGTCCCGGAGAGGAAAGCCCAGGGCACACATGCCACCCCGGAGGCTGGGCAGCCATCGTGTAGAGAGGGGACTTAGTGCCTGTCTGGGAGCAGCTCCCAGGGGAAAGATCTCAGACAGCGGGACTGTCACTGGTCTTCCCGCCTGTGCCACCCCTGAGCTGCAGTGTCCGCGCCACGGGCCGCGTCTGCCCTGCTCCGCCCCGCTCTGTATATTTGAGCCCTGCTGTCTGCACTCAGGGTCCGGGGCAGGGTGAAGCCCTGTCTGCAGGGGATTTTTTTCCTCATTTTGGGTTTTCCCTTGTTCAGAAAGAACCTCAAACTGTGAAATCCGAGGACGGAGAGCCCAGGTCCCGGAGAGTGGTGCTTTCTAACTCTGCTCTGTTTACACCAAAGGGGAGAGGGAGCAGAGGCAGGAGAGCAGATGCCCAGGACAGCGCAGGGCCTGGAGGGGGAGGGACGGCCCTGCTCAGCTTCTCCACAGCGCAGTCAAAACAGGTGATGTCAGCCGCTCTCCTTCCCCCAAGTCTTGAAGAAAACTCGTGTGCGCACACCCAGAGCGAGGGGCACACAGGGCTCTCGGCCTGGGTTTCTGCAAGTCGCCGCCTACCCTTCAGGAAGGCCACGGTGTGGCACCAAGTACAGGGAATCCGTGACTCCTCTCAGGGTCCTTTCTGGTACCTTTGTGCCAACCCCTGAACTGCCCTTTGGTTGTGGGAGCAACAGAAACAGGGAGGCATGGGGTCCTCTCCCAGCAAGAAGGCGATTCCTGGCTGGGCTTTGTCCTTGGCTGGGCTAGTGGACAGTCTTACACGAGAGCCCGTTTCCACAATGTGTCACCCTTGCTTCAGGTCTGGGAGGCAATTCGGGGCGACCTGGAAGCCCCCAATTTGGACGTAGCTCTGGGCTTGGAATGCACGCTGATTGTGCAGACTTCCCAGCAACGTGCAAGTCTAGGCCCCTGAGAACCTCCTGTGGTCCAGAAGTGTGAAGACACTGGACGAGGCCAGAGCTCGCAGTGACAGCCTCTCCCACAGGATGCTTCTGCTCTGCTTCGCGTACGTCCCCCCGAGGCCGAGGGACCCCATCTTTGCCCTCGCTCCACCGTTTCCTAAAATTGTAAAGCCTCTCCCTCCACTCTCCTTGCACCTCCTCTCACACCCGGGCCCAGCCCCATCCACCCACCCAAGCCGACTGCGGCCCCAGTGACCTCTGACCCAGGGAGCGGAGAATGGTGCTAAGAATAGTGCCAGCCGTGGGAAGGGGAGCTCACACACTAAATGTGACTCACAATGGTGTCCCTGTCTGGGCCCTGGGCCGTCAACGGCGGCCTTCACCAGGCTGCCCTGGGTGTCACACATCAGGAATCCGGTGGCATCACTGGGAGACTATGCTTCTCAAGTCGCAGCTCTGAGCCACAACAACAGAGGAGTCCCTGTTAGAAGGAAGTCTCTCTCCCAAGAAGTGGGGGGAGGGCGCCACCCCCCCCCCAAGTCCCTGGGCCTCCACGCCCCTGCAGCCTGCTCCCTCTGTCTCCTTCGCCGGCTGCAGCAGGGGGATTTCCTCTGCCTGCTTTGTTCTTTTCAGCTTCTGGGTAAGAGGAACATTCTTAGTACAACACTGACAGTCCTGATTTGAAGGATTTGATACAAATCAGAACTATCAGGTGGGTACCTAGAGCCATCCCAGGGCAGCAGAGCAAACCCCATGAGAGTGTCTCCCTCCAGAGGGGACCCTTAAGGCACTTCAAAATCCAAGGCTATATTCTCTCTCTTTCTTTTTTTTTTTTTTAAGGCAAAGCTTCAGGTAAATTCCTACTCATTTTGGTTATGGTGTAAGTCCCTTCTCCTTGTCAAGCAACTGGCAGGCCTGCTAAGCCACCTTAAGGGGGCTGGTTATCAAAAACCCCTGGGTTTTTTTGCTTTCTTGCTCTGAGTCTAAGAAGTGAGCAACTTAAATATACAGCAATGGGCTAGCAAACAATTTTTTAGTAAGATCCTCTTGATAATAATCCATTTGGTAATTTGTCAGTATCCTTCCTCTCGTTTCCTAGGCTCCGAGGTCGCCTACCCATGCCAACGAACTCACTGTTAGAGAATTCAGGGCAGGGCTTCCCAGGTTTTCCTTTTCACCTCAACTGCAAGCTCTCATCTGTCCTCTGTGCCCTAGTGCGCGGAGGACACAGAAGAGGTGACTTCCATACGGATGGAGGTCGCTCAGGGCAGTCACTCTGGGGGGCCGCCTCCCACTGCGGTTTGCTTATAAGACCAACCTGATGTTTTTCTCTATGCCCATCCCTCATGACTAGAATGTATGCTCAGGGCAGGGGCTGTGTTCTCTCACTGCTGAAATCCAAAGCCAGAAAGGTGCCTCACCACCAAACACCAAACAACACGAAGCTATTTGCTGTTGAATGACTCCAGCAAACAGCTCCCTACAAGCATGGACGAGAGCTGAACGGATCCCGAGTTTGCAGTGCCTGGTCTCTGACAGGAGCTCAGTAAACACTGACTGAATCGTATTACTACAACAACTCTCCCCCTGAAAAAGGCATAAGGATCTAAAAAGCTACTCAAACTGCTCCTCTCTCTTAAACTATATTTAGGACCAAACAGCAGGGGTGACTCCAGGCTATGTTTCATCAACATGGTCCCCAAAATAAGAACTACCACACCTCAAGTCCTTTGGGGATTAATTTGCTACTTTGAGAAGCTAATCTCTTTAGCTTGACTCCAAAAGTCAAATCAAACACCGCATTTATTTTAACCTATGAAACTCTCATGGTTGGGCACCCTTGCAACAGAGCTGACTCTGTCCTAAGAGCACACATCTGCCAGGTGCTCCTGAAACAGAGGAACGAACCCCACTGGCCCCTCCCTTCCACCCAGGTGTCTACCCACAGCCAAACGATGGTGGCGAAAACAGAACACTCGAATCCAGAAATGACCCACCCATATGTTCATAAGTGTGTCTTTCTCTCTCATACTACTGTAGGAGCCTCAACATTGAAGGTGCAGTGGGTGACCCCAGAGTGTAAGCATCACCCCCTTTCTGTCAACCCCTTTCTAAATTATCATTCACAAAAAATTTCCAAACTCTCTCTATTTCCATTAAGTCCTGGTCAAGTTTAATAACAAATTAAACAGAAAACATCCTGACAGTTTCTTGCCCTGTGGACCAAGCTCAACCTGAAGCTGCACAAATCATCTGCCTAAGAATGAAAAATCCAAGAGATCATATTGCTGGATTGTTTGACAACCAAAGCACTGGGAGGATTTTTTTTTTTAAAGAAAAGGAAGGATATCATAGAAATTTACACCTGAAGCCCATATGATCCTCTTAACCAATGTCACCCCAGTAAATTGAATTAAAAAAATAAAATAAATTTAAAAACATTAAAAAAAAAAAAGAAAAGAGTAGGGACTGCTTGATACTTTGGCTTGGCTTTGTGCCTATAGGTGCCTATTCCTCTTTATTCTGAGCTAGGCCCTTCCTTTGCCCACACCCTGACCCAATCTCATCTCATCTCCAACATGATCCATGTACAGTACCTTCTATAACAAGCCAACAGGCCTTGGTTCAGTGACTCATTATAAAGTCAATGTGTTCTCTACATCTGTTCCTTTATCGATGGCTAGTGACTCAAGGGCAGCAGTTGGGGACATAAGTTCTAATAATTCAATTCAGAACCACAAAAAAACATTCTAACCGGTACCTGAAAAACATGTGAACATAATAAAGTTCTAACTGGCATCTAACAATGGAAACAAGCTAGAAAACAGCTCTACAAACAATTAAAACGACCCTTTGATGTCAGGTATATGTTGCTGACACCAGAAGATAAGAGAGAGCATCAAAAATAGCAATAAACCGTGTCAAGCAGTGGAAGACTGAGAGAGGACAGCAGACAGCATCCTATAGAATTAAAATAGCTACGTGCCTAAGGGAAAGCCCAAAATGGCAGGTCCACGCTCCAAGGCTTTGATCCAAATTTCTCCCTGATCGCTGTGCAATCTTAGAAAACTTATTTAACCTCTCTGGCCTTTAGTTTTCCCATTCCGAAACTGTCCCTGCTCCTTCCTACTTTATAGAGAGATAAATTAAGTCTCAATCATGAGGAAATATATAAATATATTTTTACCAGAGTGCAGAACATCTGGAAACAATATAAAATACAACAATGAAATTAAGGAGAAGACTGAAACAATAGAAAATATATTTTTAAAAGCAGACGTTTCAAAGACACACAAGAAAAAAGATGGAATTGAAAAGAAAAATAGCAAAAGCACTAGATAAACTTCAATGATTCTTCCAAGAATTAGACTGGGCTTTTACATAGCAAGTCTGAAAAAGGGGGAAAGTTGGAGGCAAAAAGATTAAAGTATATGAATGTGAAACGCTCCCAATAGTGGCAATGAGAACAACCAGATGAAATTTATTCAAGTTGGGACTAGCCGTGAAGTTCTTGCTCTAAGTCAACTAGGCACAGAAAGAGCAGATGCAAGCTGCTTTGCAAGTGAAAGTATCACAGACATTTATGGTTTGGGGAAATCTTGGCCACAGACAGACTTAGATCCTGTTTCCTCCAATGTGCTCTTTCTTCCCTAATCATGTATGCTGCTCGCCAAGCATGCTCCCCCCTGATTATTACGGAGGGTCGACCTGGGCAGGGTTCAGCAGCGTTCCCCACAAATGTGGGTAGTTGGCCTAGGGGGAGACCCCCATCAGCATTAACTGAAGTGAAGCAAAAGTCTGTCCAGCCATCAATGTCCAGGTCAGGCTGGGCAGCAGGCCCAGGGGGCTGGCCACAGGCTGGCCTGGCTGCCCCACCTGGGACAGACGTAAGAGAGGCTCACTGGGGCCTGAGAATGTGACAGTTACACACTCCAGTGTGCGGAGAAAAGAGCCTTGTTTTTTGCTTGGGCTCCTCACACCTGCATGTGTTCAAGCACACATGTGCGTGGGGGTGGCCGCGGGAGAAAGGAGGCTGTTTCTCTCTTAAAGGGGCAGCCTGTGTTCAAGTGCACCTGCCGCCTTCCTGTAAACCCAAGGGCGCCGTCTACCCAAGTTCAACCTGCCCTCAGACGCAGACCTGGACAGCGAGCCAGGAAGCTCAAGTCAGGAAGTGGGTTTCCTCAGAGCTTTTCCTCCCGATGCCTTCTAGGTAACTGAGTCTTTGAAGAAGTCACCAGAAATGGGTTAGGCTTGGAGTTGAGGGCATAGATTGAGAATTTTGTTAGACGCCAAGGAAAGGCCTTGTCTAACCAATGGAACTGCCTGAAGAAAATGTCTCCCTAAGCAACCAGGTAACAGAAAGAAAGAGAGATGGGCTCACCGATGGAGGTGAGAAAACAGGACTTGAGGACACTGAAGCCAGTGGCTTCCCTCGGGAGGTCTCAATGCAGCCTCTGGGATTTATTTTATCCGGGGGGCAAAGTGTCCCCTGGGTCTCCAGGATGAGAGAAATGACTGGTTAAGAGGTCACACACCTCCACAGAGCTGTGCCCCGTGCGCATCTTTCCAGCAGAGCTAGCCCCGTCCTAGTCTCTGAGTTTAAACTTTCACATTCACTCACCTTGGGAGAACTTTCGCTCTTGTTCTCTCTCAGGGAAAGGTGAGTCACAGGTAAGACAATGCAGCTGGTTAGTCACAGTCAACAACATGCTGTCCTCCAAAGCCCACCTCGGGCCACCAAGAGCGTTGGGATTAACCTCTGTCTTGAGTCCCGCTGTGCACTAGCCAGACAAAAGCTGGGCTGGGCTGGCCTGTCTGACAACCTGCACTTGTTAGTCGGGTATGTTGGGGGTCACACAACCTATGGCAGCCATGACAATGTGCTGCTCAGGTCTCCTGCTGCAAGGAGCATAACTGACTGGATGCACCATGTCCCCCTCCCAAGGCCAAGCTTCCCAGGGGCTGCTCCAGCCAGTGACTGAGCATGGTGGAGGCATGGGGCCCTCCCTGTGAGACGTGGACAGTGACTGAGCACGGTGGAGGCATGGGGCCCTCCCTGTGAGACACAGAGCTCCTCCCCTGGGCAACATTGGCCAGAGGATTCCCCACCAGCCTGGCCAAACCTTCCCTGGAATTGAGCTGCAGTCGGAGGCTCTTCCCACCCCAACCTCCTTCCTTCCCTCTATCTCTTTACAGGGAAGGGACCTGACTGTGGTCTGAAGGCTCCCCGGCCATCCCTTGCTCTCTCCCACTTTTATTGCAAGTCTAATCGTGTGCTGACATCTGCTTCACAGCAGAACCAAATACACCGCTAACATCGGATGTTTTCCTGATTATCTCACTATGAAACACTTTGAAAGGCATCTTTGTTGTTGTTTGTTGTGTGACTCTGGGCTAGAACTCTTTCCCCTTCTGAACTTCCCTTCCCTCATTTGTACCATGACAATAACAAAACCTTCCTCCTCATGTGGCTACGGGGGACAGGTAAAAAAAAGAATGGATATGAGAGAGTCTAGCATATGCCAGGTGTTTACCACACATGTGAGTTCAGCTGAATAATTGACGTGACCTAATCTGATATCAAATGTCTGCTGTACCCCAAGACAGTGCCAGCAATGACTGGAATTCCATACGTAAAATACACTGTTCCCTGACTGCAAGGAACATATGATATTGGAAAGACAAACGGGTTGCAGATTAACATGAAACAGTGGTAACAACTGGCACCCAGAGAATAGTTCCTAAGTACCAGCACTACCTGTGGGTGCTTCCCATAACCTAATCCATTTCATTCCCTCAACGATTTTGCAGGTAAGAAAACTGAGGCACAGAGATGTTAGCTTGTCCAAAAATCACACAGCTGGTCAATGACAAAGCCAGAACATGCCCAGGGAGGCTGGCCCCCGAGTCCATGCTCTTAACCCTTACACGATCCATCCCTTGGAATATAACCGTGGTGAAACAGCATGTGGCCGCCCTCTTGTGCTAACCTGGACCTAGATCGGAAGGCACGCCCGAGGGACAGACCAGCACCGATACAGCACCCACCCTGTGGGCATCATGTGAAAGTCACTTTATGGAGAACAGGGTGGTAGAGCTTCTCTTGAATCGAGTCTCTATTCTGAGGAACCAGAGCTGGATCTCCGGAGCAGCAAGGCCACCAGGGAAGAGAGGGAGGTGGCAGGGGGCAGAGCAGGAGCCTGTGTGAAGTCTGGCAGGGCCCTTGCCAGCGGGGCCGTGGGGAGTCCCGGGCCTGCTGCTCAAGGCAGCGAGACTCACGTGGAGGCCTCAGCAAGAGCCTGACTGAACCGTGCTCAGTAGAAACATTTTGCTTCGAAGACAAAGGGGGGGCTCCAAACTGGAGGCAGAGTGGAATTCCTGTCGCCACCCAGCTCCATCACTTGTAGTCAGATTTGTTAAAGTAACAGTGACCAAAAAAGGGTGAGCCCTGGAGATTCCTCTACAACAAGCAGGAGGGGGTGCACTACTGAGAAGAGATGGGTCGGCTTGGGGGACGGCTGCCACCTACACCCAGGCCCTGCGTGGCCTCCAGTTGCTGTCACTAGCTCCAGGGTTTGAGATCTATCATGTGAAGTATAAATGGGCCTCTTCTGCCCCAAAGGCAGTTTGCGAGGTGTCACTGTAGCTGACTCCAGACAGTGAGATGGCAGTCTTCAAAGGCAACAGATGGAAACAGAACCTCCCCTTTCCACATTTTTAAAAGACATTTAGGAAAAAATAATAATAGTGAGGCCAAAGCCTCCTACCACGTGATCTTTTCCACAAGTGACAGATGATTAAAAGAAACTGTCCCAAAGTGAATCAGGAGGCAGACGCTGCGAAATTGCTCTGCAGGCAACAGACCAGGGCTTCTCCTCCCACCCAGCTCACATCTTTTGGGAGTTTTCCTCCCTGCACTCTGAGTGTTTTCCCACCAATCCTGCTCCTGAGCAGCATGGTAGCCCATTACTCCAGTGAGATCCCACATCCACTTCATGTCCAGCCTCAGGACCAACCATCCAACAGCTCAGAGGACCAGGATCCCCCCACTCCTGAGATGCCAGCTAGCAGCAGAGCCCACTCGGGCTGAGGGGTCTGTCTGGCTTCCTGCAATCCGCTAAGGACAGGGGCCTCCGAACCGGAAAACGGGGGACCCTCTCTGTCGCTGCCTTTCTCATTTCTAAGCTCTTATCCTTCTGTCCACTTGGATGCTGCCCAAAGATGCTCTCTGTTGAGACTGTGATGTGTTGCCTGGCCCGGGAACACTGCAAAAGGCAGCAGCTGCACAAAAAGGCATCCAAGCTCTATGCGCACTTCAACAAGTCAGCTCTTCCTGACTGCAGTGAACTCACACTGTCTTATACCAACAGCATTTACCCAGGGAGAGTATCTTCCAGTTTGGCTCAGGAAATAAACCCCCAAATTAAAAAGCTCTATGCTGTTCCTAATAGCAGTGCCGACTCAGGTTAGAATTCTGTAATCTGTACAAACTCACGTTGCACTGCTAATTTTCTTTCGTGACCCCTCTCCCTTTCCTCATCAGCAGCTTAGACTCATGCCCAAAGTTCCTGGTTGTCGCTTGGGCCTGAGAACATAGAGACTATTTGGCGATCAGGTTTCCTCCAGAAAACTGCCATTTCAGGTGATGTTGCCAAATCTTAGGTTTTATTCTGGATTGAAAGGCTCTGAAGTACTTCTTTTAGCAGTAACGTTATTTCTGAGAACATGTTTTAGCAGCAGCTTTGAGTTACCGGCCCCTAAAACTCAACTACAAGCCAGAATGCCCAGGTTCTGGGCTTGCTGGGACTTTCTCATTGTGTGACTTCAGCCTGTCTCCAGGGCCATCTATAAAATGGCAAGGTTGCTTTCAGGCCAGGAGCAACTGGGGAGGGCCTGCAGAGGAATGTGTGGGGCTTCTTTTCCACAAGACTGGCATCTTATTCTGTCGCATGCCAAAATATTTGGAAGTGGAATTCCATTTAGTACCCAATTTAGTCTTTAGGAAACTGCGGGACTCCAGTGACAAACCTGCACAGAGCTATAAAACATAACTCCGTAACAGTTCATGAATGGCTCTGGGCCCAGCTTTCTTCAGGCCCGGGGATGAAAAGGGACCTGACCACTTCATTCATCATTGCAACCCAAAGGGCGGGGATACGCCCTGATATTCCACCAGGTCGGCTCAGGAACCATCCAGAAGGGACAGGAACGGATTCCTTATCTGTGGCAATCAATGTCTGGCAATCTGGAATGGAGTTGGGTAAAGGTGGTTTCCAGACCAGTAACTCTGGATTAAAGCCAAAGACCAGCCCTGCCCCCTCCTCCATTCTGCTAAGTCACATATATACGGAATTAATTAGTAACCAGCGAGAGACAAGTCCCCTAATCTGCTCTAAGGAGGTAACTGAGATAATAACCTGTAATTTCATTCCTTAATATGGAGAAAAAATTCATATGCAGGAGAGGCATCTGGCGCTTAATATTCAACTCAGGAGCTACCTTCTGCGCAGGCTGCAATTAGGAGGCCTTGAATAAGACATTTTTTATGCCTCAGTTTCATTATCTATAAAATGGGGCTGGAGATACAGAGAGAAAGAGAGAATACTATTTGACAATCCAGTATGTGACTCTATAGCTACTGACCCTGAAAAAAAAATTCAGAGATGCCTGTGTTTTCCAAGGATCTGAAAAGCAATTTGCTTGGGTCTATCAAATATATAGAAAACACTGGGCCACTTGTCTCAGACTGTTTTCTTAATTAGATGGGGCTCGTAATGTATCGTCGAACAAGAGAAAATGGAGCTTTCTGATTGTATCAGTTCGATAACCATAAGCAGTTCACAGTAAGGTAAGAAGGTAGATTTCGGCGGAAGCCAGCACTGCATTTGATGTACCTAAACTCGGCTAGCAGGCGGGCTTTCAAGCCATGTTATCTCCCCCCACATCTTGACCTAATTTAACAAGTTGCCATGGGAGCCCAGTGAAGAAGGTTGATGCAATTTTCTTATCTTTGGAGGAAGAATGTAACTGTGCAAGAAAATGTGAAAACTCGGTTTCTAACCGACTTCCACACTTTACAGTGCAGTCACTGAGACATCACATGAAGAAATAACATGTATTCCCTTGAAGGGGGTATGGGTGAAGGCCTAAGCTCTTAGTTAGTGGCAGGAAAATGCATTCTATTCGCCGCCCCAAGAATCTATGCACATATCCCTTCATTCAGGCCAAGTAACACTGACATAAGGTACAAGTGCTCCTACCATGTGGCCACACACACTCTGGAGTAATCAGATTTTAAGGGATAAAACAAAAAAAAAGAAGGCAGAACTGGAGATTAAAAAAAAAAAATAGGTGTGACTTTTACGAGCAATAAAAAGTTTTGCCAACACGTATTCAATGATTTCCACCTTCCAAAGCACTTTTTCAAACTTCAGCTCATCTTAACATGTCTGCATTAGCGAGAGACCCTTCCCCATCCCCTAGGATGTATCTGAAATGTGAGGGGGCCACAGTGGGGGTGCGGGAGCAAGGGAGCACCACTGAGAATCAGTGTGCAGTGTGAGCAGGAGACTTCCCAGGCACTGAGCAGAGGAAAAAAGCCACCTAAATGTGGCCTCCCCGCTCCCCATATGCCTAATGACTAACCTTCATTCAAACCACAGCAATGAGAAAATCCAATGCAAGCCTAAAAACAATTATATTCTATTGAATTTGACAAGACAGTGAACCTCAAAACCTTCTAGCACTTATCTGCGCTCAACACGTGCTCAGAAACATTTGCTGAAATAATTGATTTGTTACAATGGAGCTTCCCTCCATGTCTAGCACAAGGTCTAGCACTTATTTGTTTAATTAACTGATTTAGTTCAATTACATTTTCACAGATCTTCTACCACCCAGATAAGGCTGAACACTTCTACTTTGCTAAAAGTAGAAAAGGGTACAAGGTAAATTTGCCTAAAATCACACAGTGTGTGAGAGTTGGGGGGTGGGCAGGGAGGGCTTCCGTTTTCTGGGCTATTGTTCTCACGGTGATCTGCGATAGTATGGAAAGTTAAACCTACAATTATAAAGAAGAAACAATGAATGGCAAGATCCTTAAAAATGTTGGGGGGTTTTAATTCCAATGACTACTTTAGTCTTTTAGACCTATAATGGTCACCATCCCTTTTCTTCCACTAACTGAATGTTTTATTAGGAAAGAGAGAGAAGAGAAGGGGAAGGGAGGGAGGGAGGGAGGGAGGGAGGGAGGGAGGGAGGGAGGGAGGGAGGGAGGGAGGGAGGGAGGGAGGGAGGGAGGGAGGAAGGAAGTGACATCTATTAAAAACAATATATCCAAATAAGAGATCAAACAGAACTAGGACCTCCAGGACATACTTATATTTGTGCTAAAAGAACTTCTAATGCTTTCATCTATTTGTCCCCGAGTCTGGATTCCCAGAGAAGCCTCACAGGCAGCTTTTGGTGTTGGCTATCTTGACTGTTCATGGCCCTAATTTGTATTTCACACTCATTCCTGGCCCTTAGAATTTCCAGTCCATCTTTTTCCTTCTCTCCTTAAAACTGGGACACTTGGAAAGATTTCCCCAACTCTGAGATAATTCTTGTCAAGGTACTAAAATCATCTCAAAGCCCTTTAAGTCACTCCTGTGTTCTATTAGCTCTGCAGGCTTCTCCCACGTAGAAAATCCAGTAGCCAACACTTTGAGAGAAGTTCCTTGTAGAGGTGGAAATCAGGCTTTTACCATTTCTGGGAACATCGAGAACTTTTCAGTGTTGCCATGGACCCTTACCAGCATCTCACCCCATGAAGGTTGATCTAAATCATGAGGATTTCTTTGGCCATAACCCAAACTTTAGGGCCTAAAGTCAGTTTATTCCATCTCATTATCCACAAAAACTGCCCTAACCAGTGAAAATTTACAGAATCACATGTGTAGTGAGAGAGAAAGAGGAAAACTGTCATGGGGAAGGAATTATGGTTGTGGACGTGGGTGGTGGTTATAGTGGCGATCATGCCAGAGAACAAAGACATACCTTGAACAAGGAGACACTAAGTTGAGGATATGCTACTGGGTGTTGGGGCGGGAGTTGTAGAAGACTTGGCCTTCACGCTTAGGCAAAGGGCAGGGCGTAGTTCCCCTGCACCCCAAGAACAGGAGCCAGCGTGGCCAGCTGGGAGATGCCTGCCGCCTCCAGAGCCCCCAGAGTCATCTTACAGCCACTGTGGCCTTTCCTTGCTCTTCCTAATTAACCAGCACTCCCCCTCCATCAGTGTATCCAATCTCGTTCTTAAAATACCTACAACTATACTTGCAACTACAGAAGCTGGGACTTTTGTAGATCTTGAAAGAGACTTAATTTAACTTTTCCCCATTCCAGGTATCAACAGAAATGGGCAAACTAATAGTATGCTATTAGTTTCTAATAGTCTGCTCTCTAGAGATGGAAAAGGGGTCCCTTCAAAAGTAGCATGTTCCCACACCAGTGACCTTCAAGCAAAGACCATGGGGATAGTGTAGAAAGAATGGGGGGGGGGGCTTTTAAGTTCCTTTCTGGCCCAGGACTCCATATAGAGGCCTCGTCACTAACTCCAAACACAGGCGTAACTCCTGAGCACCTGTGCATGCTCCGAACAGCACGAGCAGGCTCCCTCCTGATCTTTAAAAACGTAATTTCTCTAAGCATCTGAGTCGCTCTCAAAGGTCAGCTGGTTTTTCCAGTAGAAACTGAGACTTCGCTGACACAACAATGAAGATGTAGCTCACCCTTCAGATCAGACACCTCCATAGAAACACAGATTTTCCTCTTTATCTCCAGTCACACAAAGGGATCCCCCCATGGCAACCTTGTCCAGGGTGGAGAAAATGACAAGAGACTCGAGGCCCAGACCAAAGATGAGGAATCAACTAAAATAAGCTGCACTCACAACACAACTCCTACTTTTCAGGAAGCACTGCAGTCTTACAGCAAGGACCCGATCCTTAGCACTACGCTGCTCCTTGGAGATTTCTCACACGGACACTTCAAGGCTTGCGCAGCAACTCATCTGGACAATACATTGTTTTGTTCTAGCACCAGATTCTCGATCAGAGCCCAAGCTCTCGACATCCGTCTGCCTTTCTCTACAGTCTTTCTGCATTCACCACTACCAGAACTTTCACTCTGGGAAGAAAATCAGCAGCAAAGCTGAGTGAGGAAGGTTTCCTGGATAGGCCAGAACCTGCCAGCGTTTAGGGTGGCTGAGGACATGCTTCCCAAGCGCACAGCCTGCCCAAGCAATGCTCTAATAGAGAGGAGTCCAGGCTGTAGGCCGTCCAGTGCTGCCTTCCAGAGATGCTTTTGCTGGTTCTGTGTTTAGAAAGACCTCCTAAGAGCCGGCTAGAGAAAGTCCCTTGATGTTCGGCCACGAGGGCACAGTTTCCAAAAACGCCAAGTTAACATAGTTCCCTTCCCCTAGATATGGAAAAAGGCCCAAAATATAAGTTTTTCCTACCACTTTTGGAAATGATCCCTTGGGATAGAAGGATACTGTTTGCTTCCAACAATCGATGGCTATTCATAAACAGGGTGGCCTGAGAGGCTGACCAGACCTCTTAAGAGTCTTCTCCTCTCCATTCCCCCCAAAAAGAAAGGGGTAGACTTCAGAGTCTGGGGATATGCGCACAGGCCTCGCTGAGCCCACCCACAGCAGCACGCACACCGAGGCTCAGAGGTAGGGGCAGGCGCCTACCTGTGTAGCCAGCCAGGGCAGCAGCAGGAATGACAGGCTTGTCCTTGTTGAGGTCAGCACGGTCACGCACATAGTCCTTGAAGGTGCCCTTGGGATTGTGGTTGGGCAGGGCGGCCGGATAGTCCTCGGAGTCGAAGCTGTCATAGGAGGGGACGCGCTGCAGGCTGTTGAAAGATGACTGGCTGCTCCAGGACTGGGTGAGGCGGTCACAACTATCGTAGCTCTCTATGCTCTCAAAAGAGTCCTGGCCCCCGAGTTTACCTGGAGGTAAAGGAGGGGGTAGGAAGAGGGCAGGGGAGGAAGGATTGGGAAAAGACAACTGTAAAATCCCTCTGAGTGAGGACAGACTGCTCATCAGATCTGCAGGAGGCATGGAAGAGGGAGTGGCCAGTGGGACTGGGAGCTGCGGGTTTGCTGGGAGGGGGGCCGCTGGCTGCAGTCCGAGGGCCACTGCGCGGGGCTCTCATGTTCTTCAGCTCCCAGGACAGAGCCTCAGGGCCAAGTGCTGCTCCGGCCTGTCAGAGGGAGACAGCCGTGCTTGGGACCTCAAGACTCCTAGAGCCAGCAATCGAAAAGCTGAGAATCACACATATTGTTGTGGGTTTCTGGCTGATGCATTAGGCCGAAGGAATAAATGAAGAAATCGGAGCAGTGTGGCTCAACTCCCTAATCCAACTCAAGCCAATGAGATAATTTCAAAAGGCCCAATTTGGCAAAATAGTTTGGTCATAAGAAAAAAAATTCCATTAGACTAAGAGCAGATTGACCTTCCCTGACCTTGGAACTGAAGTGTTATTTTTGAGCATTTTTTCCAAATACTATTTTAAAATGAAATACATGGACTGCCTCTATGTCTTGTCTTTTCAAATAGAGAAAGAAGTAATGAGATGTTTTATCCAAGAGATTAAAAAACACCATCACTCTTCTGAACAGAAATCCATACTGCTTACTCTCTCCAAGTACAATTTTGTACTTGAAATTTATACTTCATTGGAAAAGTGTGGGCAATAAAAAACAAAGGAGTTGATGAAAGAGTTATTAAGGCCCACAGCAATGTCAGAAATCCTTTACTCTCTGAGTTGCTGAAGGCATTCTGAACTGACCACAAGATCATGCAAGTTCATTAATTTCCCAAACCAGGTTGTAAACAGCTGCTATCATTGCATAATCACTCCAAGAGAAATTTCCATTGGCAAAAAGTGCCATTAAAAAGGGAAGCTAACAAACAGAAATTTGGAGGCAAATGCATCTAAGAGCTTGGAAAGGCTCACAGGAATATTTTCTATGTTCTACTTTCAGATACCTTTTAGGCAACCTGAATTAAATCCTGGGTGAAAAAGTGGCCACCTCAATTCAGCACAAGTCATGAGACAAAGGATGTGACAAATCTGTGTGCAGAAACACCTATAAGTCAACTCTCAACTGTTCAGGGCTGGCTGGTCCACTGTAAAGTTTAAATCCCAGAATACAGCCCAATACTAGTGTGTTTTGGGTATATTCTCCCTTTCCTTAATTGTGGGGAATGGTTAAAAAGAAATGAAATTTAAATATTTAATTTTGGTGTCCAAACCAAAGTTTTAATAAGAAGAAACTAAGTTAAGGATTTTAATTTTCTTTAAATCTCAGAATAAAGGTATTCAGTTAAATATGTAATTTTTGTATAATCCACTGTTGTGGGTTTCCTGACCCTCTTATCCCCTCCAATACTGTTTATTACAGAAAGGTAGTTATTTATCTGCTCCTTCTAGGCCCTTCCTCCAATCATCCATTCAAAGAAAAGTAATGTCCAGAAGGCAAATTGAAGAGCTTCCTGGAGTCTTCTGCCCTGCCTACCCGGTCCACTGTCACATTCGCAGCTCTTTAAAAATGAAGGAATTGCCCCTTCTAGAAATCCACCTAAAAGACTCCAGAAAACAGCCCACAACCAGAATGCAATACCCTCTTTTTAAAAGAACAGGATATTTTATGGCATCTCATAAAAACCTATCCATCTTAATGGTCATCCACTGTCTCTATGAGACCAGTGTCTCTGTGAGACAAATACACCAAAAGCTTAAGCAAGAGAATTTACATTTTCATAAAGAACACCCCACCAAGTCACCGATATTCAGGAAGTATTTATACTTAAGTCTCTCTGGAATGATTCTTTATCAACCATTTTTCCACAAGCAGACACCTGCATTTCCAAGGGGTCTCTATGAGCAGGACACTAACCTGGACATAACCACTCTCCGGCAGCCTCTCCAACATGAGCCAAATGCAACTCTGTTCAGAGCTGCGGTTTACAGCAGCAAGCTGCTTTCATTTTAGCTCTATTTCACAATCCTGGAGCTAAGGTCCTTTGTTTACAGGCATTTTCTCCAAAAGTGGGTTGAATCCAACTAGACTAGACAGTTGGTTGTGCTACTGTGCTCACGCAGGGAAGCACGTGTCCTCGAAGATGTCCATTAGCTAACTTTTCTGAGAAATGCCTCAGCGAGGTCCCTGCAAAGAGATCTGACCCCACCAGGCAGGCCTCAGAGCACTCAAACAACAGATGGGGTAGCCCCCCAGCAGCCCCCTGAACAGACTAGCACAATGACATTCTCAGAGTCTAAGTAGGTGGGACAGAGACCAATTTGTATGCTCTAACGCGGCATACAAATATTATCTTACTAATAATAATCAGCTCATAGTAATGCTTCCAGTCCAGACCGATCATACCCTGTCAGATTCAGTCAGCCCTTGAACTATGCCCTGTTTGCAGCACCGCTAATGTGCAGAGAGCAGCCGTGAGCAGAACAGTCTGGCCCTCAAGTGCGTGTGGTCTGAAGCTTGGTGTGATGGAAGGGGAATGAGACCAGGGAGAAATACCTCATGCCCTTTGCACGGGTCACTATCTGCTCCACAGTTATTAATTTGGGGTTGGAGGGGTGGCGGGGACAGAAACCAAGAGCAGGAGAAGCAGGGACAATTACACAAATGCAAAGCCAGATGCAATTTTAAAGCATGTGACAGCAGCCCTACCCAAAGTTACAACGTGACCGAGCCCCAAACCCACAGGCTTGGCCTCAACACAGAGATGCACCGAGAGCCCCATAAGTAAGAGTTCTAATGCTCTGAACTGCCTGGGTTAAAAGATCCACATGCACATTTGTGTATGTATTTAAATAGACACGCATCCAAAAATAAAGAGTCAGAAAGGGGAAGGCAAACTGATCCCACCCATCCCCTTCAGTCTGAAACACAAACAGCCTGGGGCCAGAAGCAGAAAGATTACAGGTTCTGATTTTGCTGGGGACTTCCCTGTGCAGGCCACTGGCTGTCCTGAGCCTGCTAGGAGGAAGTGTAAACCTGAACACTCGAAGGTGACAAGACAGACGGCCCAAGATGCCAACGGGTAACTCTTCAAAGTAAAGATGCCTTTGTCCATCCCCCCCACCTCTAAGTGCCTCAGAGCAACAGGGCAATCACTGAGCAGAAGTCACCAGGAGGCCAGCCAAGCCTGTCTTCTGTGAACAAAGTCCTCTGAGCCCTCCGATGGGCTTTCTGCTGTTCTTCCTGTTTGCAGTTCTTTCCCATTTATCTATTGGAACGGTCATCCTTTTCGAGTTTTTAGAAATCAGCTAGTTCTTCCTGGATGAACAAATCCCTCATGATGGACTGCACTTGTCTCGGTAATAAAACTATCTGCACACTTTACTGGGCGGGCAGCCCCTCTGGGTGTTTATGTCCTGATTTAAAAACTGAGTGTGCTTCACTTTTGTTGCTTTATAAAGTCAACCAGCTCTATTCTGAACATTGACTTCACTGTCAGTGAGTATTTCATCTATGTCATAATAATCATGTCAACAAGGGCACCTTCTTTTGGAAGCCTCTGGCCACCTGACTTTCCTCAGTCCTCTAGCTAAATACACACTCTCACCACATTGCTGATGACTGGTTCCAAATAAACTATTGGTTAACCATCCTGTATCTTCCCAAACCAAAGAAGTCGCAAAAGGCTCGAGAACCCAGGCTGAGAAGCAGATGTCATTCAGCCACTAGGCAGGCTTTGCAGTCTGACCCAGAAGGCTCTGGGTCAGGGTTTTAGGAAACTAAGAGCTTTCCAGGAGGGTCACCTGAACCGTTTGTATTCTATGTGTCCTCCTTAAACAAAATCCTCTCAAAAACAATAAAGCATAACTTTAAAAAAAAAACACAAAAAACCATCCAACTAAGTTAATACTTGGTAAAATGTTTTACCCAAATTCAAAATGTGATTGGTCATCCTGCCGGATTTCAATTCTACCGTGAACCCAGGGCCTTTGTCACCCTGATGGATTTGGCTGAAGTTCCATGATGGAAAGTTCTTAATATTCAGACAGTCTGAGATGGAAAGGCTGAATGAAGCTCAGGAATATACAGAGCCAATAGTGAGGGGGAAACAGGAGGCCTGAAGAACTCACACAGTTAGGTAACTCCTGGAAAGCAAGAGCTTCTAGAGAAGTCTGACCTACCACGACTGGTCCTCCCCATGCACATGTTATCTGGTGTGACGACTTCCTGCTTGATAGCGAAGTAGTCGGTCTGCAAGGCGTCTGTCTGCAGAGGGTCCCGGAGAATGACCGAGGGGTAGTCGTTCTCATACTTGAGGGACAGGAGCTCCTCTGAGCTGATGGGATGGAGTGTCTGGTAGGACTCCGTGATGAAGCTGGGCTCTGAGAACTCCGAGGGAGGCACACACTGAGCATGCTCGATACCATAGCCTGGAAGCAGACAGTGGGTGAAACTAAGGAGGGGAGAGATCTGAACCCACAACGGCCCCCATGTGGAACAAACTGGCTACCTTAGAGACAAGGGGATAATATTCTCAATGAGAAGGGCCTGGGCGCTTAACCTTGCTCCACTTCTTAATTGCTATGGCCCCTGGCAAGACACCTCCCTTTTCTGACTCCGTTAGCTCATCTCTAAAATAGGGGACGATTGCAATCTTCCTTGGAGCACTGTGATAGAGAGCAAATGAGAACACATATGCAAAATGCCTACCCACATTTCTGGCACACAATAAGCTCTTACTACATAGCAGTTACTATCAATGCTGTTCTTAGAATAAAAATCATAATAATGTGAAAAAATAAAACAAAAGCAAACTGCTGAAGAGTCCCTTTGGAAGCAACACCATCAGATAAGAAGAGCCCTACCCTAACCCTTCCTCTGGCCACCTCTCCAGAAGGGACAAGGCTTTTTTTCCCTGGAACAGAATCTGAAGCTGCGTGGCACAGTCTTGAGGAAGGGTTTCAGAAGAAATGCTGTCATATCCACTCGTAAAGGGAAAGAACAAGGGCCATGACCGGATCCCTAACCCAGGCCTCCGATGCCCTGCTCAGCTCTCTACGCGACTCTCATGCTGATGGTATCAGCGCGAGGTCCTATGTGCAGGAGCTTGCAGATCAGTGAATCATGCAAACAGGCCGGAGCCTTGCGCTTCATAAGAAAACAAAGATAAATAACAAATAGTCTACATTTAAGAAAATCTTGTTCACCATAGAATGACCATGAAGGAGCTTGAGCTCAACTGGGACAGGGTTTCTTTCCTAAGTCCCCACTGTACGAGCAAGATGAAGGAAGGGTGGAAGGTCAACTTACTAATGAAGTAATCCGAGGTGTAACGGGATTCTGGGTAGGTGGGGTTGACTCCATTAACCTGATATGGTTTCACATCCTCTGTAACAGACAGGGTAGGGGAGAAACAGAGAGGTCAACATGCAAGCAACGCTTGGCTTGAAAGGACCTTGGACACAAGGACTGCAATGATCTCAGCCCCTCTTCTAAGAATCCTGCATGTTCCTTAACTGAGTCCACCCTGACTGGGGCTTTTTCTAGAGATGAGATCACAAAAGTATGGCTAAGTTTACTATTTCAGTAGCTGCAAAAGGGGATTTAATATCTCGGAAGGAGCACCAGGGAGTAAGTAATCTCTATGGGCTGGGGAGGCATTCCGCCCTTATTCTGATGCACGCAGGGACCGCATGTACATCAAAGGCTAGAAGGCAGCTTAGGCAGGTACCCAAATCAGTCCCCAACCCTCAAACTGATCAGCTCCAAAACTTTTCAGAAACATATTAAAAGCAACCTAACCAAACTGCTGCTCAGGTGCCAACCTCCCAGGAATGAGAAAGGAATGCAGATGGAGGCAACTGAGCACAGAAAGCCTTGGCTGAACCAAGGTGAGCTTGCAGATCCTCCAGTCACCCTGAGCCAAATCGCCTGGCCTCTGACCACGGTATGGAGAGGTCTGGTTCTATTTCACTGTCAGAATCAGACACAGAGAGTGCGGGTTTGGATTTTTCCTCAGGTATCTGATAGCTAGTTGGGAGCAGAGGCTGCTGGGAAAACAAGTTTACGCCTGCACAGAAAAACAGTTCCCAGTTGAGATAAAATGATTACACTGTGCTTTAGCGGCTTATCAGATTGAAACATCCCCTGCACCTTTGGCCTTCTACCCCGCCTCAAAAAGCTATGTTCTTTTTGTGCTGTGTTGCTTTAGTTTAATCACAGAACCAAAGCTGTAGCCTCAGTACAAACACCTCGCTCAGCTCTCCAAGGACCTGAAGACAGATGGTTCTAACTGTTTCTCAATAGACAAAGGGTAGGAGGCTATGGCTTTGCTCTCAAACCTACTCCATTATTTCCTAATGCTCCTAAATTCTCTAAAGTTATTCTTTTGCAAGAAGGTAGGTCAAGCCTCCCTTGGGGACCAGAAGCTCCCCCATGAGTCAGTGTTATGATACAAAGAACACAGGGCAGGGAAATTAAATTGAAAAGACGTAGGTTTAAGGGAATGAGTGATGAGGAGGCCACCTAAGCTGTCCTCGCTTCACAGATGCAGACACTCTCAGTGCCTGCCCTTCCATGGCTCAGGGCTGAGAATTTAAAGAGAAAATTATTTTAAAGCGCTTTGAAAACAAGGAGATGCTCTATAGATGTTAATTATAACTACGATCAGAGGCAGGTTTAGATACCTGGCCGCTCCGTGGTGATCAATAGAGGAAAACAGTGTATTAGCAGAAGATATTTGGGTTACAGGGTCTGGTAGGATACACTGTTCTGTTGATGAGCCAACGGTCACATCAGGCCTGTGATGAGTCTGCTGCATGTTTCCCTCTATAAACAGATCGCTCATATCAACATGTATGAGTGGGGTCTGTGCAGCTCCACGGGGAATGTGTCTGGGCTCCGGGGAAGGCTGTGCCCCCATCCCCGGCCTGGGCAGCCGCAGTAAGTCACCTCGTTTTTGCCTGTGTGTATTTATTTATTTTTTTCAGCAGAAGCTGAAAAGAAGGAAAAAAGATAACATTTCTGTGCCCAGAGGAATCTAATTTGGGTCCCTCCTGAGCACTGCAGAGTGGAAAATCTCCTTAAACAAAGGAAGGTATTATATGGAATAAAAGTGCTAATCCTGAGTTTTGCTCCCTGCCCCCAGCGTCTGCGCCAAGGGCTGGAGCTGGTGACCACAGGGAAAGGGTGGGCCTGGGTCAGAGAGGGCAACGGGCTTCTAGGCTTACAGTCAGCTGGAGGGCACTGCTGACTGCTGGTAACTGCAATTTATTTTAAGAAGAAATTCAGAAAAATAAGTGCAAAAACACCCAAGTTTGCCGCCTGCTGCTGTTTCTATACTCAGCCAGGACTGTGGTACATGAGTCACTTGGTCCAAAAAGGTTGGAAGAGACTTGCAGGGGAGGCCATGTCATTACAAGGTTGCAACACAGTGTCCTGACATGACCCCGGTTCCTGCTCCAGATGCAAAGGTAAACCCCGCTACTGCAGTCCCAATCCAGCTGGTGGGCAGGACTGTCTCATCAATAAGCCCTGAGAAGCCAAGCTTCCTGGGGGGCACGGCCGGGCATCGAGCGCCACGGATAAAGGGGGTGAGCACTAAGATTACTAGGGGGGAAAAAACTCGGAGCTGGCTGCGAGCACTGCTCATTGGAACAGTCCTGAGTCTGAGATAAGGGTTGGGATCACAATTTTGCATACCCAGAAGCATCAGGAGTGCGATCTCGCTAAAGATTAAAATCTGAACCTCCAATACAGAGAAGCAAAGGAAACTAACATTTACTGACACCTGTCCTGGCATGTCTCCTTAGAGCCCCAGGGGTGGGGAACCCTTTTTCTGCCAAGGGCCATTTGGATATTTATAACATCATTCGAGGGCCATACAAAAGTATCAACTTAAAAATTAGCCTGCTATATTTGGTCAAACATTTAATTAACCCACCCTTAAAGTGATGGCTGAAACTGCTTCTCTTTGGCAGAGCCAGATCAAATGAATTTACGGGCCATATACGGCCCATGGGCCAGATGTTCCCCACCCCTGCTTATACCATACAGGCTGTGACAGGATGCCCACAGGTGATGGCATCGATGTCCCACCACCGGGCACACTGACTTGCCTACCTACTCTCCTCTCGCAGCCACCCCACAGGGCTTCGGCCTCACTCCATCCGCACACATTTACCTTTCTGCAGGATCTCGAGATGTTCCCACAAGATGTCCCCAACGAAGTCTGGGGCCAGCTCGAGAAAGCAGTCTTTCCCCAGCGCACAGAGGGCCGCTCCGTTCATACAGAACTTCTGGAAGTCCACTCCCTTCAGGCTGAACTCATTCACGGCCCACATCACCCAGTCCCGAACATGGGTCTCTGTCCACTGCCGGGGGTCTGAAGGGAGAGACCAGATGAAGATCCAGCGCGTCAGGCTCGGGGCTCTGACCCGAGCCTCGGAGGGGACACTGAAGGGACTCGACTTAGCTGAGGAGACTCTGCTTTCGAGAACCAGGCAGCACCAGCTGCGAAAGCACGTCGGGGAGGAGCCCCTTCCTCCTCCCCACGCTGGACATCCCGCCTTTTCTATCTTGCCAGCGAGGAGACTGCTGTCCTCAAACAAAAGGTAACACAAATACTTTCTACCCTCCATTCAGACAATTTTTCCAAATTGTCCCGTCTCATTGCCTTATATCCAATAGACTTTTTTAAAGGCCTGAGACAAAAAACAAATGACTTCTTTAAGGGCAAGTATACCTAAATCTAGTTTGTTCTGGACATTACACTCACTTCTCCCTGCTCTTTACTCCTATAGTGTACTTGAGACTGTTGTTCTTAATTACTTTTATCTCAGCTAATTATGACTGGTAATAATCCTAGCAATTAGCTATAGCAAGTCATTCGAATGGTACTTAGTAATGACATTATTAGTTGCCCGGATTATACTAGATACCCTGCTAGTCAGGCCCAGTGCTGACTAGCTCCGCAGCAGGACACTGCACAGTCTCAGTGTGTGGCCTGAGCTTTAATGTGGCCACACCGGCCACAACACGTAAAGAGCTCAGGTGGCGGCAGGTGGCGGCGCCCACGTCATTCCTGCTCTCAGGGTTCCCCCATCAGTTGAGGAGGGGACCTATGATCATTTCTCCTTTCTGACAACTCTAGTCCCCTCACATTCCTGAATAAACCCTTTCAGATGAGAACACCCAAGAAAAAACACATTTCGCCACAGCACATGTAAAAGAGAAGAGTAATCAGTAAATTCCAAGAAACTGAGCCCACTAAGTTCACCCAATGCCAGCCCAGAATGACCCTGAACCCTAAACCCATGTTTTCTCCCAAGTGTCTGTATCTGAAATCACTTGACAAGCTTCAACCATACTGATGTTCCCAGCAATTGTGATTTAACTGGCCTGGGATGTGGCCTGGGCTGGGAAATTTTTGAAGATCCCGCATTTAAGTGCAAACAAGTTTGGGAACAGTGCCCCACGACCCAGGTGGCAGCCACGAACCCAGGGGATGGAGGAGCATTAGCACCTGTGTGCGACTGTTCTAGCAGGCATCTGCCACGACCCGTGGCTGCCGGCTGACGTGTGGTGAGCAACGCCTACCTCACGCACAGGTGAGAAAACTCACCTGACCTAAAAGCCTGCTCCTAACCGCTCTTTCCCAAGGACCAAACATACCTTTCGGAATTCCCAGTCTTTGCTGCTCTTTCGAGAATCCACTGAAAGTTGCTTTCAGTGCCTGAGACATCATTTCTTTGCTGCTGGGAGTTAAAAGGGGGACATCTGCACATTCCATATCTGTAAGACAAAACATCATACGAATAATAAAAACCAAATAGGTGATGGATCATTCTGCAATGTATACAAATGTCACATCATTATATTATACACCTAAGAATCATATAATGTTACATGTCAATTGAATTTCAATTTTAAAAAAACTAAATAGGTAATTAACCACCCATAAAATTTAATAAGGCATGAATGATCTGAAGAAGACAGACCAAAAAATAATTATACTAACATCCTCACAAGGGCAGGTAAAATTGGGGGAGGCAGCTTCCCACAATGAGTTAGGCCCCTTAAAAAAGCTGGCTCTTGCCGAGAGTGCCCTACACCCCTAACTAACAAAGCATGTTTATTCTTTCTGTATAACTCTACTAATTCCCCCATAATCCCTACTTGTCCTTCATAATTCACTGAGAGTATTAATACTACTAGGGACTTCCAGGTACCTATGAAAAGGAAATAACGATATTCATTCATTCAACCGACAATGACAGCAATAAACAGACAGAAATAATCCCCAACTTCATGGAGCTGGGTATCAGATTCTGGCAGGAGACACAGTCATTCAAAAACTATTTTCATGATTAAATGTTCAAACTTTCAGAGGAGAAGCAGAGATAAAATGTTATCATATAACAGGAATGCCTGTTGGTCTAGAGGAATCAGAGAAGGCCTTCCTTAGAAGAAGAGACGTCTGACTTGAGATCTAAAGGATACATAGGAGTTTAAGAGAAAAATACTCTGGACCAGTGGTTTTCATTAGCATCGCCTGGAACTCACTAGAAATGTTAATTCTCAGCCAATCTCAGATCTCCTGAATCAGAACATCTCACCTCTCGGGGGTGGGGCCCGGGAATCTGTGTTTATAACACAGGATGCAGGTGACCCTAATGACCACTAAAGTTAGAGGACGGTAATCGTAGATAAAGGGAGTAGCATGAATGAAGGTCATGACACTGGAGGAGAGAAAAGTCGACCTATTTTAGTATCAAAAAGATCGGAAGCTGCAGCGGAAAGACAGGAGGCAGTGGCTTGAGATGACATTAAAAAGGTAAACAAGGAGTGTATTCAGGACTTTATAATTTTATCCTAAGTAGAATAAAAAGTCATTGAGAATTTTATGCAGAGGAATGGCATGACTACATTAAGAAGGTCACCTTATGGTAATTCTATTTTTAATTTTTCAGGAAACTGGCATACTGCTTTCCTCAAAGTGGCTGCCTGATTTCAATTTCCCACCAACAGTGCACATGGGTTCCAGGCCTTGTCAACACTTGTTACTTTCTGGGTTGGTTTTGCTTTTTTTGAGGCGGGGGCAGACAGCCATCCTAATGGATGTGAAGTGGAATCACTGTAGTTTTGACTTCTATTTCCCCAATGATTAACGCTTAATTAATGATTAATAATAATTAATCATTATTCCACATGCTTATTGGCCTTTTTTGTATCTTCTTCAGAGAAATATCTATTCAAGCATTTTGCTCATTTTTAAGTAGAGTTGTTTGAGGTTTCCTGCTGGTGGTGCTCAAGTTTTAAGAGTTTTCTGTATACCCAAAAGAGTTGAACTCAGGATGTCAAAAGGATATTTGTACACTTATGTTCACTGTAGCACAAATCACAATATAGAAAATGTGGAGGCAACCCAAGTGTCATCAACAGACGACCAGATAAGCAAGTGTACCATATGCATACAGTACAATATTATTCATACAATACAGTATTAATTCCTTCTTTAAATAGGAAGGAAACACTGACATATACAACATGGATGAACCTTCACATCACACTACGTGGAATAAGCCAGTCGCGAAAGGACAAATTACATGAAATACTGAGAACAGCCAAATTCATCGAGACAGAAAGTAGGATGGTGGTCGCCAGGGCCTGGAGGAAGGAGGGAAATGGGGACAGAGTTTCAGTTTTACAAGATGAAAAAAGCTCTTGAGGTGGATGGTGGTGATGGGTGTACAACGTTCCACATAACCATAGACTTAAAGATGGTTAAGATGGTAAACTGTGTTATGTTTATTTTACCACATTAAAAAAATGGAAAAAAAAAAAAATAAAGAAGATCACCTTAGCTGCTCCGTTTAGGACGTAACTACAAATGGATGTGGGTAGACCTGTTAAAAAGTTACTGTATTAACTGCGGTGGGAGATGGTGGTGGCTTTGACTAGGACGGTGGCAAAGCGGGGAGTGTAAGTAAACAAATTTGAAGTGCACACAGGAGGTAGTATCTGTAAAACTTGATTTCTGTAGGTAGTAAGAATGAAATGTCAAACTCTGCAGATTCACAAATGTGCCGCCTTCGCTACACCCACGTACAGCTTTGTCTCTTCTATGTTCAGTTCTTACACTCAGACCATGATCAGAGCAAGGAGACATAACTGTGGCTCAGGTTTACCATCCTCTGAGTTCACTTGGGCACAGTTTCCCGCAGTAAGTTAATAAGCGAAGTAATGATGCGAGATTCCTCCTGGCCATCCTGTGACCTTCGGGCAGTGACACGCTTTACTGCAGTGATTTCCAAAGCCCCCATCCTCAGCCTGTGTCTTCAGGGCATCGTATGAAACTGAGCCCCAGGCATGGCCACGGTAGAGGCTCTCAGCTGGTTATCTCTAAACCCCGGCTGATCAAAAAATTCCATGGACACACACAGCGTGTTATTGGCTGAATGAAATGGAAACATACGAGGGAAAAGATGACAACGGGTGACCTCTGAAAAAGGAGAGCAAATATATTGCTTCTGGACATCAAAGCGAAGGGAACTATGTTACAAGGAAGGGCAGGCAGCACTTGCCTGGGGTTTCCTTTGAGCGATGCTGTCAGGACAACTGCTGAGAGTCCAGCCTCTGCCCTGGAGGCATAGAAGGCTCCACTCAGCTGCGCCCAGGCCCTGCCAGGGAGCGGGAATCTGAAGCTCTGGAGAGTGGAGAGTTTGGGTTGCCCTGGGACATGCCCCAAAAAAAATCTAGTGGAAAAATCAACATGCCTCCAGGAAGGTTGACAAAAATGATGGAAAATCCCAGATTGTTAGGAGGGAAAGATAGGGGAGGGGTAAAGTGTTCCTTATGTAACATCCAGCCCTTCAAACAATGGTGTAATCATCAAATGAGTCAGTAAGAAAGACATCAGGGCCACCCCCACTCCCCGTCCCCGCTCTACACGCCCAAGGACAGCTAAGTGGCAGGTCCAGAAACGTCTTGCTTTAGAGCAGAAGTCAGTTTTGCTTTAGAAAAAGAGACTGTTGCACCCGAGAGTATTGCGCCTGAAAGAAGGGACAACTGTGGCCTCCCTGGCTCCTAGCACAAGGGGAAACACAGAAGTCAATCAGCAGATGTCCAGTGAACTCAGTGTTTTCTGACTCTGAATCAACTTTCCCTCCTTTCACTCCCATCCAACACAAATCCATGCACTGAAACTGTGTGGGTTTTGTTTTGTGCATTTGTTCCCTCCATTAGATTTATGACGCGATGAAAAGGACTTTGCTGATGGCGGAAACTGGCCTGGACAACACATGTGGAAAATACAGGCCAGGCCAGATGGACAAGCCATGGCTCTGCTGCGAACTGGAACTGATGGATAAGACTGGCTAGGAGGCCCCAGGCATGTTCTACACAGGACAGCTTGGGCTGGCTGATGCCAGGGTGACGTGAAGGCCAAGGACAGCAGAAAGCCTGAGAAAGCGGTTTCCTGGAGCCTGCTTCCCATAACTCCACACAGCACGGTCTGGACAGGCCCTCTGGGCTGACAGCGCTCCAAGTAGATTTCTGCTTCCTGCCAGGGAGCCGGCCTTCCCAGTTCCCGCTTGCTTTCTCCAAGGGATGCAGCTGGAATTACTTCGCCTGTCCACCTCAATGCCATCTTTAAAAGCCTGGTCCACACGCGGGCAGCTGCAGCTGCACGTTGCCCACGGCTCTGTTCCTGGCTGAGGACTCGAAGGGACGGATCTCTTGAAAAAGTGCTCACTGCCCAGCTGGTGGAAGCCACCCTGCACACTTGGGACACCTGCATTTGGACTTGGGCTCAGGAGAAGGCATAGCATGGCCCTGGGACCCAAAGGATTCAGACAGGATAGTCAGAGCTTTAGGCACCATTTTTATAAAGGGTGGAATTTTGTTTAAAAAAAAAAAAAAAAAATCAAACATCTTCTATAAGAGATTGTCTTTTTCAGTAGCAGTGACACTACATTTGAATGATGGTGAACAATCACATTCAAAAGTGGATATAAATATTAAATTCTTATCATGTAAAATATGAATGCAAAATCCCCTCTATGCTGCTAGCTTATCACTGGGGCGGTTCCCTTAATTACACTGATCAACGATAGTAATGAAATTATCATACAGGTGGAGAAGCTGACAAGCAGGCATCTGCTATTCTCACCACACTTTATCCTATTTCTTATTATAATACTTTTGCATCAGGCACTAAATATTTCTAATTTTAGGAACAGCATCTAGAACTCAATCAGTGCCTCCAGAGAAACTGACTAATTGTATTTTACAGACAAGTTCTAAAAATGCCTTTGTGTTAACTGTTGTAATTATAATATCTTTAGCTCAAATAGCACATTTGTCTCGAAATGCTCAACACCTGACCTGGAGATACTACATCCATACAGTGAAGACTCTAAACCACACAGAGCACCAGAAACTGGGACAGTCAATATGTTACAAGGATATTTGATTTCTTACTGACATTATTTCTCAGGCCCCTAAATCTGAGCTGATCTTTACAAGAATCACCCTACGTTTTTGAGAGGAGCTGTGCCGAAGCCAGTGAATAAATAACAGTCCTACCCTCTGCCCTGGCAAAGCTGCGGTGCTGGTGCGGAAATGAGCAGGTAGTGTTCCTTGAACCAGTGGGCGTCTAACGAGCTGGTGGCATTTGAATGCAGGGGAACATCTGCTTATTTTTTTACTGTGGCCTAACCCTGAACAAAAGCTCATACACCCCGCGGGTGTTTTAAGTCAAATGTAGAAAACGAGTTTCAATTCACTTATATGTAACTCCAAGCTGAGGGCTGTTCAACGTCCAAAAAACTGTCAGGGACGTTTCATGTGACTTTTCGAAAGTGAATGGCTCACATATCAACAGTGTTATGCAGAATCAAAGCCCGCAGTGGGGTTTGTTCTGGGAGAGGAACCGAGACAGTCCTCTCACCATTCTCAAGTAAGTGACAGAAAAGGCTGGAGCATCGGGATCCGAGGGCAAGGCGCTGAGGGATACAGTCAAGGACTGGGTGCACGTTTCAATCTTATGCAACCACTGGGCTGGCCAAACCCTCTCAGATTACCATGGTCCTAGCCGTGCTTGGTGGGTATTGTCCAATCAATGGCAGCGTGAAAGAAACACCAAGAAAAAATAATATGAAAACTGCCAAGACCCTTCCTGTATACAATGCCACAATATCCTCACAAGATCCCCATTTCACAGATGAGGACACTGAGGTTCCAAGAGATCAAGAGCCTGGCCTCAAGTCACAGGCCTGGGAGGGCCCAGCCAGGGCTGGAACCCAATCTTTCAACTCTTCGATCCAAGGTTCCCCCACTTACTCCACTTCTGCTGCAAATAGGAGCCGATCAGAGATCCAAACACACTGAAATGTTTACAGCTGAGAGAGCAAAAGTGGGACTTTCAGTTCTTATTTGAAAATTAAATTCATTTGAGGAAATAATTAAAAACTTAAAACCCCTCCTGGATAGAAGAAATCCAGAATTTCATATGGCTGGTCCCACAAAGACATAATTAAAAGCCACACAGAATCAACTGTAACCTTTTTCTCTCTTGGGACTGAGGGTAGTGAGTTTTCCTTCCTTCCATACAAAGAGACAGGTGAGATGCCAACCTGGCTCCCTTCCCGTCTCTGTTCACCCTCAAGTCACCTTGATGGGCAAACTGTGCACTTAATACAAGGCGACTTAACCACATAGAGTCTTACTGAAACATGTCTCTTAAAGAGAAAAGAAACTAAGAAGAAGCCTTCGTGTTCATGCGGGAAGGAAAAAAGAACTGTGACAAATGGGAAGGCAAGATTCTGAAGACGGGGAAAAAGGCCCCAGTGGGATGTGCACTCGGCCTGACTTGGTCTGCTGGTCAAAATCCATGGGTTCTTATTTCCGTTTTGCCACTAACGTGATCACACTGCGTAAGTCACTTAACACGGTGCTAAGAAGAGGTCTGTGAACAGGCAGTGTCCACATCCCTCACAGAGTTTCAGATTTTCCAACATATACGAAAGTAGAGAGAATATAATGAATCTCTATGCAAAAATCTATCAACACTACCAGTTTTTATTTCATCTCCTCCCCACACGCTGAAGAACTGCAAAGCCAACCCCAGACAACATGTCATTTCACCCACGAATATTTTATTGTTGTGGGGATATCTCTGAGATAAAGAAGGATCATCATATGAAAGCTTACAAGAGGCAGATAAACTCGTGGAAAGAGAAAGTAAGACTTCAGATTACTCTCCACAGTGCTTAAATCTAGCTCTGCATTCCCTTCGCTGGCCCACTTGAACTTCTCTTAAAGCAACACTCTCATGATCTGGGAAGTGGTGCAGTTGGATCGGAGAGAGATGATTTCAAGGCAGGATGGTAAGGCGGTCCCCCCTTTGACACCTGTGACCTACAAGCAGAAGACCACAGGGATTATTTTCCCTGCGTGTCCCCAGGAACCGACCCCTGTAACCAGGAGTGTGCAAAAAAGGCTGGGATTCTGGCCAGCACCCAAAGGGCGGCTGCCAAACTGCCTAGAACAAGTCCCAGGGTAGGACTCCTTCAGATCAACAGAAATAGAAAAAGGGCTGTGGCCAGTGACTAGGAACACTGACTCCAGCGTCGACTACCGTGGACGGCTGGTACCGGTCTCTAAGGGGACTTATCTGATGAAAATGCCACTATCTCGGGAGAATGTGGAAGAGTCTCAACATCAGTGGTCTCTCTTGGCCTCTCCCCCGTGGAAGGGTGGCCTGGAACTAGGAATGAAGGGACCTGAAAAGCCTCTTTCTCCTGTGTTCCTGGTTCCAAGTCCTGTTTCAGGCCCTAGAAACTTGGCAGGCAGGACTTCCAGCTGAGGGAGCGAGCAGAATCCAAACGCTCTGGCTGAGGTTAATGCAAAGAAGGGAAATAGTGTCCCTCCTCAGCCCCTCAGCTCTGTTTTCATAAACTTAATGATGTGACAGAGCAATGAGGGACAAGCAGCACTCTTGGTTCCAGCAGGAACTAAGGAAGAAATGGCTCAGTGCCCTCGCTGGGCCAACCAAACAGTCCATCATCGCCCCAAGTAATGGGACACCATGAACCCCCAAACAGACCCTTATCAGTTAGGGAAACATGCAACTGGGCTTCTGCCCTTCTCTTAATACCCAACCCCCTCGAAGTCACTAGCCAATAAGAAATGACACCAAAGGAGGGAGAAAGAAGCTGCACAGAAAGTCCCCGATTCACCCTCCAATGACCTGACTGACCGAAAACACAAGCCAAGCCGGTCTCCCATCACACCGTCTCGGTTCTGCTAGCAACGCACACTGTCACTGGGGAACACACGCCACTTGGGTGCAACGTGCCAGTGGGGAGACAGATGCCCCTTCTCGAAGGGAAGCTGCCCCAGGACAAAAGACATGGTCCTCCGGGAGGCAAAGCATGCTCCTAACTGCCCCGGGAAGCGGGCCTGGGCCCTGCAGCCAGGCCTGGGAAAGGAGCCTGCGGACGGCTGAGCGCACTCAACATCTGTAGGAAGTGACTTCAGTCCTCGCCTTCTCCCCTTCATCCACCCCTGCCCCAGCCCCCAAAAGGAGTTTTAACACATTATTCCACTGCAGTCCTGAGGATTCGGTGACTCACCAGGCTCACACATGGTTCCAATGAGCCCTTGACCATTACATGGTAGGGGAGCAGGAAAAACAAATGAAAGCGGTTGTAATTCGGCAGCGCCGGAGTTCAGACCTGCCAGACAAAAGGGATTGCAGGCATGTTCCCAAATTCGTTCAGGCACCTGACATGCAAAAGCTATTTTTAATCACTGGATTTATTTCTTTCCTACCCCCTTCACCATCCTCAACCTCAGCAAATGTTTCAAAGTCAGAGCGGAGCCCAAATCAATTCCAGGTGTCCAGGGAAACCCAGAGCGGCTCTTCCGTTCCAGGATCTGAGCCAGAAAGCAGAACTGCCCCCTGGGTCCTGCAGCTACACTTTCTTCTTTCCTTAGAACGGTTCGAACTTCCCACCCTCAACACTGAGCAAATGGCCCGAAAGAGGAAACGCTTGAATGAACGTGCCCCGCTAGAATGACTCCTCGCTGTGTGTTTTCTCTAGTGGCCCTGGCCGGGAAGGTGCGGGACGTGGGTCTCAGATCAGCAAGACAGAAGAGCTCTCTTTCCTTCTTGAGGATTCACCACCTGCCTTGCAGTGAGGATAAATTAAATACGTTTGAAAATGCCAAAGCCTAATACATAGTAGGTGCTCAATAAATTGTTGATGGCTAGAACTGAACTGAAAAGCATCTTGTAAAATATGAAGACTGAAAAACAACATGATTTTATTTCACAATACTTAGAGCAAAAAGAAGGAATCTGGCGATCTCCCCAGGAACAACTAAGCAACTGAGAAAATGGAAAGAAAGAAAAAATGCAAAAATCAGATTCTGAGATAGCAGTGGACACTGACATCCCCTGAATCTGGGTATTTGTTTTAACAAAACAAACTAATTTATTACCTATTGTTCATCCTGCAATCTGCTCAAGGGGAAATCTCTTTTGTAGCAATAACCATCTAAAATGTGTGTTCTGCCATGAAAACACTTCACAGCTATAGGATCCAATGGGCCTGAGATGTCTCGTGGTTTGAAAACTTACTGAGTTCCATCTTAGACTCCATATGACACAGAACAAAACTGTAATTTTATGCTCAAAACTTTTTTCTCTATGCCTGGAACCTGCCAAAACCCAGCTGCATTTGACCCTGGTCATTTACGGGCCCTGAAATGAATAACCTCTCCCAATTTAAAAGAATGTTTTGACTACTGAGATTAGGATCCCTGTGTGCAAAGCCCACCTCCACAGAGCACTTGAAAGACTAAATTCTGAAATGATCATTCAAAGTTATTTATAGAGAGCTGCATGTTTCAAATCATGGCTACATGGATGACCACAGTTGCCTCCCACCACACCAGGCATGTCACAGGTCCTGAGTGTCCCAGAGCAGCATGAGGAAAACATAGAGCCAAGGCCTGCATGTTACTCAGGAGGGAGCATGGACCGGGCCCTTTCCACCAGCACTTGGCTGACAGCCACGGTGCATGCAGTTGGTCCTTCCCGGATCCCACGCCTCTGAGGGAGGGCAAGCTCCGGCCACGCCTTCACCTCCAGCACTCACAAGAGGGTCAGAGGCTTTGGGTACCAACACGGCACAGGACAACCCACTCAAGAAGGCCATGGAAAACACCTGACATCTTACTGTTATCCCAGCTCCCACTACCGCTAACTCACATGGCAGGCCAGAGCCTCCTCCCCGAGATCCTGCAGGTGCGGGTTACCGGGTTAACCAAATTTACTTTCATTTCACTGGGTTCCCAGCTATAATTTTCAGTACTGCTGTCTGAATAGAATTTTATATTTTAGAAAATATGTTCTCCCATATTCTAATATGATCCTGAAAGCAGCCAGGTTTTGAGACTCTCTCCATTACAGAGGTGAAGACATTAAGGCTCACACGGTGGTTTAATCAAGATGAGCAGCCCGGATCCTAGACATGGAAACCAGGAGTTTCCTGCCCATACCTATTAGCGGAGCTAGAAGCAGGGAAGCAGAAACCATGGACACAAGATCATGTCTTTCACTTTCTCCATCATGTTCGTTACAGAAAAAGTTCTCTCTGGAGAAGGGAGGCACCTCAATCCTGGGACTTCTGCTGACAGCAGCTGCGACATCAGAGCTCAGGGCTCCACCGCACATCGGGCCAGCACCGGCCAAGTCAGGGCCCACTGGGCACTTGGTCCGGGGCCAAGACAGGCGTGGAGGGGGCTCCTGAGGGTCTCCAGGCGGGCTAGGCTGGGCAAGGGAGAGGATGAGGGGTTTTCTCCATGGGCAAAGGGAAAATCTGGTCAAACAAATGGAGTGGAGCCCGTTTATTTAGGCTGGAAGAGGTAACGTTTTTCTGCACTTTTGAACTGTTTTCTCAAGGCCTGCCTCTCCCTCCCACGCAGGAAACAAACACAGAGACAGGCCTCTTCCAGTGCGGCTCCAGTCGCTGAAGGCTACCCGGGGAAGCAGGACAAGGACAGTGCCTGAGAGCGGCGGGGGGAGGGGGGGGTCGGAGAGTGGGGCAGGGTCCACGGGGCAGATGGGTGCTGGGGCAGATGGGTGCTGGGGCAGATGGGTGCTGGGGCAGATGGGTGCTGGGGCAGGCGGCAGGGAGAGCCGGCGGTGAGGACAGGAGAGGGAAGGGTGGCAGAGCAGGAAACAGCGGGCAAAGAAAGGAAATGGGAGCGGAATATTGGAAAACTGCAAACCAGGATAAAAGGACAGACAGAGTGGGACAGACGGGGCTGGGAAGAGGCAGGAACCCACTCCCAACGAACAGTCTTCAGGAAGCAGCATTTTCCCATAAATTTCGAAGGGAAATTCTCTCTCGACTTTCTTATTTATTTATACATTATACAAATAATTTTTTAAACCAAAAAAAAAGGGCCATTTTTTTCCAATGGGAAAAAGCCTGCTTGGAGATGAAAGCCGGTCTTCAAAAGCCCCTCGGAGGAAGCGAAGCCCACGTCCCGGTGCTGCAGCAAGAAAAACAAAGTGGAAGTTCTTCTGTGTCTGAGGCTTTTTTATGCAGATGTTTCTCTTTTAATAAATAAATCTGGCCAGAGAAGGAAACCCATGCTCACACACATTCGCACGGGCCACTGTTTTCCACCCTGGGGAAACCAGGATGAAAAGTAAGAATATAGAAGTCCATTTTCCCAGCTCAGGGACAAATCTCAACATGCCAGCCCTGGGCGCTGAAGCAACAGGCTCTTCAAAATAACCCACCTGGGCTTTCCAAACCGACAAAGGACTCCCTGCTAATGAGTGATGACAATCAGAGGCAGGGCAGGGTCTGGGACACAGCCACCACACTCTCAGAAAGGCCTGTAGAGGTCCTTCCATGCAGCTCCTCACTAACATACTCATCCCGTCTACTCCTCGAGCCACTGAGTTTCACTTGTTTTAAATGACACATACTGAGTTCAAATCTTCCTTCTTACGAGTTCTATCATTGACCCGAGTTCTATTGGTTGGAGCCACTCGGTACAACTTTAATCTTTCCTCATCTATCAGCTTTTCAACTTCTTCACTCATCCCTTGTCATCACTTGTGTCCAGGTGTTCCAATTCCTGACTCCTTCCCAATGGCATGGTTTGGGCCATGCCCCCAGAAGCAAACCTATAAGCCTGCGTTCCTAAGAGGAGCCTCTGAGCATCCCAGGGGAACCCCACACTTCCCAGGGATGAAGCGAGAACACGGGGGTAACCACCCTGCTTGCTCCACGCCCTTCTGTTGGCGCAAACACTCGCTTTTCTACAAAAGCCGCGCACCGAGCACTCCAGGCCCCTGCGCAGGAACTGACACTGAGCCACATCCGCACCCACCGACTGAATCTTATTAACCTCAGGGAGAGCTTTACATTTATCTATATTAAACTCACCTTGTTTTGGTCCGTGCTTCCACGTGCAGAGATCTTTATTCTATCAGGAATCTGTCCTCATTGCATTAGCTCTGCACCATCTGCCATTTACTAAGTAAGCTTTCTGCATCTTTCTCTCATCTGAGCCCCTGACAAAACGTCGAAGAGGCAGTGACCAAGCTCCGAGCCTCATAACATAACACCAGGGACCATGCATCATCCCGACACGGACATTAATCAAGACCCTTAGGGTAAAGCCGCTCAACCAGTTACAAATCCTCCTGACCTGACTATCACTGGACCCACACAGCCTCGTCTTAACCACACATACATCATGGAAAGACTTGGGTAAAAGCTTCTCTGGAGCCATCTGGTCTACCCGTTGTGGCCCCCCCCCCATTCTTGCCTCAAGTTTCTCACGAAGCTCCAGACAAGTGCAAGGAGAAGGGAGGAGCTGGGATTCAGATCTCTGCACAGTGAGAGAAAGACAGAGAAAGGGGGTGGGGGGGACTACCGCTCAACTGCTGCAGCCACTTTCCTTCCAGAAACAATGGGCGCTCAGAGAACAATGGTAGCAGACAAAGTCTTGGTCTATTTATATCTGCCACTGTTGGTCCCAGACAGGAGGACCTGGAAGTCTGCCCTGTACACACAGCTCCAACTGGACTCCAAGATGAGGTCACCAAGAATGCTGCCTGCTTGGGAAATCGGCTCCTTTTTTCTCACATACTATAGTTTCTTCTTAGCCTAAAGGATCTCTTTAGCCAAGCTGTTTGCTTCCCTACTGCTAAAATACAGCCACCGTGAAGATGGTAGGTCAGGACTGTAACCACTGCCCAACCCAGCCCAAAGCAGTTAAGACTTTTCTTTACGAGGCCAAAGGAAGATGGGGGTGTCAGGGGGACTAAGCAGTAGATGGAGGTCAACTCTGTGGTCCTCTGTGAAACAATGGCCCTCTTGGGTGTGTTGATTACACATGTTTAGGGCACTATAAAGAGCTTTTCCATGGGGAAGTTCCTCCTCTCCACTTCTTTGGAGCTCCATAAAAAGGCCAAGAGGTGAAATTCACAGATCTGTGTGCCTCGTGTCTGGGTGAGGCTCTCTGCCTCCCCTTTATTTCAGGCCCTTTGGACAGTTCCTTCATGACTTTGGAGTGACAGTCCATTTTAATCCCTCCCAACTGTGCTACTTATATTCTTAAATCTTCCTAGAGACTCACTGAGGAGAGTCAGCAGTGGTCACACAAGCCTCTGACAAACACCAAACTGAAAATGAGCAAAGCAGGGCAAGGGAAGCAGGCGTGGGGACACAGACAGGAGTGCACCCTGCGAGCAGTCGTCCGCTGCATGCCTCCGTGCCTTCCTGTGTGTCCACCAATAGCCCTCAGCACCAGTGGGCAACTGACAGAGCCTCAGTTACGCCCCTGGGACCCGTCCAACCACCAGAAGTGCAGAGCAGGAGTCCCCCAAAGGCAAGAAACTCAGGGCCTAATACCAACGTCCCCTGAAGAGTAACTTCAGTTCTCACTCCTGCCTACAAGTCCCTGGCACCAACTTCCCTCCCTGCTCCTGGAAAACCAACACTAAGGAGAGGTAGAGAGAAACCTAAATAAGGTCAGTTTCTTCCTTTCCACGCAGACGGCTTCGGTTATGTCTCAATGACACTATCCCAGGTAACGTCGGCACATTCAGAGGAAACCAGGGGCAAGCACTTCGATGTTTGTCATTTAAAAGCTGAAGCACAGAGCACACGTGTGCTGGACACGGCTGGGGCCAGGGCAACACCCAAGTGGTTAGAAGCGATGCGCCGTGTTCCTTCCCCACCCCACACTCTCCACTGACTTCACAAGTGCAGGAGTCACATGTTTGGGGCTCACCATCTGCAGGGTGGTGTAATAAACCCGAATCACCAGCATAACTGAGAGAACATGGGCAAAGCCCTGAGGAGCATCTTCGTTCTAAGCAGGTATGGAGACTAAAACCTATGAAACTCTAGGTGGGTGCATGGGCCACCTCAGCGGGTCCAGTACTTCATGGAAATACCGCCTCCTTGGCTTCTCCCCGACCCCTGCTTCCATCCAGCAGGCTAAGGGCTCCCTTCCCCTCCAAGGGCACTGCTGCATCGTCCCAGCGTAATTCACCAGAGCCACGTGGGAGCCACATGGCAGGAGCAGGGAGAAGGCAGAGACTTGCGCTGCCACCCTGCAGGGAGGCTCACATCACAGGAGATGCAAATCTTCCCACCCACAGTGCGCTTGGCAAGGGCATGAGTCAACCCTTCACTGCACCCATCAAAGTCTTCAAAAATGCCTGCACACCAGCCAAATGCACCAAAAACCAATAGCACTGCCCTATAATGGGACATCTGGAGCTCACAGTGTCGGGTTCTAGATGCTCAACGACTCAAAAAATAAAGGCCTCACTCCGCTCAGTAAATCCAAACTCATGTTTCTAATGAGTCAGAAATCCTATTGCTTTAAGGGATTTAGGTAATAATTTCAGTGTCCCAGCTCAAGTTTCCTGAGCTGCTAAAGAGGTACTTAGGACCCAGAGAGAGGGCAGCAAAGGGATTATGGGTATTCTCCCTAAATCATTAAGTTCACCACTAAACTTATCATCTGTGGCTACGCCCAAGTTTGCCTAGACCAGGGGTGGGGAACCTTTTTTCTGCCAAGGGCCATTTGGATATTTATAACATCATTCACGGCCATAAAATTATCAATTTAAAAATTAGCTACGAAAAAAGCTCCTAGATTTCTTGAATTTCAAGTCCTGCCTGCGGTTGCTTTGGCAGGGTCAAGCCAAGTGATTTCCAGGGCCATATACAGCCCGTGGGAACGACGTTCCCCACCCCTGGTCTAGACCTACCTAATCTGTCATTTTGGTCCCTATATCTCTTCAGCTTTGGCCATTTTTATGGCCTTGAGCATTCGGTACACTCTACTTGTGATCCCACTGGTCTCTGCTCCTCCATGCTAGTCTCACCATGGCCATAGGATGCATGGCGTTTATCCAGGGTTAAAGCAGAAAGAGGAATTTACAGAATTTTCTATGAAACATTAACAACTCCTTGGAGGGATGGGCTCCTCCCTGGCTACTACAATCAAAGAAGAGTAGGTTCCCTGCGGAGAAGGGGAGGAGCCAAGCTCTGCCACAGGTGGGTCCCACACTCTCTCCAGAACACAGAATTCAAAGGGACTTGGACATCACCTCCTTCAAACCCTTTCTTTGACCAACAGAGAAGTGAAGCTCAAGGAGGTGACACCAACTTGCCCTTGGTCACATGGCTACTAATTCTAGATTTCTTGCTTCCCTGCCCCGTGTTTTTCTTTCCCCTACACCACCGCTGTTTACTTATGCATATCTTTGCTGCTATCAAGCCCTGGATCTTCACTCTGGACAAACACCGCTCTTCCCCAAGTTCATAAGAACCACAGAGGAACAGCCCATCCAAAGACCTAACAAACACAACAGGACTTTCCTGCCCTGTGATGCTGTTTCCACTCCAGGTTACCAGTTCTCAGTAACGACGGTCAGGCTCTACTGGAGGAGTTACTTCTGGGCAGAGATCCCAGTGGAATGCCAGGGATGGTAAAGCAAGCAATCTTCAGCCATGACACTGCTCTGTGCAACAGCTCTAAAACGTGAGGTGCTCTCCTTCCCATCCAGAAAGAGCGAAGGCGGCAGTAAATTTCAGAGGTCTGTTGACCTTTGTCTAAAAAGCACTGAGAGGAGAACAGATCGCCAGCATGTCATTCAAATTTCTATAACTGCCATTCCAGTCCTACCTGTACTACCGGTAGGGTAACGAAGGGACAGGGACAGGGCCAAGGGGATACAACAAACCCCACCAAAGCCAGAACATAAAATCAGTGGCATTGGCCTGTAAGTTGAACCCAAAACATCTGATTAATGAGGTCACATGCGCAACTCGAAAAGGCCATGTCCTGAAGCAATACAAGCAGCTTCGGGTCTAAATGCATTTAGAGTTCAGGGAGCTAAGGATTCGAGGGAAAGATACACTTAGCTCTGATCTCTTTTAGCCTCTGCACATTTTTTTTCCTCTCCTTTCAGAATGGGCTTCTCCTAATGGCCCCTAACACCTAGATGTGGGTATTCTCACAATCCCACCGTGGCCCAGGGTCTCACCCACATTGGCCCAGAGCAGATGGCATCAGATGCCTCTCCCAGTGGCAAACCCAAGAGGCTGCAAAGTCACCAGACAGACCCAATGTCCAGATCGACGGGCATGATAGGCCAGCGGGTGGAAGGCAGAGACAAAGCAATCAATGGGGAGAAGCAGAAGCCACTTTCCATCTGCCTGCCTGCGTCAGGTGGGAGAGGGAGAGCTGGGCTGCGCAGCCCTCCTCCGCCCTAATAAATGGCTCTGCCTCGTCAGGAAGCCATTAGGAAATTGCAGCCACAAGCTCCGGACTGAAGAGCGTGCCTGCAGCTGGTGAGAGCGCGCCTCATCTCCACCCAGACTTATCCTAGCCCACTATGCAGTGGCACCTGACCAAGCGAGCCACCAGGACAAAGCTGAGCGGACCAGAGGGGGAGAGGGAAGGAAATGGTCCACGGAGACTGGGGAGGTGCAGGGAGCGCCTCTGGGCATGCACTGGGGGGCGCAGGGAGCTCCCCTGGGCATGCACTGGGAGGTGCAGGGAGCTCCCCCTGGTATGCACTAGGGGCATCAGGTCGAAGGCTGGGGGCTCTGTCAGGAAACAGGGGTCCACTTCCTCACGTGCCCTGCCCCACAGCCTCACCTACCGGCACTCCTTTATTCAAAATGAGCTCCTAACCGCTGGGGGGTATGGGGTTTCTTTTGAGCGATGGAAATGTACTGGAATTAGACATCGGTGATGCCTGCACAACTCTGAGAATATACTAAAAAACACTGAATTATACACTTTAAAATGGCGAATTCTGTGTTATGTGAACCATCTGCTACGGGCCGAGCCATGGGAGTAGGTTGGTGCCTGGGAGAGAGGGAGCCTGCCCTTGGAGTTTCCTTCCAGTGAGGGGACTGAGGCCCAGATGAGCAGACAATAGCCACACACTTGCACCTGGGCTGAGCGCCACGCTGATGACAAGACAGAGGCTCCGACACGGAGACAAGTGGTCATATGGGTGGGTTCCCAGGGAAAGGGGTAGGAAAGAGCCTGCCGGTGTCCTCAGTGTAGACGGTGAGGGAGAAGAGGGTGAGGGCGTCAAGGAGAACTCCAGCGACAGATGGGTGGCACCCATCTGTGAGAGGGAACACTGGGAGAGATGCGACCTCTGCCTGCCACATGGACACCCTGAGAGATGGCAGCCAGGCTCACTCGGGGAGATTGTGGGAGAGGCTGGTCCATTTGCACAGGCAGGCATCTGGTGTCTACAACTTCTGGGACCACAGATGTGGGGGTCGGGGGCACAGATTCCAGGATACCTCAAACTCCCCTCACCCGCAGATGTCCCCAGAGAGGCTGCCCAAGCACTCACAGTGCCACTGTGTTTTTATAGTTCTATGTTTAAGGCCTTCAGGGCAAAGAAGTCGCCCTGAGACCTGGCTCTCTCTGGAGGCTTCTCTCCCAGCCCCGGGGAGAGACAAAGCAAGGACAGACAGAACAGGGCTCCTGGCAAACATGCCCTCGGCCAGGCTCTCCGGACATGAACCAGCAAAGGTGCAGTCACCATAGTGTGACCAAAGGGATCTTTTGGAAAATTCTTTTCCGAGAGGGGTTATGAGTTTTCTCCCCTGGAATGCCCCGGACCAGCTCCAATTGGCTCCCTGGCCCTGACTCAGATGGAGCGGGCTCCACCCTCACATGGGGAAATAAACTGACCCAAGGAACTAGGGAGGGAGGGCTGGAGAAAGCAGGAAAGAGGGGGCGGGGGCCGGTGGAGACGGGAACGGGAGAGGGCCGCTGCTGACTCTGGTTCGGGGAACAGACGGATGAAATGCCCAGGCCATTCCCGAGACCGGCAGCATGGCAGAGCTCAAGAAACGCTGCTCTGAGCCTCGCTTACACGCCACTCCAGTTGGGATACAGCCCTGCCTTGGCAGCCAGCTCATGGCTGCTTTACAATGTACTGAATTAGTCACCGGATTAGCGAGCACATTTACACACATTGGCACACAGCTGTTTAAAGACACAGGATCCCCTTTTCTAGGTGCCAGGTTCTGGCTGTAAAGCAACCACTGCAATTGGCAACTGGCACCCTCCAGAGGTTCCTGGAGACGTCTTCAGCGGCAGCACGTTAGGGAAAGTCTGCTAGAACTGGGAAGGTCTAACGGGACAGGGCATGGAAGGCAGCCTGGCTGGGGAAGTGACAATAGGGGGGACACCAGTTCCACTCCTGGCCTGCTGGATTAATGGGTAGAAGAGTTTTCCTCCCAAACCTCAGATGCCCAAGTCACTCCCAGAAAAGAAAGGATTCCAGGGCAAAGAGGAGAGCAGCTCAGCGACCGTATCCTGATAAGGACAATTCCAGGAGAAGGCCCTGTTCGCAGAGCGGGGGGTGCTTCAGAGCTGGGGGGAGACCTAAGCGCTAACTCGGGTTTGGTAAGTGTGCGTGAGAGACAGAAATTGTTACACTGGCCACAGGGCCTGCCTGCTCTGGGCCACTTGGTTATGGGGGCGTCAAGTGGAAAATTTTCTGTAACCAGGTTAACAGTAACCACAGTTTTAACAACCACTGAAGTAACAACAGCCCTGTCAGCAATGAACATTTGTACAAAATACGGTGCCCACAAGATAACGATAAAACGCCGTACCCTGTGGCGGCGAAAAAGTGTTTTACAGGAATTGTCTCAAATCCTTACGAGCCCTGCAAGCTCTTTATTACTATTTCCATTGTAAGGATTGGAAAAGGAAGGCTTAGGGAAGTTAAATGCTTCACCTAAGGGCAAATCAGCAAGCAGAGACCCAGAATTCAAACCAACCCAGGGCTGTAGCACCCCCAGACCTGTTTCTCCAGGACACCAAGGTGCCTGCAGTGAGGGACGTCTTGTAACAAAAATCATGAATGAGAGTTTTTGTGATTCAGGGACAAAGATTACTTTCTAAAGAGCGAGCCAGATGTAAATCCCTTCCCTTTGACTTAGAGGTCTCCTCTTGTCTATATTTTAAGATTATGGTAAGAAACGTGTGGCACAAACAAATGCACCATACAAATATAAGACCAAGTACCAATGACTAAAACAGGTGCATTGCATCTGGGCTCCATCAGCACAGGATTTTGAGAAGATCGCCAAATAGAATAGTGGCTGGTTTGTACGGGAGGAGCCTCGCATGTATCTTGCACCAGTGTTTAGAAGTTCAAATGTTTAATTCCTCGGAATTGGTTTGCCCATAAAAACACTGAAAATATTCTCTTCTTACATAGCCAGGCAGTTGGGGACAGGACTCATCTCCGCTCCGCACTGGCCGTCTGCACCGTGTCTGTGAGCAGCACAGCTGATCAGACGCTGTGCATCGAGGGCCAGCTGCCAGGGCCCAATTTCACTGCACAAACGAAGTCGCTGCTTTGTTCATCCAGAGCCAAACATCCTCTGAGACAATGCTACCAGCTTGGAATTTCAAATTTCTCCCATCAGCCCATCCATCACAGAACAGTGTGGGTTAGGGCATGGAAAAGCCAGGGAGCTCCTTTAAAAGAGGGTTTCAGAAGTCCAGAAATAAATAAATAATAAATAATAAATAAGTAAATATAAATAAAAAGGAAGTAAATAAATAAATACTTTTTAAAAAATCTCCAATCGATTCAGAGGTTAACTCCAGGTCCACTATGTAGATACTGACTCATTCCGTGTGTGTTTACTTTTCTACAAACATTCCTGTTGCATCAAGTAGCCTCAAGGCCTAGACTTGTGCCTCTGAATATCCCCTCCCTGGAGAATTCTCAAGCCTGGCTGAAGCTCTTACTTCATTCCTCAGTTTCCCAATCTGGAAAATGGGGGCCAAAGCCTCCATTCTGTGCACACAAGTTTAGTAAACTTGGCCACTTTTCATCTGTCCACTCTGAACTTGAAAATGCGGAGTAGAAATGATGTGAATTATTATTATTTTTTTAGCTTTCTCTCTATTACACACCCCAGTGGTCAATTATTTATAGATATCCTGAATGTTTCCTCCTTACCCTGACATCAAGAGCAGCCTAAAAAGCACACCACACACAAGAATGTTCCAAGAATCAAAGCCTCTGATGAGAATATTAGCAAATTTTCCCTCCAGAAAGATCCGAAGTTTGTAGGACTTTGCCATTAGAAAGATCTAAATTCAAATGTGTGGCCTGAAAGCTCTCTGCCTTGGGAAAATTGTTGAAGGTTGTTTAAAAAATCACAGGTTGTTTAAAAATGCACTTGTTTGTGTAGAGCACCCTGCTTAGTGCCTGGCACACAGTAGGGACTCTATAAATACGCATCTCTCACTCCTCCCAACCATACAGAAACCAAAAACACGCACCCAGCAGTTTTGAAGAACATCTGGTTTCCATTAGGAGGCAAGAAAGGTGTAAGATGGAAGTCTTGCTCCTCTGTGAAATCAAGGATGCATTTCCTGTCCACACACACACACACACACACACACACACACACACGACGCGCCCTTAGAGAGGCCGTGTATATTCAGAATCACCCCTCTGCAGCGTAGCTCTCGATAATCTAATCATTCTCCTGGCCTCGCCGATGACTCGGAGATGTGGCTGTAATCCGGCAGCTCAGAGTAAAAGCAGACTCGGGAATCCTGATTCTCACCGGGGCAATGAAAGGTCGAAGGGCGACCACCTACAGGTGGACCTGCCCCTTCGTCAGTCCAGAAACTGTTCAAACTATTCACAAGGGGTGCATGAGCCAGAGGCCTAGATACCATTTGAGGAGACACGCTAAGATGTGCTCCACAAGCCTAAATTTTCCTGGCATCAAAGTTAGTGTCCAGATTCAGACATGCCAAACTTCGAACTTTTATCTCCATGTTTGCTGTAGTCTGGTGTACCAGTCCCACCGCATCTTCCCCAACAACCCAGAGGTCCCCTGAGGGCGCTGCTGGCTCCTTGGAATTACACTCACTCCCAAGGAACAGTAACAGGCCAACAGGGTCCCTCTCAATGTAACAACCTGTGGCTTGGCCTTGGGCTGCTCTGGTTTCCAGAATGAACAAAACAAGGAGGGAAAGGACTTCACTAAGAAGCAGCACATTGTATTAGGGGGATAATCTCATATAACTTTACTAAACTCTGTATCTATACCTGGCACCATAGCAAATGCCCTACTCCAAACAGAAACTAACAAGACGGAAAACTCAGGCACCTAAGATGTCATTAATTCTCATATGTTTCCTTGGCACAATTCTTTCCCAGAACACGCAGTATGAGATCCAAAGGGTTTTGATGTTTGTTTGTTTGTTTGTTTTTTCCTGAAGTGTCCCTCCAGTTCCATGAAGTTCCTATCAGTCATTAAAATGAATCTCGTTTGCTAAAAAGGATAAACTGAGACACAGAACACCAAAGCCATGTGCCATATATTTCAACATAAGAAAACAGAAGTGGGGCAGAAATTCTTTTCAAAACTCTCTAGCTTTAAAAAAAAAAAAATGTATTTCTCAAAGTCCGAGGGCAACCTATGCCAGAGGGAAATTGCATATATGTCTAGCAGCCTGTGAAGTAACTCATGTTTTTTCACTTTTAAGAAGGAACTAACTTTCCGTCTTACTTAGAGGTTGGTCAGGGCCTTGGCATCATGGAGAACTCAGCAAATTTACCTGATCCTATGTCAGAATGATCTGAGCAGCCCCACTTAGAACTCACAGTGTGTGGGACTGACTATATATAAAATAAGTAGGGGAGATCAATCTCTAGCAAAAGAGAAAAGGGAGCCTGGTTGACAGTTTTTGTCTCAAGCTAATGTATATTATTATTATTAAAGTAAATGCACCAATCAAGGTGTACTCAAGTCAAAGAAATATTTAAAATGTGGGTGGCTGCATGGACATGTCAGGGGCCTTAGAAAAATCTAGCTTTGTGTTCCAGCTCTGCCACTTACCATGTAACCTCGGAAAAGAAACAGCATCGCTGCTCTGCAGGTCCCTGTTTGTAAACTGTTGACAACTTCAAGGACGACCATGGGGCTCGAACATGGCACAGTCACATGTCAAGCTATATAATGCTGCCAGATTACAGCCAAGCATTAAGTGAACTGGTAAACAGCACCCATAGACCTCAGGATTTGCTAAAATTCAACAAGCATCCAATTCTGTGACACTGGGCAAGGTATTTAACCTCTCAGTTTCTTCATCTGTGAACTGGGAATAATACTGAGCTATTAAGGATTAGGGTAAAATAATAAGGTTCTTGGCAAATTAATAAGTTAACACATTAATAAGCTAGCACCCAGTAACTCATAGAAAAGAAACAAAACATAACAAAAAGGTAAAGATGAGCGGATATGAGACGAGCTTACATAAGTACCGGTAGATAAACTCTACCCTATTATCAAGGGCAGTTTTTCGTGTTTTCCCCAAGAACTGGTATGTTGATCTTAGGTCCCTGCTTCTGAGAGAAAAGAGTAACTGTGATGGGCCTTTCTCAAAATGTAGAAATAACATCAAGAAAATGATTTTCAGATACCGACTGTGTGCAAGCGATGATGCCCTCCCGCTGAGGCAAGAGCAGCCTTTGAAGAGCTTCCCGCCCCCCAACACACACCTGTAGCTTCCCGGACAGATGGACAATGGACAGACGGCTAGGGAAACCAAGGCAGGGGGTATCCTGTCTGCCCTGACTCTGTGGGCAGCTGGTCCTGCTGCAGGGTCACCAGCTGCTGTGCAGACACCATTCCCTGAGCAGCCAGAAACAAGAGGGCCTGGGCCTGTCCCTCTGTAGAGACAAGAGGCGGGGGACCTGGACTCCGTGGGCATGGCAGGAAGAGCCACCGAGGTGGCTCTGGGCAGATGCATTCCTGCTGCAGCGCGCCGAGAGCGGGGCTCGGATGAAGTGAGCTCACTGCTCAGACCACACGCTCGGCCTGAGGATGCAGCTGGCCTGGCGGCCTCACCTCCCGGACCCCGCCTCCCCCTCCTTCCTCCAGATCAGAGCCCGCCTGGAGCTGCTTTCAGGCTCATGGAAAGAAGCAGCTGTTTCGGGCGAGACCAGGAGGAAGGTCTGACTCCTGGTCCAGTGTCGCCTGAGACAATGTGCCGGCTTACGTCACTGTGAGCAAGGCCAGTGACAATTCCTGACGCCTCTTTCGGTGAAAGGTAACCTTCGCAGATACACTCGAAATTCCCCCAGCGATTGAACTGTGACTCACAGAATCCGGGGATTAACAGAACTGGGGGGACAAGGTAGGTCATTTTGCCTACCACCTGAATGGCAGCCCGTGCTCTCCGGAGGCCTTCGTTAGTTTAAATGGTAAGAGTCAGAAAATGTCAGTGTTAGGAGAAACTTCTAGGCCATCTTCTTCAGTTAATTTCTTTGACTGATGAAAAACATGAGGTCCAAGGTCACAGAGATAAACAGTTGCAAAGCCAGGGCTAAAATCAAGGCCTCCAGACAGTGACAGGCTCCCCAGGGTGGTCATGGTATTTATTCTGTACCCAGGACTTATTCCTACTGTACTGACAGGTCTCCCCTTATCATTCATGAATGCTCATTCCACTCCATGCATTTAACTGCTATCCAATGATAGAAGACAATCTATGCATAACATATAGAATTAACTTAAATCTTAGGCAAAGAATATCAAGTAGACAGGGAAAATGTTTAAGTGTATAAATACTAGAAGTATAAAAGTCATCGCATGGGAATTCTGCTGAAAATTTCCTGTGATGGGTTTTCTGAAGGGTCTTTTAAAGTCAGACTCAACAACACGCTCTGATTTTAAATATAAATGATAACTAAGGAATTATCCTAGCATAAAACTGTACCTGCACAAAAGTCTCACTGAGAGCAGGGGTTCCCAAATACTTCAAAAAACATATACCTACACTTCCCAGGTGTACCAATTCCCTGGCCTGACCTAGATTCTTTATTTTCCATTTGTACCTTGAAACTATGTACTATTCCACAGTCATCTCTGAGGTTTAACGCTTAGCCTGATAAACTGATATAGAGGTTTTAACAACTAACAGTTTGAGTGGGAGGTAAAGTAATGCTACCAAGAAAAAAAAAAAAGAAAAAAACCAACCACCTGTCTCATAAGCCTCTTCAATAACACTGCTCTGTCCTTAAAAATCTCCATCTTTCAAAGGCAAAATTCATCCTGAGATTCCGAGTGCTCTTGCCTAGGTCCTGGCCTCACACTTCCTTCTCGCCTTCCTTCCTAGAGTGGGGGTACTTTGCTTCATATTTATGTAAGTCTTTCCTTCAACCCAAACTTTCAGCAACCTTCCCACCTCGTTTTCTACCCTTAAAATCCTCCTATCCCTGTTCTTACCCCTCCCTCAAATGCCCCTGAAATACCTTTGCCCCTGAATCTGACCCATGAAATTATTCTGGCCCAGAACTGTTGGAAGAAAGGGCCCAACTGGCATGGAAAATACAAATCATCACTGATGCCCACACATTTCCATAAATTCAAATGATGGTCCTCCTGCACCCCTAGCCATGGAAGCACCTGGAACACAGGGACCACTTATCTCTGAGTCTTCCTGATCAGCCACACACCAAGGAGGGATTAAAAGTACTCAGCAATGGCCCAGCCGGGCGTGTCTCAGCAGCTGAGCATCGACCTAGGATCCAGGAGATCGCCGTTCGGTTCCCGGTCAGGGCACAGGCCCGGGTTGCAGGTTTGATCCCCAGTTGGGAGCTGCAGGAGGCAGCCCATCAATGACTCTCTCATCATTGATGTTTCTCTCTCCCTCTCCCTTCTCTGAAATCAATAAAGATATTTTTTTTTAAAAAAAGTACTTAGCAATGATTACACTGACCAAGAGTGGGAACAATAGACCCAAGATGAGCCACCTGGCCAACTGAGGCTGGAAGCCCTACCCAACTGCAATGTTCGGCCCATATTAGGATTTTCCCAAAAGTCTACGGAATATCACATTCTTGCATTCCTTTCTTCTGTTATTCCCTTTTGTTTCTGCATTACTTTCGTTATCCTTCCTCTTTTCCTTCCTCCTTGAGCCAAGAGGGATGCTGCAACTGAACCCACCATTCCCTTCCTCCCTTCCTAAAGAATTGAGGTCTTGCTCTTTACTTTCTAGTTTTACCCACTTTAATGGTACAAAGACTCTTTTTTTCCTCTTTTGACCCATTTGATCCCAACAGAAGAACTTCTCATCTTGGAGAAGCATTAAAACAAAACAAGGACTTTAACTGTCTGCACTTGTTTAATGATGACATTTCCCCTCCCTACTCAAAAATTCATTCTTTCTTTCACCCTCCCCCCACCACCTCTTTCTCTGTCTCCTCTCCCACCCCCAGAAAGCTTACAGTTCCTCTGCGGAACCCTGCATAGCAAAAGTTAACAGCTTAGCATCGCGACCCCAAAGTTACCAAAAGGTTTCAGATGTTTGAAGTGAACTTGTTTGAGGTTGATTTTTAGTTGTTTCTCAGGCGCTGAGAAATATTATATTATGTGTCAAAAACATTTAAAAATATAACCCATGGTTGGAGGAAACCACACTGCACTTGAATCGCTTCAAACACTTCATCTGGTTCTCTCAGCTTACTTTGGATGGTCTAAACCCTAAGATGAGCAACTAAGAGTAGATAATAAAAAGAATTTTAGCATTCAACTTCAGTGTCTAAGTAGCTGAATCTTGTTTGCTGGGACAATTCCAGCTTATGTCTATGTTCTGGTGAAATCAGGAACAGCACCCATTACACTCTCAAAAGTGTCCTGGTTTAGATAATAAATTATATGATCTCCCAATTTATACACCATCAAGATCTGGAATCCAAATCTGGAATCCAATAGCCTATAAGCCTTCCACTGCTACTTTGGGTCTTAAAGCATGACCTGGGTCAACAGTTTACGATTTTCAGAGAAAGAATGAAATGCTGCAGAAAAGAACAACTGAAAGAAGCTGGTGGGAGCAGAAGCAGCCACATCTCAAGGGTCCAGTGACAAGCTGCACCCAACCAACAGAAACTGGAAAGCACCTGGGAAATATAATGTAGTTGGCCAAATAATCAATAAATGTTTATGGCTTAAACAGCAATATTTGGAGTGTGTCTGTAAGCATGGCTCCCTCCCAATGATATTGGATCTCCTGCAACTTACACCACAGACCAATTTCTTTCTGCATCTGCGCGGAGACTATAAACTGCAGAATTAAATTAAAAAGGTAACACAGATAGACACAGGGCTTCAGAAAAGGAGCCAAGGAGGAAGAGCCTGTTTATGCAATTTAAAAAACATCTACTGACAGCATGAAAAAAAGATATCTTTAACCTAGCTGAAAAAAGAACACATGACAAGTAAAGGTGATAGATTTGGGGTTTGTCTTGACATTCCTCGCCCTGAGTTAAGAAGAGCTTAACAGCTATAAGCAAAGAAGAGACTTAGAATGTTGTGAGCATAGAGACAAATCCCATCCGAGATTCTGTCTAAGTGGAGAAAGGGGCCAACATTTCATTCTGGAGCAGCCAGATAAAAACATGGTGACTATGTTGTTAACAGACAAATTCCTCCGCGATGACTGTGTGGGCCCGAGGATGCTAATTATTTGGAGAAAATGCTCCCCACCAGGCAGTGATAAAGGAGCCAATACCTTGCCAGGCGTCTGTCTGCTTTTCTGTTAGCCATGGGCTGCGGAGGGCAGGCAGGTCTGCAGGTGGAACCCTCTGGCTCACTTTCCCTTGTGTGCCAGGCTAACTACAAGCAGTGTGCCCTGGCCTGTGAAATGGGCTTGAAAACACTAAAATTTTAGCCCCCCACCCAAAAAACCCACTTGCTGTGCAGACAGCAAAGGTAGGTACCTCTGGCCTCTTTGCCAGCCGGGAAATTCAACTATAATCATATAAAAAAGATGAACTCATTGCGGGTCTGTGTCTCTCGTCACCCAGGTTGTAAGTGAGATACGCAGAGCAGTGTCCATGACGAAAGAGGTAAAACCAGCAGAATCAGGCGGCTCGGGAAGGACGTGACCTTGGAAATGGACATAATCACCTCCCCACCTGTGAGAGAGTAAATACACTGGAATACACTGGAAAAACAAGAGCCCTGGTTTTCTGCTTGGTGACTGGAGGCTAACACTGCTGGAGCCTTCCGGCATCTCCCTAAAGCAGTACAGCTGACACCAGGTCTGGAAATGGTGCCTTCACAGGCCCTTTCCCCAGGCTCGGAAGAGTCTTGCAGGGTGGCTGGGATCCCTGCACCTCTTCAACCCCCAAAGCACCGGCTCTCACTGCTTTCTCATACCCCCCTATTCGAATTTCCAGAGTTTCTATGAATTACAAGGGGCTTTTATTTTAGGCATCAAATGCCTGCAACAGCTCGTCAGTTTGTGATTTTCTAACAGTGTGGCCTTGAGCGAATGATGCCTCTCTCTGAATATCATTTTCCTCATCTGAAAAGTAGATGAAATCAGACCTCCCCCACCCCAGTGTTAGTGTGGAATGTCATAGTGCAAGTTTATGGGAAAGTGCCAAGTACATAACCCAGGCTCCATACTGTTTCAGGAAGGCCCCTATAGCTGGTGAATGCAAGAATCTCCCTTCAACGCAAACTCATGGGCCACACCACAGCCACGGCCATTCCTTCTGCAAACCAGGGCGGCTCCGAGTGGGGTCCCTCTGCAGCCTGTAGAGCCACCTGTGCTCTGGGAAATGGGGAGCTTCGCTTTCTTGAAAAGTCCTGACCAGCTCTGGGTTTGCAGAAATTCTGATGGAGCCCAGAGCAAGCTGGGCTCTGGGAGGCTGATCACGGCTGGTTTGTCTCCTAGAGGGAGGTGATCTCCTACAGGGTGGTCTGGTCTCTTTAAGAAAGAAAAAAAATGTTGCACAGGCCAAAAAAACACACACACAAAAAGCAAAACAGCAATACAAACCAACCAAAAATGCCAGGAATGCAAGCTCTGCCAACCAAATAAATAAATAAAATGTGAGATACTTTATAATAACTGGACATGATGCATTTCTCAAGACTGCATAATTGAAATACTCTACTTTTCCATCAACCCCGCAAAATGTCCCCATGGCTTCTAGTCTCAGTGGCCATTACGCTTTGAGGGAGCATCGACAAGGCCCATCACCCAAAGTCACTAACCGACCCTTGAGGCTTTAGCTCCGACGGTCGAGACCCTGAAATATTCTGATGCTCTGAAGTGCCCCATCTCAGTGTTTGCTCTCTGGAGCACAGAACGGAGCTTCATTGGCATAAGATCTCTGTTAAGCAGGTGAAAACATTCTCTTTAACTGCGCCTTCCTACAAGTTAAGAGGGGCACACAACGGTGGTAGCTCCTACTAAACATCTCGGGGGCCCCTGAAGATTCTACACCGATCAGGCTCACTTTTTTGTTGGCTCGTTTTCTAGTTAACTGCTAAATAGACTTTACTATGAGTCAGGCACTGTTTTAAGATTTTGGACACATTAATAGATTTCATTCTGATATCAACCTATGAGGTAAAACAATATCACATTCATTTTATAGATGCAGGAGCTGGAGCACAGAGAGATACAGCTAGTAAAGTCATACAGCTAGTAAGTGGCAGAGCTGGGATTCAGACTCAGACAGGTTGGCTCTAGAGTCCCAGCTCTGAACCGCTGGGCTCTTTAGTCCTTAGTGGGGTGCGGTCCATGGGGGTCTGGAAGCACAGTGAACAAGCGATCCCTGCAGCCTGGGCAGCTCTGCCCTCCCTTCCTGTCCACACTGATGAAGATGCAAAGACTGATGAAAGAGACGGGGAGAGAGACGAAGCTCCTTCCTATCTCTAAGGACAAGACAGGTCCCCAAGGGATGGACATCCTCTGCTGGGGCTGGAGGGGCCGGGCCTATGATTCTTGTCAAACAGCACACGTCCAGAATTGGAGCCCCCGCTCTTCTCTGGGCATTATACTCGCCTCGCCACGAGGGTGGAGTGGAAGGAGAGAAGAAATTAAGCGACTTGGGAATGTATTTGCTTTGGCACCCAGCCTCCAGCCCTTCACAGCAAGGTCCACACCAGGAGAGAGCTCCATGGACACTCAATAGCTCTGTTTGTTTTAGCCCATTTAAGATCCCAGAGCCCTGTAATGGCACATGGCAATCGACATGGTATATCTCACCACTTAGGGAGAAAATCCAACTCCAATGTCATTTCCAAGTACGGACATGTTAATTTGGTATTGAAAGCTGTGAAAAATCCTGTGAGGTCTCAGTCTAGAAGAAAGGTTCCTGACCAAGTCCTATTCACAAAGACAGGCAAATAATCCAGGACTCCCCGCCTCCCTACTCCCTGTCTCTCGCTCCCACATAATGGGAGTAGGGGACAGGGTAGGGGGACCTGGTTTAATTATTTAAAACCAGATAAGATCGCAAATGAGTTGTCTCCACACGTAAGAAACTAAACCACCCAAAGAATCGTTCTGACAAATATTTAAGTCACAGCTATGGACACAAAGCCACGCTGCGAGAAGTTAAACTTTAAACACATGTCCTGTATGGTCTGATGGGCAAAGCAAATCCCCACTTAGCCAGTGTCTTCTCCTCCCACAACAAAGCGGGAGGCCTGGCCAATGTTTTTCCTATCCCTGCACCTGCAAGCTGAAGTCGCAACTGAAGTTTCTTTGCTGAGCTTTTCAAAGGTAACGTGCAGTATCACTCAAGGCAACATACACTGAGAAGTTAGAAACAGGGACTCATTTCACTCCAGCCGCTGGCTCACTAGATACGCTCAGATAAGTGACTTACCTTCTCTGTGCCTTTATTTCCCTCTTTCCTCTCGAGGGAAGGGTATAATATTCACATATGTTTCTAAACACCCAGAACTAAATAAGTTAAAACTTGGTTATTATATTCTATATATGTATTTTCAAGTTTCTGCCTTTATTTTCCCCAAGAAAACAAATTGTTTCACTACAATGAATGGCAGAAAACTGCCCAATTCCTTCCACCAGCTGAAATTTTATAGCATTGAAGGCTGCCTCCAAAACCTGATCAGTCGTTTGTGGACCATTTTTGAAAAAAAAGAGGCATATAGAGGTGCTTATTATAATGGGTGTGACTGTAGCATTCATTAGGCCTTATTCTACCCACTTTACAGATGGAAAAACTAAGAGAAGTTACATACTCAGGGTTTACTTTTATCCATAACCAAGGTAACAGCATGATATACTTATGATCTCCAAAATTTACCATTTAATTACCTTAAAAATTGCTTCAGCTGTTTACTATGATCTAAAACATGTGTTGCCAGGGAGTCTTTCATCCCCAACACACGGACTCCATTGTAGGTATGTGACCTGACATACCTACACAGTATTTCCCACAACACCCAATCTGTGGACACATCAACAAGCCGCTCTGAAGGAAAAAGACTATTAACTGAGTTTACATCTCTGCTGAGAACTACCCTTTCACTCCTTGTATATACGGTCCGAATCAGTTGTGACTAAAAGAACTTATTCTGCCTTCCTTGGACCCCCAAACGCAGCTGTCATCGCGACAGCAATTTGGAATTGCCCGGAGCATCTCTGTGGTTCTAGGTGATCTCAGCGTTGCTCTGACCATCCATCGGCATCCTCATGAGGACAAACAAGCGTAAGCCTTCTTTGTGCACTGGGGTGAATGTTAGGGGGTCTCAGAGGGGGGATAGGACATGCCATGTGTTCGTTAACATTTCCGAAGGACCTCCAAATGACAAAACATAGGCTCGGCTTATGTTGAAAGTTTAAGCAGAAAGAGTTAAAATAAGCGACTAAATTATGGCAGGAGCAATGAAGTGTAGCCACAGGGAGCAGCAGCAGCTAAACTTACTGATAAGCTGATACACAGCAACACGTTATAGCAGCTAATTATTTTCGAGAAGGCACCTCCAAAATCACTGATCTCAAAGCATAGCTGGCCGTTCCTTATCCTAAAAGAAATCATTGTTTCTTCTTAAAAGGCACTGATTCCAGGAAAAATGGAGTGTCAGGCTCCATAAAACTGCTTAGCACCAAAAACTGTGCCCAAGGCAAAATGAAATTTCTCTCCTTTCCTTTCCTTCTTAAAACCCTTCAGAGAGGAGATAACACCACCCACTAACCAAAGACCCAAAGTCACACTGGGTGTTGGCATGTTTTCCCTCTTCTAACACATCTTTGGTACCAAGGGGACAAATTTATGGCGGATTAGAAAAAAAAGATCTAGTGAGTGATCTGCGCGAAAAGAATCAGTATGTCTCCTGAAGTTAAGACGATCATTTCAGTTCTCCTCCCACCTCCCTGCCTGCCCTCAATCCAGAGACCCAGGGCTGGAAAGCAAAGCCACATGTGACAGGGGAGCTGGGAAGGCGAGACATTCGAAAATGCCCTGGAGGGCCATCCAGGGAAGACAGACACCTTGCCCGCTTACTGCCCAGGCCCTCCATCCAGGTCCATTTCTGGGGGATGCAGAGTCAGGGGTGATGTCCTCTGCCCGCGTCCATCCCCCAAAAGTTAAAAGATAAAGCCAGAGGGCTCTTGCTCATTTGGAAAAATTAAGCGGGAATGGGGGCGCTGGGCATTCGATAAGCTTTTCCCCACACCTCACAGACACACAGCTGTGAAAATAAATACCCCCCCCCAACAAGGGTCTCGGGCCACCAGCAGTCCCCCACCTCTCTGCCTCTCTCCAGCTGCCACCAGCATCGGGGCGCCCCGCTCGCTCGCTCGGGCACCCGCGCGCAGCGGGAAGGACCCTGCGAGGGGACAGCGGGGTGGGCGCCCGGGCAGCCGCCACTCACCCGGGGACGGGAAAAGCTCCAGGTCCACTTTTTCCGTCTTGATGATGGTGAGAGTCGGCTTGAGATCGACGGCCGCCTTCATGGTGCCGGGAGCGGGGGGCGGACAGGACGATAGCAAGTTTGCTGTTATTCTCGTCGCTTTTCTTTTTCGCGGGGGTTCGTCCCAGGGGGAAAGGGGGACGGGAGCAATCCGATTTTCTTCCCTAAAAGCCTCTGATTCGCGCCGACTCTCCCCCGCGCCCAGGAGGAGCGCGCCCGGCACTCGGCGGTGAAGTTGGCACTTGGCGGGGAAAGTCGCGCGCTCCGCGTCCCAGGTCTCGCCGGTGCCGCTCCGCGCCCGCCGCGCCCTCCGCGCCCGCGCCCCGCCCGCGCCCTCCCGGCCCGCGCCCTCCTCTCGGCCGCCGGCTGCCTCCGCTCGTCGCCGCGCCCGGAGCCGCTCGCCTGCCTGCTTCCCTCCCGCGCGCTCTTCCCTCCTCTTTAGGGCGTTTCTCTCCGCGCCGAGCCCGGCGCACGGTCTGCGCCCCCCCAAGTCACCCCCCCCCCCCCCGCCCTGGACCTCGGCGGGGGGGAGGCGGGCGGGCGGCTGGGCGGGGCGGGGCGGGGCGGCGCGGGCAGGCGGCGGCGGGGCGGGACCCGCGGCCAATCGCTAGCGGCCGCCCAAAGCGAAAGGAAGGTGGGCGGGGCTCCCGGCGCCCACGCCGTCACCCCGCACCCCCGCCGGCTCCCCGCACCCCGGCCCTGCTCCCAGCCGCCCGGAGCGGGCATCGAGCGCGGTGCGCCTCCGGCGAACCAGGGCGCGCGGGGAGCAGGCTGCGTGCAGAGGCTCCCCCCCACCTCGGGAAAGTCCCCCTGATTCTCCATGCATTCTTGAGGGCTTGGTCACCCGCTCCGGCCCCCTCCCCGCAGCAGCATAGTTTTGGAAGTGCGTGTGCATCATTCATTCACAGAGCCTGACACACAGGACGTGAGGCATGCGGGCCGAGGGGCGCGCGTGCGACCGAGCGGGCCGGCGCAGGGGACTCGCGAGCCAGTGTCCTCGGAGGGCGTTAGGAGGAGTGGACTCCAAGGGGTTAGTGAGTCAAGAATCCGGACTGTGTTCTGGAGAAGCTTCGGTTTTCCAGAACTCACGAGTGTCATCAAGAAATGACAGACCTGCCCTTCCTAAGCCCAAGGTAGTCCTCCTGGAGACCCCCCCACAGAGGCTCCCATTCGGCTGTGTTATTGGGAGAGTCCAGAACAGGGCCCCCAAACCAAAATCAGTCCTGGGCCTCCATAAGCTTCATTCTACCTAGAGCAGTGCAGGCGCCCAAGGGCAAGTCATTGTTATGTCCGTCTGATTATGGCACCATTGTCCCTTTCACAGACTCTCCTCTGCCAGTTAGAGCTGACAACCGCCACCACCAAAAAAGTGATGCAGCGGCTCTGTGGTGGTAAAGTTCTGGAGTACATCACCCATGACAGGCCACAGTGCACAGCCCCTGCTCCATTTGGGAACTCCAGACACGTGGACACCACAAGGTAATCCTGAGTAACTAATGATTTGCCACTGGTACACTGGTTATCAGAAATGGGGATAGTTGGTCTTAATTAACAATGAGAAGACACAGAGGTACGTACATCTGCTCATATATAGAGAAAGCTGGAGCAGACACTGAGATCTATCTTTGAGTAACTAAAAGATTAAATATAAATTTTTCTGAACAACCTTGGAGAAAGTTATTTTTAATAGGTATTGTTTCCTGATTTCAAAGCATATGTTGCACTCCCACAACTGGTCTGTAACTGCAACCTCTGCCTCTGATAAGTTTTAACACACCTGCTTACTTTCATCCGAGCCCAGTTTCTTAGTCTCCTTGAAGCGTTCTAACTTGCAGGCTTCCCACAGCACACGCGGGAAGGAGCCAGCAATAGAAAATAAATCTTGAACTTCCGGTCCTAACTTCGGATCGTGCCCCTCCTTCAGTAACCAGGGGAAAATATTTGTATGTAATAATCCTAATTTTGGAAGGATTGTTGTCCCCCAGCTGTGTTTCCAAAAGGTATGAGAAAATAATGCTGGCCTCCAGATGACAAGAACAGGCATTTCTGCTCCTGGGGAAAGCCGGGAAACAGCTGATGAAGGAATTGTACATTTCACGCATCCAGATAAGCCACAAACAAAAGGATCTAAGCCAGTCCTGCCTTACCCACTATGAATACATTAGCAGAAGAACTGAGCAAATCAAGTGTCCCTTTGAGGAATTTTCTCTCATTGATGTTATCTTAAGAAAATGTTGGGTTTTGTTTTAATTCAAGCGTGTGTACATCTCTATTTTCAAAAGCAGCTTCCTCAGAATGAGGCCTTCCCTCTCCCCCTCCCCCCCGTGGGCTCCTCAGCTTTTTCTCCAGACCAGCCTGAGCACTGCTGCTATTACCCACGCTGCACTCCCACTTTAGACACCCAAAGAGCCCTCCCTGGTTAAAATGTAAACACTTGCCACTCTAGCAGTGGGGGGATTTATTCCTCCAGTTCTTCAACGGTGGCAACTCAGTGTGTCAGTCACCCTTTTCTCACCCAGCCATTCCCAAGCACAGACACTCAAAATGTCTGAAGGTCCCAGTCAAGGAGTGGGGTTGGGAACACGGCGCAGTTGGGGAGAGAGCGAGGAGCCACCGCAGGCCTCCCAGAAAGTGACATCTACATGAGCTGATCACGAATATTGATGTTATCAGGATTTATGCAGCTAACCTTGTGGTCGAAACTTCTCTTGGGACACAGGAGCATGTGGACAAGTTAAAATACTACAGGTATCAACTTCATTAATCAATTTTGATAAATGAACATTTTAATCTCTTTAGGACACAAAGAGATTTTCTTAAATGTTTCTATGGACTTAAGATGCCATTTCTGTCTTGCCCTATCCTTAAAAAACGATGCCTGCCCAGTGCCTGACACGTCGCAGATGCTCCATAGATATGTATTGAGTGATGAACTGTCACCTTCCAGGTCATGTGGGCTTCTGTTTGCCACCAACTCTTTGTAATTCAAAGATCAAGTGAGTTTGATATGCCAGGGCTTGGGAAGATGGGTGAAAAACGTCAGTGACTCCGCACGTATGTCTGCTTTCTCCCACATGGCAGAGCAGAACTTCTACATCACTCAATTTCATTTGTGCCTCAGTTTCCCCACCAGCGAAACAAGGTCAGCTGGAGCCTTGCCTTCCACTTGGCAAGTAGTTCCTAGAGTATATCTGATTTTTAAGGTATTCAGGAAAAATCCACGGGGGACATGCTTTCTAGCTTTTGCCTTACATAACGTGGCATTCTGTTCACCCACACTTGGGAGAAAACAGAACAGTATTTTTCAACATTCCTTAGACTTAGGGGATTACACCCAGCAAGTGCTGAAGCTCCTTAAACCAGGAACATCGTGCCAAGAAGGGTAAAAAAATGAGGCTGCAGAAGTTGAAGGACAAGGGTGTGGAGCTAGACGTTACTATATAAGAAAACAGTCACACTTTTACAAGAATTCCCTCGAAAACATGGAGTGTGTAAAAACACATAAACTTTCTCAGTTATAGTCCTCCCTCAACTCCACCCCAAACTTAATAAAAAGGTAATATTAAAATACACCTAATTTCAAACACGGGAGCCAGACTCTCCTCTCCAGAAGTGTGCTAGAGTAAGTTGTCCATTTCCTGAATTTTGAACTTCGACAAACCAAAGGATCTCTGAGTCTCAAGCTAAAATATGCTCTATTAGAGGTAAGTACAAAAACAGACCACTAACGGCTGATCCAGAACAAGCTGATGACTCACAGATGTTAATGTACCGGTTTAAATGTAAGATTAAAAAAAGAAGAAAGAAAAGCTCCTCGATTAACAACCTGCCTGAGTTTGTGGTTGTTTCCCTTTGAGAAAGGGCAACAGTCTCTGACACAGAAGCGGGCTTCTAAAGCTCAGCTCTAAAGCAAGTGGTTTCTGTGTGATACGTGGAGCCATTTAAAAGCACAAGGGGAAGGGAGATGCCTGGGGGCTCTGATGTCCAACATTATCAAGCAGCAATAAAATGGAAAATCAGAGATTGGGGAAAAAAAAGAGAGAATAACTCTCTTAATTAAACGCTGATGTCAAAGGGCCTTGGGGTCAATTCAAGAACCCAAGCTGGGGACTGGCTCTGTGACCTCACCAAGGCCACTTAACCTTTCTGTGTCACAAGCTCATCTCTGTTTCAGGGAATAAAACTAGCCCTGGCTCTCACTACCATGTAATACAGACTCATTAGCTATTGTTTAGATGGTACAATAAACAATGAGCGATAAGAGGAGCTGCAGTTAGGGGGGAAGCAGGAGGAGGGATGGGCAGGGCCAGGGGAGGAGATGGGGCCTGTTTGCCTGGGAAAGCTCTCCATAATAAAACCCAGATGAAAATGAGGAGTGCAGGCTCTGAGTGAGACTCGGGTTCAAATTCGAGCTCTAGCAGCTAACCAGCTGAGTTACTGCACACAAGTCACGTGGTCCTGAACCTCAGTTCCCCCACGTGTGAAGTGGGGATCATAACAGCATCCACCTTTTAGAGTTGTTTGGAAGATTAAATGAGAAAATGCATGCAAAGCAATTAGCAGTGTCTAGGTCAGAGAGAGGGCTCAATTACTATCAAATCAGTGTTACTGCTGTTAAGATCCAGGAAAAGGCAGAATATTTGAGAAATCACATTGCATCTCTCTATGGCCATCCCCTTTAGCTTGGACCCTCGGGAAAAATGATCATGTTTAGTTTAAAATTCTCCCCAAGCCTCCTCCCAACTTCCTGATTTGCGAGCTCACCAGCTTTGGTCTCAGTTGGGAAATCCCAGCACTACCTGGTTAGAAGAGAGGACTGCAGATTTACATTTGTTTTAAGGGTCACAGAAAAGCTGTGGTTCAAATTCAGAAGGAAGATCACAATTTCGGTGGCTCTTTGGAGACAAAATCTTAGGTCTTGGCTTCGTCACATGTTAGAACCAGATGAGAGTGTCTTAGAGAGAGGCAAGTCCAGCTCCCCTATTTACCGGGGTGGGGGTGGATGGGTTAGAGAGGATGTCATTCTCCCCAAGGCCACAGAGCCTGCAAAGGGCAGCATCAGGCGCCCCTTGGCTGAAGTTCTCTCCTAGCAGCTCCTTACGTTTACAGCTGGAGAAGTCCCACCTTTCAGCTCGGTCTGTCACCGGACACTCTTGAGACACGAAGCAGGATGCAGTGTACACAAGAACAGATAGACGATCAGACTCAGTTTCTAGAAATATAAGCACCTTCTCCGCATTGAATGTCTTTGGGCAAGTACATTCCAGGATAACCACTCTCGCTCCCTGCGGAAGGCAGCCTGGCATGGGCTGTATGGAGAAAGGGGGTCTGGGCTGGCTCTCTTGCCGTCTGCAGTTTCCTTGGACTGTAATTATGAACCACCCAGATGCATCTGCAGCCCCGACAATGTGGGATGGATTGGCCCCATACACGGGCCAGGAGACATTTTAAAATCCACCAGTTTCGACATCCTGTATTCCACTTGCCGCAAATCGGACCCTAATCACACAGAAAGAGGCGGGAGCTGCCCGTCAAGGCTGCAGGATTTCCTAGGCTTCCCCCAACACCCAGCCTGAGCCCGTTTCCCAGGAATGCTGCTCCCTCCTGGGTGGGGGTAATGCAGAATGCATGCTGCACCGTGAGCCTTTGGGGATGGTATAATTTGGATCCCAATGTAAGTTGTCCTAAATGGGCCTCTTGAGTGAGGCAGAGCGAGGATGGCATCAGCATAGACGCCAGGAGAACCGATGTTCCTAAATGACACGGCAGACGCAGGAGACCAGGCTCCCGCAAGGCGCTCCCTCCCCCGAGAGCTGGATCCTGGCCCCTCCCCAGGATGCAGGTGGTTTCATCTGCTGGAAGGCTAAGGCCCTCCTCCTCCGATCTTACCCTGCTCGGCTCTCGGTTACAAAGACAACACCGGACTTCAAAACAGATGTTCTCTGCCGTTGTGGTCTGAATCTTAAATGAAGATAATTTTGTTGTGGAATCTCCCCCTCCTCTCCTCCCCCTTTCATTGTGAAACGCCAAGTCAATTGCCCCAAAGGACTAGCATTTACCACCCTAGAGATGAAGGAGCAGAGGTGGGGTGGAGAATTTCTCCGCCCTGCTGTTGATGCTGGGGCCAGGCAGAGAACGCAGATAGCAGGAGAAGAAATATCCCTGGCGGGAAAAGGGACCAGGGTGCAGGCGGAAGCAGTAGAAGGGACCCCCTCCAAGAATAGTGGAGGGATAAGGGATGGGGGGCGGAAGAAGGGGGACAATGGGAAGGGAGGAGGTAGAGTGACAGTAATCCTACGTCGTTACCATTCTGAGACCTAAATCCCCAGGATTCCAAAATGAAGTTAAGGCTGGTGATACATCCAGTACTTCACAGAGCCGATTTAATTGTCCTGCATGGCCAGTAGTGATGAAATGACATAAAACAAATCAATAGGAGGGCCTCAGTCTGAAGCAGTGGCACAGGGTACAAAGTGGGATGCAAGTGACAGGGTCTCAGCAGGTCGCAGGAGATGCAAGGGAAGGTCAAGCCGAAAGTCTACAGCGAACACAGAGGCTCTTTCTCAGGCTTCCTCAGACATGAACATTTGCTGAATGCAAAGAATTCCCCTCCCCGTCCCCACGAGGTGTCCCTTCTGTGCTCAGCAGCCCAAGCACAGCCCCAGTGCCTATCTGGATGTGCGTGTTTGCCTCCAGGCGGGGACTGGCTCCAGTCCTCATTATAACCTATGTGCTCAGCTCAGGACTGAAGGGGCTCAATAAACTATGCTGATTGTTTAATTAATGAACAGACAACTTCCTAACATCCCAAAGATAGAGCTTTAACTCAGGTATGCCTTATACTGTTTTGTGAGACTTCAAGTTCCTCGAAGTTTAAGACTAAGGAGAGAATCAGTAACTCCTCCAACAGCAAAGGTCTTGATAAACTTTTACTCTGCTCCTCTCACCTCCTACCTCTCAGCCCTGTAAAGGCGAATGTTACCAAAGGTCACCATATTTGTTTTGATTTTCATCTGAGTATAAATGGGTATCAGCTGTTTGTGGAAAATGGCACTTGGCTCACCACAAAGCAAACCAGTTGTTTTGCTGTTGGCCTGAGCTTGTGTAGAGCACACTGTTCATAGTCTCAGACTGCCGCTGAGACACAGTCTTCAGAATTTCTGAACATTAAGTTGAGTCTTTTATTTCACTGATCATCATGAAAGTAAGATGTACTTGCTGTAGTCATTATTTGTAAGATAAGAAAATGCATAAAATGAACCCAGTTGCTAGATACTTTATAGGGAGCCCAGTGCCATTTATGAATCCCCTGCACCTTCTCAAATGTACTATAACTGCCCGGGTCCCCAGAAGCGTTGCATTTTTGGAATCCTTTGGACATACTGTAGGAATCCCCTACAGGAAGGGAAGGGATGGGCTGAGAGTGGGGTTGGGAATGGGGAGAGGGCGAGTCAGCTAAGCCACTGCCACCTTGCAGGTGGTGCAGAAACACATAAAGAATGCCTGCACTCTCTTGCTGGCTGGACTGTGGCAGCCTGCCCTTCCCCACACTTAATTAGTTATATCTGCTAATGAACAGGGGAGCTGTGTCAATGGGAAAGCAGACTGATCTTAAACCACAGAAACCAAAGAAATAATGCATTTGGTTAGGGCCCACCATTGCCTCTGAGCTGGGATGGCGATCATGAACACACATTATTTGGTATCACTTCCTTCAGGCCTAGGTTCATGTAACAGCCCCAGGAAAACATGAAATGCATCACACTGAGACTCTCTTATTAGCCAGTAAATCTGCTGTTCTTTGAGTGCATCACTGCGGACATCTACGAACATCTCACACAGGACTCTTTCTTATAATCCTCTCCCAAAGACATGCTTAGAGAGAGAATGAACGTCCATGTGAGAGAGAAACATTGATCAGTTGCCTTCCATACATGCCGGGATCAGGGACTAAACCTGTAACTGAACTGGTGACCTTTCGGTGCACAGCATGACACTCAACCAATTGAGCCACTCCAGGTGGGCATATTTCTATCCTGCCTTTAGCATCCTTCGTTGTACAACATTAGGTTCTACTGAATCAATACAAACCCTCCCTTTGGCAATGCTGAATCTAGTAACAGAGGGGAAATGCAGAGCTCTTTGCAATTCCCTTGCTGTTCCAGATCTCTTTTTGTATGGGAACTCTCCTGAAAAATGTGCCCAGAATCTGAGTTCCATAAATCCGCAGGAAGATAAATCCACTCAAACACCTCGAGGGTGTCCAGTGTAATGATTCATACTTAGAATTTACTGAGCAGCAAATACGTCATGGAGGGAAAGCTGACAGTTGAAAAACCACCTCAAGAAGGGATGTGTCAACTTCTCCGGGGTTGCAGCTCACGTTTCATTCTCTGTTTTTAAAGGCCGAAAGGAGACGAAGCCTCTCTAGTTTACAGGGAGCCAGCTGTGCGCGCTCGGCACCCTGCGCGCCCTCCTGCAGGAGCCGGGATGTGGCCCCGGTCCTGGCGATGACATCGAGGCGCAGCAGACCCCGCTCGCATCATCCATCTGGATGGGCTCCTGCACAATGAAAACCTTTCTTCCTCCAAGCCGGTGAAGAGCAGAGAGGCAAGTCCGACATGCATCGTGCAAGAAGGCGCCGTTTAATCAGTGAGGCCTGCGCAGCCCTTTCAGGCGTCCAGGGCCCGGAGTCAGAAGCAATGTAGGGAATGCGGGGAAGGAAGAGCGGAGGAAGCATGGACCTTCCTTCTTCGTGGAAATGCATTTCACCGGACTGATCAGAAACACATGTTTCTGGGAAACCATCTTGAAAGGCTTCGTCCCCCGAGAGGCCCAGGCTGGGAAGGGCCACAGGGACGCCTTGGGGAGGGGAGGGGAGGGGAGGGTGAGGTGCAGCTGGGCAGGGAGCTGGCCACAGACTGTGGGAGGAAAGCACAGGCAGGCAGCTCTCTCGTGGCAGGTTCCCAGAAGAGATCCCTTTCCAGGAATTAGAAATTCTACATAATGCTGAGAATTTTTAAAGAATCAAAAAGATTACAGACTCTTCTTTCAGGGAATTCCACAGCATTGAGGGAGACCAGATGGCTGGCAGCAACCACTGCACCTCCAGGAAGGGCCCGGCATCCTCATACATTCCTCATTTCCAGTGACCAGAGAGTACTTTTTTTTTTTTTTTTTTTTAATTATATTGAATTGACTGAAGTGTGGAGGTAAGGAGACACTTCCAAATAAAAGTCCATGCTTCCAAATGGCCCATCCGGAGACCTGCAGTTCCTTGCCATACTATCAGGCTTTGGTTTCCTAACTGTAGAGAAGGGATTTCAACTCTGGAACAACTGAAGAGGCAAGTAGCAGACAAGGGAAGAGCTCAGGCTTCGGCAGAAGGTAGACAGCAGTCTGGGTGTTAGCCCTGCCGTTCCCCAGCTGTCAGTCTTTCGGCCTCAGACAGCCTCAGTTTCCTCCCCTGTGGCATGGAGCAGTCAGTGCCCAGTGCACAGGGTTGAGCTGAGTGCAGAATGTGCCAGGTTGGATCTAGAGTGCATACTCAGCAACACGTCACTGCTGGTTTCCACTGGAAAACATAATTGTGACCTCGGATGCAGTGAGTATGAAATTGTCATGGAAGCTCATTCAAACCGTGGCATATGGTGTTCTCCAAAGGTATTAGGACATGGTGCCCCCCCCCTTGGTGTGTGCTTTTAAAATCAGGACATAATGATAAAGATAATTTTAGGTCAGAGTCTGCAACTTGCACAAATCCTGACACCACCCCCTTGGATGAAGGGGATTGATTCCCATTATACAGATGTGAAATGCGGCTGTGGAGGTTCTAATCGTATGTCCACAGCTGCATTGCACATGAGCAGCAAAGAGGAGAACATGCTCCCTCTAAGATTCCTCCCGCTATTGAATTCTTGCCACTCCGGGTTGACACCCACTCGGTGGTTTTGTAACACCTGAGCAAAAGAAGAACTTACACAAGTGGCCTCGCCATTTGGCTTTCAAGCTGGTCAGTGATTTAGCAGAATTTTATTCACTGTTCAGTACGTCCCCTGTACCGCGCTGCTGAGGCCTTCTCCAAACTCGCCCCCTTCGTGAAAGTCTTCTCTTGTATTAATCCCATCTTACGGTTTCCTTACTTAACTCTTTTTCTGACAGCCAAAAGTTTCTAACAGCTTAAGTTGTACTGTAAACCTGGACCTCTAGCCATCCCTAGTTGGGCTACACAATTGCATTTAGTTAGAGGATGCCGGACCCAGGTGGCACTCCTTCTGAGCTTGGACTTGCTACCCAGAACTCAGACGAAGTGTTTTACCCTCTGGTGTCAACCGTTACCTGTGCTGACCAATTGCCCAAAAGAGCCCCAGGGAAAGGTATTCTCGCTGCCACTTCTGCCACCAGCCAGCACATCACTGCTCTTGTATTGCCCTCTAGCAACACAGACTGCACAATTTAGAGGGCATGGGCTACATGATTTGCATTCTGGCACGACCAGTGCCTGGCACCTAGCCACCAAAGCTGGCAGCATGGACTATACGTAGCCTCCACACTGGTTCCATTTTGGCAAGATTAACGCCCTATCATTGGGAAAGTGGACTTAATTGGTTTTCTGGGGGTACTTAGTTAAGTCACCCCGCCCCAGCTCCAAGTTGATTAAAGTGTAGCTTTGCCCTTTCCAACAAGCGTAGCAAATAAATGGGAAATACTCCCAAATGCACATGGCCGGGCCTCCCATTCTCTCTTTTTTCCTAGTGACTTTGGGGAGGTTTGGGCACTGATCCTGCACACACAATACTGTTTTTGTTCTTCTTTTCTCTACAGAGCAGCCTTGAATAGCTCTGTCTAAAATTATAAGCAGGGGCAGCCCTAGGCTCCAAGAGATCAGAGCCCTCATGCTGGGCCTGAACAAAGACCCCGCTTTTCCCCAACAATTAGCCCTGCAAAAAAGGACATCTATCTCCCTCTATTAAAACCACCACGTGCCTTCAAGTCAGCCCATTGTAAAGTTAATTAAATAACACGCCTCTCTCCCCATGCAGGTCTCCTGATTAGCTTTCCTCTGTCCAAAACCTCCGCAAAGCGCCTAGAGATAGGCAAGCCAATGTTGCACTTCTCACAGGCTCCCCCATCACCAGTGTAGCCTTTGAAAAGCCATCTTATCAATACTGCATCTGGTTCGTTCTGCATGTATTCATCCTCAGCTCAGACTTGAGTCACCTCTGGCCTCACGGAATGGATGAGATTTATATTATTTTAAAAATAAATTATTTGGGAAGGGAACATTTCGGTGACCATGTAAAAATCTTTAGTGAGAATCCACCCACATGAGAGTCTGAAACTTTATGAAGGACCCACAACTGTAGCCTCAGAGCCTGGGGGAGATGCAGCCAAAGGTATCAGACAGGAAAGCAGAAATAAGTGAACACATCGCGAGCACAATTTTTTAAACATGACGTAGAAATAAATTCTTTGGGAGATGTCATCTTGCTAATAAGATAGAATCAAAGTGTAGGACAAAAGGCCAACACTGGCCCCTGCCCACCTATGAATCAAGGTTCACTGCTTCCCCCCAGAGGGACCCCGTATTCCAGCAACCGGGACTTGTTCGAGTCCCTTGAACACACCCTCCTGCTTCGCCCTTAGGTGCACTTTTACAGGTCTTTCCTCTTTCTGGAAAGCCCTGGTCCACCTGCCCCATGACGGCAGCAAACACCACCAGCACCCGCCCCATGACGGTTTCCAGGCCCTTCCCGGATACAGTCCTGCCGGCCTCCTCCGTGTTCCCACCACATAGGCCCTGGCTGAGCCCTCTCTCCACGGCAGACAATGGTCTCAGCCCTTCAAGGGCAGGAGCCATATTCCACTCAGGTTTTAATTTCCAGCTTAAAACACAGACACTTAAGCATAGTAACATAGTAACTGCTTAATAAATGTTGAAGGAACGGGTCAAGGAGTAAATGAGTAAGTGAATGAAACAATGAATAAAAAGAATGAATGAGCTCGGCTGGCGTGGCTCAGCGGTGGAGCATTGACCTAGGATCCTGGAGATCACGGTTAGATTCTGGGTCAGGGCACATGCCCGGGTTTCAGGCTCGATCCCCAGCAGGGGACATGCAGGAGGCAGCTGATCAATGACTCTCTCTCATCATTGATGTTTCTCTCTCTCTCTCTCTCTCTCTCATCCTTCCTCTCTCTGAAATCAAGAAAGATATATTTTTTAAAAAAGATGAATGAATGAAATGACCATTTGATACTACTCCATGTGATCTATGATAGTAAGACCAGGCCTACCGCCAGCCTCACTACAGATGGCCTGTGTACTTGGAAAAGGATATTAGTATTTTAAGACACAGTTCTCTCCATTTGAAAGTGTCCCATCTCATGCACATGCACACACTTTTTAGATACAATTTTTTTAATAATGAAATTAAAGGAGACCAGGCCAGCCATTTTCTATTTTTAATAGTTCGAGAGCTTAACTTTTCAAACCAACTCCGGTCTTTGAAGCTTCCAGCTTATTTAATTTTTAGACCATACGAACTTTTTCCTTCCAGGTGTTTTTAAAAAGACTCGCCAATCTGCTTGCGTGTCCTACACAGATGAGGGATCACTACACTACAAAGAAATCCCATAGTTTAAATTTTCCATGAAATAATCATGGGCCTCAAAATTAGAGAGAAAAAATTAAAGCACCTGGGGAAAATGAATTTGAACTCCGCAAAATCCCCAAACATTTTTTAAAAAGAAGTGAAACTCATTGAATGATTCCAACCCTGAATCATAAAGCCTTGTAGCAAAAATCACAGCCTGATGACCCCGTATAAATTTATTTCTAGCACTAGCCGGTTTGGCTGTGGTCAGAGCATCAGCCTGTGGACGGGAGGTTCCTGGGTTTGATTCCTGCCGAGGGCATGTACCTGGGTTGCAGGCTCTACCACAGTCAGGGCCTGAGCGAGAAGCAACCAATCGATGTGTCTCTCTCACGTTGATGTTTTTCTCTCTCTTTCTCTCCTTCCCTTCCACTCTCTCTGAAAAAGCAATGGAAAAAATGTCCTCAGGTGAAGATTAAAAACAAAAAAATCATTTCTACACATGAGGACACTTGGGGTCAGCTCTTCCCTTGTTATTTTACCGTCACAATCTCAACTTTCAAAAGAGGTGTTTTTCCTAATATTTGAGGGTGCCTTCGATGTAGAGAGAGAAATCAAGGCATAAAGACACAGGGGAGAGTCCTCACCGTGATCATGCAGCAGTCATCACAGTTAACAAGTAATCGGATCAGCAGAAATGCTCACAGCCTCCAAGCTGAGACCAAGGGAGAAAACACCGCCATTCACCTGCAGGCCCCTGCTCGGGCAAGCCCCTGCCTGCTAAAGTGCAATGCCCGCCCTGCAAGGATCGTACGGACTGAAGGCCCTAAGGTTAAATCCTGGCTAGCAAGAGGCTTTGTTACCCGCCTTTAGCACAGTGCCCCTCCGTTGGAACATCTCGCCCTAAGGCAGCCTCACCAAGGCCTCTAAGACATGTAGAAAACAGGGTAACAAACGGAGACAAAGCGGTCTGCCTCTTTATATAGATCCATCTCCTCAAGGGACCCCGGGTGTGAACACAAAGCAGCCATTGAGCGTTGAGTGGGTAAAAATCGCACCTGTTAATTCATCAAGGACAGACCGAATAAACTACAGGGCAGGAATAATTAGCTGCAACAGAGATAAACAGAAAACGTGGTAGAAAGAGAAGGGTGATTGGGAACGAATGTAAGTGTGAACGCCGTATTAATCAAAGAGAAACAGCAGATGCTTATGATCAATGCATTTTAATCAAAGAGTAGGAAGGTAAGAAACACGCACTGTAAATGTGAGTCCTGTCGTGGGGATGTTGGGCCCAAGCATTAAGTACACTGGGCAAATCCAATATTATTAGGGTCTCAAAAAATAGCGTACTTTATGTGGGATAGAAATAGCTGCTTTCTAAATCCAATTGAGGGGTTGAGCACTATCAAAAGACATAACGCAGACAAATGAGGACACACAAGAAACCTCTCATTAGGAAGAAGGAGAGCAGGGGATTGACTACATCCAGTAGCCCCGCTGCTAGTTAACTTCAACACATCCCGGTTAGCAGGTTATTTAAGCCTTGGCTTCAGGGTAAGCTGGCCACGTAATTCTGCAAATGGGATTCCTTAGACGAGCGATTAAGTGACATCCATTACAAGCATCTTCATAGAGTTTGGGTCATTTTGTTTTTTTAATTTATTGTATTTTTAGATTATTGTTTAAGTTCAACATTATTTTGTATGAGTTTCAGGTGTACAGCGTAGCGGTTAGACAATCATATACTTTACAAAGCGTTCCCCCGGATATTTCCAGCGCCCACCTGGCACCACACATAGGTGTTACAATATCACTGACTAGACTCCCCATGTTGTGCTTTACATCCCCATGGCTAGTTCTACTTCTCAGTCCCTTTACCCTACTCACCTAGTTCTCCAGCCCCCTCCCTCTGGCAACCATCAGTCTGTTCTCTGTATCTATGAGTCTGTTTCTGTTTTGTTTGCTCTTTCACACTGGCTTTTAGTTTGGGTCATTTTAAACCTTCTATGTGCCAGACCCCAGAACTAAATGTGAGTAAGCACAGCTCCTTTCCCATCATTGAAATAACAGGACTGTGTCACCTTGTCTGGCCCGGAAGGTCACAAAGCACTTCCCTCAGCAGCATCTTCCAGGTCCTCTGAGAAGGTGCTGTCGGGGAGGGCAGGCGCCCCAGCCCGCAGCCCGCAGTGTGTGCCCAGGGTGCGGAGACTCTCCGGTGCCTTGCACAACTCGGACTCAAGTCAGCTGCATGAAATACTGAAGACACGCATCAACTTGACCCTTTCAAATTATTCATAGGCCCTAAATCACTCCCACCTGCCACTCAGAGACCTGTAACTGTGGTTTTCTCCTGCCAAGTCTTTTGTCATTCACTGGATTTCTCATTAGACCTTTTATCACTTACTTACCACAAGCCTTCTGAGTCATTATATTCCCACCAAGAAAAGTGTGTGTAGAGGGAGATGGAGGGAAGGCATGGTGGTGGAAAGAGATTATTAATGCATTAATTCTTACCCATCTCCACTCAAAATAGCGGAAAATAAACGAAGCTGTCATTGGAAGGTGGAAACAGTAAGATCCCAAGTGATGCATCTGCCTGAGCTCAAGGATAAACCAGAGCAGGAGTGAAATCAGGCCTGCGGATGAAGGGAAAGGGCTGGAAGGACCCGGCCCTCTTCCCATGGGAACTAAGGGCGAGGGAAACTGACATGGAGCAAACCCCGCGCCAGGGGGTCAGCGTCTGCGGCACATCTCCCTCGCAGCTGCGGCAGGAAGACGCTGGGAAGCCCTACGCACAAGAGCAGCTGGTCCCAAAACACAGATTTCTAATTTTTTTCCATTCAAAGATGTATACTGGGATGATATAATAACACGATCCTGCAGAGACTTCAAGACAAGCAGGACGTGGCATTACAAAGGCACAAACAGCACATTCTGGGAAAGGTCTTGTTGTTCTAAAGTCATGTGTCTCAAATTCTTCACCAAAGGCCCAGTGAGCCTCTGATGAGAGAAAAGAGAAAAAAGGTGGTAAGAGGACCTGCGGGGACTGATTGGGTATAATGTGTATTGACACCTCCAATAATATATGAGGTGTTTCTGCTTCACTTGGCTTCACAATGGCTGTTCCTTCAAGATGCCCTAACTGAATATATTAATTCTATTAAGCATCTTACTGATGTTGCCCAGGCCAGTGTGGCTCAGTTGGTTGAAGTGTCGCCCCGTACACAGGGCACATGCCCAGGTTGGGGATTCAATCCTGGGTCAAGGCAAGTTCAGGAGGCAAACAATCTTTCTCTCTCCCTTTCTCTCTCTAAAAATCAATAATTTTTTTAAAAAGTCTTATTTATGAACTCTATCGATTCAAAATGCTTGCCAGATGACGTTTAGTGACATTCTTTGAAACCTATCAAAGATAAGACCAAAAAAAAAAAAAAACTAAAGTAAATATCATTATTAATGTCTGAGACAAATTTGCATTAAATGAGATGTATACAATTAACTCATAAAATTTTGATGAAGTTTTCCTAGAGAAGCCTGCTGATTTATTTTCTTAGAGTTAAAATACACTGAAGTAGATTAAAAATTAAATATTGTTGGTTTTGGTTTGTTGCAATACAGGAGGTAAGGAGAAGAGGTTACGTTCCTACTTAGAGATGAGGAAATTGATAACCAATTGGCATAACTAGGTTTTCAGATTTTGCATTCTTTGCAAATTGCACAAATAATGGCTGCTTTCTGTTGCTTTTTCCTGGTTACTATTATTTCACATAAGTTGCTCAAAGCCCAGCACAAGCTGGCCTGACCTCAAATTCAAGGTCTTTTTAACAAATGGTGCTGGGACAACACAATACACATATGCAAAGGAAAGAAAGTGAACCCCTTCACACTATACACAAAAATTAACTCAAAGTGGGTCATAGACCTAAAAGAAAGAGCTAAAGCTATAAAACTCTTATAAGAAAGCAAGATTTACAAGAGTAAATCTTCATCACTTCGGGGTAAGCAATGATTTCTTTGCTATAACCACAAAAGCACTAGACACAAAAGAAAAAAATAGATAAGTTGGGCTAATGAAAACTAAAAACTTTTGTGCTGCAAACTATAACATCAAGGAAGTAAAAAGACAATTCATATTATGGAAGAAAATATTTGTAAATCATATATCTGATAAAGGACTTATATCCAGACTAAAAGAAAGAACTCTTATAACTCAATAGAAAAATGACAACCCAATTTAAAAGTGGGCAAAGATGTCCATAGATATTTCTCCAAAGAAGATATAGGAATGACCAGAAAGCATATGGAAAAAAAAAAAATGCTCAACATCATTAATCATTAAGGAAATGGAAATCAAAACCTCAATGAGATGCTACCCCACATTCACTATGAGAGCTGTGAAAAAGACAGTGACAAGTATTGGCGAGGATATGTAGAAATTGGAACCCTCGGACATCCAGACATCGCTGTATGAGGAATCTAAAACGATGCAGCCATTGGAAAACGGCTTGTCACCTCCACGGATAGTCAAGCACAGAGTCACCATAGGACCCAACAAGTCCACTTCTACAACAGAAATGAAAACATACATTCACACGAAAACTCATTCATGAGGGCCCATAGCAGCATTATTTACAACAGACACAAACTAAAACAACCCACATGTCCATCAAATGATGGATTAATAAAACGTGGCCCATCCATTTAGTGGAACATTATTTGACGATAAAAAGGAATGAAGTGCTAATATATGCTACAAAATGGATGAACCGTGAAAACAGTGAAAGAAGTCGGTCACAAAAAGCTACATAATGTTTGACTCCCTCTCTAAGAGAAATCCAGAATGGTCAAATTTATAAAGACAAAAATTCAACCAGTGGTACTAGGGCATGGGGGTGGGAGGGGTGAGGCAAATGGAACTGATTGCTAATGGGTATGGGATTTCTTTTAGGAGGGACAAATGTTTTAGAATTAAATTGTGGTAATGGTTGTACAATACTGTGAATATATATAAAAAACCTTAAATGGTACATTTTAAATGGGTGAATTGTATAGTATGTGAATTATATATCAAGAAAGGTTATCTCAGTGAAGTTGTTTTAAAAAGAAAAAAGCCCCCCTGCTTTTCAGAGATGAAGGCAAGACAAGTAAAAGAGAAAGGAAGAATTCCTACCCTCCAGTGAAGTCTGCCCAGGAATCTATGAGCATCACCTCCAGACCATTTGCTTAACCAAAGTTCAGTGGAAAAACGTCTAACATTTCCATGACCCTCTTTTCTAAACTTCCTAAGTGGCTTAGAGAGAAGCTGCCCAGGAAACTCCAAATGGAACCTAAAAATATTATCTCCTGGCTTTATAAACATCAGGCAGGCTAATGAAGTGAGCAGCAGCAGAGCTAGCGATGGAACATCTCATTCAGGCTGGAGGCTGCGAGGCCCACGCTCGCCTCTGAAAGGCAGGCAGGCCCAGGAGGGGCCAGGCTGGGGTCAGGGAGGCGAAAATCAGCACGGGGACGCACGGAAAGAACAGCACCGAGCTGGGATACATAAAGCAGAGCAAGGCTGACGGCATTGTAAACATCAGTGAAGCAGCGCCCGTGCAAATCAAGCGCTGTCTTCCTTCTGCTGACCAAGTTTGGGCAAATGGGTGCCTCTCGGGGCAACCTGCCTCCACCTTCACGTGCAGTTTGGAAAGAGGCCACAGGAGAAACCACGGTGTGTTGGTCCCTCCTTCACACCCCCACTCTCTGTGGCTCCCCCGACTGCCCAGCACCGTTGTGTCCATCTCAGCTCCCCTCAAGGCCATGCTGATGCTCCTTGAGGACAAGTGGGACACCTACTTTGTGACCCCAACACCATGCAGAATAAGGGCTTAATAAATATGTTCATTGGTGAGGGACAGAAAAAGGTGCTCTAATGTAACCAAGATCTAAAACTAGTCAAACACCTTGAATTGCCTCTGTCCAACTGAGGACCAAGACACCAACCACCGATCCACGAGCTGTGACAAATTTGGACAATCGGAATAGAGATATTCATCACATCGTCTGCTCTGTGGAAAGTACTGGCTACACAACCGGGACATAGAAATAAATAGCAAAGTCCCATGGCCTCAGAGGGAGAGAAAACAGAACACAAAGAGCCTTCTGGGCCAAGTTTTAAATTTTGCTCTTGAAGGATTTGGGGGTTTGTTGCTGTTGTTGTTTTTAATTTCAGTAATTTCTTAACTGATTTTAAAATTCTGGCTAGTGATCACAATCACCTGGAGAGATGAATTTAACAACCTTGGTTTGTTTATCCAACAGGCCCAGATCTCTACAATACAGGTAACTACTATTATTGGGGAACACAATCAGGGCCCCAACTCAGGTATTGACAATAGTAACAGAAAACATGGGATAAATTCAAGAGATATTTAAAAGATAAAGTTAGACCGGACTTGTGACTGACTAAAAATGAAGCTATAGTGGTCTCTGCTTTTATCTCCTTAGAGTTTTCCCTCTTTTTCCAGTACAGGACCCCTCCTACTTCCCTTCTAACTATAGAGAAGACTGGAGGAAGGGAGGGAGGGAGGGAGGGAGGGAGGGAGGGAGGGAGGGAGGGAGGGAGGGAGGGAGGGAGGGAGGGAGGGAGGGAGGGGAAGGTAACCAGAGAAAAGAGGAACCTGCCAAGATTATTTGATTTCCTAGAATTCCCCAGGCTGGCTCTTCTACTGGACTTGTCAGTTCTGGAAGCCAATAAACTCTCTTTTGATCTTAAGCTGGTTGAGCCAAATTTCTGCCACTTCCAAACAAAAGGAGCCTTAACCAACATGAGGATTAATGCAAAAAGGAGGGGGCGAATAATAATTCCAGTTCCCTAGCCTGGTGACTGGCAGATGATGGTGTCATTCACCGAGACAGAACAGAGGGCAAGGGCTGGGTTACAGAGGAAGGAGAGAAAGCGATGAGCGTAGGTGTGACTCCGAGATGTCTGTGTAATATCCAGGTGAACTATCCACAGAAAAATACCCATGAAAGAGACCTCAATGTGCCAACCAGTAAATGAGACTAAACTGCCTTTCTCCCTCAGCTATTCTTTAATTTACAATTTTTCTTCAAAGAAATATATTATTTTTATAATGATTACTAGAAAGAATCAAACATGGCAAATAAGCATATGGCAAAGTACTAGTACCCAGCCAGAAAGAAGGGAAAGATTATGTGTTCAATCTACAGCAACCAAAGGACCACAGATCCTCTTTCGCCTTTCCAGCAGGCCTTTCACTTCTGTAAGAGGGCAGGAAAAGTGACTAACTTCCCCTTGTCCACTCTGCCCAACATTGGGGAATTTAGGAAGTGAAAAGAGAAAGGAATCAGTGGCCATGGGAGAGGTGCAGAACTGTACCTGAAACTTTCTCTCCTGGGCCCCCCAATCGTACTGGTGGAGCTCTGCTATCAGCATGCCCAGCCCGAGGCTCCTTCTGCCTCACTCATGGACCACAAGTGGAAGATCATTCCAGAAGTCAATCGCTTACCTTTCACATCTGACTTGCTCTTTCCCAGTTGACCATTTCCTAAAACATTCCCTTGAAGCTCCTTTAAAAGGTTTTGAAAATTTTGTCTTGTATGATAGAAGCAGAAGGATAATAATTTTTTAAAATTACTTAAAACTCCTCTGAGCTATCCCGAAAGGTATGTGAGGGGAGAGGTAAATCACAAACTCCTTTCATAATGGATTTCAGATAATTTCACCCCAGCTAACCTAAATCCCTTTTTTCCCACTTATTCCATCTTTTCCTTAGGCTTCAATGAATCTAAAGAGCAGCTGGTAGCTCGCCAGTGATACTTTAAGCAGAGTTAACTCCACACTAGTATTTAATCTTAATTGATTTTATACTTAGTTCCAACTCACTGCTTTCCTGAAGCATGATTTTTATGAAAGGCAATGAAAAATTGAGGAGGGAAAATAATTCAAGCAAGGGAGGGCCAGTGGGTACTCAGTACAGTACTTAATGTACAGCCCCAGTGAGGTCAAATATGTCCTAAATGTTCTAAGAAAGCTGATTGCCTATACTTCTCAATTTCAAGTTTTTAAAAGCTCTTTGATATAAAAATAGGTAGAGAGCAAAACAAGTGTCCCTTCAATTCCATTAAAAACTTGCAGGATCAGGAAGGAATTCTGAAAGGGCAGATGGGAAAGTGATTCATTATTTACTAAAAAAAAATATGGAATTTCCCTCCTTCATAGCCCGGCCGGTAGGACTGAGATGCAGGCGGCCTGGGGCCTGTGGATAAAGGCCCCCAGACTCAGTCCCTCGCCCTCGCCCTCCCCCTGCCTCCTCCCTGGTCCACCCAGACACATTTCAATCCCATCGTTTCAGAGACTCTCCTCTCCCATCTCCAGGGCAGCAGCCATCACGTTGAGTTTAAAATAAAGCAATGCTTTTCCTAAAGAATTTGCACACAAATAATCTCATTACCCCAGAGCTTAGGTTTAGACAGCAGACGTCTTCTGCCAGGGGAAGAAAAAAAAACCAACCAACCCAGCACTCCACTCGCTCATATGGAACAGCTGTGCGGAGAGAAGTGGTATTTAATTCATTGTGGAATATTCAACAATGGCTGCACTGCACTTTTAAAAGCCTTTTGATAGTAAAACCCACAGAGAACAGCCCATCCTGTGTGCTGAAAGCTGCTTCCCCACAATCAGGCTCCCTATTCAGAGGCCCGAGGAGCCTGTGTAAACCCCAGCACGTGCTGTGTACACTGTGGGCGGCTTCAAGGGTGTAACCTTTCAGGAACTTTCCAAAAAGAGGTTGGTTACTCTTGCTCGGGGGGCCCTCCTCACCAAGCTAGCTGGCAGAGGGCAAGGGGGCAGAGGGAGTGCAATAGTTAGGTGAGAGTCGAAGCAAATGCCCAGCAAAGAGATCACACCATCCTCTGATGTAGCCTCGCAGGTCACTGTCTTCCTCCAAGCACTTCACTAGGCAAAAAAAAACAGAGAGAAGGTCCAGAAGAAATCAGGCCACGGTGGCTCGTTGCCCCTGATCCATTTATGTAAGATGCCCGTGGCTGTCCGGTCTGTGGGGTGGCTAGGGAAGCTTATAGCCTCTTACCCTAGAGGGTAGACATTAGCCACCAGGAATGAGGCGAGAATAAAGACCTTAAAAAAGGTTTGGGCAGCTGATAATGTTAGTATAATGGTAAGAACAGGGGCCTTGGAATAGGATCCCAGTTTAAATGAACTGGAATACACCTCCTAGAAGTATAGTTAGACTTCTTTGGAGAAGTCACTTTACCTCTCTGGCCCTCATTTATCCAATCTGCAAAATGGGAATGATGTCAGCCTCACGGGAATATTGTGAGAGTGACAGAGCCCACGTGTGTGTGGTCCTTGGCATAAGGGACGTGTTGGTGAAGGGCAACTCCTCTCCCTCAAGCTGTTCTACAAGGACAGGCCTGCTCTTGGATTTTCTACCGTAAGATTCTTTAAAACTGAAAAAGAATGGGATCAGAACGGTTTTTCTTTTATAGTCCTCTTCTTTTTATATTAATCAGTAGACAGAAAAGCTAGAAAGAGAGATAGTAAGTACAGCTAAGCTAGCACACTGGAAATTCAGAAGAATCGAAACCATGTTAAAACAAAAACAAAAACACGAAAGGTCAAATGAACTTCGCATCACAATAGGTTGGTTTTGTTGCTCAGGAACTTTAAACCCAGATTTTTCAAAGCACAAAGCATGGATGAAATGCTGGGATATTTCAGGGATCATTGAAGCAAGCACAACTTTTAAATTTCCAATCTTTACTCAACTCTCCAGGAATAGCCCACAGTCGTTTCTGCCTGTTGCATTATCAAACCCAACAGTCAACCTAGGAACATTCGGCATGATGCAAGCCCTCAACCCTGGTGAGAATGTCCATCGGCACTGACCAAACAAGGAGATGCTAAGCGGTCCGGGGCCAGTTCAGAGTGGCTGATGCTATCAGGGGGTGGGGTAATCCCTCTCGCTAGATTTGAGATTTCTGGAAATGATCTCCTCTTGTCTAAGTTAGTTTGTGGCAGCAAATATAACAAACAATGGTTCCAAGAAAAGCCAAAGGTCAGAATTGAGGGCCAAGTCTCTGAAGGACAGCCCAGAGTCGGAGACATGGGCGGCAGGGCCCAGCGTCAGAGGGTAAGAACCGTGGTCGTTTCTGGAGCCACTGTTGGAGGGGGCACCAGCTCTGGATTTCTGCCCCCATTGGAGGCCCTGTTTTTACCACTCACTTTTTCCCCAGGTACGAGATAGAGGTGCTGAGGAACATCTTTCCCTCCCTGGCAAGTCTGTGAGAAGCAGAGCACACTGGACACCCCTCGGGTGCTCGGAAGTGGAGTGGGGCGCTCTGCCCTGTCCCCACCCCTCTCTGCCCTGTCCCCACCTCCGCCTCACAGTAGAGAGGCCATGGTCCATGCCCTTCCTGGGTGTTTGGAGAGGACATTCTAAGGAGCACAAAATAAAAGCAGATGCGGACAAAGGAAAAGGAGAGATGTCGCTAGACTTCAGGCAAAACTTCGATGCCCAGCATCTCTGAGACAACGGGATGGAAACAGCTTCCAGATTTAAATGTGCTCTCTTAGGAATGACCGAAGTGGTGAGAAGGGATTGACAGGAGAGAAGCTTATACCAGTGAATTCAATCCAGCTCAACAAAATATGCTTGGCGGCCTGGCTAAGTGCTGCAGGGGTGCAAAGGTGCCTTCCCCTGAAGCAGTAGCTTTTTACCTCTTGGGGGGTCTCAGGCCACCTTCAGAATCAGGGGACAGAGACAGACCCTTATAGAAAGGTTCCTGCACACAATTTTAGAGGCATCACACACACACTTCTGAAACTCCTCTGCCCCCCTTCTCCCCCCATGAGAATCTGCAGGTCTAAGACTTGGCGGAAAGTTGTCGGGATTGATATAAAGGAAAGTGTGAGACAGGTAAGAATTCAAGTGACAACCGCAAAGCAACCAAAACCGTGGTTCTGTGGATATTAAATCACCGGTATTTCTACTTCCACCAGTCTGCGGAGGTGTGGGAAAGGCTGTTAAAATAACTTCAGGAATTGATAGCTTTGTGTTTTTTATTTTTTTTAATGCCTCCTGAAAGAGTGAGCAGAGGGTCTGAAGGTCTGTGTTCTTAAATAGCAAGAAAGTCCAAGAGTCAGCCATTTCCCTGAAGGCCTGAGTGACTCTAACTGGCATGTTCAAGGGTGGAGGGGGGACAGCACAGTCCTATGTCTACAGAGCGATGGTGAGGGAGGGCCCCTCAGCTAACCAGATCCTGGTGTGGGGGCAGGGTCCGAACTGAAAGCTGGTGGCCCACTCACACTGGCAGCCTCCAAAGAGCCAAAGGTTGCCCCATACTTCAGTGAAAAGGTCATTTCTCTCCCAGTGCAATTAGGTCCCATGTTTGACCTATGACCTCTGGCCCCTGAAATATTTATGCTCTCCAGATAGGCAGCCAGGGAACAAATGCTTGGAGATGGAAGCCAAAGGCGTTTAATACGGAAAGAAAAAGAAGAGAAGGAAGGAAGGAGGGAAGGATACAAGGAAGGGAGGAAGGAAGGGGGGGTGCAACTTGATCAATTTAAAGTAATATATGAAATCATGAACTGCGAGCCATGCTTTGTGCATTCCCACCTTCCGTGAGTGACTTTCCTTCCTCACCATAATTCTGTGAAGCAGCCACTGTTACACAGGAGGAAAACTGAGGCTCAGAGGGTGGCAGGGACTGGCCATGGTGGCAGGGGTGGTAGGTGGCAGGGGTGGTAGGGGTGGTAGGCGCAGGGGTGGTAAGTGGTAGGTGCAGGGGTGGTAGGTGCAGGGCTGAAACCCTGGACCAAGTCAGTCCCTCTGAACTCTCGGCAACCCGCACCGGAGCTCCGGGTGGATGTGGCCCAGTCGCCGGGCTCTCTGCCCCCCCCCCCCCCCCCCGCGAGCGCACTCCCGAATCTGAGCCCAGCATCTCCGGGTCCGCCGCCCCTTCCTACAGCCCCCCCCCTCCCGGGACAGGCGCGCAGCACCGAGTGGGGGCGGGCGCTCGGCCGGCTCCTGGCTGGAGGCCCCGGCGGGCCTCGCTGGGGCTGGGGCTGGGGCTGGGGCTGGGGCTGGGGCTGGGGCTGGGGCTGGGGCTGGGGCTGGGGCTGGGGCTGGGGCTGGGGCTCGGCTCGGCGGGCCTGGCAGCGCCGGGGTTAACCCGCCGCCCTGCGCGCGAAGATTTCTGCTTTATTTCAGCAGGGGAAGTGTGCGCCTGCCTGATTAGCCCGATGGTTTCCTCTTTTCCCATAACCTCCAGACCCCCGCGGCCCAAGTGTTTACTCTCTGAAATAAAAAATCTGCTGGTGTTTTTCTTTTTGGGCGCTCGTGTATTTTGGGAGGCTCGCAGGGGAGGCGGCGGGGTGGGGGTGAGAGACGCGGGGGCGGGGGGAGGGACCGGGGCCGACGCCTCCGCCCCCGCCCGCGCCGCCAGCTGCGCCCCCGCGCGGACCCCGGGCCGCCGCGCGCGGGAAGCGCGGTACCGAGGCGGTTGGGTCTCGGGCTTGGGGGCTGTAACCACAGCGAACATCTGCAGAGTGCGCGGCCCCGCGCGCCCCGCACCCCCCAGCCGCCCGCCCCGGCCCGCGCGCAGCGCCCGCGCCCCCCCGCCCCCAGGTTTCCGTCCACCCCGCCGGCCGCGCGGCGACGCCAGGCCCGGGTGCGCGTCCCTGGCCCCCGCGCTAGGCCTTCCAGCGGAGGGTCAAACTGCTCGAGTCAAATAGGAACTCGGTGCCCCAGGGACCTTTTCCCAACTCGGCCCAAATAGTTGTGGTTTGAAAAAGTTACGAGAACGTGTGTTTTTTTGGTTGGTTTTTTTTTTTTTTTTTGGTCCCGGGCCCCCTGGGATCTCCAGGGCAAGGCTGCGACTTCCTAGGACTTCAGAGGCGCGGCCACTCCGAGGAGGAGCGGAGAGGGTGCCTGCGTTGCAACCGTAACTCTAACTCCTCCGCCGGCCAGGTCTCAGCGGCCTCCTGGAGGGCACCCTCCCTCCCAGGGGCCTGTGGCGAAGGCCTCGCTGTCCTCGTGCCCTGGGCTGCCAGCCACTCTGCAGAGACACAGGTGGCTGGTCCCCAAAGGCCGTGCTTCCCTTTCTGGTCCCCTTGCCTTCTGTCTCCTTGCCTGGTCACAGGAGGCACAGGGAGCGGGAACGTTGGCAGGTGTCAGAAAATCCGCCTTGGGCAGGAGGAGAGTGGGCAGCACCCGTAGGCAAGGGTGGGACCTCTAGCTGCTTTGGCTTACTTAGCCTCACACCCAGATCATGCTGGAAGGAAGGCGAAGGGACGCAGCATTTATTAATCACCAGCCGCTGTGGGCCGTGACTCTGAAGTATGTCACCTCATTTAATGGGCACCAGGAACTCTGAAATAAGAACTGCATCAAAGGTGAGGACACAGGATCCCGGCGAGTTCTTGCTCTCTCCACACACCACGCTTAACCCTTTGCTTGGACTCAGCACCTTTCAGCTTAGACTCAGACGCCTATATCGAAAGTTCATGTAATCTGAGCATCTAAGAGCACAGGATGGGAAGCTAGCAGGGGTGGAAACAGAAGGGATGGGGCAATGGAACATTGGCACATAGGAGCAGATCCAGCCCCTGGCCAGAGAAATAGCCTTCACTATGCAGAGCAGGGTCAGGCATTCGTAGAAACTCTAATAATGAATATCAGAAGAACAAAATGATAGAGCAGGTAAGCAGGATGGTTTTTGGCACACAGATTCCCTTCCTAATGTACACCCTGAGCAAGGCCGATCTGCTTCTCTCTCCTCTGGCCCTTCCTCCTTGAAACCCTTGGTCCCCTCAGAGGTGGGACGCCGGTGGGGAGAGGGTCCTGCAGTAACATCCCTCAGTGCTGTCCCCTGGGAAGTGGATTGTGAGGGCAGCTCGGCCCCAGCCTTCGTCCTCTATGAACTGAACACGTGGCTACAGCTTTCCCCTTCCCGAACACCAGACCTATCAAGTCAGATCCTGAGTAGATCAGAATTTCCCCTAAGAGAATACTTCACGTGGCAGCATAGGACAAAGAACCTGCAACAGGTCCCCCAGTAACGGAAAACACTCCCCGATTGAGGAAAGAACAGATACGTGCAGCAGAGAGAGTTTAAAATGCCATTTTTAAAACCACAGGGCCATCCAAGATGGTCAGCTGAAAGAACAAACCTGCTGCAAGTATAAACATTTCACAGCAAGGTGGATCTCCATTTAACAAGTCTCTCTGGCACTCCCTCAGTGTTCTCAACACTTAAAAGCCAAATTGGAGGCATCTGTTTTCCTGCTGAAACTTCCCACCTGGTTGTCGATAGCCTTTTCCAAACATTGGCCCAGGTTTGATCTCTCCCAGCCGCCAGGCCGTCTGAGAAGGCTCCAGGAGAGACCATGAACTCGGGCTCTCCATATATCTCCCACTTGAACTTCCAAAAGTTGTTTGGGAAAGACATTCTTAATTTCTACCATTTTGCTAGTCAATTTATTTTAGAAATTTTAAATAGCAAGATCCAAAGTCACATACTTACATTGCCAGCTTTTATCTCAAATAAGTGTAATATTTCATACAGGAACCATTTCACCTATTGTGTAAATGTCCGTGTCCCCCCCCCCCCCACACACACACACACACTTGAATAAAAGTTGCTCAGAGACTGGGAATGTTTTCCTTTGTCTCCAGAAACTGATCTGCTCAGTTTCCAGTACCTGCCACTGGCCACCAAAAGTGTTCAACCAATCACTGTTGGATCACTTTCTGACTCAGTATCCAGACACTTCTCTTGCTCTCGGGCACTTTGAGACAATGCATTATAATAGCAAACATTCATATCTGCTTGCTAAGCAACAACCCTGCTTTAAGCTTGACATATACTAACTTAGCGGTTCTCAAAGTGTGGTCTCTGAACCAGCAGGACTGGTGAGAAATGCAAATTGCTGAGGTGTACCCTAGCCTCACTGAGTCAGAAACCCTGGGGATGGAAGCCCGCAACCTGTTATAACAAGCCTTCCAGGTGATTCTGACACTCTGAGAAACCCTGGTGTAGATGAGGAAACTGAATTACAGAGGTTAAGTGAGTTGCCTAAGGTCACGCAGGGAGAGCTGATGTACAAGTACAAATTGCCAGATATAAAAGCAATAAATTACAGCATAGGGAATATAGTCAATAATAAATACTGTAACTATGCATGGTGATAAATGCTTAATAGACTTATTGGGGTGATCACTTTATAAGTTATATAAATGTCCAATCACTATGTTGTATACCAGAAACTAATATAATATTGCATGTCAACTGTAATTTAAAATTAACTTGAAAAAAACTCAAGCAATCTGTTTCCAGAGCCTGGACTCTTTACCTTTGTATGGTATAAACTTCCTTTCTCTTGAAGAATGACAAATGGAGATTAGGATGTGAATGTGGGTATATGAGGTTTTTACTATGTTCAGTGATCAAAAACATACCAAGTTGCATTATACAAGAAGAAGAAAAAAGTTTTGTCTTATTTCCCAAATCAAGGACCATGGTAATGAAAACACAGGTTCATGCCCTGAGGGTAAACTGGTTTACTGTGGTCTATAGTTGCAGACTGCTTTCCAGCTCGAAGCAACTATTTTGTAAAAGAGAACTTTGGACACAACATCACACCCATAACTTTGGCTGATTCAAAAGAGATTCATCCCTGAAACAAAAAATAATTTGATAGTATATCACTCAGGTAAGCACCATATTTTCTGCTACACATCACTGTCATTCGTGATCATCAAGACTGTCAGGTTAAAACCAAACACGGGCAGTTATCAGTGGATGGGACAACTGTGGTCCTATGGCCTGAGTGCTCAGTTGGATCTCTGGTGTCATTTTCTAGTTCCCAGTGCCTATTGAATGACTCCAGCTGGATCTGGGGACCATTCTGAGCTCACTGCCTCTATCTAAAAATTGCTTCCATCTACCCCGCCCTTCCAACAGGGCTGTGAATGGGAACTAGTCATAATATTTAATGGCTGTGAAATGTTAGTGAGTTCTTAGAGGCAAGGAGCAAGAGATTGACTTTAAAAAAAAAAAAAGAATCTTGCTGTAATGACTGAGAGAAAGGGCTGAGCTTGGGGGACAGAATAGAGGAAGGGAACAGAGAGGAGGCAGGGCCAGCGGGCTCGCTCCGGTCAGACTATAAACAGTAACAGACCTTTCAGCCATCTCTTGTGTAAGGGGCTCCATTGATTCGCAAGGCTCCCCGACAGAGGGATGAGAGCAGCGAGGACAGAAAGGGCCCATTCATTCCCGCACAAGGCCAGCTCGCAGTCCCCATTGGCTCTCGCTAATGGCTCCAGGCTGCCAGGGAGGAGGGGGGAGAGGCAGACAGGAGGAGGTAGAAATGAAAGAAAATGATGACTGCAAGATTGTCACGAAGCTCGGTACAGCTGCACAGGCGACTGCATGCAAATGTGCCTTCCCTTTTTAGCTGCATAGTTAATGTCCTCAGATTCATGTGTTCTCTTTCATGGCATCTCCCCCCCCACCACCACCACCACCTTGACTTGTCTTTTTCTGGGCTACCCTTCTTCCCCCCCATGCCGTTCATCTTCTGGCTTCTCTTCTCAGTGCCCTCCACCTCTCCGCTGACACACACCTTTCCTCTCGGTCCGGTTCCACACGTCCCTACTATCTCAGGGCTCCCTGACTCATCTTGGCTGCCGAGCACTCCCGCCCACTCACTTGGAAAGGCTCTCCCCCCTTCACGCTCCCTCTCAGCTTTGTCCTGTCCCTTGCTCCTGCCCTCCTCAGCCTCTGTCCCTTTGTGGAGAGGAGGGACGTTCAGAGGAAGGGGCCTGGGCCTTCCTCCAGGGCCCCTCCTGCTGGGGACTCCAGTCACTGACAGATGTGTAGTACTTGGGGAAAAAGTTCATTCATCCCTTCTGCGAGCACAGATTGTGAGACCGGGTGGGGGTGGTGAGTGGCCATGAGACAGAGGATGGGAAGGAAACTGGAATTATAAATAGGATAAAATAAGATGAAAACCATGTAGAGTATTTTTTTCCCCCCCTCGTTCTTCTTACTCAACGCAACTCCAAGGAAATGTGCTGCAGCTGGAGAAATCGTTGTTGGGTCCATGTCTTCATCTCCCTCCCCTATAACCCCACGATCTCCTTCCAAAGGACACCCATCACCGAGGAGGGCTGGACCACAGCCCAGAAATAATCACTGCAGCTCCTTCATCTGGACAGCGTAAAGGCAAAGGAGGGGCTGGAAATGCTCAGGGTTTTTGCCAGATATTTCCACCAGAGGAAGCCTAAGGCAGAGGGCACTGCAGACACCACATTGGCCACTGGGGCACCACTTCCCCCGTGGAGGGTACTAGCCTTTCTGAGCTACAGTTGATGGCAGCCTAGGTCATCTGAGGACTGGTCATATGGGCCCCCACCTTCCCAGCCTACACATACAGCGCTAGTCTGAGTGACCCCAGCATCTTTCTTCTTGCAACAATAGTGTAGACTTGGGGGAAGAGTTCAGTGTCTCTTGACCCCACAAAAGAGTATGGTAAACTACTTGTATAGTAGTAGAGATAGAAAGTAAATATTTTTTTTTGTTATCCATGCTTCATCTTTCACCAGGAACACACACAGGCACAGAGCAAGATGCTGTAACCCTTGGTGGGGGTTGGAAGGAAGGCAGGGGAGTTGCTTTCCAGGTGCCTGGTTCTACTCAGGGCAGAATGCAGCCAACTCCTGTGTATGACGTAGAAAGCTACATGACACTGCTATAAGTCCTTACTTTTTGTTGTTGTTATTAATCCTGACCCGGGGATATTTTTTCCATTGATTTTTCGAGAGAGTGGAAGGGAGGGAGGGGAAGAGAGAAACACCAATGTGAGACAGATCAATTAGCTGCCTCCCATACACACCCCAACCAGGGCTGGGGATCGAACCTGCAACCTGGGTATGTGCGCTTGACTAGGGATCGAGCCTGAGAACCTTGGGCAGGCCAATGCTCTAACCACTGAGCCCCTCCAGCCAGGGCTAAGTCCTTACTTTTTAAAGTGGCTTCGTCCTGAGAGGTTCTCCACAGACACTGTCTCATTGCCCCTGAAATGAAAGCTCTTTTACCTTTGAGAACCTTGACAAGGGGACATGAAAAGTCATCTTCACTTGGGAATTGATGCGCTTCTCCGGTAAGAAAGAGAAGGGCCATGTCTTTTTGCTGTGCGGATGCATTCTGACCTTGAGGCTGAGGGCGCGTGTGGAGGTGAGCTCAGCTATTAATAAGATGTAGCCTGTAGCAAGCAGAAGCTCCAACCTGAACTGAAAGTACAGGCAAGATAACTTTAATCTCTCTTGAACTGGTGGCCACAAGACTTAAACTTACTGGTATTAAAAGGATTCAAGAGTTAGACTAATATAGAAACAATCATCTTTATCTTCATTTTATACAAATAGCATCTATTATGTTGAGAATTTCAAAGGATCCCTTTTGTCGTCTCTTAAAGTGTTGAGTCTTTAAGTCTAACCTGTGAACAGTTGCAGAATCCTCCCTGTCTCCTCTTGGAGCATGTAGACAGCTGAAACGTTGGTATTTATGCTTGGAGGACTGAGATACCAAGCAGAAAGTGACAGCATTAGTGTTATCATGTCTCAAGCCCAGGGTGACACCAAACAATACCTCAGAGATCAATCCCCACTGAGTCAAGAAAACATGGGACACAGTAATTGGCTCCATTCTGCTCCGAGAAGAAGCAGGCAACTGGGAAGCAAGGCCCATGCCTTCCTTCCAACCCCCACCACGTGTTACAGCATCTTGCTCTGTGCCTGTGTGTGTTCCTGGTGAAAGATAAAGCGTGGGCAACAAAGCAAACAGTTATCTTAATCGCCACTGTTATGCAAGTAGTTTACCATACAGTGTTGTGGGGTAAAGAGACACTGAGCAAAAAATTTGCCTTTTAGTTCATTTCCAGCAACTTTCCCTCTATTAAACTCCTCAGAATTACATTTTCAATAAATAAGAGTAATGAAATTTCTTCGGCTAAGAATTTATCCTGGGAATAAAACACAGATTTTTTTACTGGATTTTTGATATTTGGATATATTATCATAACCTGCTTTCATGAAACATTGAACTTAACTTCTGAATCAATCATTTCCGAATCCCCAAATTCAGGTTTTACATTTTGTACTTAAAATAAACCCCAAAAAGGTAGCAGGTAAACAAAGGCTAATTGATTTTGTGAGAAACACAGTGAGCGAGTCCTGCAGGATGGAACTGGGGTGGGGACTTGGAGCTTCCCCCATTGGGGTTCTCTGGAGCAGTGCGCCTCCTGCTCACCAGGGGGCAGCACTGTGACCTGCCCGTCGGGAGAACCTGGAATGCCCAGAGGACAGGAGCTTGTGCCAAGGCTGGGGCGGGAGAGGCGGCTGGAGGAAGAAGCGGGGCGCAGGGGGGCATGAGCAGAGAGCGAGGCGATAACGGAGAGAGGACAGATGAAGGAAATCGTGTTCTGTAAGAAGGCTGCTTATCCAGGCATCCTTTGTGACTGCGCCTCTTCTAGGCCCTTTGTCAACAGCCAGGCTGCAACGGATAAGCCGCAAGAAATGCACAGGAGACAGAACCATTTACAAAACGAAGACCTAAGGCCACCTCTCCTTACTTGGGTCCATTCCTAGAGTTCAGTTTTCCTGTCACTGGCGGATAAAGCAACTCGAATTGTTGAGGAGACCCAGGGGTGAACAATAGCATCCGCGCCCACAGAAGATCAGCAGCTGTTATTTCAGAGAGTGCAGCCCTCAGCCCATTTCCATTGGGCTCCAACCCTCTTCTCACTCAGCCTCTGTTTAGGTTCCTACCTGAGCCACAGTGTTCAAGACCAGTAGGAACTTCCTGAGTGGCCATCTCTTCCCAGAAGGGATAGCAAGCTCTTTGCGGGTGGTAATTGGACTGGAAACCACAGGCCATTTGAGGATCTTCATAAGAGTTGATAGTTCCCTGCCTCTGTAACCAGAGGGAAAAAGGAAATATATTAAGAGGAAAATCTCTGTAGTTCAGCCCTAATGGAAAACTACTTCACATCATCCAAGCACGTGTAAGTAGGAATCATTCATAAGTGTTAACAGAATGGAACCAATTATTGATCACAATCCCCCACCATCAAAAAAAAAAAAAAAAAAGAAGGCACAGGGAATAAGAAGTGGTTCTGACTTAGACTGTGTATATATTCCTTTTCATCCATTTCTTCAAGCATTTCAAGACTACCTTTTCTAATTTTCAAGTAAGATCCCATTGTAAACAGCAAGAGAGAATTTTGGTCATTTTTAATTTCTGTAATCCTGGCTCTTGGTTTTTTATGTTTTCTTATGCTGTAAAAATACCATGAAAGGATATTCTTATAAGACTTAGTCCAATATCATAGAATCAATAGGTGATAAATGCCAAAGGAAAAAAAAAAGCCAAAAAAATGGGCCCACATAATAAAAATCACTCCTTTTCCAGTTAACCAGTGCCTATAGGTATTAATGACGTTGATTGCTAGGCAGGACTTTTCATTTTCTCCAACATTTGGGGACTTGTGCCTCTCTCTTATGAGCTTTATGAAATCCATAAAATTCACTACCCACCCAGTACCCTCTGCGACAAATGTGCTACGTAGGAGCCATATCGTGCGGAGTTAAAGACCCTGTTCCTTGAAGCTTCACCATTTACTAACAGGGATGGGTGAGGGAACTGGGCCTGCTCCTTTATCTAAACCTCAGCTTACTCAATTGTAAGGTGGAGATGATAATACTTACCTAATAAGGTAGGAAGATTAAGTGAAATAATACGTGCAAGAAAATTATACATAAAGCAAAAGAAAATGTGACATTTATGTGTTGAAAATATGCATTATACGAAATGCATGTAGTAAGTAGTGCATGAGAGAAGCCTGATTTAAGGTAGACATTCCTTTAATCCAAGAGAGCCTTACCATTCCTGAGATGGGCAAGGGGATTAAAAATTAAGGCACAAAAGAAGCAGAAGATTAGTGGCAAGCAGACGCCCTGAGACCAGGAATCTAATCTACACTGGCCCGCCCTCAACTCTCTTTTCTCTCGTTTGCCCTTTCTCTCTTTCTCCTGCTCCATAAAACCCGTTAAGAAAACCCAGTTCTGCTAGAATGGACGTGATTAAATCTACTGATGGGAAGGTGCCACTCTCCCCTTCGTGGTGTTATCACCCCCGGAGCAGCTTGCTCACCCTCAGCTGGACCCTGTAACTGGAGACCCTCTGGTGCCCCGCCTCCCTTTGGGCTGCGCACAAGAACTCAGTCCTAGGGTGTTAGATTCAGTCATTCGCTGTCTCCGCTCTCTGCTTCATTTTGCAGTTGTCCATTTACTTAAACTCAGTAAAAATAGCAGAACAGAGTATATTGGCACAGAGAAAAATGACAGTCAAACCCAAAATATTGAAAGAGGTCTTGTGCACATTAATTCCAACCATACTTTTCATAATATTCATACCATCATTCAAACTAGGGCCGGATGAAGTGTTCTTTAGGGCTCTTCGTCTGCCAACTGAGCTAAGGGTGCTGAGACTGTAATAACATCCTTGGGCCGAGTGCAGTTGCCCGGAGTTATTGTGTATCAGAGGAATCTCTGTTACCAAGAGGTTCTGGTGAGAACCACAGAATAGAAATGAAGTGATGTCAATTCTGCTAGCTGTTTGTGTTTGAGACAAAGAGCTTTAGAGAAATCATCAGCAAGAACACCCTATTGAAACACATTTCCTTAATTGCTGACATTGTAGTTTAATATTGTTAAGTTCCTAAAGCAACGGCTTTAAGGTTTTCTTTTGAATTCCCAAGAACAGCAGGAATCCAACAATACTTGACAACAAATCATGTGAACCACATTTTCTAGACTAGCTGTGTGCTCTTGATATCTGTCTACCCCCATAGTTTTATATTTCTCTGGAGTCTTTCTCAAAACTCAATGTCAAGAATCAGAGTTGTAGGAATAGGGTCTTGAAGGGGGACATTTTTATTCTATGGTATAAAAGAAAACTCTAAGTCGCCTGGCCTGTCTCCTTTGGGGACGGTGTGTGCGTGGCTTCCATCAGCCAGATCTTTGTGAGATGGCCGTAGGTAGTGCAAGTAGGATCCAGGTAGATAGGCGGTGGGTAGTTTGTCACAGGGCCTGCTAGGGTGGTGGGAACCTGAGAAGAACTTGAATTCAGATTTAAAACTTCAGGCTTTTTCTGCTAAGGAAAGACTGCTGGAGGCCAGGTGTGGTGTGCAAAGAGCTGGGTGCAGTGTGCAGGGGAGAGATGGGAGACGGGGGGAGGTAGTGGGTTGGGGACAGAGCAGGGAGGTGCAGATCTGGGCACGGCAGTGTGGCTGTGTGGAGAGTCAACTCCAGTCTCTAACAGCCACATGCACCACCAGCCCGAGTTTATGTGGCTGGCTTTTTTTCATAGAGTCTGTCCTGCCACCAAACTAGGCTCCTATTGTCAGGGATAGTTCATTTATTATTTTATCAGGGGAACTCTATTTTTAAGACTCATTTTGTGTTTAGCTGTCCTCAGTGGATCCAGAGAAATCTATTTTTTTAGAACAAAGAGACAATGCACCCAGCCTGCCATGAACCACAAACATCTTTGCTTGCCGGTCTCCTGGGATCCCGTGACCGTGGTCATCTAGACACCTGCCAATTCAGTAGACATTTCGCAAACTGACCTAATAACTATTTCATAGCGTATGAAAATGACATTTTTACTTAGGAAAACCACACAGCCAGTTCCAATTCATTGTGAAACTGTCGCAGTTGAGGAGAAAGACACAGGTTATTAGCAGGTCAGAAATCTGGGCAGCTCAGCTCAGATTATAAAGGCACCACCTAAAACAAGTCCCTGTGTCTTTGTGGACGCCCTCCCTTCCTGGCTGCAACTGGAGGTGACTCCGTGAGATGCAAGCGACACTCCAGTCTCTGGCACAGTTTTAAGAAAAGCATCTGACAGGTCCTCACTCATTCAGGCTGCAGGCGATCACTGAAATAAACTGAAGTACACCCCACACCAGCGCGATGCCAGCTGGCTGAGCATGTGAGAGGTGGTCTCAGTAACCCTCATCGCGACTGTGCAAGATTAGTATTTTTTAATCTCTATTTTATAGAAGAACAAACTGAGGCTTTAAGGGGGCAAGTACGTTTCCAAAGGCCACACAGCTAATGAAATCAAAGTCCGACCCTGGTCCATCTGCTTTCAGGCTCTTCTCTCTGTGCTACACGGAGCTATGTGGCTCTAGAACAGACTGCTGGAGACGGGTGGCGGCTGTCCCATGGTAGCTAGCAGGTGACTTTTGGCCATGTGCATTCGTGGGACAAATCCATAGCATGCCAAGTGTTAGGTTAGATGCTAAGAATACAATATGAGCAAGAAACGAACTTGGTCCTTAGGAGCATACAGACAGTGACACCGGGTATTACAGTGAGGGGTGTGACGGGCTGAGAGCTGCTGGGAAGGGGGAGGGGCCAGCAGCAGGTGAGATTTGCTGGAGGAAGCACCTCGAGGTAATAACTGAAGGGTTGAGTAGTATTTAGCCTAAAACACTTGGTGAAGGGCCTGCAGAGGAAAAGGTGACACACGTCCCAGTGGAAAGGGTCAGGTACCATTGTGTAAGGAAGGGCAGGAAAGGTTCAGACAGGTGAGACAGAGACAAAGGCTGTGTTGTCGGGTGGTGACAGGCATGAGGGAGCAACCAGGGTGCTCAGGTGCAGGAGATCAGGAAAGGTGACAGCTGGAGCGACGGGCGGGGAGATCACAGGAATGAGGACCGTGAACTCCAGACAGGAATTTGGCTTCAAGAGGTTGTATTAGAGGAAGTGACGCAGTGAATTAGTAAGTTCCAGATCAGCCTCGTTTGAGGGACTGGGCAGGAGCAGAATGTGGGGAGGCTGACACGGGCGGGGCAGTGTCCGGCAGAGCCACACTGGAAACTGAGGCAAAAAACAAACATCAGCACTGATACAAACTTTACTTAACTTTTTTATTTTTTATAATACCTTTGCATTCATTTTCATTTTTAAAAACGTTGCCTTAAGACATTATTGAGCTCGATTACTGAATTGTGGGGCACTGCTGAAGTTTTGTCCCATGTGAGTGCTCCCTCGTCTCACCCCGGTTGTGGCGCCCAGCAGCAGTCCAGTGATGAGGGAGGAGACGGGTAGGGTCAGGAGTGTAGAGGTAGAGAGAAACAAGAAATGGAAGGTACGGCCGGCCGGTGTGGCTCGGTGGTTGAGCATCGACCTAGGACCCAGGAGATCACGGTTCGATTCCCAGTCAGGGCACAGGCCCGGGTTGCGGGCTCGATTCCCAGTGGGGAGCGTGCAGGAGGCAGCCAATCGATTACTCTCATCACTGATGTTTCTCTCTCTCTCCCTCTCCCTTCCTCTCTCTGAAATCAAGAAAGATATATTAAAAAAAGAAAAGAAATAGAAGGTATGGTTCAAAGGAAAAATCAATATGATTTCATAACTGATAGGAGATGAAAAAAAGGAGGAAATCCAAGGTAATGCACAGATTGCTTGCTTTTATAACACCGAAATGATAAGCTTAGGTACATAAATGAGGTGGGAGACAATTGAACTTGGGTTGTGCTTCAGTGGAGTGATGGCAGACCCTTGGTGGAGAGCCCCTCTTCCCTCTCCACCCCACGTGGCTCTCTCTCTCTCTCTCTCTTTCTCTTTTCTTTTATTGATTTCAGAGAGGAAGGGAGAGGGAGAGAGAGAAACATCAATGATATGAGAGTCACTGATCAGCTGCCTCCTGCACGCCCCCTGCTGGGGATCGAGTGTAAGACCCGGGCATGTGCCCTGACCTGGAATCGAACCGCGATCTCCTGGTTCATAGGTCGATGGGCAACTGCTGAGCCACGCCAGCCGGGCACGGCCATCTCTTTATGACAAATCTTCACCTTTCCCTGCCCCGGCCCTGCCAAACCTCACAGCTATTGCTTTGCTCACAGTCTTCTTTTTCTCGGTCCTCTAAACATCCCCTAAGTTAGCAAACGGCGAAAAGGGGAATTCTTGAACATTAACTGCAAATTTTCGGAGGCTGCCTGTCTATGAGAGTGTGTGACCTTCTCTTCAAGTTTGTTTCTCTAACCAAACAGCCTTCAAAGTCCAGGTGTTTGCGTCTTGCCTCCGTCCTTACTGCTCTTCTGCACAGGGCGGGGCAAGAGCAGGTTTACAATTGTTCACAGGGGAAATAATACAATAACGAATAAGTAATGATACAAGAATAAACTCTGGATTTCGAGTACTCACAACTGTGGGCCTACGTTCGCCCCAGCCTGTATGTGTTACTCAGCACACAAACTCGCTGGGAGCAAATATCTTTTCTCGACTGAGCACAGAATCCCAGGTTTTAGCCTTAGTGCAGAGCCATAAAATGTATGAGACACAATAAATATTTAGAGAAACTGTTGCTTAAAAAAAAAGTATACCCAGAAGCAAAGCTGAGTTAATGCTGGAGGGATGAGCAGAGGGCTTTGCCATCCCAGGGATAGCTCTGTGTTAGTTGAGTTATGTCACAGACAGTCATGGGCTGTAGCAGGACAGAAGACTGGGAATCAGCAAGCCTGGATTCGAGTCCTGCCCTGCCCCTAAGGAGCTGTGTGACCTCCAGCCCGTCTTTAACCTCCTTAAGCTTTTGCTTCCTGAGGAGATTGGCCCCAGCAATCTCCACATTCCACTTCGAGTCCCCTTTTGCTGACCCATTCACATTCCTTCTCCTGACCTTGGGCCTGGCAACCTTCATTTGATACAGAACCACCCCGGGTGGAGCAGCCTTTAGCCAAAAGTTGTTATCGTCATAATTTGGGTTCGTGACCTGCAGTGTCCCCTGAAAATGTTTGGTTTGTCTTCATTCTTTCCTAAAACCACAGTCACTGTTCGACCCCCCAACTCCTCACTTTTCAGTAGACAGCAGTGAAGCTGTTGAACAGCTGTAGGGACTCTCGCATAGTAGCTGCTCAATAAAAGTTTCAGCACCAAGTGGGCAATTTCCCCACTTAAAACTTTTCACCCCAAGGTGTGCAGTTGCCCCTTCACACTGGGCTGAACGACCCTGCAGACTCCTAGTCGAGCCTGAGCTCGCTCGCCCTCAGAAGACACTAGACAAGCCAGGGTCTCCTTTAGCTTGTCCAGCATGTCGCAGAGAGGCTCTGTCTGCGGGCAGTGCTGAGAAGTTCAGGGCAGAGCGCCTCTGTCCTCGGAAGGCCAAGAGGCACGTCTGCTTCCTGACGGCACGTTTATCCTGATCCCTCGACCGTCCCTCGACAGTCCGGAGGGAGGGAGGCCACACAGAAATGCCCCTGGGCTCAGCAAGGCCCCTTGAGTGCTCCCGGCAAGAGGAGGGGTCAGGGCGGTGCAGCCACCAGGAGAGGCAGGAACAGACAAAAGAGGAAACTCTCAAAGGGCAGTTTAATTTTAGCCTCAAGGCCAGGAAATTCTTTCTAGAACAATAAGAGTGATGGGCTTGGGTCTTGGTTAAAGGGCAGCCCTGACACACAGCAGGTTTCTGAGGAAAACAATCTGAAGCACCGAGAGAGGGCCCAGGAGATGGGAATATCGAGTTCTGCTCTCAAGTGGAAAGCTGTGCGTGGCTCCTGCACGGGCCACAGCTGAGGCTGGCCCTGGGTGTGAGCGTGTGGCCCGAGGCCACAGCCCCAAGTCAGGGCTGGTGTGAGCGTGTCGCCCGAGACCACAGCCCCTAGCTCCCAGCTGGCCGAGGGGAGCCTGGCTGACGGTCGGGGCTGAGCAGTGCCAGGGTTCTGGGCCTCAGACCAGCCCTGCGCGCGGATGGATGCATCTTTGCTAAGGGACCTGGGGTGAGAGAGTGTAATTTGTCAGCTCCTACTCACTTAGCATGGAGCCTGCAGACCCCCAGGGACCCCAACGCAGGCAGCCAGGCACCCCACAGTGTGGAGGTGGAAGGGGAGCCCGACTCCGAGCCTCATTGGGATGTGGGTGGGAGAACGCGCCACGGCTAAGACTGGGCAGAAATTCCCAAATGGAGTTTTGTTTTTTCCTAAATCGGGGAACACCAAGCCACCTTGAATAAGGCACACAGATGCGTGAGTGAAAGTCTGTTCTGAGTTCTTATAACAGCCACATGTCCAAACTTGATTGAGATGAATTGGTAGTAAGTCGTGTCCTATCCCAGGAGTCAGGAGATCTGGACCACACTTCACCTCTTGCCTGCTTTGTAAACTCGGGCAACTTATTTAACCTTTTAGACCTTAATTTCTGAATATTGAGAGATGGTCTCTAGGTTGGAGTCTGGCCCTGAAGTTCTCTAGATTGTTCTGACTGCACCCAATATCTTAGGAAAGCCCCGCTGTCTAAGATGCTGGAAAAATATACGTGATCACTGGGGTTTTTTCTTCAAATTTTCTACCGCTAAGAGTTGTGGCCATAAATAATTTCCCGAAACATTCTGTTTCAGCAGGGTCTCCGGGAGTAAAATCATCACCATCCCAAGCAACAAGAAAAGAATTTGTCTTTCAGTTTCCATTCACACGTTCCAAGTTTCTTTCAGTGCATTCCCGCTCCTCTAACCCTGAATGTCGGCCCCTTGCTCCTCAGGACTCCCAGAGAGAAGGGAAGGGCGTCTGTGTTAAGCTTCACGGTGACTCGTACAAGCAGGTCCCGTGCAGTGCAGGCACAGCAAGGACTCCTGTGTGCCTATCAAGGGCTCATACCCTGAGTCACGGAGGGGTGCGGGGTGAAAAGTGTGTGAACGGCCCTGGGTAAGAAGGGCGTTGCTTCCCCACCACCAGTGCACCAGGGCTCCCCTGTCCCCACACCCTGGGCAGCACTTGCTGTTTGCTGGTTTATCGATGGCAGCCTTTCCGCCAGGTGTGAGCTGTTATCTCACTGTGGTGCTAATTTGCACTTCTCTGGTGATTAGTGACTTTGAACATATTTTCATATGTCTCTTGGCCATCTGTGTGTCTTCTTTGGAGGAGTGTCTCTTCAGGTCCTTTGCCATTTTTAATTGGATTTTTTTTGGGGGGACTGGGGTTGGTGTTGAGTTATGTAGGTTCTTTATAAATGTTGGATATTAACCCCTTACCAGATGTGTCACTGCAGGTATGTCCTCCCACTCAGCGGGTTCTCTCTCCGCTTTGTTGATGGTTTCCCTTGCTGTGCAAAGCAGCTACTGTGGAAAGCAGTATGGAGTTAACTCAAAACTTAAAAATGGGACTGCCTTGTGACCCAGCGATTCCACTGCTGGGAATATAACTGAAGAAACCCAAAACTCTGATTCAAAAGAATATATGCACCCCTGTGTTTATTGCAGCATTATTTATAAGAGCCAAGATGTGGAAGCAGCCAGGTGCCTATCAGTAGATGACTGGATGAAAAAGCTGTGGGACACGCCCTGGCCGGTGTGGCTCAGTTGGCTGGGCGTCATCCCATGCACCCAAAGGTGGCTAGTTCGATTCTCAGTCAGGGCACATGCCCAGGTTATGGGCTCAGTCCCCGGTAGGATGCACGCAGGAGGCAGCTGGTCCATGTTCCACTCTCACATTGATGTTTTTCTTTCTCTCTCCCTCTCTCTCTAAAAATTAATAAAAATATATATTTAAAAGCTGTGGTACATTTACACAATGGAATACTACTCGGCCATAAAAAAGGAAATCTTGCTCTTTGTGACAGCATGGATGGACTTAGAGAGCATTAAGTGAAATAAGCCAGTCGGAGAAAGACAAGTACCACATGATTTCACTCACATGTGGAATCTAATGAACAAAATAAACTAACAAACAAAATAGAAACAGTCACAGACACAGAGAACAGCTGTCAGAGAGGAGGGGCGTTTGGGGGCCGGGCAAAAAAGGTGAAGGGATTAGGTAAAAAAAAAAAAAAAAACTCTTGTAAGTACAGACGATGGTATGGTGATTCCCAGAGGGAAAGGGGGTGGGGAGAGGTTGCAGAGGGTAAAGGGGAAGTAAATGATGATGGAAGGAGACTTGACTCGGGGTGGCGAACACACAATACAATACACAGATGATGTCTTATAGAATTATATGCCTGAAACCTATATAATTTTATTAACCGATGTCACCCCAATAAATTCAATAAAACAAATAAATAAATAAGGGCATTGCTTCCAAGGAGGCCCAATTAAACTGCAATTACTCAAGATAAGAGAACCAGGCTGCTTACACAATGGGGTTTAAACCACCAGCTGATTACAAGAGAACTTTGATCTGGCGGCAACAGAGCTGTTTCTAGTGCAGGGAGGGTGATGAAACAAGGAGGTTTCTCAATAACAATGTCTCCACCGCTCCCCCAGTAGCCCCATCTTGTCTTGACAACACCCTTGTATGGACAATAAGTAGAGCCATCTCTACTCCGCCCTCCACGTATCCACCTAACATAACCACAAAGTCCAGAGAGAGATGGAGAAGACACGGTGAACCTCAGGGAAGGAAAAGTGACTGCAGTCAACTTTGGGGCAGGCACTGGACAAGCATTTTCTCACCTAACCATCATGATGACCTCACATCTGCCTATTTCACAGACGAAGACACTGAGGCTCAAAGAAGTTAAGCCATTTGTCCAAGGTCAAGTGGCTAGGAGCACCAGACCAGAGTTTAAACCAGGTCTTTCTGACTCCAAACCCAAGTGCTTTCCGTGATAATTGGCCAGGCTACATTCCTGCCCAGCACTGGAGGCAACCTGTCTCTAACACTTGGTGCAAAAGAAGCAGTGGTAAGACTGGGCCCCTTCTACCGCACCAGAGTCAGAAGATGGAAATAGAGTTCGCTGTCCATCCACCCATCCATCCATTATGGAAAGAAGAAAGAAAATGTACAAAATAAGGTTTGCTCAAGCCATGAAAAATTGGCAAGTCCCACAGTCAATCTTAAAGGCCTCTGTGCCAAGCAGCTGTGTCTGGGGGTGGGCGTCTGGAGCTCGCGTTTGCAACACACTTAGCTAAGCCCGGTGACCAGGCTACTCCCCTCGGCCAGCACCACATTAGAGATTCAGAAGGCCCGCCAGCCCCTCACGTCCATGTGGAACAGCACAGGAAAGACGAAGGCCAATGCCTAGAACCTGCCAGTGGCTGTCAGACTCCTTTGTGCCCCCTCCGAGCTGGCACCCAGCATGTACTTGGGCATGTTTCCATGCCCTATTTATTCAGTGATCATATGTCTGAAACAGCCCTGACTTCATGTCACGTTATTCTGTACAGTCAAAGCAGTTAGGTGTCTAGTAAGTATGATCCCATTTATACAGCTTGGAAATCCTCCATATAATAAATTCACAAGTCAAAGAAAGGTCTTTGTCAGGCAGTTTTTGAAGGCCTTGCTTTCATTACAACAATATATACAGTCACCATATTCTAAGAGAAGAGCATTTGATCTAGAAAGAATGGCAAGTTTTCAAGGCAGTGAACCCACCTCAAACTCCAAGGGAAGTTCCCTACACCCAGTCTCATCCTAGGGAGTTTGAGCATTTTGGAATGTCCATTTTACCTCCTGGGCGTCAGCGCCTTCCTGCGGCCCGGCACCCTGGGCAGCCACTCTTGCCCCAGCCCATTGTCGCATCCCCAGGGGCCTGAGCTCTGGGGAGGTGAGTGGGCAGCGAGTGCTGTTCCTTCCCTTCCAACAGCTCAAGGTGCTTCCTAAAGTCCACTTGGCCCCGGGGTTCATTAATCCCCAAGCACCTCCCCCACATGTCCTCTTTGTTTGCGAGGTAGCCAAGGACTGGGACATGTTTGCTCAATACTAGGAGTGACCCATCCCTCCCGTTCCTGTCCTTCCCCAGTTCTGCTGGCTCAGTGGCGTGAAGGAGAGGATGACGCATGAGAGGACAAGGGACCAGAGCTGTGAGGGACTTCCAGGGCTCCCCGCAGGCTTGCTGAGATCACACAACAGGAAGGAGAGCTTCCTCCTGGGATAAAAAGCGTCCCTGACACACAAGCCATATAAGTACCTGACCATGTCACCCCCTCCCACACAAGGGCCAGACAACTTCCAAAAGGGCTGTTGCCCCCCCGCCCCCGCTGTGACATCACCCCATTCATTGTAGTCTCTAGAAGGGCTGACCTTACAAGAGGGAAACCGGGTCCTGGTTTTGAGGAGCTGACCCTGAGGCGGGTAACGTGAGCTCTGTGGGAATGGCTGTTACCCAATGACGGCGGCGTCACTGTCACATTTGTTGCTGAGACTGTGTTAAGCATGATTCCGATACAGCAAGTGGACAGATAATGCTGCGCGGCCCCTAGTTCACAAAGAATCCCAGATGGAGTCATCCTCAAAGGCTCTTATCCTGATTTAGAAGACGGCTTCTTGGACAACTAAAGCATATGCTAAGCAAAGCCCTTTAGAGCATGAATACATTTCTCAAGATTTGTTTTGTTTTTAAGATTTCTCTTTCAAAAGCAATAATTTACAAGTAACAAAGCCCTGCTTTGACCAGTCTACACACAGTGTCATGCTTCCTTCAGACTCGGTCTGTGGCTGCTCTAGGCCAGGGCCTCTCAACCTGGCCACTGTTGACCTTTGAGGCTGGATAATCCTGTACCGTGTATTGTAGGACATTTAGCTACATTCCCTCTAGATGCCAGTAGCATCTCCATCGCCCACATTTTGACAACCAAAAATATCACCAAATATCCCCTGGGGGGAGGGGGGATTACACAGCTGAAAACCTACTGCCCGGCCTCATGGTTTTCCTTTCGCCCTCAAACTGTCCAGACCTGGGACAGAGTTTCTTTCCTTGGTGGCCCAATCTAACTAAGCAGAGACCAGGGCACCGGACAGAAGGACTTGGATTATTAGATTAAGCATCCTTGGTTTAGCTCTAGACAGAGGGGCTCCGCCAGAGCTGAGAAGACTGGGTGCCTCGGGCTTTGATTCCTCGTCTGGAAAGTCAGTGAAGCTCTTCCAGGAAACCTTAGGCTGGGGTTGAAAGTGTGCGACTTGCTAGTTTCTCTGATGCCAGTGTTCTGAGGTTACATCCTGTGGGCAACTTACAGATTTCTTTGACTGCTTATTACAGCCAAGCCTAAAGCTGAAGGTCATCTGTCGGAGCTGGTTGACAGAACTTGAGTTTGTACTAACAAACATGATTTACTAATTTATTTTTATTAGAGAGAGTGTGTCTGAGGACATTGGAGGACCCTTCTGCTTGCTCTATGTTCTGAAATGTTGCCTAACCAGTTCCAGTGATGGAGAAACTGAGGCGCAGAGAGAAGTTCTGAGTTGAGAGTGTTGGACCAACCACTCGGCAGCTCTCTTGGCCAACCTTCTGCGTTTGCCCAACAACACTGAAATTTGCAGTGAAAGGGATTCGGCGTGTTGGTAATGCCTTTCACACACGGCTGTTGGGGGTGGAGGTAAATGGGCCCTTTGTTTTGAAACCAGGAGAAATCATTCCAAATGCATTAAAAATACCCAGTGCATTCAGTTGGGGGGAGTGGTCTCTAGTCAAAAATATGCATTTTTATTATGCTGGTTTTTTTAATCTCATATAATTTTCAGATACCTTGTCTAGGTTAATTGAATATTATACCTACAATTTCTATACTTATGTTTTTTTATTTAAGTATCTAAAATAAAATGAATTCAAATTGGTGTGGCATCAATTTTTTAGACAAGTTTTAATCCTGTTTAATTTGATTACAATACTGGTAAAGAGAATTAACATAAATTGTCTTTTTAGCCTACTTTCCCAAGTCAATGACACATTTTGCCCTGACATCACAATCTTCTTACTTATGTTGAATAAATCTCTACAAGATCATCTTTAAGAAAACTTTCATGTAATTTGTGCTGAGCTGTGGGGAAAACGGGAGGAGCTGTTCCCTGGCAGCTTCTGCAACCCCTTTGTGACCCTAATGTACAAGTCCCTCGGCAATTGCCACTAAGCAAAACCCACTGACTCTTGTTATGTGTGTGTGTTCGTATGTTTTAAAACACATTTCTGATGTAAATTGGAGTCTAAACCTTTCCTTAATTCTTGTATTTTTAGAATAGTGAATGGTGCTTATATGAAAACAGAAGCCTTTTTCTAAGAAGAAACGTGTAACAGAACAGCAGTAGAGGTGTGCTCACCGCCCCTTAAACACAGAATAGCTTTTGAGTAATTAACTTTTCAATACTGGAGAAAATAATTTTCAAACACATGAGGTCTTTCAATAAAGAATTACAGTGGGAGGTTACGGTTAACTTAAAGGTACCAGTGCCAAAAAATCTGCAGAGTCTCAGGCTAGACAGCCAAAGACTGGAGTCAGAAAAAAAGCTCTGGTGGATGGGCATCTATTTAGACCCATAAATGTACCGGGGAGGCTTAACATCAAACGTATCTGTCCATTACCAGAGCAAGTAAAAAGAGTTCAACGTTTATGATGGCTGTCTTAGTACCAAACACACAGAATTCAGAATGAATAGTGAATGCACATCTGCTAATATTAAAGTTTCATTTAACATTGGAATTGATGAATGAAAATTATGGGATCTCACATAATAATTTATGAGAAATATATCTCAACATTTCTACCGATTGGCACACAGTCTGGGTGAGTCTTCTCCCCTGAGGGCAAGAGACTCCATGTAGTCCTAGTTTAAAGTTTCTTTACCCTCTCATTTTACAATTTATGAGATTTTCTTATAAACTTATTATCACATTCCTAGTTTCAAATTCTGTCATTAGAAAGCTTGTGTTCCGTGCTTTATGTATGAGGTCAAAACTAAGTTTAATTATGCTGACAATAGGTCAGCATAATTCAACTTAGATGCATCAGTACATGAAAAATCCTTGCCAAGTGAACTGAGCAGTAAAAAATCACCTGGCTTTACCTGTTCATCATGCTTGAGACACAGTCTCTGAAACACAAACACTGCAAAATCTTTCCCAGTCAATCCATCAGTCTTGGATTTTTACTTTATATGCTGATAAAAAGACATAATTTCACAATCTAGCTCTTCCGAAAGATCCCAAGCTGACTCTAACTTTGGAGCTGGGTCCCTGGCTCCTTGGTCTAGGGAAGGTCAAGGCACAAGGGAGGAGAGAAGGCAGGGGAGGGAGGCCAGGGGGACCTGGAAGAGACCCCACTTACCGCCACCGCAGGACGCGCCGCTGAGTACGGGGTGGGGCCATTCACTGCAGAATCCACAAAGTAGCTCATCTTATCTTCAGCACCTGCATGGGAGAAAGGGTTCACTGAGCCGCTGGACACACCAATGGGTGCCTTAGAAGCCACAGGATGGCTCGAATCTGAGGGCTGGAGTCTCCTTTAGGAACCTCTTTGTGTTAGAGGTTGGGGAAAAATAACTCAGAGGGATGAAGCGACTGACCCCAGCAACCAGAGAGCAGGACAGACCCAAGGCAGAGCCAGTCCCCTGACGGCAAAGTAGCACGGAGGGTGGACAGCCTCTGAGTGAGGCAGAAGACAAGCAGTTAAAGAGTGTAAAAAAGACCCTTTTGTAGGGTTTCTGGGCAGGAACTAGGTCTCGTGTGTCTTTTTTAGTAACATCCCCACCCCTACTTCACCCTCCCTCCACCCAACCAGGCCTGGCACACAGCTGGCACGCAGTACACACTGGTGGCATAAACAGATTGATAAAGGAAAAAATAGAGAGAAGATGGAAGAAATTAAGAATGAAAAAGCTCTACCAGACAGACCCGTTAGCCAGGACCCAAGATACGGGGGAACAGACAGAAGACCTGGAAACGGGATTAAACAGTACATCTTGAAGAAAGGAGTAGGGCTATTAAGTAACTCTCGTTGAGAGCTATTATCTACGCTGAACGTTTAAATGACCAGAAAGCTTAAGGAATGTTCTGGGCTGAGGGACTTTCCAGCTAGCTGTGGGTTATCAGGAAAATCACTTGTATATCAAACACTTCTGGTGACCCAGAGGCTTTCTAAAGTGCACTGGTTCACACACTTTCATAAATTCCATATCTTATACTTTTAAAATATCTTTCTGGAATAATTTAGAAGGTTAAATTCCTAAGCATATCATTCAGAGGCCAAGCTCGTATTGTTAGAAAGTTACGATTTAGTTTCAACGCAACTGCTTTGTATTTGTCTGTCTTTTTCCTGTCTCCTTGCCAACATTTAAAGCCCTCACACCTTTCGAGAAAAATAAAGAGTACTGTGTGTCATCCTCAATTTGCAGCTTTGGTTCACCATCTCCATACAGCACAATAGCCAATGAGCAATAGCTGCTTTCATATCAAATGTATTCCAGTGACACAGTTAGATAGTCTGAGCAATATGAAATGATCCTGACTTAGCCCAGAACTGTGCTTATTGCTTTTAACTGGAACTTTACCTTTTTATGATGTCATTTTTTTCTAAAAAGTAGAATTTTCTTCCCAAAGCCGTCAAAGTAACACTAACTTAAACAGGAGGAGAAGACACTAAAGGTAGTGAGGCTGTGTTACTCAAGATTTTGTGTCTAGTTTTGCAGGGAATTGATCACCATTGCAGCAAAATTCTCTCCCCGCCCAAGGAGGACTCCCCAGTGGTAACACAGGATTAAAAAAAGGTCCAAGTCCTTTAGTCCAAGGACATTGTTAACATCTGTATCTGTAGTCACCTATTCAGAGTTTGTTTCCAAACCTAGTGAGCAGCTGCCTTGTGTCAGGCTCTGCACTGGGCACTGAGCATGAAATCGGACTGAGGGCTGAATAAGAGGTCAGCGTGGACTCGTCCTCACAGTGTTTTCTAAGGCTAGTCTCAGCCAGCTCCATGCTTCCTGCTACCGAAGCGTTCCTTGCTTAATCTTAAAATCAGGTTTTAGAGTCCTAATGACTCGTGCACCTCCCCCTTCAATGTTTTTGATCTACTCATGATGAGACTTAGAATTTAACGTGGTTGTGTAACAGTGAGAATGACTTAACCATGACCAGGTTCCCTAGGGAAAGGTTGGTCATCCCTCCGGGGCCCTCCAGGGCAGCTTATACCTTTGGGAAACGAGCAGGGATCGGGAAGCCACTCAGCATCCTCCCCACCGATTTCCACCCCCAGAACCTCACAGATCCCGAGTCATCACACACCTCAATCATTCATTCACCAAGCATGCCAACGGCTCCCTTCCTTAGGAACTTGTGCATTTGCTCAGTAAATAATTATTAAGTGCCTGCTATGTGCCAGGCACTGTTCTAGGCACTGGAGACACACCGGTAGACAAAGATCCCTGCTCTCATCGACCCTACATTCTATCAGACTCAGGATAAAACCCAGAAAGACAGAGTCTCCATCCTCAGGCAGTAGAGCAGACAGACCACATATGAATAACTACAATATAATGTGATGAGTGGTTGACCAGCAACATGGGGGGAAGAGAGGCCGGTTCATTCAGCTGGTGTGGGGAAGAGGGAATCTTGGAAGATGGCAGAGTGCGAAGCGTGAGCAGTAGGCCCTACGAACCTTTCCAGACTCCCCCAAGCAGGAAAAGACCTTCACCCTCTGGGTTCCTGCTTTACTTCCAGAGTTGCCAGAGAAGGGACTCTGGGAGCTGGCAGTGTCATCTGAAGCCCAGCCCAAAGGCACAAGGGTTTCAACCTGCCAGCCAGCCTCCTCTCGGAAAAAGGCTCCCTGGCCCCGTGTTTTCTCTTTGCCCGGCCAGAGCGGAGCGAGGCAGGAAACCTGCAGCCCACATATGGTGCGCTCGCTCGGGCTTCTCCAAGCTGTGCTCTGTGAAGGACACTTCCCTTGGGGAAAAGCCCTTCGCCCGGGAGGAAGCTGGAAAGAGGGAGTTGCCAGGGCTCTCATCTCAGGAAATAACTCTGGGACAGAAATGGATTACTGCTTTATTTTTTTTTATTTTTTTGGAGAAAGAAAAAAAGAACCCTCCTTTTCCCCACTTGTAGATTGTGACACAGAACAGCTGCTGTGGACATAAACCCTTTCGGAAAAAGCAGAAAGGAGTGTTTGGGTGATGGGTGTGTGTTTTTTGTTGGGTTTTTTTTTTTTTGGACTCGTCAGCCAAAGAGAATTCCCTCCCACATGACAGCTATTTGAACATGAGCTGGACCAGCGTTTTTGTCTTGGCATTATAACCGTTTATCACCCAAATACAAAACAACTGTGATTTCAGGCTGACTCCCCAGCCCAGCAGCACCCTGGGCCTGTCTCAGAGCAGGAGTGATTCGAACACTGGGTAACAGTCACGAAGAACTGAGTTTATTCTTCTTGCCTGGGACCGGCAAGGCTCAGGCAGCAGAATCGGTGGATCTGAAGTGACTTTGTCCTCAGGAAGCTTGGGACCAGCCACCCTGGCCTCCAGGACTGTGCTCCAGCCTCAGCCCACCCCTCACCCTGCACCAATGCAAACCCCAAGCCTGCAGCTCCCAGTCAGAACTCTAGGTTTTTCCTTTAAGCACCCTGTGCATTGCTCACTTGCCTGCCCTTCTCACGGGTCCCCTCTGACAGAAATGCCCAGCTACCCCGCTGCTCCTTAGGGCGATTTTAGGCCAATCTCAAAGATTTTGCTGCCGGGAATTCTTCCTGAAGCGCCCCTCACTTGGGCCAGGCTAGCAGCCCCTCCTCTGTCCCTCACGTTTATTTCAATCACTGTGCCTAACATGCTGTTTTATAAACATCTGCTGTTTGCCTCCCCCACTAAACTCTGGGCTCTTTGGAGGTCGACACCATGCCTTACTCATGCTTATATCTCTGCAATTTCCAACAGACCCAGGAGCATAATAAAATTCGTTTATTAGAATCAGTGAGTGAGTGACTGAATGTGTCTCGTAAGAGTGAAAATGTAAGAGGTGGATCTGATGTAAATAACGCTTGATTTTCAGATCAGAGAATCTAAGTGGATTGCAGGGCTAGATAAAATCCACTGGAAGTAAGAGATTGCTGTGACCCATTTCTAAGGGGACACTGTGTCCCTTTATTCACCGCCTATCTGATGTCACTTATCAAGGAAGCCTTTGCCATCACTCCTTATAAACAGCAGCACCCTGTTCCCCACTCGGGCCCTTAGCCGCTTGGTCACTGTCTTCCCCACTCCCACCCATTCGAATGCAAGCCCCCCAGGGCAAGGATTTAGCCTTTCCCTTCACCCCCTATCCTGAGGCCCCAGGCCAGCCTTGGCAGGTGGGTAGCACACAAATAACTGTTGAACATAAGACTGTAAGTTAAAAAACTGGCACATAACCATAACTCACTTAAGCCCCTTTTTTACAGATGAAGAGAAAGACCCGCGAGGCTGTTAGCTGGCCAAGCGGAGGCCTGCCTCGAGGGCTTCAGCCACCTTCTCTGCCTCCCCATTCTGGGTTTCCGGGAGAAAAATGGGCAGTCTGTGCAGAGGACCAAAAATGGTAGCCATTTGGTTTATGTGGTGGTCTCGCATTCAACAGAGCACCTTGAACTAGTTTCCTGTGGGACTCTGGAGAGAGTTCCATTCTTTATAATGCAAGTGACCCACAGCTTCTAGCGCTTTCCACCCTCCAGGGCCAGGATTTGCAGGCAGACCCTTCCTTCACCCAGCTCTCTCCAGGGGCGGTCTGGGTGATGCCTAGAATGAAGAGAAGCTGGGGCACTGGGGGTGGGGAGAGGGGTCAGGCAAGGGGACAGAAGAGCAGGGACTCACAGGGAGGCGAGATGAGGCCTTCCTGGAGGCGGCCTCCAGTCCACGTGAACTCTGCCCCTTGTGGCTGCCTGTCCAGGTGATAATATGCCTTCAGTTGAGCATTTTTCACTTTGGATCACGTGCTCCTCAAGGAAAGACTATACTTTTAAGCTAAATAACCTGGTAAGCTATACTTTAAATTTTTTTCTTATGAAAATAATTGTTTTTGCCAAAATAATATGCATTTATTGAAAAATTACAATAAAAATACAGAAAATTCTAAAATGTATGCCAAAATCACCTGAAATCCCACTATCTAGAGCTAATCATACTAATATTTTGTTCAGCATTCTTCTAGGTATTTTTAAATTCACCTATATACCATATGTATATAGATATAACGTATACATATGATCATAATTTTACCTTCATAGTTTTATTCTCTGCATGCTATTTTGCAATCTGATATTTGCACTGATGTTTGATATATGTAATGCTGTGGACATTTTTCTATGTCTTAAGTACAGTTCTACATCCCAAAGTATGATTGCCGAGTATCGTAGGTATGTATTAGCCTTTTCTTAAGGAGACTCTTATTGTAAAATTAATTTCACCTCAATTCCTTGTCATTAGAAAACTTCCTGAAATATTTTCTATTCTCAGTTTTAGTCAATTTTAAATTGGTGCTGTTGGGACAAAGAATGTGTACCTTCTATATTTGATTACATATCGACACACTGCCTTCCCTAACAGAGAAGTCAAAATACACTGCCACCAACAGAGGCATTGTGTGTGGGTGTTTTTAAAACATATCTTTATTTTATTTTAAATGTTCACTGATTTGATTTTATTTTGTTATTATTATTACTTTTTTAATATATCTTTATTGATTTCAGAGAGAGGAAGGGAGAGAGAAAGATAGAAACATCAATGATGAGAGAGAGTCACTGATTGGCTGCCTCCTGCACACCCCCAACTGGGGATCGAGCCCACAACCCGGGCATGTGCCCCGACTGGAACTGAACCATGATCTCCTGGATCCTAGGCCAACGCTCAACCACTGAGCCACACCCGGCCGGGCTGCAGTGTGTTTTAAACTTGACCTGACCCTTCAGTCTTCATGTTCACGTCATAGGTCAAAAACGATGGCTCCAGTGTACCCTGGGTATGAAGGTCCAGCATGGGGACCACAAAAGTGCCATAATGCTGTGACGGGAGATGGAGGTGTGTGTTTTCCTCTTTGAAAGCGATGTAAAATTTAAGTAGACCTGCATTTAGCCTTTCTCCTAATATTAACAAGTTAGGATCCTCATCAATTTATACAAAAAGGATATCCTTTCAGCCTGGAATGCGGGAGAAAAAGAATTTGCCTTTGAAAGTGCTAATTGTTTAAAGGAAACTTGCTCCAAAGGCCGGCACCTTTGCCAAACTCAAGACAATACCGCCACACACGTTATCAAGGCCACATCTTCAATGTGCAATGAGTAGAGCTTTAATTTCTTCTTCCACATAAAGGCCGTGTATGTCTGTTTTTAGAAACTCAGACTGTATCTGCAGAACCCGTTCCAAATGGCCCCACCTTGTTTTTAACAAGATCCTGAATTACCTTTCAGAGACAACAAACCCAAGTCATGCATGGGACGCATGCACACAGGAGAGAGCGGTGACCTCCAGCTGCACCCAAACCAAATCTTGCCCCCACCCCCACCCCCACCCCTGCAATGGAAACAAAAGATGGGGACATAACCAGAACTGGAAAGCCAGAACCTTCCAGAAGCCAAGTGTCTGTGGTCCAGGAAGACCTGCTGCAGAAGCCCCTTCCACAAATGGCCAAGCTCCAAAGCCCTCCAGTTAAACCTTGCTCCCCAGAGCTTCCACATACTTGTTCCCCTAACTCCTTTAACCTCTCCCACCCCCAGTGCAAGCCGTCGAGGACATGGGGTTTTCTTCCCATTGATTCTCATTGCTCGGAGCCTGCACTAAAGCACCTCTAATTCCTCCACTGCAGCTCTCGTGCTCAGTGTTTGGCTCTGCTGTGCTTCAGGGGACTACCTCTCTTCCTGCTGGGCTACAAGACTGAGTACCACCTCCTTCAGGAAGCCTTCCCTGAGCCTCCTAGGCAGTTAGAAGAGAGTCCTTAATCTTTCTCCTTGGTGTTTCCTCTCACTATGGACCTACCAAAGTTCATCTACTTCCTGCGTAGATATCTCTTCTGCTTCTGTATTATAAGTTGCTTGAAAGTAGGGACTGTGTCTTTTCACAGGGCACACAGTAGACATCAGCACCAAACAGTGCTGACTGAGTGAAAGAACCCATCCATAGTGAAATACAGCCAGTATGTGCAAGAGTCATGTCTCAGAACCTGAGTGTAACCAAGACAGTGAAAATGCATCTGGGACCAAAAAAAAAAGAGTCATTGCTTGTGATGACCTGTGTCCATATGCAGCCCAAAGTTCAACTTCTTTAATTAACTACAGATAGCATCATATTTTTTCTCTAAACTAATGGAGGTACTGGAATGTCGAGTGTGTGTATTCTTTTGCATTATTTTTTTCTAATTTTCCTGAGTAATGCATTTATATTTCTCAAATCACTCCAGTAGATCTCTCCCTTGACCTGGCAGTGTAACAAAATCTACCAAGTCCAAGTCTCAAAAAATTCACATTTAAGCACTAAATCAGATTAGCATCAAATTTAGATAGCTGAACATTCCTCACTCCCCCAAGGAAACCAAGGAAACTTTGCGCTTACAATAAGAAAAGAAAAAGTGGTTTAGAGGAATTGAAAATGAATTCCCCCTCACTCCTAAACCTATGAGAACCTCATTGTCATGACTGAATATTCCAATATTACCGTAGGAAACGTCCCTTCTTAGTTAAGTAGCCGGCCCTGACCAATAAAGGCGTGGTCCTGATTTACATGCTATTGGCTTCTGGGTCTTAAAATAAATTCACTAAGTTCACAAAGCAACAAAAATCTGAGTCTTGCTTGTCCTCAACTTACTGCTGATTAATCCCCCACCCCTCAGTTGACTAGAGGCCAGACATGACTCATAGACATCTCCTGTTTCTCTCTACAGCCCCTATCTTCTAACTGAGCATAACACTTTCAAGTTCTGTATGAATTGACATGGCTCAACGGGTCTTTCTTGGAATACTAAAAATGGACACATGTTATTATAATAATACAAAAATATATGGTTTTGCCCTTCCTCGAGGAGTATACTCACTAATGTCTCCTGAAAAAGAGAGGGAATTAAAATGGTTCTAGTCTGCTAACCATCGCAATTAGGAAACCAGGAGTGCCTCGTAGACTGGTTTATGTTTCCTCCCCATGGAAACAAACCCCTACCCATCACACCGCTGGACCGACGTTGTCAACAATGGGCAAAATGTGCGGCTTCCAATAAGCATCAGGACTGTACTTTACACCCTGCCCGCTCCGATGTGCCCGGGATTGTGACAAGAACAGTGCCAATCCTGGGCTCTGAAAATTCAGAAACTAACACTCTCCTTTTTCTAGTGTGGGGACATGTTTTAGAAGACCAGAGGTAACATTCGATAAACTGGATTACAGTAAAAGCAGACTAGTGTTCCGTGAAATTCAGCAAATAGTCACAGTTGGCCTTCAGATGTACTCCAGTGCCATGCACATAGTAGGTGCTCTATAAATAGCTGAATAAATAAAGTAGAATGTTTGTAGGTTTTTTAAAACGAGAAACAGATGGAAAAGCAGAGGGTAAGATAGATGAGATTCTTGGCCAAATCAAACCCCAAAAAGGGCTGCAGGCTAAAGATGTCAACTGTAACCCATTGGCTGCTGCCAAAGAAATCCCCAAGGAGCCTAAAGTTTTAAATTATTACCTTTCAACTCATAGAGTGTGGAGCATGTCAGATATATTCTAGAATTTAGATATGGCTCTGGCTGTTAAGAAACTCTCAACAAAACTGAGAGATACCATAAATAGAGACAGAGAGAGAACAGTGAACAGGGACAGGAAAGTTTGAATACTGCCCTTTTAAAATTTAACTAAAGGACACCAGCTGCTTAGAGCTCTCAAATCAAACTATGTCTGATCATGATTTTCATGGTGGAGTTTCATTTATTTTATTGCCCCAATTATAAGGTTCAAATTGCTCCATACAGTGCTAAACAACTTGCTGGCATTCTTATATAGAGAGGAATTTTCCAAATTCAATGAACTTGGGAGTTGGGAAAAATTCATCATCATAGCTGCCCCTTTTTTTATTTGAAGAAACTGAGAGGAGAGGTTAAGTGTTTTGCGGAGTGATAAAGAGCTCTGACATTACAGATTGTGGGTTAGCCTGGAGCTCCTCGCTGAGCTTTTGGGTCGTGGGCAAATTTCTTAACATTACAAAGTCTCAGTTTCCTCAACTATAAAAAGGAGATAATAGTACCAACCCTTTCAGGATTATTGAGAAGGATTGTGTAAAATAAAAGTGCTTGGCAGAGTGCTTTAGAGATGACAAAATGTCAATAAAGAATGGCTATTATTATTACTATTTTATCACAGGGCCTGCCATTACTAATCATTCACTAATTAATAGTAATGGTGGTTTTTATTAATTATTATCTTTACTGCCCACTGTGGCCCAGATTATTTATCTGGGTAATTGAGCTAGAACCCAGGTGGCCTAAACCCCTTGATTTTTTTTTCTAAAGGCCTTGCATTTAAATAATCAAAACCAGGATTCCCTTCTGAAACCATAGGTTGAGAATCTCGCAGGAGAAAAACGCCACAATTTCTGTTGAATGACAGTCTGTTTGGCTCATTGTAATGCACAAAACCCAGAAGGCCGCACTTTTCTAACAGTGGGGCGCGAACTCGCTGAAAGATTGCACAGCACAAATGGGGCAATACTGCAGCTTCCTGAGCTAAACCAACAGCTTTGTATATAAATGCCAATCTTTTGCGGAGTAACACTTTAGCAACTAGATAGAAATATAAGGAAGTAACAAGCTGCTGGGGAAAATATTGCAAGTTTTTATTTGTTCGTGGATTTTTTGTTTGTTTGTTTGTTTGTTTGTTTGTTTTTTACACCAGTGCTTCTCCAGCCAGTATGCATAAGACTCACCTGGGAGGCATGTTATGATGCAGAAAAGCCCAATTCAGCGGGTCTGAGGTCCCACCTGACAGTATACTTCTAAGGAGCCCCCAGAATATGCTGGCTGGACGCTGCTGGTCAGAGGAACCCACTTGGAGTAGCAAAGCAGTATCCGGACTAACTTGGCTAAATTCATAAGTAATTATGACGAGTGTTTAGAAGGCAGAGCCCACTGAGGAGCAGGCTTCTGTGCCACCTGCTGAGCAGAAGTTTTATTTGTACCTTAGCTGCAACCTAAGCCAGGCCAGGCAGAAAGGACAGTTCAGGACTTGTCAGTGCCTCTCCAGCCACATGCCAGAGGATGGCCACATCTGACGAGGCTCCTTGCCTTTCCTGAGAAGCTGTGGTTTTAGTTAGGTAGCCCCAAGAGACTGGCATCACTTCTCTCCCCTCATTGACAGGAATCCTTTTGGGTTAAGGATCACCTGAGGCACCTAAGATAAAAAAAGAGTGATTTGCATTCTATATTTCACAATTTTAAGGGACTTAACACTTTTGAAAGCTCTTTGTACTATGTTTTGCAACATTTTGTTCATCTGAAATTATTGCAAAATGAAAAAAACTTGTTTTAAATGTGAAAAAGACTAAAATTCTGAGGTTTTCTACTTTTCTATTATCATACTAAAATTAATCAATTTTATTTCCCCCATTGAGGATACTTTCTTGACATCAGCACTAACAGTTTGCTGCTTGACTATTATTCTAGTAAATACTATCCACACTGTCTCTTCTACCAGCACTAGGCAACTGAAATGTCAACTCTACCCGCCCCTCCGAGAATCAAAATCTACCACAAATGTCCTTCCCTCGCTGCTCTGGATGCCGTTTTTTCCATCTGAACTCTCAAAGCACTCACGGGCTGTATCACATCACTTAATAGTTACATTACCTTTTCTTTTTAATCTCTTTCCAGATAAAATTTTGCCTCCCAAAATAAATTGTTTATTTTTTGAACGGAATTTACGTTTTGTTCCTTATGTGTTCATCACAGCACCCAACACAAGGCTGGGCACAGAGTAGAAATTCACTAGATATTTGTCACAAGAGGGACTGAGGAAGAGATGTACTGATCCCGTTGATTAGACCTTGTAGCCTTTCTTCAGAGTTGACATCTTCCTAACGACTAATTAATCTGCAGATTCCCCTTTGGAAAACAGGCCTAATCCACAGTATTCTCCCAGAGAAAAGCAAATCACAGGGCTAAGCAGGAAACCCCAGCCTGAACTTGAGCTTCTCAAAGCTCCTCGGGTTCCTATGGGACACAACTCCAGCCAGAGCCCTGGGCTGACATTCCCCTGGTTCCAACCGGATCACCAAGCTGCAGGGGCCTCACTCGCTACATGGAGGTGACAGGAGTGCCCACCTCGAAGGCAGCACTGTCGGTCGATGAAGCTGTCCTCGCAGAGCACCCAGCACGGGCCCTGGGTCTACCTGGAGCAAGGCACCACGCGCTCAGAAAACAGGAGGGATTGTTATTCTCGTCGGGTAAAGTCGGGGAGACCAGGTGTTAGATCCAGACAGTCATCCAGATTTAAAATGAGCGCTCTAAAGCTACATTTTCAGTAGAACAGGAACAAAGGAAATGAATGAGGCAAGTGAGTTGTCTTCGTATCTAAATTTCCGAGGGATTAAATAAACTCACAAGATTTGCCTCAAGTGGCACTAAATTGCTGTAAATCACATTTGTTTTGCCCAAAGAGTAAATACTTTTTAATTTAATTTCCATAAAGGGAGAGAAGCAGAGAGGGAGGAGAGGGAGGAGAGGGAGGGGAGAGAGAGAGAGAGAGAGAGAGAGAGAGAGAGAGAGAGAGAGAGAGAGAGAGAGAGAGAGAGAGAGAGAGAGAGAGAGAGATAGGAGGGGAAGGAAAGAGGGATGACCAGTTTCGGGGCTGTAACCCCTCCCTCTGCTATTTCATGCAGATGGGAATTTTAATGGTAATTAGGGAGACGGAGTTGCCATGGCAAACAGATCTGTTCAGAGATAAATAAAACCCTGCAGTACAGCAGAACGTGAATGACCACGAAGACACCCAGCTATTCGTGCCCTGGGCCCCGTGTGCCACCAGGACAGCGGGGCGAGAGCTGACCGTTGGTTCCCGAGCATGTGCCTGTCTCCCGCCCGGCTCTGCCCGGGCCCCGCACCCACAGGCCCGTGCTACGCAGCACTTCACGCTCTCCCCACCGCGCTCCCTCTTACTGCAAAGCTCTAAGCCGTTGACTTCTGTCCTGTCCTCTGTGTGGAATGGGTGGGGCCCAAACCACTATTCACATTTCAGAGACGAAAATAAGGCACAGGCAAGGTGGATGTCTTGTTCTCAGTTACAAAGCCAACGTCTACGGGAACCCAAGTGCACGTCCAGCTCCTGACCCCAAAGCCAGGGCTGGTGCCGGCTCTGACCCCGCTCGCCTTGAACTGCAGTGTTCCCCGAGGCAGGTAAACTGGCCCAGGCGCACGCCCTCGACCAACCCCCCAAGGTCACAGATGTCAGATACTGAAGGGTTGAGCCCTGCTACCCACCCTCCCCGGGCTCTACTCCTGGACTCCCCGGCACCTCGACGGCCCAGCGCCTCGGTGCCAGGAGCCCGCAGGACAAAGGTGCCTTCTCTGCAATCAGACGCTCGCTGGCGTCCCGCACCCTCGGCAGCCGAACCCGGACGGAAGAGGCTGCCTGGCTGCCTCCACTGTTTGTTTTCCCACTGCTGGGCTGGCAAGGATGCAAGTGGTGGATTTACAATTAGAAGCAGCATGGTTCTTCAAATATTAATATTAATAACTACAATGCGGGACACATGAAAAGGGCTTTTCATCTTCAAAGCACTTTGAAGACATTAGCTCATTAGCTCACCCTTCCCTCCACTCGGGAACAACAGGTAAGTAGGAATCTCAGGAGCACCAGTGGCCACCCGGCAGCCCTCCACGGGTAGCCTGTCCCTGCAGAAGCAAAGGGTTTGCTGTTGAGATAAAAAAGAGGCGACGCAATCCAGAACCACAGCTGATGAAAGAGTTTAAGTGCCAGTCATTTACAAATCAAATGGGGCTGCCAAGTTATCGTCGAATCTGCATTCACTGTTGCTTAACAAATATCTGTCTTTTCAGTTGCACAGTGAGGATATGAGGTAGGAAGAAAAGTGGCCTGGAGATTAAAAAGCAAAACAAACTTAGCCCAGAGATCACAAGGATAACTTGCAATCGAATGCTTAGATCTCAGCAACCCAGCATCTTTTCAACAGTTTGCCCGCATAAAATGCTATTTAAAAGGGGGCAGCAGAGACGTTCCCACAGGAGATGAGCCACACAGTGGGACTGCGGATAAAATCCCCGCAGGGCAGGGGTGGCCGTCCAGCACCTCCTGCTTTTCCATGGCAGTGCCCCTGAGTCCAGCTCCGCCATGGAGGGGAGAAACGCCCCCTGACTCAGAGACCCCCCCATCTCAACAGCAGCCCCAAAGACAGGCAGAACCTTGGAAAACTGAGTCACGGTCAGGGAAACACCCAAAAGCCTAGCTGGGCTTTGGGTTTACTGCATTCAAACCTGCAGCGATTTCCTCTCTAGGAGAGCAACTCATTAAGCTGCTAGGAAAAAACAAAAAGGTGTAAAAACAATAGGCTTCCCCGGACTCAAAGAGGGAAAAAAGAAGTGAGACACCCCGACGTGGAGCCAACAGCTTTAGGTCTTGGGAGTGTCCCGATACACGGAGAAAATTCCGCGCTTCCGACCTGTGATCCGTGCGTGCCCCCAACGTGCGTGATTTTGCTCCTATAAACGGGGGAAAAGAGTGAAACCGTCTTGATTTTAGGCTATTTGAACCAGGTTAGGGAGTGTTTCCGAAAATCATTATTAAACGATTGAATGGAAAGCCCAAGAAAATCTGAAAAGAGAAAGCCCACTTGTATCCTAAAAGTCCCCATCAATTTACCATTTAATTACACGGAATTTTAAAAAAATAAATAAATAAAGGAATAGGAAAATGGCCCGCAAAGTTACAGGCAGAAACTCACGCCCCACTTACTACTTTGCGGGAGAGGCCGGGTGAGGGATCGTCCCGAGTGAGCTCCCCGCGAGGTCCGCGGTCTCTTCCCAACTACCTGCGGGAATCCCGGCTCGTGGCGAAAGGATGCAAAGACCATAATGTTCCTAATAGAGCTGCCTCCTTAAATTGGGGGGTGTGGTCAAGCCCTGGAGCTGGGGAAAAGGCAGGATTTTGCCGGCCGCTGACATCACCGGGGCAACAACTAGGAAGGCTTTTCATGAAAGTCTCGGTGGAAACGCAAATAGTGCTTTTTTTTTTCCCTTTCTTCTCTATCAGGAGTCCTGGGGAGGGAGGTGAGCGAAGGGCAACCCCTCGGGGCATGGCACCCAGCCTCAGGGGCCGCTGATGCACTTGACTTTGCTCTCGGTTGAACTGTGACTGTTTCTGCTTCACAGCTCCTGGCTCTCAGTGGGGGACCAGGCTGTCAGAAAGAGGGGATCCACCGCCCGGCCGCCTGCCCCGGCTCCTCCTGTGTCTCTATTAACTTGATGTGAACTGATATGTTTCTTAAGGAAAATAATATAATGCCGTGGGAGAAAGCTGACCAAATAGCAAGCTGTGATTTCTAAAAAGTAAAACTCAAACTATGCTCTTTGTATCAGCCTGGTTTTAGGTCATTTCTCAGAGAGATTAGTTTGGTGGCCCTGAGTCATCATAGTCCATGGTGAGGAGTGAAAGTGCCGAAATAGTCACGTATTCCTCATGTAGCGACAGTGCAAACCACGTGGAGATGTCGCATCTGCTCTGTGTGGAAACAGCATCTTTTATTCACGTATTCGGAGCCGTGGTAAGAACGCTACAGTGTAGTATCTTTGCTATATATAGGGTCATTTCATTACAGAAATGTTTTCAAGTCACTATTTGGCTGCTTAACTTCAGACTTTTATCCTGAAAGATTCCATTTTCTTTGAGTAAGAGATGGGAGCTAAAATTGGCCGGGGTTGGCTCCTTTCCCTTTCTAATGAAGATGCAAAATGCTCAACGTTGAAAGCCTATGGAAACCTAATAAATGTCATTCAGAGCGACACCATCACCGCCCTTCATTGTAAACAGCCAGCGGGGCAGTTAAGACGGTATTGTAATCAAAACAAGATTTCACTGCTTATCTTTTGCCTTTGCAAATTAACATGCTTAAAAGAAAGGAAGAGAGAGTGCTGTTGGTTCGGTTTAGTGTAATGTCCATGCCAAGCACTGTGCTAGGCACTAGGACTATAACTAGGTCACACTGTAGTGGGCAGATAGACACATAAGTGGACCATCTCAGTCAAGTGCAACATGAGCTATGAGAGAAGTCTCTAAAGAGAGCTACGGAAGGAAGCTTCGTGTCTCCTTATAGCTCACTCAGTTCAGTTTATAGAGCCCAGGTCAATCAAACCAATCACAACTAATTATAACTGTATTATTCACTATGTTTGCAAGAGAGTTGAAAAAAATAGAGTGAGGCCTTGGGTTCTTGCCCTATAGGGGTGGAGAGAGTGATTTTTGAGGAGCTCGGGCATCTGGATTTGTCTACATAGAGTTTTTATAGATGGCGACCCTTTAGGACCGTAGCTCTGTTCTTTACCACAGCCTCTCATGGTGCGAAATAAGCCACCCCTGGCATAAAATGCCTAGAAAATGCCCAAGGAAGCAGTACATTTTCTTTTAAAAAGCACCTTCAAAAATGTAGCATTAGGTGGGTGTCCACATGCAAAAGAATGAAGTTGGACTCTTACCTTACAAAAATCAACTCAAAATGGGTCAAAAACCTAAATGTAAGAACTGAAACCATAAAATTCATAAAAGAAAACATAGAAGGAAACTTCACGTCATTTGGCAATGATTTCTTGGATATGACATCAAAAACACAGACAACAAAAGGATAAATAGATAAGTTGGACTTTACCAAAATTTAAAACTCGTACATCAAAGCACACTATTTAAAAAGTGAAAAGGCAACCCAGGGAATGGGAGAAAATATTTTCACATCATATATCAGATAAGGTATCAGTATTCAGAATATATAAAAAAACTCTTACAGCTCAGCAGAAACAAAAAAATAATTTGATTTTTAAAAAAAAGAAAGGGCAAAGAACGTGAGTAGATATTTCTTCAAAGATATTCAAATGACCAACACATACATAAAAAGATGGTCAACATAACAGATCATTAGGAGACTGCAAATCGAAATCACAATGAGATACTACTTCACACCTACTAGGACGTTTGTTATCAAAAAAAAACAAAACAGAAAATAAGTGTTGGTGAGGATGGGGAGATATTGGAGCCCTTTTACATTGCTGGTGAAAATGTAAAATGATGCAGCCACTATGGAAAACAGCATGGCAGGTCCTCAAATGCTTAAACACAGAATAACATTTGATCCAGGAATTACACTTCTAGGTATACATCCAAAAGAACTGAAAGCAGGGACTCGGACAGATATTTATACATCGATTTTTTAATTTTTTTCTGTACACCAGTGTTCTTAGTGGTATTATTTACATTAATCAAAAGGCAGAAAACAACCCAAATGTCCATTAACAGATGAATGAATCAACAAGATCTTTATGTTCCAAACACTGGAATATTATTCAACTTTATTAATTTTTTTTATTAAACTTATTGGGGTGACAATGGTTAATATGAACCTATAGGTTTCAGCTGCGGGTTTCTATGTTACAAGATCTGCCTGTTGCCCTGTTGTCTTTTGCCCGCCACCCAAAGTCGTATCTTCTCCGGTCACCACATGCTAAGAATGAAATTCTGATACGTGCTACGACGTGATGAACCTTGAGGATAGTAAACTAAATGAAACAAACCAAAGGACAAATATTGTATGATTCCACTTACATGAGGTACCTAAAATAGTCAAATTCACAGAGATAGAATTTGGTAGGATAGAGGCCACCGGGGGCTGGGGAGAGGGCCCAATGGGGGAGTCAGCATCTAACGGGGAGATGAAAAAATTGTGGAGACAAATGATGGTGAGAGTTACTTAATGCCACTGAGCTGTACTGTTAGAAATGGTTAAAGTGATAAATTTTAAGTTAGGTATATTTTACAAAAACCAAACAAACAAACCAAAAAAGCATTTCCTGAATTAAAAACTGTATAGCGTTAGGGTCACGCAGGCTGTCCACAGAGAGAAGGCCTCCCGATCAGCAGGGATGAGAGGCTGTGAGCCCGGGGGGAGCACAGGGCCTCCCTCCCGGCGTCCAGGCCTCCCCCGGTCTGTCTAGGGGGGATACTAGCTGGTCAAGGTTGTTGAGAAGCCTGTGCAATTGGGTGACTGTGTCAACAGTAAACTGAAAAGGCAACACTGGCTGTTCCTTTCCATGCCCTGCGATATTAAACTCTGTGGAGAAAGACCTCGGTTGAAATGACTACAGATTTTAAGATCTTGGAGAGAAAAAATTAAAATCCATTTACCTGGAGACATGTGGCCTTTCGGCTCCCACGTGAAAGGGTAATACTGAAAGGGCTGTTTGCTGCTCCAGGGAGTATTTCCATAGCCCAGGGGAAGGAGTGGTAGAGTCAGTAGAGTTTAGACACAGTTGGAACAGGGCCTGAATTAATTTCTAGGATAATTACCACCAAACTACGGTATTTGCTGTTCTTACTGTGAAGAAATCGTGTTTCCTTTCTCAGCATAACAAGATACATGGCAAATTAGTATCTCCTAAGAGGAAAGATGAATTTCCAGAATCTTAGCCCAAGAGCGCTGAATCCTTCCACCACCAGCTGAGAGGAAGGTGGTGGTGGAAGGGTTCAGCCCTCTTGGGCTACGAGCACTGAACCCCAAGCCCCCAAATGCAGGCATCCCCTTCACAGCGACCTGCGATGATTCTGTAAACCGCCGTCAGCGCACAGGAAAAGTTAAATCGGAACTGGACAATGGCATTAAATATAATGAGAAACGAGGCAAAATAGCAGCCTCTTCATTGTATTTCGCAGGTTCTCTCTTCTTTCTGATGCTTCGGGAAAGCAGTATCTAAACAAACAATCCACACTGAGCGGGGGCGAAACCCAGAGACTCTCACAACTGCAGCTGTCACCAAATGTCGAAGGGGCCTCGGGAGATAAGATGAAAGGAAGGCCAGGAGCGAAGAACCTTTGTCTACTCACGCTCCAGCTCTGGAACTTCTTATCCCGTACTTTGTAATGAATCTATCTCCTTTCCATGATCAAAAGCCAAGCCTTTGTCTTGAGCCCCAGATGGATCAGAAGTGGCACACGTACGTGTGCATGCACATCTGGCACCCAGGTGCTGGTCTTCTGTGTGCCAGGAGGCTCCGGAGACGCTGGAGCTCCGAGCACAGTCCCCCCAGGACCCCGCCGTGGGTGTGCTCTTCCATTACTGCTTGGACGAGCTTTCTGTCACCTCCTTCCTCTCCACAGTGCAAAAGGGGCTGGGGCTGGGGCCCCAGGTGACACCCTGCAAAGCGGTTTAGATAAGCTGGGTAAAGGCACTTCTCGACCCTGCTTCTCTGGGCCTGCTGAACACCCCTTAGAGCTGCCCGGTTCACTGGGTTTGGACTCAATGCCAATCCCTGTGCTCAGCGGCAGGGCCAGGCCTAGGCCGCAGGCTTCTATTTCCCACCTCGGTGTCCTGTGGCCACAGGCATGAACGTTCGGAGGCGGAGAACCCGGAGGCTGGCCCTCCTGGCGGGGTTTGCTGACCAGGAGGGAAGAGATGCTGCAGCGCCCAGTCGCGGAGCTGGGACAGGGGTCCCCCTGAGTCAAGAAGAGCAGCCGCAGCCCTGACGGAGTGGCTCACACCAAGCAGCACTGACCGAGTTCATTCTTCCTTCTGAAGCAGCTGATTACAGGTTGTGTCCAGTCTTGGAGTCAGGCCTTCCCCCCAAGAGGACAACAGGACCAACCCTTTGAATTTCCCCAAGCGTGTTCTCTGGTCCCCATTTAGAGGACAGCTCTCTTTCATTGCAGGGACGCTGATGCCATTGATATATTTCCTGATCTATATAGGATAAAGTGATCCGACGGTCCCCACCCGTCATTCACGGGAGGCCGTCAGGGGTTCTGGGAGACAGCCTGAGCTCTGCTTTCACTAAGGGGCTCAGGAAGTCACTGCCTCAGCTCCAACTGTACCCCTGATATCTCTCTACCTGCGCCCTACCCCTGGACTAACTCGGGAGCATCTGCTCAGATGAGAGACGCTTCTCAGGGTAGGACCATCATGACGCATAGTCCTAGAAGCTGTGAGTTTGCGAGTTGGGCAGAATCTTTAGGGATTCTGCGATTTCATCACTTTTCAGATAAGTAATGAGAATCAGAGAGATGAATTTCTTATTTAAGGAAAAGCTGATAAATACATTTGCCACATAGCTTCAAAGCTAAATGGTTACCTACCTGTAGAAACCATTGTCGGCTCCTTGCATCAGTCCAAATGTCTATATTTGGAGGTAGGGTAACCAGGACTAAAGAAGTAAAATTCAAATTCATTGAACTATTGACGGAGTAATTCTTCTCTTTTCACAACAAATGTCTGGGGACTCAGTGGGCAGTTCAGTCCCCAATAGACCAAGGAGAAAAAAACAGCAATCCAGTGTACCCCAAAAGATCATCATGAGTTTTGCTGTTCAAAAAATACTGAGGACCAGAAGTCCGGTAACCACAGTCAGCTGCAGCCTGGATGCATTGGGAGATTTATAGAAAGACTCATTTGTCTGTTGTTAAAAATCCTCATTATTTGGGCCTGGTGCTGATGAATGATTAGGAGTAGATTGCTTTGTTTTGAGCTTTTTTGGAACACCATTTCAAGCCATCGCCAGGTTTGCTGGTGTCCTGGACACTTCCCTTTCTTCCCCAACATAACCAACACTACCCCTGAACTCAGGGACCAGGAAGACAAATTGAGAAGTTCCAGATGTCTCAGACATTTATACACATCTGGTTCTGACCTGAATTCTACCTCTGCAAGGGGGCTTTCTCCTGCCACACTACCTCCTTTTTCTCACTAGATTACGTCTCTCATTATATGTTTTAGCAGTGTACTATTTTCTCTTTTCTAGCAAGAATTATATTGTAGTTCTTTGTGTATGCCCACCTCCTCTGTTCATTGTAAAATTATAGGGGGCAAGAAATGGGTTGACTTTGTTTACCATGGTTCCTGCAACTCTTATTATTGAAACCTAAAGTAAAGGCCAAATAAATATCTGATGGATGGATAAATGAGCAGTTGGAGGGATGGATGGATGGATGGATGGATGGATGGATGGATGGATGGATGGATGGATGGATGGACGGATGAACAATGGACAGATAGATGGTTGGATGAATGAAGAGATGTAAGGATGGATATTTGACTGTTGACTATATACTATCTAATTTACCTATAATTTCTTAATTTTGGTTCTTTGAGCCTTAATATTTCTCCCATTGATGGTCCTGTGGTCACACAACATGATACCAAATTCCTGCACCCAATTCTGACCCTAGAGTACACATCACACAACTGTTCAGCATGAACTTTTTCCCAATCAACACAAAAATAAACCTGTCAAGAGAATCATTTATTTTTTACGTAGCAAAAAGTAAAGGGAAGAACTGATGATAACCAGAAAATTCAGGCTGTGTGAACAGACAGAATGAGTCATCCCTTCACACCAGATTTTTTTTTTTTTGTCTGTTATCTGGGTAACTGATTGTACATCTCATATGTTTTTCTTTTACTCTTTGAGTAGTTGCCTCAATACATCCCTCAGTAAAACAGAAGCAATTGACTTGTGATTTCTGGACTGACACTGGACTTCTGGGTTTTATTTTCCTCCTAGTGCGTCTTCCTGGAAAAAAACCCAGAAATATGTCACTCATTCTTATCGATGCCTTTAGGCCTCAGAAAACCCTGCCCAATGTACAGGAGGTAGGGTTTGTCCCAAGAATGATTTGGGACAAGCATAGAGTGTGGAAAGAAACACTTTTGTTGTACCGATCAGTATTTTATCTCCCCAATAAGCATATAAATCAGTTATTTGCAGCACAATTAGGGGGGAAAAAGGTCAGCTAAAAAAATCACATAAGCTTGAACTCAACCTTTACACCAACCAGAAAGCATCTGGAATAACCAAAGATGCTCCCAGGGAGAGGCTTGTGACCAAGAGAATCTGGCTCATAATCTGATGAAATTGCCCTCTTCAGGCTATCTTGCAACTGGCATCATAGCTCATCCCTGGGCCAAAACAGAACAAGAGACAGTCTGGCACTTTTTATCTTATTTTGGTGGCATTTCAAATATGAGCTTTTAGAAGTTCTGAGTGTTTGGATAATAGATATTTTTTTAAAAAGGCCAAACGAAACAAAAGAGTGATAAGGAAGAAAAGAGTGTTGCTCTTAGGGGGGCAAAGTCCTCTGATGGGTCAGAGGACGGCTGGTGCTTGTCCAGAGTCTAGAGGAGGTCGGCTCTAAAAGTGATCAACATTCAGGCAAGCTTAGAGTGAAGAATTTATACTGAAATTATTAAATCAATCATTCCTCTAAAATCACTTTCCATGATTGAAATGCAAGGACTTTGATCTCGAACCCAAGAGCAACTGTGCTCTTTCCCCCCTTTCCCAAACAATCATTATTCTTTTTAATAAAAAAGAGATACATTTACTGTTTAAAATGTGAAAAATATGGAAAAAGTAAAAACAGATGATTAAATTCATCTATAATTTTCCATCTAGAGATAACCAGTGATAACATTTCAACGGGTAGTTTCTTTCCAGTCTTTCTATGTAGAAAGGTAATTTTTATTTTATGTAAAACAGAGCATATTGCACATGGTATTTTGACCTATTTTTTCTTAGTTATAAATCTGAACCTCCTTTTAATGTCATTAGATGGGTCTTCAGTGTTTTTTAAAGCTGCCCGGTAGGCTCACATGTACTCCTACAAAGGCTAGAAATTTAGCATAGAACCAAATCTTCATTCAATACAGACTCTTTTAGTCATGAAAAGAATTATGAGACCTGGATTCAATTTCTCCTTCCACTGACTAGTGGTATGTTTGGGCATTGGTTTTCTCATCTATAAAGTAAAGGTTACCTTGTTGATTTCTAGACAGTCCAGGAGGAAGGCTTCTGACACATAAATCACATGCTGCACAGCTTCTTTGCTTTCCACTGTGCCTACTGTGTAGCCCCCACATGAGAGGGATTTCCCCTTTGCCTTCCTCCTTTGATTTGTTTTCCCTTTTTCCCCCATTTCCTTTCTCCTGAAACAATGAAATGTGACGCCTTTGATCTGCAACCCAGAAGATGGGCCCCTGGCTGCGGCCTCCACCCTGGCGGAGCTGGCACCGCCCTCCTGCTGTGGAGCGTGGGTCTGTTTGGAGCCCAGGCCCCGGGCGGGTAGTGCCCCGTGTGCTTCCGCCACCCGGCTCACCTGAGCTCTGCGTCCCCGGGGTGGAAAACTGACCCCCGGAACTTCTAGCCAGCCTCTGCCTCCTTGAAGGCTCCAGCCAGAGAGAGACTCTGAAAAAAATGTAAAAGGCACATTCATTTTCTTTGGACCACAAACAGAAACATTAATCTCTTCCTCTGTTCAAGGGGCCAGTAAGGATTCCGTGCTGCACATCAAAGAGAAGCTGGGGAGAGACGATGTTTTTCCGCAGTTGCCTGGGAAGATGAATGGGGGCATCAGCGTGCCCATACCCTGGAATCTGAAGGAGCTCCTGAGATCTGATACAGCAGTTTATAGAAAGGTTTGCCAGGCCTCCCGAAACTTCCATGTGCAACCCTGCCCCGCTCAGTTCTTAAGGTGTTTCATGCTCCTTGCCTGGAGGGAAGGACCCCCCCCCCATCAGCTCTAACCAAGGAACTGGCCCAAGACTAACAAAGACTGAGAGAGGAAGGCAGATTTGAATGTTGTGTCTGCATATTTCTGGAGCCTGTCAGTGTGGGTATCTCATGAAGAGCCACCGTCTCCCCAGTCCTCTGCACAGCCACAGAGCAGATATGAAGGAGCTTCTGATGTCTGCCTTCATGAATCCCATTGCCCCAGAGACTGGCAACCCTGGTGTGAGAAAGGGAGGCAGGAGGAGCCCTGGCACACTTCATTCTCTCCGGACGAGCTGATATGCCCACGGATCAGCACGCAGGGCTCCAAAGAAGGGCGGCATCGGGTGGCTGAGCATCTCCTGAGACACTTTCTTCTTGATGGTCCCTCTCTGTCCTTGTCAGTTCCTGGACACAGAAATAATGTCCACTGAACTAGGCACCACTCCCTTCTGTTGCCTGAGTTCCTAGCAGGCCTTTCCTCACTGAGATATTGAAAAATTAAATGAGATAATACAGAAAACGCTTTGAAAGTGAGGTGCTTTGCATATGAAAGGAACTGGAGACGTGTAAGATGCTCCCAAGGATCCTGCCTTCTCTCCCTGCTGCCCTGTTATAATACTTCACTGTTGAAACTTAATTTGCCTCAGAATAGACGAGTGTCACAGAACTGGGATCAGTAGAGAAACATTACAGGGAAGCATATTTCAGATCAAAATGATGAAGTGCTTTCGAACATTTAGAGCCATTGAAAAAAAGAACTATATGACTAGAAAAGCACTGGAGAGGCCGGGATAGAGCCTGGGGACCAGGCTGCAGGGATGCTGCAGAGAGGTTTCTTGCTTTGGACCAGACAGCCGCTCAGGTTCCATCCAGCAAGACGAATCTGTGAATCCATTGTTAATGATGATCTCTACTGGTTTTATTTATTTATTTATCTATTTATTTACTGTCAATCCTCACCCGAGGATATTTTCCCGTTGATTTTAGAGAGAATGGAAGGGAAAGGGCGGGGGGAGGAGAGAGAGAGAGAAACATCAATTGGTTGCCTCCTGTACAGGGCCACCAGGGATCCAACCTGCAACTCCAAGTATGTGCCCTTCGCTGGGAATCGAACCAGTGACCCTTCAGTGCAAGGATCGATGCTCTAACCACTGAGAACGCCGGCCAGGTTCTGCGATTTTTAAATAGGTAAAGGGTTGTAATGTTGAAGAGGAAGTGTTTTATTTCAAAAGCATCAGGCATTATAAGAAGGTAGGCTTTGGCACAGCACAGGGACAATATTTAAACACTTAGAAATGCTATATAATAATTGTTTCGAACTCAAGCAGACATAGCTATGGAAGAGTAGTCTGACCAAAGCTAACCCACCGGTGTTGGATCTCAAACTCCCACAGCTTAGATTCTTAATCTACTTCTGGGTTCCCTAGCCCATGTGCCTCCTCCAATCCAAGGCTGTGCATTCTTGGCAAACCCATATTTTAAAAGTGAGAGGAAAGCCATGTGTTAGTGACCGTCTGCTGAGAGTCCCCTTCTAGTCCTGCTGCCTTTCTCTCTCTGGGGCAAAATCAAATTAATATGCCTGGGCTACTCTCAAACCTCCAGAAACTAAAGTGAATTGAATGCAAGCTCTTTTGGTGCGTGGGACAATGCTCCAACCAGTGAGGCCACCATGCCAGGGCTGAATAAAAACTCTTGGCTGGATTTTTCTATTTTTTGTTGGGTGTCGCATGTGGCTGCCACCACCTGCCCCTGTAGCAAAAGCCTATTCAGTCTTCCATTCCTGTCCTCTCTGAACCTTCCCTGCCTGACTTCACCTTCTCCCAGAATCACCAGCAGCATTACTGAGGGATCCGATACTCACATCACCCTTTCACCTTCCCATTACCCTGGACATAAACCCAACGAGCATTTGCTGCCTCACACAGTAGTTACTGGTTTAGGTTCAGAGTAAAGACTATGACCCATTTCTCTTTGTATCCTCGGCATCTTCCTTGGTGCCTGGCCCTTAGGAGCTTCTCAGTAGAGGTTCATTTAATTGAAATATGCAAAGGTTCCCGTGTTTTTTAGAGCCTAGAAGGTTAGCTGCAAAGGGACTCTGTGACAGCCTCCAATGCAACAAAGCATGAGTATCTTAAATTTTTCTGTGGAGTTGAGAATCTTCCCAGATGCTTTCTTGAGTTACTATGGAAAAAGATCAGAGAGCAAGGAAGCTCCTACCCCAGGGCCTTTGCCCTTGATCTTCCTGATGCAGTTCTACATGTCACACGAAGGGGTGAATTTATGAGTGAGGTCTTGCCTGACTGTCCTGTACAAAATAAAGCCATCCACCCTCACTCTTCATGCTCCCTATCACCTTGCTCTGCTTAATTTTTTCCCCATAACATTTATCACCATCTGTCATTCTATGTATCTATTTGCTCAGTTTATTGTTTGCCTCCTCTCTGCCAAGAGGAAAGATTCTTTGTAGGTTTTGTTCACTGCTGTATCCCTTAGAAGCATGTCTGCCATGTAAAAAAGGCCCAGTAACCATTTACTAAACAAGTGAATGATAATGAATGAATGGTTGGAAATTTATAAAAATATAATTGCTCAATAAAAATCCAATAGCATGGCTGAAAAATAAATGAAAGAACTCTCTTGGAACAAAGAGCAAGATTGTAAAAAGATACAAAATACTAAATAATATGCTAAGAGACATAGAAGATCAATCCAGAATGCCCAACGTTCACCTCATGAGGTTTCCCAAAGGAGGAGAGAAAATACAGGGAAGAAAATATTATGACCTGAAGGAAATCACAATCTTAAAATTGTGGTTTCATCACTGATAAGAGAAGATACAAAAGCTTTTAGAAAGAAGGTGGCAAGTGATCTACCAAAGCATGAAAATAAGATGGGCTTTGGGCTTCAAAGGAGCAGCACCGGATGCAAACGCACAACAAAGTCACTTCTTAAAATATGTGAAGGAAGATTATTTGGAACCTAACATTATAGACCTAAACTATCAATCAAGGGCAGTCACAAAATAAAACAGTTTCAGGCACACAAAGAATGTGAAAGTTTACTTCTCGCGAAGCCTTTCTGGAAAAATAAGACCTACTTTAGCAAAGTGGAAATAGGAGGAAATAAAATCCAAGAAACAGCCGACCTAATCCAGGAGGTCGATGTACAGAAGGTAGAACAATCAACCAGAGAACAGGGGAAAGTCCTGAAAAGAAAGTAGGCTCCCCAGCCCTGGCCCCGGCGGGCGAGCATGGGAGGCGACCCACTGAAGTGTCTCTCTCACACCCCTCCCTCTCCCCCGCCCCCGGCCTCTAAAGTCAATGAACATATATATCCTCGAGTGAGGATTTTTAAAAGAGCAGATTCCCTTATAACGTACAATTGTTAAAAAGACGGATGATAGGTGAAAACATAAACTGCTTTAATTAATTTTTTTAAAAAAGCGATCAGAAACACGGGGAGAAGAGGGGAAGTTGTATCAGAAAGTCATATGATGAAAAATAGAATGGGGTAGAATGGGACCTGATTTTAAGTGATTCATAAAATTTAAGAAAGAGAATCATTTACATTTTAAAATGTGAAATACTTTTCATTGGCCCACAGGTTTAGTGACAGAATTATACCTCCTTCTATAAAATCTAATTGCACAGTTTGGTCCTGCGGTGAACCATCTTAATATGAAGACGTCATTCTCTTGGTACAAATGGGATTTCAGTTTGGGGAATTAATCTATAGACAAAGCATGAATGGCCAAACTGTGGTTATAACATTGAAGGTAAATATTATAACTGATGCCGTTAGGAGGTGGAGAGCATGTAAAAAGGTGGAGAGGAACCTGGGAACGCCAATTTTTCATTTCACAAGATGAGACATGTCTAAAGATGGGTCAAGAAATAAAAATTTAAGGTGTATCGTTCAAGTTATAATGATAACGGAAAGAAAAAGAAAAAAAAAAATCACTTAGCCCAGCTGGGCCTGGCTCAGCGCTTGAGCATCGAGGAGATCGGGGTTCGATTCCCGGTCAGGGCACATGCCCCGGTTGCGGGCTCCATCTCCAGCCGGGGGCGTGCAGGAGGCAGCCGATCAATGACTCTCTCATCATTGATGTTTCTCTCTCTCTCTCCCTCTCCTTTTCTCTCTCTGAAATCAATAAAGACAAATTTTAAAAAAAAAGAAAAAGAAAGAAAAATCACTTAAAGATTGGGAAAGGGGTTGAGTGATGGGGTTGGGTGTAGTGTAGTGAGCTCCATATTTTATATTTTGTATTTGACTGATTGATATGGTTGGTGTAAGTGATTCAATTGGGAAGTAACAGTAGAATCGTGTTACACATACTGTGGAATTAACAACCAAGAGACTAAAAATGAAAATAGTTTAAGTAGGAGTGTGACTGGCTGTGGGATGGGATTGTTGATTTTCACATTTCATTTTATAATACTCTCTTCTGTTTGACTTTACATTACTACATGAATATATTACTTTTATACTTTTAAAAGAAGAAACCATTTGTATTGGAAGGTGATGGCCTGTATCATTTACGCTATGATATTTGGTGTGTCAAGATAGATAAATCTGACCAAGGAAAATCTAAAAATGAAAATTTGACTTTATTTCTCTGAGACAGGCTACAAGGAAGCTATGAGGACCTGTGGAAAGACCATAGAATTTGGAATCAAAAAAACAGTAATCCCAGACAAATCTTTTAATAAGTTCCTATGCCTCAAACTTTCTGCCCTTCAGTAAGGTCCTTGCCCATATTTCCTCCTTTATTCAGAGTCCCAAGGAGATGAGAAATTCAAATCCTAAGTTACCAAGATATCAAGAAAACCGTGCCAGGGGCTGTTTGGGCCTGCGTGAGAGGGAATTATGGAGAGGAGAGGGGCGGGCTTTATGAAGCTCTGGCATGCAGACGGGTGTGCCAGATGTTGCTGAAATTGCTCAGGATGATTTCTAAGGCAACAGCTTCGGTGCTCCCTGCGGCAGAATCGAATTTCTGCGTGAAGATCTTCTGAGGAACTGCTGACCTGCTGAGGACTCTGCAGCCAGCCACCCACGCCGCTCACACCCAGCGCACCCAGAGGACCCTTAGGTGGGAGGAGACCTGCAGCCAGCCTCCTCCTCGCATCTCAAAGGCCTGAGTTTGGGGCCCTCTGGGTAACACCGGCGCGGGTGCCTCGGGCTCTGAGAGGACAGTGGAAGGTGCCCCCCTCGCATACAGGGCCCTCCTCTCTTCTGAACAAAGGCCTCTCCAGTTTCTCTCCCCAGGGTGGTGGTGTTTCCAGGGGCGCCTGGAGTGAAGGATGGGGGTGGAGGGTGGGCAGGAAATACACAGAAAATAGAAAACAAAAATGATTTGTGCGACTTCTCATCTGGGAAGCCGGCATTCCTGGTTGCCTGCATTTATAATATTAAGGGGGGGAAATTACAAATAAGGCAGTCAATGAGTTAGCATGAATCAGACCTTTGTTCTTTGCCAAGTCCTGCCTGGAAAGCTGAGTTCAGGCTTCTCGTTGACTAGCAGCATCGATTTTATAGAAATGGCTTTAAAATGTGCCCAACACCCCTTCTCCTCCCACCAGGCCAGACCGAGCGAGAAAGGGTGGCCACACAGCTGGATCCCCTGTGGTCAGGCTTATGAAAGGGGCAAAGTCTACGTGGGGCCGATGCACTCCCAAAACACTGGAAAGAGGTGAGAAATGGTCCCAGGGAGAGAAAACGGGAGCCAGCAAGAGTAATAATTCTCCTGGCTCTGTTATGTGCCACCCACATCCACGGGCTAGATCTTCCCTCTAAATGCCAAACCTGCCCTTCCCAGTCATCCTGCAGCCAAAATGTAGCATGAGAAGCAGCCAGAAAAGTCCACAGCCCAGGCCAGCAACGGAGTGTGGAGACCAGAGCGTGGGGTCGAAAGCGGGGGAAGCGGACCCGTTTCATCAGCGTGTAGATTCCTGTCTCAGGTCAGGGCGCTTGCACTTTCAACTCACGTGCCTCGCCCGAGGCCGGTGGTATTTTCTCCGTTTTATAAATGAAGGCATCAAAGCTCAGATTTGGTTCGGATCGCAGCCAATTTGCTCTGGCCTCCATGCCGCAGGACCAGCGCAGGAGGACTGCGTTCTACTCCTTGGCGCCTCCCCAGACCACACTGCCAGTAGATGTCATTATCCAACAGCAGGCCAAGGCCTGACAATAGGCAGTCTAGCCCCTGGGCGGCAGGTTAAGGTTTGGGGGAACTTTGTGAGAGAGAGAGTGCGGGAGACTCGAGGCCTGTCTTCCCTCCACAGAGCTGGGAGACTAGATCTCAGGGCACCCCCCGACATTCAGACCACTCCCTTTTCTGCAGACAGCCGTGCCTCGCTGACATCCAGATCTTCAATCTCCTCCAAGCCCTGCCACCAAAGCAAATGAAGGTGTTGGACTATAGGGTTTCCCTCCCAATCGAAAATGTAATTCCAAAGAATTTATTTTTATGTTATTATTATTATTATTAAGCTTTATTTTGGTTTTTCATTACTTATCTCCTCTGGTCGTGAGTCTGCTATCCACCCTAGAACAGGTGGGTTCCAATATCCCTCATTCAGATTTTAATTCCTCCAGGAGCCGAATAAACACGGCCCCTTGATATCGCCCTTCCTGAGCTGATGGAAATTAAAACCCAGCCCTTCTTTCAGGGCACAGCTTGCTGTTTCCATGCTCCTGCCGTTATTAGCAGGGCAGCTGTCACAGCAGTTTAGCGACGGAAAGGCCATTACCTCATCTGGCCCTGCCCTGCCCCTGCCAGGACAGGATACGGGCCCTAAAATGCTTCCTGGCCTAACAGCTGCCTCGGCGTCTCTTTGGCCTTGGTTACAGCAAACATGGCTTCAAAAAACAGGAAAGAGGGTCTCACCTTGGTTCATTATGATACCAGATATGACCAGGTAGAGGTGGCTCTCTGGGGGCTCAGCTGGCACGTCCACGCAAGGCTGTGGGGGGACTTCATCCAGGGGGCTGAGGTGCAGCTGTGGCAGCCCCGATAGGCCCTGGGGAGGGTGGTGCATTTCTCCATGCCCCTTCCCTGGGGCGGTCGGAAATAAAGAAAGTTACACCAGCTTGCGGCGTTCCTAAATTGCTCCTGAGTCACGGAGCTCCTTCAGTTGTGGCCAACACTTAAGAAACATTCAATGAGCCCGGCCGGGCGTGGCTCAGCGGTTGAGCGTTGACCTAGGATCCAGGCGATCAGGGTTCGATTCCAGGTCAGGGCACATGGCTGGTTGCGGGCTTGATCAATGACTCTCTCATCATTGACGTTTCTATCTCTCTCTCTCCCTCTCCTTTCCTCTCTCTGAAATCAATAAAGATATACTTTTTCAAAAAAAGAAAAGAAACGTTCAATGAAAGTTTATTAATTAAGACTGCTTGAAAAGGAGCCCAAGTTTACCAGGGAGGAGAGGAAAGAGAAAATAGACAGGATTCTGGGTTCCTCTGTATGGGCGGAGCCTTAGGTGATAATATTTTAGCTCAAGTTCAAGAGACAATTTTCCTACTAATAACTATGCTGTTAAAAATAATGAGCTAAAACCAACCGCATCCAATGGACATACATTATCCCATTTAATACCCTTAAGAAAGTTGGTATTAGCATTTCCATTCTGCTGAAGGGAAAAATGGGGCTACAGGGGGGATAAATAATTTGTCTAAGGTAACATACAAGTAAATCTGAATTCAAGTTAGTCTGACCCGTAAGCCCTTATCATTGATCACAATGTTACACTGCCTTTCTGCTCTTGGTTTATTTTTGGAGGACCAGTGATTTCGGAGGAGAGAAATGAGAGGCAATGTCATTGCTGTTATTTGTCAGATAGTGTTAACTCTACCCCCGTTTCTGTTTTCCTTCCTCACCCTCCTTGGACCTCAACTGATCCTCACCGTGTCTTCCACGGCTCCACTCTCCCACTGTCTCTCTTTAGTCTCTTTCCTGCAACACCCTCAGTGATGGGTGAACTAGGAGACAAGGTCATGCTCAATGGCCATGGAAAACTCCCCTTTCCGTCTTGCCTTAAGCTCAGGAGAAAGAAGAAACTCGTGGATGATAACTTCCACAAATCAGAGTCTGGCAACCACGAATGTTCGTGTCCAGTTCATCCGGCACCTTTACTTTCTTGTCTTATCTGGTGTGCAAGTAACCATATAGACCAGGCCTGTCTTACAGAAAACTAAACTGAAGCTCAGAAATCAGAAACAGTTGAGAGATGAGTCAAATCTGGCTTCAGATCTGATCTGTTTTCCACCAACCTGCAACTGCTTCTAATGAGAGCAAGGGTGTGCCCGTTTGTGCCACCCTAAAGAGATGCCTGCTTCCCCTGCAACTTCAAGACCCACCCCTGCAGCACTGAGGCCATCCTCGTAGGTGAGGTGGGCTGGGTGAGCAGAGGTGCTCTGTGGGACCTCATGGTTACGTTGCCTGTAGAATTGCTCTTCTCCTCGCATATGAACCACATGATTTTTATTTTTTTAGTCATTTCTACATTGATTTAAACACTGATTTGATAGAAAAGGGGAAAATATAAGGTCTTAGGTATCAATGTAAAGTTCATCGACAAGTCTAAACAAAAATATGTGTCTATAAATACAGAGTATAAAAGGCAGTGAAATGTGAGTCCAATGACCTGGAGTCTAGCCCAGACCTCCCAGTGAATTCTAGAAATCTTGGGAGGGTCTCCTATGCTCCTCAACCCTTGGTTTCTGCAAAGGAAACAATGGTGGACTAGAAGGTTCTTATGGCCCCGGTATTAAACATCTTTTTTTTTTTTTTTCACATTCTTGGCTGTGCTGACCCTGATCTGAGAAGGAAAATACACTTGTTCTAAACAGTTACTGGTGTAGAAAACCATGGTGTTTTCCTCCTAGGATGGCCAGGCAAAGGTGTAGGTAAGAAGATGCCCAAGGAACAGGTATGTGGCAGGGCTGAGTCAGAGCAAGCTGGTCTGCTGCGGAAAAAGCCACGCTGAGAACATCACCATCACTGAGGAAAGAGCCCTCGGAGCCCAGCTGGCTATGTTGGTGACTCTCCGTGGGTGGTCTTCCAGCCCACTTTCTTCCAAGAAACCTGTTACAAAGTGGGCTCCGCAGGATTAACTCATCCAAACAGCATGGAAGAAGCCCTTCTGTGTGCCAGATCTTTGATAAGAACTGAAAATAAAAGATAAAGTGAGGTCTGTTTTCAGATCTTGTAGCTTATCAGGGGAGCAGGTATCAAGATGACCTAAATTTTTAGTGGAGACTCCTTCACTGAAGAGAGAGATGACAGAAGGGTTAGGGAAACTAAATCTGACCTCCTCTGAGGATCTTTCATCTCCAAATTTGAATAACTGCTCTTTCTATTTGAACACCGCCCTACGATCAGGACTCGTATTTATTTTGTTTGTTCAGCAATACTTCACCTAAGATTAAGCACACCAAATTTGCTTACCAAATATTGCAGTTCTTCCTCAATCTGGAATAGTCCTTGGAATTAGGGAGTGGCCTTGGGACTTGCTTTCACTGATGGAATTAGAGCTCTTCTGGCAGAAGCTTGGAGGACCCATGAATAGTGTCAACCACCCTGCTTTTCTCCCTGGCACCACGGGGTGAGAGCTGTTTATCAGCCTGGGGCCCAGAGTGACTCAGATGCTGTGGAACAAAGCCCCCTGACAACCTGTGATGTTCTTGTAACATGAATAAAAAGTCCTGCTTCAAGCCGCTGAGGTTTGGCACTTGCCATCACAGTTAGCCTGGCCCAGCCTGACTGGTACAGGGTGCTCAACACATGTTTGCTGACTCTGTCCCAGTGGCTTACTCGGAGCAGATACATAGGAGGTAAGTGAATTAGGTCTGCAATGGCCGGGAACTACCCTGCCAGCTCCTCTAATATGGCCCTGGCCCTGTTTCCAAAAGACACAGCTCAGCGCCACTGGCATTCCCTGCTCTCAGCATTGCTTTCTCTTCGAAGCCACTGCTCTTGAGCAGGGAATGTCTATCTTTGCCCACAGAATGTTCTAGTCCAAATAAGATGCGCCATGAATTGTCCTGGAAAGAGGCAAAGGACTTTGGGGCAAGTTAAAACTAGAGACTCTCTGAATGAGTGTGTGAAGATCAGAAAGGAAAGCTTCCACTGAGAGCTTTCCAGGAACCTCAGTCAGAAGCCACCAGGAAATTGAAATCAATGGTGAGGCCTTTGGGAGCTTGGCCTCTGGTGTCAGCCAATCTCAAGCTTGAATCCCAGCAGTTTCTTTACCCCTTGGGGAACTCTGAGCAACGTGACCTAACCTCTTTAAGCAACCCAGTTTCCTCACCTGGAAAAAGAGGATAAGACTAGAACTCGCTTCTTAGCTATTGAGGACATGAGAGATAATGTTTCTTAACAATAAAGAAGCATCCAATATGCTTAAAAAAGGTCTTCCAGGTGAGGTCATTATCTAGTGCACTTAGCACAGTAACTACAGCACAGTAAACCTTCCAAAAAAAAAATAAAAGACGGCTCTAAAAAAATATAAAAGGCCATGGAAACTTCTCTGCGGGGCCATGGAACATAAAGGGAGCTCTACCCAGGTCCAGCTTCCAGGAAACTCCCAAACTCCTGCCCAGAGAACAGTGGTGTGGCCGCTGGCCCTCACGCAAGCGCCAATGATTCCTTTTCCAGATATCAGGGCCTACCTAGACCTCAGCCGTTCCGCAGGGCTCTCTGGAAAGTGCCCTATAAGGACTCCAGAAGCCAAGGAGACCGTGATAAGCAGGCATCAAATAAAATGGGAACCTCAGTTTTCTGGGCTGAGTTCCAGGGCTCCCCACGCAGCGGGAGGTGACCGGCCCCCATTCGGTTCACCTGACTCTGAGACGTTGGCCAGAAGCCTCAGGACAAATGAGAATATGCAAGGTCATTTGTCGGTCTCCATCTGGGGCAGCCACACTTTTCCTCTTGCTCCAGCTAGATGAGGCCCCCGAGAAAGCAGTAAAGGAAGAGAAGTTTGCTGAGAGTCCCCACCCCCCTTTTCTGTGCCCCCTCCCTTGCCTGAGAGCCAGGCGCTGGTTAGAGCTCCGCCCGGGAACACCCTCCTCCCTGGTAGAAAGGAAAATAAGAGCTCGGGAATTAAACATCCCAATGTAAATGCTTTTGCATCAGCCCTGCAACCTATTGTCCCAAAGCCTCAGGTTCCGGAAAATCATAATAACCACCTCAGAGTATAGTAATTATTTTATTATATTGCAGTAGTAACAAATTTGGGGTTGATTTGAACAGCACAGACCAAAAAAACAACAAAAACGATTCATTTGCTCTCCTGTTGATGACCCTTTTCCACTGGATAAAATTCCCTAAACTGTTTGCTCCACTTACTCCCCCATCAATCCCTTCTCTCTGGAAATATTTATTCTGTGCCTGTTATTTCCCTAACTAGTGCTAGATGGTGAACAGGAGAAGATAGTTAGGACTGAACCCCCAACCTCATGGAGCCCACAGCCTAAGGAAGGAGCCGCACCCACAGACTGTGAAGCCAGCAGTAAACGCGGGGTGTGAAGTATGGCTGGGCTATCACAAAGGAGTAACAGCAGTTTATCCTAGAGAGCTCCAGGAGGGCTCCCTGGGGGAGGCAATGCCTGCTTGGGTGTGAACCATGGCTCAGGGCGCAGCAAGTAAAAGAGGCGGAAGGAAAGGAAGGCAGGGATGGGAACAGGGAAAGAAAGGCTAACTCGGGCAAGGGGAGGCAAGGAAGTAAAGTGTGAAAGAAAATATTTTTGTATTGCTGCAGCATTAAGCGGGAGGTGGAGAGTCATAAAAAAGTATAGATTTTCCTTGCACTCAGCAACCCTTCATTTCGGAGCGCTGGAGCAGCCCCTCCTCCCTGGAACCGCTCCGACACCCCGTCCCCCGCAGCTTCCCAGGTGTGTTTAATTCCTGCTGGAAATGGGAGGAAAAATAAACGTGATCACCAAAATGTTCAAAGCCCCCTCCAAGCCTCTCTCTCTCTCTCACCCGTTTTCTGTCCCTTTTGTGAGCACTAAACCCCCAATGGTAGGAAACATTTGTCTAAAAATAGCCTTTCTAAAAGACCAATCTTTTCTGAGTTTCATGAAACATCTGCTGAACAGTTTCCTATAACTGTTTTTGGCCATTAAATCAAAGCGGGCGAAACAATGTTCTGTTTCTGCCTTTAAAGCAGAGTTGCCATCAGGCCTTCCTCCCAGACCCCGAGACAATGGGGCCAGAAATAGCTGAGGAGGCTTTGAAACACCTTAAGGCTCGAGTCTGAGCAGAGTTACCGGGGGCTTGTTTTTCTTTCTTTTTAAGGAGGCTGTTCACCTCCCCCAGAGCAGAAAAGAAACTTAGATAGGCAAAACCTCAGCGGGAGGTTCTGTGCCCCATGCAAATCACCACCTGCAGGCCAGGCCCGCCTGGGTGAGACCACTGCTCTCAGGGCTGGTTCGTCGGACCAGCCGCCCGGGGAGCCCGTCGTGGGGCTGCTGGGACCTGGCTGTGCTTGGCTCTGTGTTATGTCTGAGCATGCACAGGGCCCCCACTTGTTTACATGGCACAGAATGTGGGATTTTGCTGGTCTAGGGGGGAAAAAAATCACATACACGAAGTCAAAAGAGCCAGTAGGTGCTGTCCAGACTAAACTTGCAACACATCAAGGGTTCTTGACAAGATGTTTTAGCTCTCGGAGCCCACCGGTCTTCTCACCTCAGCGATGCAGCTACCTTAATGTGAACAGCATTGGTGGAAGAACTTCTGGGCCTTGCATCCAAGGCAGATGGCAGGAGGCGGAGGAAGCCAGGGCCTGTTGTGGAGCAGTCTGGGAAATCGCCCAGGGCCGGCCTGCCCAGCAGCAGGGCAGTCAGGCACCCCCACCTCCCTCAGGTCAGTGCTGGAGTCCGGAGGAGGGACCCGTCTGCACAGAGACAGCATTGCTGGCAGAGCAGGGAGCTGAGACATCCAACCACATGCACGAGACCCCCTAGGGGATGGGGTCTCGGAAAGCTGGATGCAGTTTTTTGGGGTTAGAAAAGGCCTGGGACTCCGCTCTCTAGGCCAGGCCTTCAACCTGGGCAGTCGGCCTGAGGGAGAGGCGAAATAAATCGAGGCAACCTCTTAGTGCCAAAGGAGTGGTCAGCATGACAGGTCATGGACTTGGGACACTGAGACCGCAGGACACAAAGGGTCCATTCATCCGTGACCTGTGCCCACTGGCCTCACGTGGCACATGCTTTTGGCCTAAAGACTTAATGCTCTCTCAGAATGAGCGATGAAACCAAGTTCACAGCATTCCCAGTGCCACTGTCAGGGTCAGCTCAGAACGGAGAGGGACACGGGGACCCACCTGTAAGCACAGGTGTGGACAGGTGGGGAGGAGAGGGGCCAACAGTGCATGGCTGACAGAGGGCTGGACTTGATGAGCTGCGACCGTCCTCCCTGCTCAGGTCGCTAGGGCCCTGCGCCATCTCTCAGTTGGTACAGAGCGACCCTAGCAGGTTTGGTAGAAACAGGTTTCCAGGTTTCACATCCACTGTGATTTGTGATGGGATCGGAGGCGTTGGAGCCCAGGGCATCTATCTCTGTGCGGTTAGGTGGAGATCGTGTCTGTGATGCAGAGCAGACGCGGAACCAGGAGCAGGGGCCGGGGTGCCCTCATCACTGTTGGTGGGCTTGCACTGAACATAACCAAACAGTGGTCGTGCATGAGAAAGGAGAGCAGGGCTTTTTTTATTTTTTTAAATTTCATTCTTTTGTCTCCCTTCCTTCCTGCCTGCCTTCTTCCTTCCTCCCTCTTTTCTCTTTTTCCTTTCTGTTTCTCTCTCCCCTCCCCTCTCTTTCTCAAAGCCGATCAGTACTAAATTAGTATTTGTAGCACTCTGAGAAGAGTTGAGTAAAAAATATATCCCTTCATATCTTATCCAAAACAATGAAGCCAAATGCCAGTTAAGGTGAGGGAGAAATCCCAGCACAGCCGTAACCCTCACATAACCTGCCCGAACACCCACAATCCGGGACACGCCTGCCACATCCAGCCAACTGCCCGAAGCCAGCCAGCCTTTCAGCTTGTTTGTGAAGGCATTTCTGCACACTTGTCAGTTTTTGAAGCAAAATGTGAGGTCTATTTATAAATCGACATTTATTTGATAGAATAGCAACAGCACTGACGGGGCTGCTCTAGGGATTGCCTGCTGCAAAGTCATTGCCTGCGTGCGTGTGTGTGCATGTGTGTGTGTGTGTGCGTGCGCGTGTGTGCGGGCACATGTGTGCACGCACGGACACACAAGAGCTTCTATGCCAGTCAAGTTGGGGAGCAATAATGCATATCTCAGGCTGTGTCCACAGCTCCTGAGTCCCCACCCCACTCAAAGGCTCGCCCCTCACGCTGTCCCAGCCCCTGTGCCCAGAAGCCCAGAGCTGGCTGGCCCTCCTGCCGTGTAGAAGGTCATCTACTGAGTGAAGCCAAAGCACAGTAAACTGAAGAGACAGTAACAATGTCAAACGGGCCCTCCGGCGCGTCCAATGTTGTAACTGAGGAACAAAGCTTCGTACTGTTATAAATGATTCTGTTTAACTTGCCACTTGACTCTCACCTGCCTGCCCAGGTTGACAAAGGTTAAGTCCTCAGCTTTTGTACATCAGATCATGCGACACTGGGGTTGGGAGGGGGACAGGCACCTGGGCAGCAAGGGTGGGCAATGACGGGCAGGTTCCTGCCCAGGTGCCTGTCCCCCTCCCAGCCTCACTGCCTGCCCCCAGGAGGCGAGTCCTGCTGCACGTGTGGCAGTGACGGATGGTCAGGGAGCCTCATGCGGAGCCGTCGTGGACCCCCAGCGGCAGGCCCGGGCCTGTCTGGAGAAGCTCTGGGGCGGCCGTCTGCTGAGCAGCTGGAGCAGCGGGCACGTCTTGGTCCCCTGCGGGCACCGGGAGAGGCTCTCTCTCTCCCTGCTGTCTCCCTCGGCGCACGTCAGGGCACTTGCCACTTGCCACAGGGTGCAGCCCATCTGCTCTTAAAGAGCCCCCCGCTTTGCTTCCGCCTCAAGCTCTGCTTCCTGTAGAAAAGAGCGTGCATTCCTCGTGGGATGCAGATGTGAGTGTGACACCTGCTGCGGGAGGAAAGGGACAGGAAGGACCGTTGGGTCCTCTCAGCTGTGCCCACGGCGCCTCGGATTACTGAGCAAGGAGCGAGATCCAACAGAATTGATTGCACAGTTGGAGCTCAGGTGGCTCCATCTGCCACGCAATAGTCAACATCTCCCAAGGCTGTGTGTTCTGTGTACGAGAGACAGGACTGTGGGCAGTCATGGGTGGGCACTGGGGCCCCCAGAATTAGGCTTCTTGAGAATAAAGAGTCCTGATGGTAGAGAAAAAGTCTCTTATGGCAGCATTTAGTGTGACCAGGTAACCAGACAAGGCAGCCATGGCCAGTCCTCAATGCAGGGGACATGACCTGGCTCAGATGGGGCCGTGGCAATGCAGAGGACTTGAAGTGGCTGGTGCTGAGTATGGCTTAAGAGTAGAGCCAACAGGAGGTGTCGACAAGCTGGAAGTGGTTATGAGAGGTAGCGGGGTCAGGCAGAATTATAGAGATCTGGGTGGGCCTCAGACCAGGGAAGCAGGCCTTGGGGTCAGCAGGGAGGAGGCTGCAGGGAGGCCAGCATCCGGAGGGGTCACCCGAATTCCAAGGTGCGTAGTGAGTTTCACATGGTGCCTGGAGTCAGAGGAACCTGGGGCGAGAGTTATACATGTGGAGTTGCCAGCTCCCAGATGCTTCCAAAAGCCAGGGCTGTCTGAGTTCACCAAGGAGGAGATGAAATAGGGAAAAACAAGAGCTCAGCACCCTCCCGGGTGGCCAGACAGAGGACAGGAGGAAGCCAGAGCAGCCTGAGCAGAGAGTGGTGACCTGAAGGGAACCGGAGAGCAGCATCCTGGTGGCCCAGGGAGGAGAGCAGAGAGGGGAGGGAGAAGGGGACTGTGTCCCAGGCCCCTGGAGCGGGACACTGAGAATTATTACTTCTATTATAGAGCCACCTGAAGGGGTGTTCCAAGTAGCTTTTTGTTCTGGAAGCATCCTCGCTGCCCAGCCTGACAGTCCCGCCTGAGACACCAACCAGGACAGAACTACAGAGGCCGAGGCGACACACAGAGGGACTGGTCTGTTTCCAAGGCAGCACCAGCCCTTACCCAGGTTCACTGCACACTAAGGTTGGGGATGGAAGGGTTGGTGCAGCCTCAGAAAGAAGAGCCAAACCAGAGGGGACGGAGGGGGTCAGGAGCAGGCGGAGTGTGATAGGAAAGGTGCAAGGAGCCCAGACTAGAGACAGCCTTCGATACTCACACTTTCTGAATATTTCCAAAATTTCCATCTGATCCCTAAGCACCTCTTCACCAAGATATGGGAGCTAAGGGCAGCCAGACACAAAGGCAGACCCTGCCTTAGCATTAAGTCAGCAGCCTCTGTGGTGGGGGCGAGGGGGCGAGGGGGCAAGGGCAGAGCCCAGGGCAGCTTCCTCTGCAGGCCCTGAAGCCACACACACACACACACACACACACACACACACACACACACACACACACGCCCCCTGCTCCACAGTGTTTATGGAGAGGAAGGCGGGGGGTGGGCCACAGAGAGGAAGGCCTCAGAAAGGAAGGCCGAAGCCCTGGTCTGCCTGCTGCTGATAAGTGATTCTCCAAGACAAGCGGAGGATCCAGACAGAGATCTAAGAGCATCCAGATGCTCTCGCAGCAGCTGGTTCCTGAGGTATGACAGGCTTTCATGTGTGCCCAGCTCCTGGGGAGAGGGGCCTGTCTGCAAACCGCCCCCCCATCCCAGCTCAGACCCAGGCTTGTCTGCAAGCCCCCCCAGCTCAGACCCAAGCCTGTCTGGAAACACCCCCACCCCCAGCTCAGATCCAGGCATGTCTGCAAGCCCCCCATCTCAGCACAGACCCAGGCCTGTCTGCAAACGCCCCCATCCTCAGCTCAGACCCAAGCCTGTCTGCAATCCTCCCCCCATCCCCAGCTCAGACCCAGGCCTGCCTGCAATCCTCTCCCATCCCCAGCTCAGACCCAGGCCTGTCTGCAAGCCCCCCATCCCCAGCTCAGACCCAGGCCTGTCTGCAAGCTCCTCATCCCCAGCTCAGACCCAGGCCTGTCTGCAAGCCCCCCATTCCCAGCTCAGACCCAGGCCTGTCTGCAAGCCCCTCATCCCAGCTCAGACCTAGGCCTGTCTGCAAGGCCCCCCGTATCCCCAGCTCAGACCCAAGCTTGTCTGCAAACCTCCCCATCCCAGCTCAGACCCAGGCCCCCTAGGCAGGGGAGGGACCACATCTGTATCCAGATCTCCCCAGTCCCGGCTGTTGGCTGCTTCTTCTCTGCACCCCTCGAAGGCACGCAGGGTCCAAGCTCTGTCAGATCTGCAGAATCAAATTGTGAGGTGCTTACTACGTGCTTGAGAATTAAAATGAGGAAGTATGCCCCTAGCATCGTGCCAGGCACCTGAGACACTTTCATAGATTCAGTCCTCACACACGATCTATGAAGTGATTACTGTTTTGTCTCCATTTGACAAATCAGAAAGTGAGGCTCAGAAAAACGAAGTGATTTTCAGAAGGTTGCACAGCTAGTAAATGGCTACACTGTGGTTCACATCCAGCCCGCCCAATTTCCTAGGCTTGCCGACTTAGCGGGCCACTGAGCCTAGTGTCCCCGATAACCAGCAGAGAAAGAACCCTTCCCCGTCGCATGCACGTCCCTAGCCCTGGAATATTTTACATCAGGAAGAAAGGGAGGGGGGATTCCACAAAGCTGGGTACCACATACCGAAGAGCACACTTTAGACATTTCTGGGTCCTCCCATCCCTGCCTTTTGCCTTCTCCAGAAAAGAAGAAGTACCTTGCCTAGCTCCTCCTGTGGGTTGAACAGGACAAAAGGCGGAAAGATGAAGGGACAGGCACAGAACTAAAGCAAATCAACCTGATCCACATCAACAAGGCGACAACGGAAACAAGATACGCCGGGAAGAGAGGAGCTGCCCTAGGAGAGGGGCTCCCCTCCTACCTTGTGACCACATGTCACCCTGCAGGACAGGTAGGCTGGAAATACTCGGAGGTGAGGAAAGATTCAGAGAGGAGAAAGTGATGGAGCGGTGGGGAGTAGGGAGACAGACAGACAGACAGACAGAGACCCAGAAGGTGGAAGGACTGGCCACACTCGCTGAGTTTTAAGGTCTCTTTGGGCCCTCCCAGTCTGTGAGATTTGGTGATTTGGGGGGTTTGACAGAACTTGGGACTTCAGGGCGATTTTTTTTGGTTGGGGAAACACACGTGGAGAAAAAAAAAAAAAAAAAGGAAAGCGTCCGTGTTTTCAAACCTCTTGATAAATTGAAACCAGAGATAGACAAGCACCAGCAGAGAGAACTTGGAAAGCAGAAAATAAGGATGTGAGTATCGAGAGTGGGTTGGAGACGAGCTAGGAAGAAAAGTCACTGGCAGGCAGTAATCAGTGGGGTGGACGTGGGGAGCAGGGGGCTCTGGCCACCTAATCTTATTCCTGTCCTTGACCCTGACGTCTGAAGCAGGAGGAACACAGCTCCCTACCCAGGACCCTGTTTGTTCCCTCCGGCCCTAAAATCCACATGTAATCTTGGGTTTGCTGACTTGTTTTGGGGTCTGAGTCTTCCAATCTGAGGACAGGAAGGATGCTGGGCACTCGGAGCATTTTGCTTGATTGATCCTCTGCAGGTCTCTCAGAGGTCCCAGCCCTGTCCCCCCCCCCCCCCCCGCAGGCTCCCAGCTACTGAGGCGACTGCTTCCCCCCTTCCTGATTTCCAGCTCTGCCCCCAGGCCCTGCCTCTTCCACAGTTAGTGGGAGAAGCCTCCAGGGAAGCCAGGAGACAGAGAGGAAATCAGCAGAGATGAGAGGGGCAAGACTGGCAGAGGTGTTCTTTTGTGTTCGCTCATCTGCCAGCCTCCAATCTGTACCAGGGCTGGGGAGTGGGCGTGGGGTGGGGTTCGGAGAAGGAGCTCTGCTGTGGATATTAGAGGTGTGGAGAGTGTAGGTCAGAGACCCATTTTATACTGAAAGGGTGAGAGAAAATGCAGTCGGGCAGGGATGTCTTCTCCATACTGACCATTAGCCCAACATGCAGTGAAAGGTGAACCATCTCATCAGCTAGGGGTGAGGGGGAGGCCCAGTCCTCAGGTCCTGTCACCACCAGCCCCTGAGTCCCAGGTCAAATCCAAAGTACGTCTTCTGTAGATTTTCAGCAAATACATTCTGCTCAGAGCCAGGCATTGTGTGTACTTAGCACCAGGAACAAAGCAGAAAGTAATATACACCAGGTTCCTGTCCAATGATTCCCATGGGCCACTGAGGAAAGTGTGTGAAGAGGGAAGTCACCACACAATTGCAACTGTGCCAAGAGCTATGTAGGAACAGCCCAGGGGAGTCAGACCCCGTCAGGGGAGGTGTCTCCTAGGAAGTGATTTTTAGTGTTTCCCTGGAAAGTGAAGGTTGAGCAGGAGTAACCCAGTAAAAGAGAATGGAAAGAGGTATCTTGTGCAAAGGCCCTGGTTGGAAGTAGATTGTCCTGTCCAAGAGACCGAGAGGCCACCGTGTCTCTGCTTCATGACCACAGCGTAGTGAATGAGACTGTGCCTGGGAAACTCTGCTGAGGACGGGAAAAGAGGAAGGCTGGGGACTCTAACACACTCTTGCTGTAGACTTGAGGCCCTACACGTTGAACGTAAATGAAAGCAATAAATGTGCACATATGAAGAGTCGAGGCCTGCACTCACCTGACACTTGTGGTTCAGAGACAAGGTGACCCCACCCAAGATGCCCACTGTGCCTTAAGAAAGGTGAGCTCTACAGAGTCAAGGCCCGAGGGCCACCAGCTTGGGGCTGGGAGCAGAATTCGTAGCATCAGGGGATGGGTCAAGCCCTGGGCCCAGCACTGGGTTGACCTGAGTGTGAACAAATACTAAGCTACACACTACAGACAGTGGAGATTGCAAGGACTCCGAAGGAGAATGGGCTGAAATAATTAAGGGAGTCTCGGAGAAGAAAGCAGAGAAGGTTGGACTTGAAGAAAACCAAAGGATGGTCAAGACAGAGGGAGTTAGACAAGAGTGAGAAGAGCAGGACTGAAGGAGGTCTGCACACCCGGCAGGGGAAGGAAGCCCCACGGGAGAGGGTGAGGGTTGGAGCTACGGGTCCAGCTGGCCAGGCGGGGGCAAGGAGGGCCTTGGGGATTCTGGTCAGAGGATCTCTGCGAGAGGCCGGGGAGCACTGAGGTGCTTTGAAAAGTGAGCATCAGAATAAGTTTGGTCAGACAGCGATGTGTAGCACAGGAGGGGAAGAGAGAAAAGCTAGCGAGACGTCACAGCAACCTAGGCCCGGTGAGGATGGGAACAGGAGGGCCCCAGCAGGTGGGATGGCAGACGCCCCTCTCAGGCATTTCCAAGCAGCAGCCACACGTGCACGTGGGTACCACGCTCCTCAGTGCGCCCCTGGATCCGGGGTCTGAACGACTGAATGGCCGGGAGGACAGCTGCGAAACCAAAGGAAGGGAGAAAGGGGGGCGGGGGGCAGATGGGAGAGGGGCACATTGAACTGGGAACATTTTTAATTGTAGCAAAAGCAGCAGTTTCAACCTAAAAGTCAACGGTTGGCAAACCTTTTGTAAGCAGCAAACCAAATCTTAGGAAGAACCTAACACCTAAAATAGAGTAAAAGGGAGATGCTCTCGTTTAAAACTAGACGTGCCATGAGCGGGGAACTCAGCACCCTACTTCCTGCCCCTCCTATCCTGAGGGCTCCTGAGAAGTACATGGAAACCCACTGCTCTGGGGGGCTGAAGATACTGACAAATTCGCTCACATCTAGGACATTTAGGACACCTCTGAGGGTGACAGAGCCCACTGCTGAGCTGGGGAGACGCTCCTCCCATTTAGAGACAGGAAAGCAGTGACTGTCAGCCAAGCCTCTGGCTGGTCGTTTTGCATTTAGGATGTTACGTGCCTTCTCTCCAGGACTCTCCTTCCTTGCTCTCTCCTCTGTCTCCATCTCTCCCTCCCCTCTTGCGTGTGCCCTGTCCAGCTTCCATTCCCCTCCCTCTCTCCTCCTTCCCCCAGGTCCACGAGCCCCCCTCATCTCTGTGTGTCCGGCTCTCCCGCAGGCCCCCCACCACCTCCATCCCCTGCCTAAGGGTCTTTTTGCTGGTGGTTTATTTTTAGCCCCCCTGCCATCCTGAGGATGTGAACAATATTCCTGAGTCATGGTTTTGCAAGGAAGCTTATCAAGCTCCCTCCAGGCCTGCAGAGGAGAGAGCTGAGTCTGCCAGTTCCTCCTCTGGTCATGTCTCAGTCAGACAAGCAGCTGCCGGCCGGTGCCAGGGCCACACCTGAACTAAATGCCTGGGTCCTTGTGGCACCCTCCGCAGAGCCCGTCTCAGAGGAGAGGGGCTGTGTGAGCCTCTGACTGTGAGGCTGAGAGCAGAGAAGCCTGTTCAGAGAAGTAACAAGGCCAGATCGGGTCTAAAGAGCCTCGAATCTGAGTGCAGAGACCTGGACTTTAGGGCCATCAGTCACTTGCCAATTCCACTGAGCAAGTGTTTGCAGAACCCTGCCCTGTGTGGAGCCCCAGCTGGGTTCCACCGGACAAGACAGGACATTCTCCTAGGCCCTGAGACAGGCTTCTCTCTGGTGAACAGTGGCCATGTGCAATGCAGCATCCGACCCTCGGAGACCCATTCTCCACAGGGAGAAAGCGAATCTCAAGGGTTAGTAGCGCCGTACGGCCAGTAAGTGGGATTTCAAGTCACAAGTCACTGTAGTGTCCCCCAGGCCCAGGTGTTTCTGCTTCACCACTCTGTCCCCTGGGCCCCTTCCGGCTCCGAGCCTTACCCGACCTTCCTGCAGAGGGCTGACAGCCAAGTCTCAGTGTGTCCACTTGCCAGGGGCTCAGGCTGGCCTTGCAGAATTAGTCTCAGGAGCCCGCAGTGATTAGAGATCAGCCATCCTTTGCCCTCTGGATAACAAAACCAAGCAGGTGCCATGTTTGGCTGGGCAATGGGAACACACCTGAGGTCAGGGACAAGCTAGACATCTAAACGTATAACATTCCCAGCTACCAACATCCCCAAATGGGAGAGAAATAAACTGCGTGTGTGACACTGCTTTGCCCAAATCTATAACCGAAATTATAAAAAGTAAATTCAACTGAATGTTGTCGAGCAGTGTTGAAAGTGACAGAGTCATCAGTTATAATATTTCAGTATTAAACCTTGGAGACTCCACTTCCTCCTGGCCATTTCCCTCTCCATTCCCCTCTCCCCCTTCTCGTTCTCTCTCCTTTTCTCAGCAGTTCTCTCTTCCCCAAGCCCAGCACATACATATAGGCCTTTGGCTGCAACTGCAGTCTCACCGCTCGCCTTGTAGATGCTCTGGGATTTCCTGACAGAGAATATGAACTGATGTGTAAATCATTAAGTGATGTGTGAATCACATGGCTGGGGCGAGAGGTGGGAAAGAAATAAGTCCTGAATCAGACTCAGAAACTGTTTTCTTCCAGATGGACTTGGCCAATCCCAGGAGTGCTGCTCAGAGGTGCTGGTCTGCTGACCTCGGTGCACGTCCTGGGACCCAGCGGGTCCCTGTAGGATACTAGTCACGCTGTAAAACCGCTGGGCCAGTTTCCCAGGCCGGGGGCCCTATAGGCAGTTCCCCCTAGGGTCTCAGAGCCTGAGAACCTGTGCGTTTCCCTGCCCAGCGGTGGGCTCATCTTGCATCGGATGTAATTTGTCTCTTAAAACATGACTTAGCAGATGTCCCGGGACAAAGCTGGAAATGTCCTAGACTTTCTCTCACAGAGGGAGCTTCAGGACACAGCTGGTCACCCTCCTCCCAGCCACAAAGTGTTTCAGGGCCTGGAGGAGCCCAGAGTCCTGGCCACACGTGTTTCCAAGAAGGCACACACTGGGAGTTGCTGCGATGGTGTGGAGCTGACGAGGTGGCAGCAAGGAGCTGGTGGCAGCAAGTCTGCTCCCCAGGGTGCTTCTGAGGGGAGGCCCAGGGACAGGACACAGACTCTGAATTGGCCGCCCTCAAGGATTGCCTCCCACAACATCCCTCTCCTGAGTGTGTTGGGTTTTGGTTTAAACTCCGCCCTTTCCTCCCCACAACCAGTTTCATCTTTGGAATACTTTCCATGCTATAACATTTTCTGCAGCAGGGATGTCCACCAATGGCAGAGTGAGGGGACACATTTACTCATTACTGATCCCATCCTCAGCACGACAGGTTTCTTCTTTCCACAGAAAGGAATTCAGATTCAGAAGAGGCAGAGCCCTGGCCCATGTGGCTCAGTTGGTTGAGTGTTATCCAGTGCACCAAGAGGTCGCCAGTTCGATTCCTGATCAGGGCCTATGCAGGGGTTGCGAGCTCAGTTTTCAGCAAGGAGAGTGCAGGAGGCAGTCAATCGATGTTTCTCTCTCCATCTCCCTTCCTCTCTCTCTAAAATCAATAAAAACATATTCTTAAAAAAAAGGGGGGGGGAGGAGAGATCAGAGTGGATAGAGATGGGAGGTGAAAGAGGGAGTGGGGAATGTGGCCTACACGGCAGACGCGGAGGGGAGGGTTATGAGGGAGATGTCTGGATCCGCCTCATCACCTGACCCAGGGGATTAACTCAGGTCTCCCTCTCCTGCCAGTCCAAAAAGAGTGCTCCTGTTGTGAAGGAACATAGTTGATGTGATGCAGGGATGATTGCCAGTCACACTCCTTTCTCCTGCCCTGATCACCAGCCACACGAGTCCCTGTGTCTCTGTCTCAGTCTACCCCAAAATAACTTGAACAGCTTAGGGTGAAGCTAAAAGCATTCCTCCTAGGAAAAAAAACTGGTGTTTTTATCTGTGTTTCCTCCTGATGGGTGAAGGTGTCACTTTGGTCCTGAGGCAGTAGGATCAGCCAAGTGACATAAAACCACAGAGGAGTCAGAATCCAAGGCCGGTCCTTTATTACGGCCACCATAGACAAGCGCCCACCAGCAGAGCAGACGTGCTCTTCACATCCAAGGGAGTTTTTCCCGACCCACCCTGCACTGTCTCCCAGGGGTCGCCCCCGAGGCTGGAGGCTGGAGGCTGGCTCCAAGGGGGAGGGGAGGGCATCAAGGGACATCTGCATGTCCGGGAGTGGACAGGAGGCACACGGCTGGCCCTCGAGAGACCTAACTCACGAAGTTTTAAACCGACTTTCTGAACACTAATGAAATCTAAACCCCTGGGTGTCGGGGCTGATTTACAATGGCCCGAGGTGACTTCCTGTTTTGAAGAAAAGAGGTGGGTGGAAGCTCGGGACACCTTCTGGGCTCAGCTTTGACAAACAGAGTCTTCTGACTTCAGCATAACTGCGGCAGATACGGTGAGACAGAATTATTCCCAAACAAGAAGATTTTACACCAAGTGGGCCACGTGCTCGGGGTGGGAGTGGAGGGGCTGCCAGCGCAAGGGGCGAGGCCCTGGGAGCCCGAGAAGGGCGGGCACGGGCCTTTAGTGACCTTTCTCAGCATGAAACAAATAAAACAGTGCTGAAAGAGGGTGGCTGAGAACCAGAGAGACACGCTGGCTGCTGGTGTGTTCCTCATTCGGTCACAGGAAAAGGCCTACGGGAGTGTGGAAGCTCCTGGGCAGGTGCCATGGGACAAACGGGCACTCTCGGGTCAGCAGACGACAGCCCACACAGGACTCTCCGGGCAAGACCAGCTTCCAATCACAGGCCCAGATGTGTCCACAACAGAATCCAGTGTTAGCCACGTGTCCTAGTTCAGTAATGGAGTGACATCACCATAGCCATGGGGGGCGCTGGACGGGCTGGCGCCGCCCTGGCTGAGGGTCAGGCAAGCCCCCCTCCCCACAGCGAGTCCTGCTCTGGCCCATCCAGAGAAGACATCACACACTCCCCATCCCGTCCCACCAGCTCCCTACCTCGCCTTCCTTTTCTCAATAGCAGCAACTGTCACCACCTGACATACTGTTTGCTGGCTGGTCTTCCCCCACCTCACCCCTGAAACATAGTAAAGCTTTCAGTCAATAGCGGTTAGAAGAGAAGTCCATGCACAATTCTTTTTTTCATTCCTCCCCAGCCTAAGCTTCTTAGGAACAGGGCTGTGTCTCACCGTTCACCTCTTCCATGCCCTGTATACAGCAGGCGCCCTAATGAACATGCATGACCGGTTCTAGTGGATTCTGCCTCTGGAAGAAAGGGGAGGGGTAAAGAACACAAGACTAGAGGGCAGGAGCCCCACAGTGGGTTCTGCTGAGTAGGACCAAGAATACACTCCCGGGGCCCTCGGGTGGGGTCCTCCTGCAGCGCCCCCCGCCTGTGGCTCTCCCTGCCCCCCTAGCACAGTGCACCCTGTTGCCGCCACTCAGCAGGGAGCGAGTAGCCCCTCCAGGTGGGAAAATCAAATAGGTGGACAGCCCCACGACAAAGGTAAACAACCCCCAAAGCGGCCATGAACTCCAGGGCCACTAAGTCTAAATGCTCTGTTTCTCCTGCTCCGTGTGGGAGTTGCTACAGAGCCTATCTGCGCCTCGCAGCTGTCCTCTAATCCCAGAAATCAAGGTGAGTAATCCAAAGGAAAGGGGCCCCCAAACCGAAGGGAGTATTTATTTTAAGTAGATTGACGTCTGTAGGAAGGGGAGAAAAAAACCTACCAGGGCCTGAATGGGGAGCCATGACATTCACAGAGCCCGGCCATTGTGTAAAGGGAAAAATTCCTCAAGATTGTGTTTGTCCAAGAAATCAGACAGTTTACGGTCCCTGAGTCAAAACACTCAAGGACTGGAAGCCAGAGTTTCCTGGGCTGAACCCAGTTACTAAATAAAATGAAAAGGAAAAGAGCAATTAGATGCCATGAATTGTTGTTAAGCGGGTGGGGTTGGTTGCCAAGGCTTTTATCCAGCCGAGGCTACAGACGGAGCGGCAGAGGGCTGGGGTGTGCCAGCCCCGCCCCCACGCTGCCCGCCGCTGCTGCTGGGCCGCAGTGAATCTGCTGGGATGGGGAGGCCGGGATCTGGGAAGGCAGCCTGATTAGTTCCTGCTCATCCCAGAGATCGGAGGAAACACGCCCTTCTCGCTAATGTTAGGAAGTCTTCCCTGGCATCCTGCAAAGAGCGACCACCGCAAGGAGCAGCTACCCTCCTTCCCATTCATTGGAAATGACGGGGAAGCTGCCCTTAACCTCCAGCAGCCCATCCACCTCCTTCCATCTCCCCTCACTCCTGCACCCCACACTGAGCCCGAAGCCAGGGTCGGATGCAGGCTGGAAGCAGAGGACTCTTATAGGGACCACTAGCTGAGCAGTGAGGGGAGAAACAGGGCCGGTGGTGAGGAAACAGCGGCCCTGGACATCCTAATGTCTCCTCTGTGCTCGAGTCACTGAATGTGGCCTGTTTGCAGTAAGTCAGACTCCAGCTGCCTCCTGCCTGGGAAAAATGCACCAGGCCACCTCTGCCCAGCGGCACGTGTTTGGGTTGTCCAGTGACCCAGGACATTGCTCAGATGTCTCCCACAGAGTCACACCTGAGGGGCACACTCTCGAATCAGGGTTCCTAACGGAGAGCTGAGGTACTTGCCTCGGGAAGATTCTCCAGCATTTAAGCCCTGAAATTGCATTTGCTGAGGTCCTGAAAAGGCTCCCCAAGCTGAACTGGATGTAAGGTTTGGTTTAGCGTCCAGCGAATGGCAAACTCAGAAGGAGGTGTGAAGTTCCTCCTTAGCAAAGAGGCCCAAAGGCATGTCACACAAATGAAAGAGGAAAACCCCGGCCCAAGCCTGTCAGCTGCTAACTACACCTCTGTTTATTTCAAAGAAGATGGGTTAGACGTTTTTGTTTAAAGCCCTCTTCGAGGAAAGCTGCCTTTCCACGCGGGACCCTTCTGAGAAGAGAGCTCGGTGCTTCCCGGAGCTGAGTCGGGTCCCTCAGCCTTGCCGAGGCGTTTCATGGTCACCCACACTACTTGGCAGAAGACAGAGCGCACTGCGAGACCTCACCGCTGCCATCCGGGTCCTGCCGAGGGGCAGGGCCGCCACCAGCTCGGGTCCCCACCTCCCTCTCACACGGGTGCAGAGGTGGGAGAGCGAGGGCTTGTTTTGAAACCTGTGTCAACACCCAGTCTGTGACCACACTGCATTTCACTGAGGGTGGTCTCCGAACCCATCTCTCAGGCCCAGGTCTGCCCTGAAAGGTGGACCCTCATCCCTTCTTTATCTTGGTCCCTGACCCTCCTTCTGCTGCTTCCTACACCTAATTTTTTCAGCAGAGAAAGGAGCTGTAAACTAGGTCACATGGAGACACTAGGGGTTAGGTTAGCCCTCCCTGATGGAGGTGTTTGCAGAAGAGTCCAGGCCAGGGCTGCGGCAGGGGACCGTGACTGTGAAGCCAGGAAGGCTGGGACCAGACGGGGGCTCTGGGAGATCTGCACAGGCCCCCGGAGTGCACCTCAGATTCCACCGGACTGGCCTGATCCTTCTGCTGAAGGGAGGGTCTTTTGGGTAGAGATGCATTTTGGAGAGTGAGAGGGGCATGAGCTGGGCAGGGAGGGGGGGTGCAGAGCAAGATGGTCTCACCCGCACCCCCCGGGAAACCCTGTGGACAGGAAGAGACAACCACGGAAGCCGAGCGACCTCCATCTTCAGCCCTGGCTGCTGCTCAGGAAGAGCCGAGGGTCTGGTCATTGAACGAGCCCTGGATTTAAATCAGAAGAGCTAGAGCCTCCAGAAGGTCCCTCTGGCGGCTGTGGAACATTTAAGCCACCTCCCCTCTGTGCCCTGTAGAGCAGGGATGGTTACAAGAGGCTGCTGGGGGAGGCCAAATGGGCTACTGCCCTTGAAGGGGCCCCCACTTAGAGGCGCTCAGTTTGCCAAGTGACTCCCAGGAGCAGTGGGACTGGAAGCGTTTTCTGTAGAGCAGGGCAACTCCCTTCCACACCTGGCTCACGTCCGAGAGGAAGGAGAGGGAGAAATAGCGGCCACATGAGTGTGCACCATTTGTGGGACAAAAGGCACTGTGGGGCCTTGACAGTTCTCTAGGAGCCCAGGCGGAGACCACCGGCGGCTGACTGCAGAGGCGGCCTCACGGGGCAGGTCAGGGAGCAGGGCGTGGACTTGGCAATGCCCAGGTGGGCACAGCCGGCCTCCCAAGCATCGGGACACCGGGCCTTTCCTATTGAAAGGTTTCAGGGAAGCCGCCCAGATCGGAACCTGGGTTCTGGCAAATAATCAAAGGAAAATTGGCCCCAATTATTTTCCAGGGCTTCCATTCCCTCTGATGAGTTACATTCCCACTGGCATTAATCAGAGTCGCACATTTGTTTTACTCCATGGGTGGACACACTGTCCCGGACAAGGTGAAGGCCTCAGTGTCTGACACTGGTGCTGTGCCCAGAGTTGTGCATGTGAGTGTGCGCGTATGTCTGTGAGTGTGCGTGTGTGTTTTAAAGCAGCTGTATAGCTTTCTTCTTAAAGTACACGGAGCGAAGCAAAGAAAAAAAACAGGTCGAAATACCTTGACTTCCGAAAAGTTCTCTCATTCCTGAAGGGCAGCAAATTTGGTTTTTAAGGGCTGCTTTGTCCTTAAAGAGAAAAGTCTTGAAAGTCTGGATTTCAGCCTTCGAGTTTGTCTTGTATTTTCATCATGTGGAATTTCCAATTGTGCTGACTGAGGGTCTTTGGCCTGGAGCTTGGTGAGTACAGCTCAATGGTGCCCCCTGAAGGCCGGCAGGGAGGCGTGCAGGGAAACAGGAAAAGACGAGGCCCCATCTGACCAGCACAAGCCCAAGGGCAGGAGTCAGGAAAACCAAGGAGCTGAGCTGCTCCCCAGCTCTAACACCAGCAAGCTGTCCACCGACGTGCCACAGAGTGGAAAAGAAATCGGGCCTCGGCATTAAACGGGCTAGGGATTGAGTTCCAGCACAGATGAGCTACTTAACCTCCCTGACTCAGTTCCCCCTTCTGTATAATATATAAAGTAAGGTAATGTTTTTGGGTTGCTTACTATGTGGCAGGCTCTACTCTACCTGCTTAGCATGTGTTAAGCCACTTCATCTTCGCAAAACTCTCCAATTTATGTGCTACTGTTATCCACTTTGTATGAATGAGAAAACGGAGGCCCAGAGGGAGTTAGAAACCCCCACAGCGGGTAATTAGCAGAACCAGGTTTGAACTTTGGCGGTGTGGTCAAGAGCCTGGACTCAATCACATATCGCACTACCTCGATACTTACCTGGCTGGGCCACTGGAGGACACGGAAGAAATCTGAGCTTGGCACAGAATTAATGCTCAGTAAACAGAGGTTACTATTAGGTTCCCACTCTTGGTCAGCCACTGCCATATGCATGACCATAGGCACAACCTGTTAACTTCCCTGTGCCTCAGTTTCCTCATCTGGAGGACAGGTCCATGGAAATGCCCTCCCAGGCACTTTCTAGTATATATATTTTATGCTAACTTAAGAGTCTCGTCAAATCTACTAGACAAACCAAGCACTTCACATCTCAGGACATTTCCTCACTGATGAATAGAAGTGGCTGGTGATCCTTCAGGGTGCCTCAGGTTCAGTGACATTTAAATCCTTTCTGTTGGCCATTGAGAGAGACATAGAACATCATGGGCTGAAGGCCTGAAATTGAAGGACCTTGGGGTCCCCCCTCAGCTCTACCCTGGCTGGGCTTCTTGGGGCCTTCTCAACAGGAAGGCTGGTTAGGAGTCTGCACGGTGATCAGGAACAGGCTTGGAGGCAGAGAGGTGGAGCGTTCCTGTGCCCCTACAATGCAGTGCCAGTGCCCACCACGCTCGACTCACCTTGATGTAAGAAGACAGAATGCACGTAGTGCACAGTGGGGGCTCCAGTTAGCTGGGCTGAGCTCTGCTCCCCACAGCTCTGTTGGGGAGAGGAACCAGAGAGATGCAGCCATAGAGTTACCCAACGTGCAGGGACAACTCACAGGACACTTAGAGCATTTTAAAGTCTACTGACTCTTGTGGGACTGGCATCTGTCATTAAGCATAATGTCTCCAGGTTTTCCATGTTGTCACATACGACAGAATTTCCTTTTTAGGGCTAGATAATATTCCTTTGTGTGGATGACCTCATTCCCTCTGTTCACACATCCGTAGATGGACATTTAGATCGTTGGCACACCTTGACGACTGTGAAGAGTTCCGCAGTGAACACGAGAGTGCGGATATCTCTTCTAGACCCCGATTGCAATTCTTTTAGACAAATGCCCAGATGTGGAATTGTGGGCATACAGTGGCTCCATTTTCATTCCTTGAGGCACCCCTGTTGTTTTCCATGAGGATGCCCCCGTCTGCTTTCCCACCAGCGGTGTACAGGCTTTCCTTTCTCCACTTCCTCGCCAACAATTATCATCTTTTGTCTTTTTGATAACAGCCATTCTGATGGATGTGATGTGTTATCTTCTTGTGGGGAAATAAAATATGAAAATGAAGTCCAATTAATGGGTAAAGAAATCCATAAACAGTATTTGGACAATTGGCCTACTACATTTTTTAAAATGATGTATAAATAAAAAAATTCAATTAACTTACTATAAATTCTTAGTATTTCTTTTACACTTTATTTTTTTATTTTTGAGAGAGAGAAAAGAAAGGAGAGAGAGTCATCGATTTGTTGTTCCACTTATCCATGCATTCGTTGGTTGTTTCTTGTATGTGCCTTGACCAGGGAGAGAACCCACAACCTTGGCATATCGGGCCAATGTTCTAACCAATGAGCTACCTAGCCGGGGCAATTCTTAGTATTCTTATTGTGGATATTAACCTGTGACAGTAGGAGAAAAATCCAGTTCAGGAAAAAACTTCCCAATGACATGTGTCACATACATGCACACTGTGTAACAAAGAGAAACCACTTCTCTGTATACTTTATTTTAAAGGAAAGCACGGGTGAGTTTAGGAGTGGGAGGGTGGAGGCAAGAAACAGTCTTCTATGGGGAAGGGGATCTTGAAACATCCTTTCCAGAAGGAGTCCAAATCGGGGGGCATTTCTTTTGAGAAAGGAGAGGTGCTGAGTTCCTCTGGGTGCAGCAGTTAATGAGCAGGAGCCGAATTGTCAAGGAAGCCTGGTCCCCGCCTCTCCCTGGAAGATGCGCCTCTCAGCAGCTTCCCTTGGCTGCGGCCTTGGAGCTTGTGCTCTGCGCCTAGAGAGCCCCCTTCTGCTCAGCTGTTGGTGGTGCAACGCAGCCAAGTGCCGAGACCTCGCAGGAGACGCCTAGAAAGAGGCAGAGGCCAAAGCCCACCCTGGGACCTAGGCAGCCCTTCTTCACTCTGCTAAGTCAGAGCCCACTCTGTCCCTCGTGTGCACACCCTGGGCCACCACGCCATCCAGCAAGATCTGTGCAGGAGCCGGTGTTTCCATGACACACTCAGAGCCCATGACCGGAGAAAGCTGGGCACTTGTGACTACAGTGTGGGTGAGGGTCTTTGCCCAAGGGCATAGTAGGGCAGTGACAACCCTGTCTAAGGAACACGCAAGAGCTATGTGAGCTATTAAGGAGGACAGTCCACCGAGCAGAACAGAGAAAGAGCAGAGGGACGAGTGGGCTCTGACTTAGCAGAGAGGAGAGGGGCTGCCCAGGCCTTGGGGGAAGGAGGCCTGGCACAGTGGGGCCCAGGGTTTACTGGGGAGGGGTGTGCAGTGGGGAGGGTGGGAGCCAAGGCTGGAAAGGCAGGATGACGGGGTATGGGAGGGCCTCACATGCCATGCTGAGGGTTTGCCATTTGTCCTCTGGGCAACCATGGCCTCTTTGGCTTTTAGAAGATGACGGTGATTTGCAAGAGAAACTCAAGCTCCTCCAGGATGCAGGCCTGACCTGGGGTTGGCATGACACAGAGACAAAGGGACAGGGCAGTGGCCTCTCAAGGGGCCTGGGACACCTTCCCTTAGCCTCAGTTTGTGTGTGTGTGTTTTGTTTTTTTAAAAAGCATTCTTTCTTTTTTTAAATCCTCACCTGAGGACATGCCTTTATTGATTAGAGAGCGAGAGGAAGGGAGAGAGAGGGAGAGAAACTGAAGAGAGAGTGAAACATCAACCAGATGCTTCCCACAGCCTTGACTGGGGATCGAACCTGCAACCTGGGCATGTGCCCTGACCCGGAATTGAACCTGGGATACTTCAGTGCATAAGACAACGCTCCGACCAGCTGAGCCACACCTGCCAGGGCAGCCTCGGCTGTTTTTCTGTCTAACTATCGTTTATCACTACTTTTCTGAGGACAACGTGATGTATTAATGAGAAGAGGAGCTGACTAAGGAGGCCCATGTCGATCCCTAATTTAAAGCACAGAATCGCCAATGAGAAAAGTCTGTGTCCCCAAAGGGATTTGTGAGGCAACTAAAATTCATCTTGGAGAAGGTTTGCAACTAAATGAGAGACAAGAAAAGGAAGCATGTTAAGGATGAATGCATGACTAAATTCACCATTAAAGAATATAAGGTTTTAGGTAAGAATTCACATCAACAGCCGTACTGAGTGTCCCCAGAGGTCCAGACCTTTAGCCTGTCTGTAACTGTTTTAAATGCCCATAAACACAATGGTCCCTATGAAAGCTGAATGCAATAAACTGACCAGGATTCGGAAGCCCGAATCCCAGCGCAAATGGAGCCCGGCCACCAGTGGTTCCGCAGTCTCCAGCCCCAGACAGACACTTGGGGGCTGCTCGTTCCAGCTGCCCTGGGCTTTGGGCTCCACCTCCTCCATCCGGGCACCCTGGGTACAGAGAAAAGGTGAAAAGTCTATTTGGACCCAGGGGAAGGACGGCTCTCTGCTCATCCAGAGAGCAACACCACTCTCCTGGGAACCCTGGAGCTGCTGGACTGACCCTGAGCCCAGGAAAGACCCCAAAGCTGGGCCTCACCCTCAGGGGGCTTCAAACACCTGTCCCTCCCAGGAGCTCGGCAGAACATGACCCTCCCGGGTCCCACCCGTGGCTTCCCTGGGGGAGATCTTCCAGAAAGGCTCTTGCCAAGCTGGGGGTCCACTTGTTAGGAAGGGCCAGCCCACTCAGGCCAGAGTCCAAGGCTCCTGGTGACCCTAGGTTTGAAGTCCACGCTCCTTCTCTTAAGGCCAGGGGCCAGGTCTGTTTGTTCCTACACTTCCCTTGCCTGGCACAGCTCAGGCACCCATAGGTGCTCAGTCCTTGTGTGCTGACAGCAAAGTGACCCCTTCGCCACCCTCATCACCCTCATCGGCCAACAGCAGAGGCAGAAGCAGTAGTACCTAAGGCCCCCCAGCTCCCCATGCCCTGGGCCCTGGCTCCTGGAGCCCATTTGGGTCTCCTAGCAGCCCCTTGAAGAGGACACCACGGTCAACCCGTCCTCCGGGTGAGAGCAGCGGCCAGCAGAGGGGGCTGCGCCCAGGCCTGACCCGCCTGGAGCAAGGTCACCCGGCTCACGCAGGTGTCTCAGCAGGGCCTGAGGAATGGTCCCCTTACAGGGGACCAGGCCAGGAGGGAATTTCCTCGCTGGCAAACCCCGTGGGAGGAAATGAATATTGTTGGCTTTCTCCTCTCCTGCCTGGCCTTCCATTCACTCAGCAAATAGCCGTTGGGTGCTTGTGAGGGGTTCTGCGAGGCAAGCGAGTCGCATGGTAAAGATGACGCACGTGGGTCTCTGTCGGTGTGTCTCTGTTCCACGGAGGGGACTGGGAGTGAGTGTGCAGAGGAGTGAGAAGAACCACTTTAACTAGCCACCTTGCCCCTGACTCCACTCCCCCCACAACCACCACCCATGCACCCCAAAGCCTGGCTTTCCGGATGACCTCCAGCGGGCACCCAAGGCACCCACAGTCAGCCGTGCTGTGTGCTGGAGGCACGGGAAACACACAGAAATTAGAACTGATGAAACCTGTTTGGAATTCCAGCTTCCCATGTGCTGACTGATGAGCTTCCTGAGGCTCAGTTCACATCTGTGAAATAATTTCCCCTTCGCTGCCCTTGGGAGGGCAGGCGTCCACTGGGGCGAGACAGCTCGGACTGGGTCAGGAATCGGTGTCAGGAGAAGGAACGGAGACAGCAAATGGCAACTCCTCTGGGGACGTGAGCACGAAGAGAAATTGGACGGTAGCTGGGCGCGGGCGTATAACTGAGAGAGTGGGTGTGAGGATGGGAAGGGATTTCATACGTTTATGAGCTGAGGGGTGCAAGCAACAGAGAGTGAGGTTAAGACACGGGATAGGAGAGTGCGACTCTGGGACAAGGCAGAGACGCGGGCAGAGACCGGGCCATGGGGTCATGCAGGGATGAAGGACAGCCCTGTGCTGCTGGGGTACAGCTCCCTGCGCCCTGCGCGGAGTGGGACCAGGCGGCACAGAGAAGCAGGGAAGGAGCCGGTGCGCACATGGGAGGAGTCCTGGGGGTCTAGCTTTTCTTCTACACAGAACAGCTGGGAATCGGGGGCTGAAACAGCTCAAGGAAGCTTAAGGAGGGGGAGAAGGTTTGACCCAGGCAGTGAGGGCCCTGGAAGAAGGAACTGACCCAAACCAAGAGGGAGACTTGATGGGAAGCTCTGAGTGCGAGCTGAGTTAGGGCTCCGTGAACCTTAACTGAAGCTGCAGAGAGGTTTTAAGGGCACAGAGAACGGTGAAGGATGGAGAACCGTAGGACTGAGGGTGCCTGAGGCTGCGATGCAAGCACAGGGGAGAGGAGCCGGGTGGGGCAGAGGAGTGGAGGTTGAGGGGGCAAGAAAGAAAGGACACTGGCAGTGGGGTGGGGAGGGGGCCTTCTCTCGATGACCCACTGTCACTGGGCTGCACAGCACGGTTGAACGTCACTGACCCCGAACACCTGAGCTTTGGTCCAAACTATTTTTGAGCCCAAACTGACCAGGATCCAGGACAGAATTCGGCCTGGCCTCGGGGAAGCAAAAAAGCTGCCCCAGCTGCCGCTGTCCCTCAGGTACCGTCCTCCCATCTCCCACGGGCTCTGTCTGTCTCCTAGAACCTGTCTCAGGTGAGCTCTCTCCTCGTGCGAGCAGCCCTGAGGGGCCCGGCAGGGACTAGGCCTCACCTGCACCGAGAGTGGCGCCTGGTGGCCACGCACTCGGCCTGCGGCCACCAAGCCCACCCACCATGTGCTCGTCAGGAAGACCTTGAAGGCTGGTCGACCCCTGCTTCTGCTTCCTTTCCCCTGCTCCCCACCTGTCCCGGGCGTCCCCTTGCCTTTCCTGCCCGTCTGCGATGCCTCGGGCAGCTTGGCAGCCTCACTCTGGAAGTGCCAAAGGCGACAGGAGCCGCTCACCAGAAATGTGCTTGCTTCCTGCCCTTGCTTTCCCCCTGCGTTCTTTCCCCATCACCTCCAGCCTTAACGGAGGCTTTTCAGAGGACCCCCTGCCCCGGGAAAGCAGGGCCACTCACAGTCACAAGCTCGGGGACATGGCAGCTTGAGCCATGTTCCCACACACTCCGTAAGCGCCCGCGAAAGCCCCTCGGAGTTCTGTAAAAAGTCTATGGTGTCACCCGGCTGGTGTGGCTCAGTGGTTGAGGGGTGGATTCCGGGTCAGGGCACATATTTGGGTGGAGGGCTTAGTCCCCATTGGGGGGCATGCGGGAGGTAGCCGATCGATGATTCTCTCTCATCATTGATGTTTCTCTCTCCTTCTCCCTTCCTCTCTCTTAAATCAATTAAAAGAGCCTACGGTGTCTTAAGGAAAACAGAACCGTTAAGAACTGGCCACCACAGATGAGTCTTGGCACCCGCTGCCATGTCCCCTCCCCAGCGCTGGCCACGGGCAGGGAGAATCCGTCAGGGTCCTTTTCTCCTCTCGCCCGCAAAAGGATGGATCCAGGAGGCACAGGCTGAGGCGGGCAGTGTGTACAGAAGGCAGGCTCATCCTAGCGTTGTCAAAAGCCACACAGGAAAGTCCAAGAAAAATAAAACCCAAATGAATAGATTTGGGGTTTAATTCCCACGCTGACTCTGTGTCCCCTGTATGTCCCATCTTCACTGTTGGATGACTGTGTGACAGTCACAGGCTGCAATGAGACATCCTCAACAGGCTTGTAGTCTCTCCAGATACCCAGCTAAACAGAAACGTCCAACCCAGAGAGAACTGTGAGCATCGGTGGATCTGATCTCTGTGCAGCGGGCATGTTTACTAAGATGTCATCCGTGCTCTCTGCTCTTACCCCTCAGCAGCTCTGCCACCTAAGGCAGTGACGGGACCCAGCGCGGCACACAGGGCCCCGCTTGTGCCGCCTCGCCCTCCACTCCCTCACACAAGCTACACCTGGAACCCCCATACTGAGGCCACCTGGAAAATTCTTATCCACCATCAAGTTCCTGTTCAAATGTCCTGGGGCATCTCCAGCTCGCTAATGCTTCTTACTGTGTCTCTTTGCTTTGTCCTTCGCAGTACACTGAGCTCCTCAGGGGCAGCGTTCATCCTGAACCCCCAGAATGTAGAAATGGCACAGCCTGGCTGCTGTAGGCGCTCACAGTTCTCCCTTAATGAAGATCTGAGATGGTGAAGAGATAAGGAGAGAGGGGAAAGGGAGAGAGAGAGAGAGAGAGAGAGACTAAGAGAAAACTGGGGTGTTTCCATTTCCAGATCCTCAAAGTGCACGCTAGCGGGGACCCTCTTCTGTGGCATCGACCTCTGCTCCTCAGGTAACATGCCCATCCTCCAGATATATTAGCTCCTATGAAAAATCACAGGTTTGGGCCTCGTGCCTCCAGGGAGCCAGGACTAGCAGAGAAGCTAATTCACACTATGGTGTCAGTGACTAATACATTTGCCTCCTCGTATTTCCCATCTGAAACCCCAGCAGTCTTTATTTAGTGCCTTAAGCTCGATGAGTGAGGGCTGTGAAATGCTGATTCCTGTGCTGGGGGGTATTTTGGGGGGGCAGGAGGGAGACTGGGAGCTTTTTAATCACCTGCAGATTTCATACTGCTGTTATGATTGCAGCAAAAGGGCTGCTTCATACAAACCTAATGTGTGCCCTGAAGGCCCCGGCCCCTAATAGCGGCCTGGACCTCACTGCCTCTGAGACCCTACAGAGGAAGTCTGGGGATTTGGGGCGAGCGGGGAACAGAGCAGAGAGATAAGGAAGGGGAAGGAAGGGAGCAGGGAAAGACAGGGAGGAAAAAAGAGCTCCACTGGGGAGTGTTCGGTGCAACTGGACTCTAGGCAAACACGCTTCATCCCTGAGCCCAGCGTCCTCACAGGATCCCCCGGTCCTGATGGAAACAGGAAACTTGTGTCCAGAGGAGGAAGGAATGTTTCAGAAGATAAATCAATGCGCTGTAAACACAGGGAAGGTGCTTGGTTGGGCACCAGCTAAGACAAACAGGACAGCAAATGGCCCTCGGCGCAGCGTGCGCCACCTCCCAAGTGGGGGCTGGGCAGCTGCGGTCTTGGCAGCCGCCACTGTTGCGGCCACCAAGAGGGGCGCTGAGACAATTAGCTAGATGTTCGAGCACCACCCCACCGCCTTTTCCTTGAATACCTAATATTTCAAGCAAACCCATCCGATGCCATTACAACCCAAGCGAATCTTGACGCTCACTTTCCTCTATGGGCATAGAAAGTCTCCATCACAGTTGCACCCTCACCTTTTCGGGAAATAAATCCTGACTACCCAAGACGGGGGGAGGGACCCGCCTACTGCTCCCACTGCTTCCCGGATCCTGTTATAAAATAGACTGTTCTAGAATCGCCTGATTGCTTATCTGAATCCCTCACTACATAAGGCCAAGTCAGCAGAGGCGAGGTCTGGCTCACGCTGACATCCACAGCCAAGCCCCGTGCCTGGCACATGGCAGATGTGCATTTGCCCTCTGTCACCCTGGCACAAGGTGGATAGTCCATTAATATTTGTTGCATTGAATAAAATATTGACCCCACTTAATAATAAAAGTGACCACTGCAGTGATTTTTCCTTCCCCATTTCACCAGCTCGTCCTGTTGAAATTATTTCATTCTAGGACATTATTAAAGTTTTCCTTCTAGTCTATGTGGTCTATGTCTTTGTCTTAAGCATGTGATTTATCATTTATTCTCCATTTTCAGACAGGCCACTAGTAACCCATTTGGTTTCTGTTTAGGTTCATTGGTTGTTGGATTATTTGATCATGTCCTGACTTCCACTGTTGCTGGGAGGAAGTCAGATGCTGGTCTCATTGCTTCTCATTTGGATGTAATGTGCCTTCTGTCTGGATATTTAAGCGATCTCCCTCCTTATTCAAAGCTTTCTAATTTTACAAGACTTACTAAAGGCTGGGCACTGCTCTAAGCAGCTTTCACATAGTAACTCATCAAATCCTCACGGTAGCATTTTGAAATAAATACTATCGTCATTTCCATTTTACAGGTGAGAAAACCGAGGCTCAGAGGTTAGGTCCGTGGCCTAGATTCAATCAGCTCCTAGGTGATGGAGCCGGGCTCCCAGCACAGGTGGTCTGGCCCCGGAGCTGTGCGGCTCCCTGCTCACATGTGCACTTTTCAAAAATGAAACTTGTCCGATCCTGGTGACCCTTCAATTGTGCAGACTTAGGTCTTCCTCCAACTCAGGAATATATTCTATACTAGAGGCGGTTTTTTAATATTGACTCTCTCCTTTATTCTTTTTTCTTTCTAGAGTGGATGCATCACTTTCCTTAGGAAGTCTTCCTCGATGTACCGAGATGAGTTAAATCGTCCCCTCCTTCGCTCTCTCACAGTACCATGAACTCACCTCAATTTCAGGTATCAGCACATAAAATAATTTGTTACTTGTCTGTCTCCACGCGTGAACTATAAGCTGCTTGAGGGCAGGAACTCGGTCGTGTTCACTGTTGTCCCCCAATGCTTATTTATGGCATATGGTAGGTTCTCAGTAAATATCAGCCAATATTAAATGAATGGAATAGCCCCTGGCTTTATGCTCAGCTTGATGGAGAAGCTAACAGAAGGTGCTCTCGTGCCAGCAGAGCAAGCTGAACAGAGAACTGCCATACGCTGGGGATTTAGCTAAGGCCTGGCTGATGTAGGAAATGCGTCAACATCAAAAAGCAGCTTTACTCTTGACTTCAGATTAAAGAAACGTAGATGAAACTATTTTTTTAATTGTCAAGTTAAAAGCACAGCACATGCCTTCCAAACCATTGCTTTCTGAGGCCTTTCTCTCCTCTGTAAGTCAGGATTGTCCACAATCAACCGTGCCTTCTCCTGCCCACCTAAACCCCTCCCGAAACAATTAAGGGCATTCAAGTCTCTGCGATTCTTAAAATATATTCGCATATATTTCCAACCCCACAACTCCGTCTAGTAAACGGATTGTGGGCCTTGGTTGTGCATTAGAATCACCCCCTGGGAGCTTTGCAGGCTCTCAGAGCGTGGGCAGGACCCCCAGAGGTTGTAATGGAATTGGTCTGGAGAATGGCCTTCATGCTGGGAGTTTTTCAAGCCCCTCACATAATTCTAGTGTACAGTCAAGGTCGAGAACTATTGCAGAACTAATTCTCAACTCCCTCCTCAGCAGGTTCCTAGAAGCTTTGCATAAAACTTCTTGCCATTCCCTTTCCTCCTAGCCTCTCCTGAACCTCAGCAATTAGGTTTCTGCCCCATCACTTTCCTGGGATAGGTCTTGCCAAGGTGGTCAAAGGCCTGGATGCGGCTGAGCCTGATAGACACTTTCAGCCCCCGTCCTGGCGGAGCTCTGTGCAGCTCTGGACACTTGTCATGATGCTGCGTCTCTTATGTCACGCTCTTCCTCTAGGCCCCGAGACTCTGCACAGCTCTGCTTCTGGGAGGTTCCTCCACCCAACCCAGCCATGAAAAGTTGGTGCTCCTGAATCTCATGCTACTTCGCCTCAAAGGACAGTCTCCTCCTTGCCCATGACTGTGATTCCCACCTTGTCTTTGGTGGTTTACAAATGATTTTCTCTAGCCAAGGACTTTCCTGTGAGCTGCAGGCTCCCTACGACCTGTCCCATCTCCCCAGCCTCTCTGGGCCCCACACTCTGTGTGTGAGCCCCTCTCTCCCTCTGTGCACAAAACAGAAACAAGACATGGCTCTCCCTGCCCGCATTCCACCTGTCACTAAGCTCTGTTCGCGGTGCTTCCTCATGTCCTTGTCGTCCACGTCTCATCCCATCCCCAGGACCACACACCCAAACCGCCAAGGCTCTAGCGGCTGCCATGGGCATCCTCCCACTCACCTCAACCCGGAGCCCGCGAGCCGCCGGGCTCTGCCACCAGCCCACGCACAACTCTGCGGTGGCTTCCCGTTTGTCCCGAGAGAACAAGGGAAAAAATGTTTTAAAGAGAATAGAGAAGGTCCTTCCTGGTCTGTCCTTGCCCATTGGCTTCACTCCCACCACCTCCTCTCAGCCTGGCCTCCACTCTCCCCCGCTGCCTCCCACCACCTCCTCTCAGCCTGGCCTCCACTCTCCCCCCCATCCCACCACCTCCTCTAAGCCTGGCCTCCACTCTCCCCCCCATCCCACCACCTCCTCTCAGCCTGGCCTCCACTCTCCCCCCCCATCCCACCACCTCCTCTCAGCCTGGCCTCCACTCTCCCCCCCATCCCACCACCTCCTCTCAGCCTGGCCTCCACTCTCCCCCGCTGCCTCCCACCACCTCCTCTCAGCCTGGCCTCCACTCTCCCCCACTGCCTCCCACCACCTCCTCTCAGCCTGGCCTCCACTCTCCCCCACTGCCTCCCACCACCTCCTCTCAGCCTGGCCTCCACTCTCCCCCCCTGCCTCCCACCACCTCCTTTCAGCCTGGCCTCCACTCTCCCCCCCATCCCACCACCTCCTCTCAGCCTGGCCTCCACTCTCCCCCCCATCCCACCACCTCCTCTCAGCCTGGCCTCCACTCTCCCCCAGTGCCTCCTGCCACCTCCTCTCAGCCTGGCCTCCACTCTCCCCCCCATCCCACCACCTCCTCTCAGCTTGGCCTCCACTCTCCCCCGCTGCCTCCCACCACCTCCTTTCAGCCTGGCCTCCACTCTCTCCCCCTGCCTCCCACCACCTCCTCTCAGCCTGGCCTCCACTCTCCCCCCCATCCCACCACCTCCTCTCAGCCTGGCCTCCACTCTCCCCCCCTGCCTCCCACCACCTCCTTTCAGCCTGGCCTCCACTCTCCCCCCCATCCCACCACCTCCTCTCAGCCTGGCCTCCACTCTCTCCCCCTGCCTCCCACCACCTCCTCTCAGCCTGGCCTCCACTCTCCCCCCCATCCCACCACCTCCTCTCAGCCTGGCCTCCACTCTCCCCCCCTGCCTCCCACCACCTCCTTTCAGCCTGGCTTCCACTCTCCCCACCCTCCCACCTCCTCTCAGCCTGGCCTCCACTCTACCCCGCTGCCTCCCACCACCTCCTCTCAGCCTGGCCTCCACTCTCCCCCGCTGCCTCCCACCACCTCCTTTCAGCCTGGCCTCCACTCTCTGCCCCTGCCTCCCACCACCTCCTCTCAGCCTGGCCTCCACTCTCCCCCCCTGCCTCCCACCACCTCCTTTCAGCCTGGCTTCCACTCTCCCCACCCTCCCACCTCCTCTCAGCCTGGCCTCCACTCTACCCCCCCACCTCCCACCACCCCCACTCCCTGCATTCCAACCGTGCTGTCCCTCAGGTCCTCAGATGTGCTGAGTCCTCCTGACATATGGCCTTTACCCATCTTTCTCCCCTGCAAAGAAGGATCTCCTCTACCTGCACCTTCCCTCGCCCCCCATCCATCAAAGCATCATTTCTGCACGGAGCCCTTTCCTCCAGGTGACGCCCGTCGCTCCTGCCTCCCCTCAGGTCTAGCGGTCCTGCGCCACTCAAACAGCGAGCAGATCCTCCCCTGAGCGTAAGCAGGTGTGTGATGATGCAGCTCTCTGGGATTCCTGGTTAACAGCCGCCTTCTGCACTAGGCTGAGCCCCACGAGGCAGGGACTCCTGTCGATTTTTACTCATTGGCCCAGAACCCACCACTGACGTGTGGTACATGCTTAATAAATGTTGGTTTAATGAAAACTAAATTTAAAAACTATTTAATATAACACAAGTGATTAGAAATTAAATTGTGAGAAATTACAAAGGAATCTACAAAACACAAACCTAAATAATGTTAAATTTAATCCGTGCAGCTTTGAAAATACATATAAATGGTTTCAACATGCTGCTGTTAAAAAATTTTTTAATGATTGCATAGAGACATGTAAATTTTCATATAATATAATGTTTAGAAACAAAACAGGAATATAAAGCTTTGTATAATAAAATCTTAATTTCTACTTTCTCTTCAATAAAAAACAGAAAGGAATCTCCAAAATGTTAATAGCAATTATTCTGGGTAGTAGAATTAAGAATGGTTTTTATTTTCTTCTTTATATTTCTCAAAATTTTCTAAGTTATTTGTGAGGGAAATATATTACTCAGAAAAAAAAAAGTTATATCTGTCAATTAGGCTTTCTGTTACAGGTTACAGAAAACCAGTCTCCAAATGGCTTAAACAATAGCAAGAATTTATGGCTAATGCAACCGAGAATGTTTGGTTATGGTTCAATCAGGGCCCTCGCTTTATTTCCTGCAAATATCTTGCATTTGGTCTATTTCTGTATTTAGCTTCAATCCCAGATTGACCTTCCTCATTATGGCAAAGTGGCTGCAGTAGCTCTGGGCTTCTCATCCTTGCATCACACCACAGGAGAGAAAGTATCCTTGTGCCACTCCGACTGGACCAGCTGAGAACACAGCCTACTTCGGAACCAATCACTGCGACTGCCAGTCCATTTCTCCACAGCTAGAGCTGGAGGTGCAGTCACATTCCCTAGAACCATGTGGATCACCAAACAGAAAGTCAGGCTATCTGAATTAGGTAGGGAAGGAATGGGTATTTGACAGATATGTCTGCTAGAAACATTGTAAAATAAAATGCTTGTTTACCTAAAAGACTAAGAAACAGTATGATGCAGTGAAAAGGGCATTGGTACAAGACAAGATGTTCCATCTCCACTCCTTTCCAACATCATACTGGATACAATACTAAAGCGATAAGGAAAGAAGGGGTATACAGACTGAGAAGGCAGACATAAAATTATTTGTTCACAAATGCCACGATGGTCTATGTAGAAAATCCAAAATAATTAAGGAAAGACACTCCTGGCACTAATACAAGATATAGCAAGATTGTAGTATACAAGGTTTATACAAAAGTCAGTTGTTTTCCTATAAACCAAAAACAGATAGAATTTTAAATTAAAAACAATACCTTTACATCAGCACCAAAAAACCTGATACTTAGGTATAAATCTAACAAAAAATATATAAGATCTATATGGAGAAAGCTATCAAACTCTGATGAAAAAAATCAAAAGAACTAAATAAAGGGAGAGCTATTCATGGACAGGAAGACCTAATATCGTCAAGATGTCAGTCCTTCTCGACTTGATCTATAGATTCAATGCAACCCCAATCAAGATCTCAGCAAAGTTATTTTATGAATAGCAACAAGCTGATTCTAAAATTTATATGGAGAAGTACAAGACCCAGGATAGCAGGGGAAAAGCAAAGCTGAGAGCTGATGCTGCCTGACTTGAGGGCTTACTATAAAGTCATCAAGACAGTGTGGTGCTGGCAAAAGAACAGACATGTAGATCTATGGACAGAATGAGCCCAGAAGTGGACTCTCACAAGTATAATCAACTGATCTTTGACAAAGGAGCAAAAGCAATACAATAGAGAAAAGGTATTGTTTTCAACAAATGGTGTGGAACAATAAAACATCCACATGCAAAAAAATGAATCTAAACACAGACCTTATACCCTTCACAAAAATCAACTCAAAATGGATCATTGACCTCAATGTAAAATGCAAAACCATAAAACTCCTACCACACACCGGTGTGCCACAAGAATTTTTAAAACATGCAAATCCCTGACTATTTAATCAGGGGCACAGACCTCTTTTTCCTTAGATTGTCAGATAAAAACATAACAACAGCCTACACAATAGTTTTCTGGTGTGAACGAATCAAAATTATACCTATTTTTTTGGTCAGATTGGCAAAAAATATATTTTTTGGTGTGCCCCAGAATTTCAGTAATTACTTCACGTGTGCCATGAGATGAAAAAGGTTGAAAATCGCTATTCTTAAAGGTAACATAGATGAGAACCTAGATAATCTGGGGTATGGAAGTGCCTTTTTAAATATAATACCAACGTCCTGCCGGTGTGGCTCAGTGGTTGAGCGTCAACCTGGGATCCAGGAGATCAAGGTTTGATTCCCAGTCAGGACGCATGCCCGGGCTGCAGGCTCGGTCCCCAGGCGGGGGCGCGCAGGAGGCAGCCAATCAATGACTCTCATTATTGATGTTTCCCTCTCTCTATTCCCCTCTCCCTGAAATCAATAAAGACTTATATAAATAAATAAATAAATAAATAAATAAATAAATAAATAAATAAATAAATAAATAAATAAATAAATAAAAGATAGATAGATAGATAGATAGATAGATAGATAGATAGATAGATAGATAGATAGATAAAATAAAAATACTAAAGACACAGTCCATGAAAGAAATAACTGATAAGCTGAGCTTCACTAAAATTAGAAACTTCTGTTCTGTGAAAGACACTATCAAGAGACTTTTAAAAGACAAGCCACAAAGATGAGGCAGGTGTTCCAGGGTTACGGGGACCGAAAGTCCGTGACTCACTGTGGGTTCTTGGCTTTGCACAGGAAAGAATTCAAAGACAAGCCAGCACAGAGTTTAAGCTGAACAAGAGTTTATTATAGTGAGACAGAGAGTGGCTACTCCACAGACAGAGCAGTCGCTCTCTAGTGGGATTCACTTCTTTTATGGAGGCTCATTTAATTGAGGGCTAGGGCATTCAATAAGGGGGAGGAATACTTAGGATTTTTCTGGGAAAGGGGTGGAGACTTCTCAGAAGAGCCTTGTTGCCTTGGTTGTGTTGTGTCCTTATATGGGCCTTTTCATTTCCAATCCTGGTGACTCTGGGTGTGTTATTTAGTGTGCTAATGTATTATAATAAGCATTTAATGAGGCTAGAGGTTACCACAAGGTGAAATTAGTCACCATGGTGGCTCCAGCTGGTCTTCTGCCAGCTCTAAGCCATAAATCAGTTGGAGGCTGGTCTTACTATTTCCTTGATAGTCCTTGTAGCCCTTATTTATTACAGCTGGTTCGTCACATACTCTGTCTCAGATTGGGACAAAATATTTGCAAAAGATATACCTGATAAAAGACTTATTTAGAGTACACAAAGAACTCTTACAACTCAACAATAGAAAACAACCTGATATAAAAATAGGCCAAATACCTTAACAGAGAGCTCACCAAACAAAGATACACCGATGGCAAATAAGCATATGAAAATATGTTTTACATCACGTGTCACCAGAGAAATTCAAATTGAAACAACAATGAGATACCACTACACACCTATTAGAATGGCCCATATCTAGAACACTGACCACTCCAAGTACTGATGAGCTTGTGGGGAAACAGAAGCTCTCATTAAATTGCTGGTGGGACTGCAAAATAGTACAGCCCCTTCGAAAGACACGTGGGCAGCTTCTTACAGAGGTTGTACACTCTGACCACGCAATCCTGCAGTCACGCTTCTTGGTATTTACCCAAAGGAATTGAAAACTTACGTCCACACAAACTACTGAACAGATGTTTATAGTTGTTTTGTTCATAATTGCTGGGCTTTGAAGCAACTAAAATACCCTTCGATAGGTGAATGGATAAATATTCAGACAATGGAATATTACTGAGCACCAAAAGGAAATGAGCTATCAAGCAATGAAAAAACATGAAGAAAACATAAATACCTCCTCCCCCCACTCCTCCTTCTTCCTCGCCTTCTTCGAGTTTTGGAGTAAGGAAAGGTTTATTGGTCGAGAAGACCTAGTCAGAGAAAATGGGAGAACCAATTCTCACATCCATCTTAAGAGAGCGTCTTATATATCAAGGGCAGGGAGGGTAGGTGAGGTGAGGAGGGGGGGACTGTAGACAGCCAGGCAAAGGAAAAGGGGTCCAAGGAAAAGTGGGAAATATTCAAATCCCTTTGTTCCTGGTTGACCCCCACTGATCTGAGCGTGGTTCTAGAGTCACTACTTTGTGCATATTTCCCACCTCTTCACTGACAAAGAGGCCACTCAAGCCTTTCTCAGAATTCCTCTAGTTTATTTGCGTATCTATCGCAGGAGCTACCAGCCTGAAGGCCACCGGAGAGAGGAAGCTTTTCACTGTTACATTTCCCCTCTTTAATCTTGATGATGGATATAGGACAACGGGGTCCATGTTCAATTAAGAGGAGTCAGATCTGTCTACCTACCCATATGCCCTTCTTTTTTGGCTCTTACAATTTCATATGCCTGCCTCTCTGAGATGGTCCCCGAGCCTTAGAGGAGGCCTTGTGGGTGTTCATTTTACAAGCAGAGACCACAGCAGGCCTAGAAGAAGCAGGCCAGGATACCTGTACCCTAAGTAATAATCAGAGCAGACCATAAGTTAGTCTCTGAACCTGTAAGGCTGCCAGTCGAGGCGACCTTCAGATGAAAGGCTCAGAGCTTCGTTTTTGCTGGAACGAAGGCAGGCAGTGACGATCTGACAGATTCCCTTGGTTCCCAGTCAAACCATCCCTGAGGATGTCATCAGGTACTCAAGCAAGCTCTCTGTGTGGCTTATACAGCATCGGTCATCAAAACTGCCCAAGCATGAGCTGCTGTAATGATTTCTCCAAATTTACATTGTCATCTAGGGGCAGTCTGCAGTTGCAAGACTCAGAAAAAAATAGTGTTAGTTCTCAATAATTCCAATGCAAAAGATGGGAGAAATTTAAATCACTAGCTCAGAGGACTGAAGCCAAACACTTTCACTAAAAAAATTCAGGATCCAGTCCAGTCCACAGGTGAAAAATAAAACTTTAAAGACAATTAGCCAAACTAGAATCTAATATCCATAAATGGGCATTATGGCTTCCACTGAAATAATTTTTCTCTCTAAAATCACCCTCATTTTATCAAAGATAGCCAAGTTAAAGCCTAATTCATTGCATGAGTCTAGTTTCAATAAATTTGATCTGTTGTTTGTGTAAGTATGACAAGAATAGCAACTGATCTATAGATTCTTTTAAATCTGTTTTGCTGGAATTTCATTAGGAATTTCCACCTTGAACCTTAATTAGCCTCTTGAGGCTTAGAAGTAGAGCCACATAATTGCCATCATCATTTGCCTGCAATATTATAGATTTGGATCAATTTCTCAGGCTCTCAAAGTCCCCCCAAAATGTCCTGAGGTTCTTCCTTTGTCATCTCCCAGGAAAGCAGCATTCATCCCTTACCTGGAAAGACCCTGTGAACCATGTAATCAGGTTGCCAGGCTGTTTTCCAAGGGCTTTTATTGGCCTCCAAAGTCAATCTCAATTCCTTAGTTAAATGCGTACCAATAAGTGAAAGAAGCCAATCTGAGAAGGCCACATACTGTGATTTCTACTACATGACATTCTGGAAAAGGCAAAACTATGGAGACAAGAAAAGATCAGTGGTTGCCAGGAGGCAAGGTGGGGGTGAGATGAATGAGCAGAGCACAGAGAACTTCTAGGGCAGTGAAAATACTTTGTATGATGCTATAGTGATGGATATATGTCATTATACATCTACTAAACCCATTGCGTATACAGTACCAAGAACAAACCCTTAGGTAAATTATAAACTCTGAGTAATTATGATGTGTCCATAAAGGTACATCCTGGTGAGTGATGTTAATAATGGGGGGACTATGCATGTGAGAGCAGGAGGTATATGGGACATCTATGTACCTTTTACTCAATTTTATCTTAAACCTTAAACTGCTCTTTAAAAAGTTAAGTCTATAAAAAGTGGGGAGGAGGGAAATAAAAAGGCCTCGAGATCTGAGTTCAAATTTTGTCACTGCCTTTTACTAGGTGCAAGATATTAGACAGTTCTCCAGGTCATTTTGCATGTTCCCTGCTCTGTAAAATAGCTACTTAAGAGATCTTTCTCCACTACCATAGGAAAGAAGAAGGGTAATGTGGAGGCAGATAGAAGATGCCTTTTTTGGTCGCAGGAAGCTAAAGAGGTTCCCATCTGATGGCTTCTCTTTTCTCAGTGAGGTAGGGCCCAGGATCACTGACGGGGCAGGAGGTGCAGTTGGAGAACTGGAGGTGTGAGGAGAGCAGAGAGGATTTAAAATAGTTGCTGCAAAAGTGAAAGAGGAATGTAGTAAGATTACCCTCACAAACTAGTAACTCAATAAATATTTTCTGAATAAATAAAGAAGGAATAGCTTAAAATTTTTTTAAAGTTGTATCAGAATTTTATGATTAAAACAAAATGAGCTATACGTGTGAAATGCACAATACAAATATAAAACAAGATTATGATGAAAGTCAATGGTTAGTAAAATGATTTACTTACCAGATATTTGCTTCGGGTTTTCTAAACTGCAGATGCCTTATCTCAGTGAGACCACTTTAAGTATTTGCACATGGATCACTAATATTCCTATACAATTCAGTCTAATGGCTGGATAGCAGGATAATTTACCACACTTCTGAAGATCATCAGGGCTAAGCAATTGTTAAATTTACCTCAACCTGGAAAAGATAAGAGAATGCATTTTTTTTTAAGTGGCATTTTCCTGTAGCCAACAGAGGAGAGTGTAAGAAAATGAGCTGGCAAAAGAATGTTCGATTAAGGATAGGTTCTGTAGGTGACCTAGAAAAGGGAGTTATCTGCACAGGATGTGGGCAAGATTATTGCAAAAGTCCTTTTTCCTACCCAACAGCAGGCAGGGCAGGACTATATGAAGTGCCACTAGACTTTTCTTCAAAGACTCAAAGAGCTTATCCTCTCGGCACCCCCAACCCCACTTCCATCCCAATAAAAACTTTGCCTGGCATCCCAGCATCAGGGAAATTAACCTCGGTGGAAAAAATAAATTCTTACCTCTCATCCCAACTCTCAACAAGAATGCCATAGCTGTTTCTTGTGAGCACTGCAGTCTTGTTTGACAATATAATGAGGTCTGGCTAAACAGATGAAAAATGCCTTAACCTGAGTGTTTATCTCAGCCCTGCCAAGGCTTTCAGCCCCCCAGGCACTCCCATCTCTGCAGAGAGGGTCAGAAACCTCAGTTGCAGCCCATGGCTCTGAGCTGGCGTCTTGCTACACCAAGCCACTTTTGCAAGAGCAGAAGGCAGGAGTTTCTGTCAGTTTGAATTTCCTGAAATGCACTGGCCTGTGTCACGATCTCCATGGTGTCTGGGGGCAGTTTGTTCTGTCAAATCCCTGGAATAGAATGAGAAGAGAAAGGGAAAGTAAGCGCAAGCAAAGCAGGTTGGAAAGTGTTGCTCAAAAGTGGCCACCTAGGGCAGGGCTGGATGTGTCAGCATGAATAAACCTAAGAAGACATCCTCTCAAGGTTCTAGAGACTCAAACACATAATCTAGGCAGAGTCTTAATTCAGGTGACACACCAGCCATTCCTTTCAAGTGAAGTCTACAGAGAACATAGTGAAAGGAGATTGAAAAAGTATCCAATTAATGCAAACAAGGATAATTTTGAATGAAAATCACAATTTAACATATAAATATTTATATGACTACTTTGACCCATTCGATGATTTCTAACCCATCCACCTTGGAGTTTTGCCTTCTAACCAGATCTTTGTCTCTCTCTAGCACAAACCCTTAACACTTGTCACACTGCATTGTAGTTGTCTATTGACATGGTTTACCCCAGCCTTACTGAGCTCCTTGAAAACAAGGAACTGTCATCTGCCACAGACCTTGGCTCTTTGCTTTAGATGGTCAACATATATACAATAATTGAATGAATAAATAAATAGAATAGACTAAAGGTATTTGAGAAAGAACACAAAAAATATGCCATAAGGGTAGCACTTTGGAATCTCCAGGAACCACTGCAAGAACAGATTATCATGCATGCTTACCAAATATATTCCAAATAAAGGGGGTTTTCCCACCCCAGTGCAATTTCCCCAACTGCTTTAGAGAGAAATCAGCTATATCTCCACTTTCCCTTCCAGGGCTGGGACATTGTCATTCAGTTGTTAATTTACCTGTGCTTCCCCTACCTAGAGCTGATTTTACAAAGGATCAACTGATGTCCAAGGAGACTCTTGAAGGGATAAAAAGATAACAATATAACTAGATATTCAGAAGGTTTGTAGGAAATATTTAAGCATTACATTTACCTGGTATTTATTTTCTTCCAGTGGTTCATTTTATTTTAGAATGTATTGCATTATATTAGATCGGATTGGAACGGATTGGATTAGAATGGATTGGATTGGATTGGAATGGAATGAATTGAATTGGAATAGTTCGAATTAGATTGGAATGGAATGGGATGGAATGGGATGGAATGGAATGGAATGGAATGGAATGGAATGGAATGGAATGGAATGGAATGGAATGGAATGGAATGGAATGGATTGGATTGGAATGGATTGGATTAGATTAGATTAGATTGGAATGGAATGGATTGGATTGGAATGGGTTGGGTTGGATTGGATTGGATTGGATTGGATTGGATTGGATTGGATTGGATTGGATTGGAATGGATTGGGTTCCCACTACAATATTTGCTTCCACGTGTCACCTCCTCCACTAGAGTATAAACTCCTTAAAGGCAAAGAAGGGCCTTGAGTTTTTACCTATCACAGTGCTTGGCACATAGCAGTTACCTGATATTTGCAGAATAAATAAGAGTTATTTGGGAACAAGCCCAAAAGGATCTAAGGTATACCTATCATTTATATTTGGCCTTGTCTTCCTTTGAGGTGGATGATGTTGCTCTTTGTTATCTTTAATAAGGCTAAACACTGTAATTTAAGAGCATACGATAAACCTTAAGCGCCTTGTGTGAGGTTTTTGTGTTTACTTATTTTGAGAGGTTTTACATTCTTTTGTAAGCGTGCATAATTAAATGAATACCAAATACATCAATTTTCAATTTATAAATAAGTAAATAGACAATAAATTGCATAAATGGCCTTCCCCAAATGGCAGATTGCCCAACACCCAAGGGAGCCACATCTGAAATATAAAAAGAAAGCCTACAGCAGAGAACAGGATGCAATAAAGAGAGGAGGGAAACCAAACAGTGGAATCGAACAGGGTGAGAGGCAACATTGGCAAGAACAAAGGAGATGTATGTTAGTTCTAGCATTTTCCACAAAGGTAGAAGTAAAATACAGCTGCCAGTTCCTCAGAAAATTGAGATGTCCCTTTTAAAAATGATCTCTCCCGTTATCATTGGGGCAGCTCGTGTCTCAGGGGTCCTTAACCTTCTGCCCTCCATCCCTAACCCTGGGGCTTGGGGAGTATCTCTCTAAGAGACTAGCTTCCAGAGGGGGTCAGTATTTCCTCTTAAGAGCCCCCAGAGCAAATGACTGAACAGATTAGGACGGATTAGACAGATAACAACTCAGACCCTTTTACAAGCACATTTTTCACTTGACACTCAAATTCCCTCCTGTGCCCCACAGTCTCACACAACCCAACGACTGGATAGTATTACTGAAATATCTTTGCGCCAGCCGAGTGCGTGGAGCTGTGCAAAGCCAGATGTTCTTGTAACCCTGTTTTACTGAGTTATTTATATCCATATAATATTTGACATTTCCTGTGTTGTTAAAGAGTTGGGGGCCCTTGACGTATTTTTAAGAGAACAGTGCCGGCTTTTCATTTTTTTCTTTGATGCCCAGCACCAGAAATAAGTAATATAGAGAAGGGTCGTATTAAACAGATGCTGAGATATCTAAAGTCTACCTTATTTTAATGCCTTTCATCTTAAATGATCTTCATGAACAGAAAGATGTTAGAATTAACGTTCAATAAAAGCACGAGCCCATGGGCCTAAAATAAGTCAGCCAATAGACAAAGAAAAAATTTCCAATAAATATTGAAAGAATAATCCACATTTCTAGGACTAAACTTTATTGATACATGAACTGAATCTTATCTTTGAACTTGACAGATATGAAAAGGGCTGGTTAAAATTTTTCCAGCTTAGTAAAGTATTATCTGGCAGATTTCTCTGGCTAAATGAAATAATGGAAACTTTATAGACTTGAAAGTATTTGGTTGAGCTTAAGCGGTAAGAATATTTAAACTGTATATGAAACTTGATATCCTAGAAGGCCATCATTCTGTTTTCTTTGTTTATTATAGGGATCTATTCACAAACCATTTTTTTTATTTTAAGATTTCCAAATTTTAGAAAAGTTTCCCCTTTATAGGATATGACAGGAGAGGGGTCCTGGTTTACATTCAATTCTTGATACCTCCAGCTGCCCAACACTGAAAACCACACAGGAGAAATAAGATGTGAATTAGTCGGGGTCTCTTTGGTATTCAAAGCTGTTTTATAAATTTTCTCAAAACTCTCTTGTTAGTGTTTTTATTTTTTTAAGATCAGCTTTCTTTTCTAAAAGCGGGGGACATATGAATGCCATTGTGCAGAGAAACTTCCAAAATACATCCAGTCTTCCACCGTGTCTTACCCCATTCTGTACCCCTCCCGGACCCTCCCTTTGAATCCGAGGCCCCTCCTCACAAAGCAAGAGCCCAAGTAAGCCTCCTGCTCCAAGGCAGCAGTCAGATCCCTTGCAAATCCTCTAAGCTGTGAGAAGTCACTAATCTCCAAGCAGTGGACAGACCTTGGAGCAGATAGGTCAGGACGGCCCTCCACCTACAGGCTGGCACGTCTGTGTCATCGGTTCCCCAGCCCCTCACCACCAGTCACAGCAGATTCTGCTCCGAATCCTCCCAGGATTGCTCCCCTGCAACCACCGGGATGGGGAGTGGCATCTGGGAGGCCAGCGTGGCCTGCACCAGGGTTTTATTCTGGACCTGCATCTCCCAGATTCTTCTAGACCCTTGTGGGGCCACCAGTCTCTGGCTCCCAAGTCAAGGTCTTTTCCACCTCCTGCATTCTTGACAGTTTTCCTCCTACGCATATTCACCCACCACTCTTTTCTTTGAAAGTCTCTGGATTTTTTGTTTCCCTCAACATATGTTGTCCATCTCTGCTTCTTTCGTATTTACCCCAGAACCTTCTTCCTGCTGCCACTGGTAAACTCTCACTCTAGAAAATCTCCACGAGGAGACGCCTTAGTTCGCTTGGACAACAGTCCAAAGCTGTTGGCCACCGTGTTTGAGTAGAAGGGGGAAGGATTCTGTTCACAGTCCGCACACCCGGCATATTCCCGCGGCAGCACCCCCTTTCCCCAGGGATCAATTTGGGCACCAAACACAATCCTCTGTTTCATCAGGTGCCTTTGTTGAAACAGAGGCTCAAGACATTCCTTCAGGAAAACCCAGCCCTTTCTTCAAAGTTATAATTAATTCACCTGGTCGGAGCCTGGAGTTTTGAAACAAAGGTCCCAAGGTTTGACTTTGGGGCGGGCAAGTTCATTTCACATAAAGACTTTCACGGCCACAAATAATCCCACAAATAATCCCACTTCTCCAAGAAAACTGGGCTAACAGGTGTGGATAACTTAAGATAATCCATCACCACCACGTGGAAAACAAACAAACAAAAAAATAGCATACTGGGGCTGGTAACAGCACAATTCCTAAATGTGAGAACCGTGTGTTTCAGTCTAAAGAATGGTACCCACCCAGATAACGGAGGGAACAAATGATGCGGATTCCGGAGGAGCTAGGAGCCGTCTCTAGACAGCATCACAGATTCTCGCGTGTGAGAACTGGAATAAGGAAAGATAAGAGCCTGGCACGGTGTGTGCCGTGTACTAAGCGCTCTGCTTGATGGCTGGAACCGCCATGGCTACTAGATCAGGGCCGGGGGACGCCTCGCCTTCCAATAGAGACGTGGAGGCACAGAGAGCAAACAGCCGCCTGCGGCCGGGCCCAAGCCCACCTCTGCCGCCCCTAATTTCTACTCTCAAAGCAAATACTACCAGAGAGGCCAAAGCAGCCACCGCTCGCCTCCCAAGCCCCATCCTCTGAGCAGAACATTTAGAAATGCTTCAGAAACAAACAGCCAGCCACCAGATGTCCTTAACATCTGGCTAAAGCCATAAAACTATCCTGACCGCCACTACCTCCTTCCTAACTCCAAAGTGCGGGGGGAAACTCATGAAACCTCTGAGGCAGTGAAACAGGATCTTGACGCACTCAGCTCTGTGACTTTGTCTTTCTTTGCTGTGCGCCCCGGCTCTCTCCTCATTACTCAGAGGCATCCACGTGGCCGGGAGGAAAACGTTGACTTCGATAGCCAGAGGATTAAAAAAAATTTCTAAAATTCTCTTCTTTTACAGATTCTAACGTAGCCTCCAGGGAATCCAAAGGGGAGCCCCTAAGTGCAGTGTGTCTGCCAGAGCAGAGGTGAGAGGGGGCTAGGAGGAGGGCAATGATCGTGCTATGCTCTCCACCCTAGAGAGCCCCCCGACGGCAGCCTGGGCTGGCAGCAGAGGAGCAAAGGTGCTGAGACTGGGACCCTGGAACATGTCAGGGGCCAGGACAACAGAAATAAACCTGAGGCGAGGAGGAGATTCATAGCAGCTGACCTTAGCTCCTTCAGGTCAGGGTCCTTCATCATCAATTCCTTGCAAGAAGCTGGTGGCACCTGCAGTAGAAAGACGCCTGGTCAGATCCAGGGCTTTGTTGGGCCTCCATGTGGGGATCAGTCTGTGAACATCCCGGGACACTCACTGACTCCTCACCGAGCAGGAATGATACGGCTCAGCGCTGCCTTTGGGGGACGTCTGGGCCAGCGTCTCAACCTCGGCACTGTTGCCATTTGAGGCTGGATAATTCTTTGCTCTGTGTGTGTGGGGGGGGGGGGGGTCTGTGCATTGGAGGATGTCTAGCCCCATCCCTGGACTCTACCCACTAGTAGCACACATACCGCCTCCTTGTTGTGACACTAAAATGTCTCAATTCATGGTCAACAGTCCCCCATGGGGGTCAAGGGTGCAAAACTGTCCCCATCTGAGAACGATTGGTGTAGACAGAAAGGAGCCCCTCCCTTATTACACTGAATCTGTACCTAGCTTCAGTGTTGCAGGGAAAGACATTAGATCCTACAGCTACAGTTGTGACCAGCAAGCCACTATCTCAGACGCTGTCCCAGTAAGTGCATTTATTTTCATTGTCTCAAAATATTGGAAGCACCCCCTACTTCCGCTCATACCCCAACACGCACACACAGCACACAGTCACACACATACACGGCAAAGACTTTTAGAGATACGGTGTAAACCAGCTCCAGCATAAACAACTTCTTTTCTGAGTGCAGTAAATGAGTACAGTAGTTAGTTGTGAAGGGAGAATTTGTATCAGCTTAAGGACTTAGGGTGCTGTAAGAGGAAGCTAGACATGAGTGGTGAAACTGAAAATGGGAACAAGTGTAGCAGAACTTGGGACTGGAGGCGATTTTTGTGGAATTGACAATTTCTTGAACACATGCTGGGGCAATTATTAGCCTCAAATATTTACTAGCAAGCCCCTCCCCTGCTTCCAGATGTATAATATTGAAAGAATTCTTAATTTTTCTAATTTTTCATCATCTGCAAAAATGGGGATATAACGACACACTTTGTAGGACCGCAATACAGATTAAAATATAGCAATTAGCACAGGGCCTGACGCTTAAAAATCTCTCAACCAAGTCAGCTGCTCTCATTTTCGTTAGAATAGCGGGTTGAAGTGACAAATGATGGTACACTAATAACATTTTACACAACATGTTTTCTCGCTCAGCCTTGTGATACAGACACAGTGGCCATTACACCCCTTTAACACAGGCCTCAGCAGGGAGGGGTGGCCAGACTTGCTCCTGGACACTAAGCAGTGCATGGGAGCCTAGGACTCCAGGCTAGGCCTTTAGATTCCTACCTGAGTTCTCTGTCGCCACCCTGCTGAGAGTGCACACCCGAGATCAGTTAGAATGATTTCAGCTGCCCTGCACGGCCTAACCAGTAAGAATTGTATGCGCTCACCCGATCGGATGTGCAGAGGTTGGGCGGCCATCCCTAGGACATGCATTCAGGCCTACGCCCGCGTTTCCCGATTCCCTGCAGCTGGCTTCCTCTGGGCACCAGCTTTGTGCTCAGAGAAGCTCCCCCTCATGGACACAAAAGGTCCACCAGCAGAAACGGAGGCAGAGAGACAATATGCTGCTCCTCTTAGAAGTGGTTCAGAACATTCCCAGAGCCTCTGCAATCTTTGCCTCAAACAGAATATGTCCCACGACCATTCCTGAGCCAAACGTGCTCAGGGAGAACGGAAATGCTCTGATTCCTGGAGTCAAACCATAGCCGGTGCCTGGAGCCAAGGATGGCTCAACTGTCCCTGAGGGGCTTGGGCAGCACTCGGGGGGCTTTGCACCACGCTCAGAGGCGTTCAAGAAGGGAGGAGGGGAGGGAAGGCAGTAAGTGGCTAGCACATCCTTTATGGTGTTTAAGACTTAAAGCTTCTACTTTCTCTGTGGCGATCACCAAAAAAAAAAAAAAAAAGTATTAGATGAATCTAATAAAGCCCTCAACAAGGATGTGAGATTTGAGGAGAGTTCCAAGGCAATCCCATACCCCAGAAGATCTAGAGACATTTCCCAGCAATACAAAAAGCAATAGATCTGAATAAAGGAAATCTAATTGCATGAAATCCCCGAAACGATGAAAATCCCATGAAGTTGATTTCCCCAGACTCGGACACCGGGCCCTGGTCTTCTCCACCTTTAATTTGCTCCGAGTAACAAGAGTAGCTCCACGCCCTCGGTTTGTTATTTCACACGTTGCAGAGAAAAAAAGTCGGCTCGTCAACTTTTTATGAACAGTTTCTGCCCTGCAGCATCATAAATCTTTAGCAGTTCGTCAAGGGCTGGGTTTGCTCTTTGTTTCCAGGTCTTAGCAGCAGCTGATCTGCAGACACTGTCTCCCCATGGCCCGGACACGTCCCCTGAGAGCAGAGATGAAGAGCTGAGAAAGCCTTCTCTGCCCGCCTAGAGAAATGACTATGAGCAACGCTTTCCTTGGGGCTCTGGGGCTTACGCTCGGCCTGCGGTCAAAGCCGCTGCTCTCTGCGTGCCGGGCAGGGCGGAGAGAGGAAATCCAGGGAAGGGGAGGGGAGACAGCATTCTCACGGGGGGAGAGGAGAGAGAGGCAGGGGATGGGCTAGTGGGTTTTGGGGCTGCACTACTCCCTGAGGGTGCCCAGCTCCCCGCCCAGAGCCCACACGACACCCAGGCCAGGGCCCTGCAGCAACCCCACCTCGCTTCATTCTAGCACTAGGTCCCAAGCCCTCACTCACTCACTCACAGGTGAGTCCTAAGAGGTAATATCACCTAGGAAAGAACAGAACCCCCAGAAGACCGAGCCTATAGTTTAAATAAGTCATTAGGTTCTACCCAAGCTCTCCCAAATGACTTGTCCTCAGCACCCCCCGCAGTCCCATCCACTCTTTCTAGCACTAAGTTCAACCATTCAGCCAGCAAGTCTGTGACCACGACCTCCAGAAAGTCAGTCACCAATTCAAATGTCCAGGAGAAGAAAGGCCAAAGTTGGGTGGGGGCACAGAACAAAAAGGAGGCGCTTGCCTGTGAGATTGTTCCAGGCCCACCGTCTCCCTCATGTGGGGACCTGAGGCCCAGCTCTGAGGCCTGGTGGTCTATCAGGGACCCCGCCTGCCCCGGGCCGGCCGGGCGGCGACTCCCCGCTCCACACATGTGCTCGCTAAGTTATGCGCTCAAGCCTTCTGTTTCTGTTTATTTGTCTTGCGTTGTGTTGTTTTATTAACCAGGACTTGAAAAGGAGGCTTTCTTTCTTGGGTTGCCATTTGGCAGGAGACTAGAGGTTACAGTAGCAGGCAGAGCCTAAACATTTTTTTTAAGTCTCGATGAAAGTTCCTTCCAGAGAGCAAAACTATATCCGATTCCGTCTCCCACTGAACCTCTGAAGGACTTCCCACACCTCACCTTCAAATAACAGAGCCCCGGCCAACGAAAATGGAAAAACATAAATTTTTGCACGTAAAATGAAAAATCAGAGGGTGCAGACAGGCCTATGTCAACAGGGTATTTTTAGCTATCAGTGAATTTTTAGAAGCAGGTTTTAAGGCATGGTTCTCTGCACGGGGGCCTAGGATGTGTTTTTAGGACCTCTGCTGCCCAGGGCTATCTTCACTTTATTTTCAACAGCGGATAGTATCCCCACATAAAAGACTAGGGAAACAAAGGCCCAGGTGGGGGAGAATGTCCTGCGTCAGTCCCCTGTGATTATAGAGCAGAGATGAAAGTCTAGACAGGACAGCCCCTGATAACAACACCTCCCAGGGCAGACTCTGCCTTCCGTCGGTCCAGATCTTCATTTCTCCGTATGCACTCATGGGCTCCCTCCCTAGAATTCAGTATCGCCCCTTTATTGCGCATTACTTTTGTCTTTCTCCATCCCAGACTGAGTTCCTCATCTCTAAGCTCAAATAAAAGAAAAACTCAAGTGTAGAAGGAGCTCTCTTGCAAGGATCTCAGCATCTCTGTCCCCGGATCCTTACAGGATGGTTTTAACACAGAGGGTGACAGTGACTGACGGGCTCTGGCCGGGCCCTGCCCCTTGTGCCAGGAGAGGAGATGAATGCAGCCGCTTAATTTTCCCTCTATTTCCCTCACCAGTCACGGGTGGCTAAGTCTCAACGATCAAGCCGTGGCAGTTAGAGGCAGGAAATGGAATCGGAGAAAAGAGACTTAAACTTACCCACCATGGAGACAACCCCCCCCCCCCCCCCCCCCCGGCTGCAAAGCTCTTCCAGGTCCCAAAGCCCCCAGCTGAGTTTGCATCTGGACAAACCCTCCAGGGCTCAGAAGGCCCCTGCCTTTCCCCGACTCCTGCGAGCCTGTGTCCGGGTCCCCACGAGAGGCTGCTGCCCAGGCACCTTTAAAAAAGGGGTGTCCTGAGCTTCCCGATACACAGACTCCACGGGGGCCAGGAATGCACAGAACTCAGCCTCGCTCCCGACCAAACGAGAAGCTCTGAATGCAAATCCCCCCCTGTGGTCCCCAGTGTTCACCGACCCTGGCATAGTATGGATCTGGTGATGGAGCCTGTTTCCCAACACCTGACATTCAGAGATTCTTTCCTCTGGCTGCTGCTGCCTTTGATGAAATGTTGCACAGATATGGAAAGGGTAAGGTGACACACATACACCTGAATGATGAAGATCCGGGCTCAGGGGAGGCAGCTTTTTCTACGATCGAGCAAGAGGAATGAGAGAGGAAGGGGCTTTTCTGAGTAGCATGACAAGGTTGCTTATAAACTGAACTAGATGAATTCCTAGAGCCACACACAACTGACTTTTCAACCCATCACAACATGCGTGTGTGTGTGTGTGTGTGTGTGTGTGTGCACGCGCTCCTGAAACTGAGTTTTTTTCCATTGCTGCCCCCTGGCTCTGCTTAAAAATAAGCCAGCAGCCAGTCACTTATACTTTGGATTTTTCTGATAAATGACAATTTCTGAAAACGTCCCTTAAATATAGACTGATTTCAATGGAAGTAGTTTAGGGATTTTTTTAAAATTAGAGGTGTTTCTGGCATGTTACTACATTTCAGTCTAGGTATATTTTGGCAACTACAGCTGCTAAATTCTTTAGCATTTGGTATAGCCAAGATTCATCAATTATAATAAAAAATATTTGTAGCATTTAAGATAAAAAGCTATGTATTTATATAGCTAATATTTATTGAGAATTGAGTTTCAGGCACTGAGCTAAGTAGTTCAATACATAAATAATTTAATCTTTATTAATACCCTTTGATATATAAAACCCGTTGCTGTTGTTATACTTACTTTAATGAAGGGGAAACTGAGGCTTTGGGAAGTTGAGTAACTGGTCAAGGTCGTGCAGCCAGTTCATAGCACAGCCATTACACAGATTTAAGTCTACGTGACCCAAGCTAAAATCTTAACCACACACTGTATTGCCTCACTGCACTGTTAGTGATGGTAGTTTAATAGTAATTACTAAATTATACTTGATAGCACTGTTAGTCAGTCAAGTTTTTGAGCCTTTAATATAGTCTTAAATTTCTAGTCTTAAATTTATCTTTCTTTCTCAAGGAGTTGTTCAACGGAAAAATAGGAGAGGTTTCTTTTTTCTTAGTTACAAATATAATCAAAATATAGGCACAAATAAGTTTCTGTGTGTGTCCAGCATTGCATGATTTTCACATCTCATTTTAGAAATGGATTAACCATAATTATTCAATAATCTAGGATACCTTTATGTTTATACTTTGTATCTCAGTACTGAAGCTTTTATGTGATATTAAGTATTGGTATTTGAGACTCAGCCACTAGTGACAAACTTGAGCACGGTAAGGTCAGATTCAGCAATAAACAGCAGTGCTGTAAATGCAAATTCTTTAAAGGTTGCACTCAAATTTCTATGTTTCTCAATATTGTTCAGATGTCAGTTCCCTTCTTTTTATCTATAGATTCAACACAATCTCAATCAAACACAACAGACTTTTTCAGATATCAAGATGATTCTAAAATTTACATGGAAGACACAGGTACTGGAATAGCTAAGAACAATCCTGAAAAAGAGCAAAGTCACCGTACTCACACTATGATGTCAAGACTTACCACAAAGCTACTGTCAAGACAATGTGGTATTAGCGAAGGGTTAGACAAATAGATCATTGGAACAGAATGGAAAACTCACAAATAGACACACAGAGAGTGTCAACTGATGTCTGACATGGGTACAAAGTCATGTCAATAAAGTTTTTCACTAAAGGATGCTAAAGCATTTAGATGTCAATATGTGAAATAAATTTAAGACATTCCATAATGGACAACTACATATACCTCACAGCTTACACAAAAAATAATTTAAAATGGGTCATAGTCTTTACTTGTAAGAAGTAAAACTATCAAACTTCTAGAGGAAAACACAGGAGTATATCTGTGTGACTTTGGGTATGGCAAAGAGTTTTTAGATATGACAATAAAAGCAAGATTCATCTATATATATATATATAAATTGGACTTTATCAACATTTAAGTTTTGCTTCAAGAAAGACACTGTTGAGAAAATCAGAAGACAAGCCAGAAAATGGAAGAAAACATCTGCAAATGTAAATCTGATGAAGAATGTGTTTCCAGAATATATAAAGAGCTCTCAAAACTCAACAACAAGAATGAAATGATAAAGTACTGGACAAAAGATATGAAAAAACACTTCACCAAAGAAGATGTATGGGTGCAAGCACACACATGGGGAGCGTTTGGCATCATTAGCCATTAGGGGAATGCAAATTAAAACCAAGTGCTGGGAAGTGTTCGGAGCAAGTGGAGCTGTCAGACCTGCTGGTGGGGAAGCAAACTGGCACAGCCACTTTGGAAAATCATTTGGCAGCTTCTTATAAAGCTAAACGTTCACTTGCCACAAAGCTCAGAAATGCCACTCCTCGGTATTTACCAAGCAAACTGAAAACTTACCAAACAGCTGTATACAAACATTTATAGCTTTATTCATATCCACCAAAAACTGGAGACCACCTAGACGTCATTCAGCCTGTGAATGGATAAAATGTGGTTCATTTGTACAGTCAGCACTACTCAGCAATGGCATACTATTCGGCAATGAAAAGGAACAAGCTATTAACAACAACGTAAATGAATCTTAAATGCATTTTTCTAAGCTACACCCAAAGCCTACATATTGTGTGAGTCCATTTATGAGACTGTGAAACAGGCAAAATTCTGGGGGTGGAAAGCCTATCCCAGTGGCTGTCAGGGGCTGGGGTAGCACAAGAGAATTGGGGGTGATGGACTGCTGTAAGCACTGCGGTGATGCCGTACATTTGTCAAAGACACAGAACTGAGCACCACAAAGAATGGATCGTACTATTTATAAATTTTAATACTCAACCCCTGAAATCGGGAGACCCAAGATGGAATGCAACCATGGCAATTGAGTCCACCTGCTTAGAAATGAATGACAACCACACTGGAGGGCTGAGAAAAAAGGTGACGTGAGTAACTTTGGAAAACAGTGCATTGACCAGATAGTAAGGCTGAAAACGAGGAGAACCATGCGTGAGCACTGGTGGCTTTGTTTCCCCAAAGCGTATGGATTAGCAGTTCTGACAGAGCTTCATAGGGGTACTGTGGTTGAACAAATAAATAAATACATTGTACGTAATGAGCGCCAGATTTCTCACTGTTGGTACAAATAAGCAGAGAGGAAATGCTGCAATGAAGCCTGTGATACTGGGCTGCCTTCAGAGGTATCGGCATTTAAAAATGTGACTGTATTTGAAGATAGGGCCTTTCAAGAGGTAACTGAGGTTGAACGAGGTCATAGAGAGGGACCCTAATCTGGTATGACTGGTGTTCTAAGGGTAAAGACAGAGATACCAGGGACAGCTATTTCTTACAAAATAATTTCAATTTACATGTAGAAGGGAGGAGTGAAATCGCCATTAAAGCACCACAATACTTACTGCTCATGGCGAAATCCACCAAATGGGCGCTAAAATTATTGAGCAATAGAACAAAGAGAAGCAGGACATTTGCATTGCCTCAAAGTATTTCCCCCCAAATGCTTCTTACTTGCAAAGTAGCTCCCCCTAAATTCCTGTTCATTTCAAAGGGGGGGAAATAGTAATTTTACAGTGTAGTACCTTGGCCAACACCACTCTGACCAAAAGCACAGGGTCAACATCACCAGTAGTAATAAGACACCGACGTCACGGGCCCTCTGGAGGGATGTGTGACAAAAGGCACATGACCCTGTGCATCCTTCCCGAATACAAAGCCTCCACCTAGTCATGAGCAAAGCTGAGGAACCGCTACAGATGGAGGAGACCGGGGAGATCTGACAATTAAATGCAAGGTGGGGTCCTGCACTGGACCCTGCGACAAAATAAGGACATTGCAGGAAAACCAATGAACTCTGAACCATCTGTGGTGTAGTTCATAGTATTGTGCTAATGCTAAGTTTCGATAAGAGTACCTACCATGGTTATAAAATATGGTAGCATTCTGGGAGCTGGGTGGACTCTCTACAGTCTTTGTACCTCTTCTTCCTGTGGGATGAAAAGAAAGGACATGGAAAGCAGTGTTGAGTATTTAAACATGGAAAGAGAGAGGGGAGTTACGAAATCAGTGAAGTGGCCTTGTTAGTGAACAACCCCACCACCACCCAAAGGAGATGGAAAGTTAGCCTGTTTGGTGGGATGTGTTGATAGAAGTTCAACAAGGAAATATGAGACCAGAAGTTAAAAGACCTGGGTTCCAGCCAGGCCCTGTGGCTCACCTGGCAAAGTTTGACAAATTACTTATATAATTACTTAGGTGATGTCTAAAACACGTTACTTAGATAATGTATAAAAGATGATTCTAGGAGACTCGGGTTTCTCACATGTGGCTCCATTTCACCAAGTAAAAGATGGTGATAGCCATAATCGTGTCACTTAATGGAATAACACACTTAAGACTTACCATGAAAAAAAAGTAATTTCTGTTTCAGATTCTGTTTCTTCATCTGGAAACCGAGCATGGATTCCTCTAGGGTCGTTTCCGATCACATATGGCTCTAAGTGCTGCATGAATATATCATATAAATATTATAATATTATAATAGTAGAACAAGATAAGGTTTTGTACATACATCCATATGTCAAAGCTTTTATTAGCATGGATGACCTTTTCAACAGCACATGTATTAAAATTGAAATAAAATTTACCCTAAAGATAAATGTGGGAGGTGGGGAGAGGCAGTTCTCTTTACAAAAGCATTATCTGATCACACTATTTAAAAAATGCTAAACCGTGAAATTTATACTGTGTCCCAGGAACATTAAAATGTGACCTAATTCTAATGTAATCAATTTAGTGGTAGTTGGTCAGAAGCATATCAGTTTTATCAATTAACGTCAGCTGAGGACTCATGCACTGTGTATATGTGCATGTGTGTGTGTTTATTTAAAGAGGGAACTTGGGCCTGGCTGGGGTGCTCAGTGGTTGAGCGCAGACCCATGAACCAGGAAAGTCACAGTTGGATTCCCTGTTGGACCATCTGCCTGAGTCTCAGGCTGGATCCCCAGTAGGGGGCGTGCAGGAGGCAGCGATCAATGACTCATCACTGATGTTTCTATGTCTCTCCCTCTCCCTTCTTCTCTGAAATCAATACAAACATATTTTTTTACAAAAGAACTGTGGATTATTTTTATTTTATGTATAAGAAGCTGTATGGAAAGTGTATCTGGCAAGTAAGCACGCCCTTGGCTCTAACCCACACAGTTGCTGACCTTGGTGGGCTCCCACTTTCCTCCCCGCAGCTGTGCAGGAGCTGAAATGAGAAGCCCCAGGCAGTGTGTCCCCTCCATTCCTGCCCAGTGGGCAGGCAGGAAATGCCAGCCTCCTCACAGGAAAGCCTGCTGCGGTGAGATTTCCCGATTTACTCTATAAATGCAAGAAGGCCAGATACAGGAGGAGATAAGCGCTCACGACTGCAAGTGCTTATCTCGCAGGGCTCTGGGCCCCACCGCCACGGCCGGTTTCTCCCGAGAGCTGCAGGCCAAAGCTCAGCTTGGTCCCCAGTCCAAAGATCTCCCCAACTGAAAACCACGGTCATCCACCCCTGTCAGCCCTTGCAAGGAAACCACTCCAAATAGCCTGCTGAATTTTCGCTATGAGTGCTGTATTCTGCCTTGGGAAATCCTGAACGAATTAGGAGAATTGCACTCTCCACCTTGGCTGCACCCTGGCGTCACCCGGGGGTGCTGTGAAAAAGGCTGGAGTCTCTGGCTCCCCAAGCGAGCCGCTGAAGTCTCGGTACCCACTTGACTCAGCTGACCTGTGAAATTTCCATGGCAACGCTCCTCCCTCAGTTCTGATTTTACACTGCTGGTACCACTTATATCAAAAGCTTAGTAGAAAGTAAAGACTAGGATCCTCAAAAAGACAAGACAGCCAGCAAAGGTGGCTAGCCGAGGTCGTAAAGGACACGTGGGACTAGCTCCATTTAAAATCAAGGTGCATTAGGGAGAAAAAGGGACATCTGTAATATTTTAAACAAAAATAAAATTTTAAAATTTAAAGCAAAAAAAAAAAAAAAAAAGAATAAAATAATAAAATAAAACAAAATAATAAAATAAAATAATAAAATAAAATCAAGGTGCTCTGGCAGCCACACAGGCCAACCCCATCCTGGTCAGAACCTGGGGATGAGTGATGGGGGTGGAGGGGGCATTACCCACTTGCATGAGAACGCTGTATCTTCAAGGTCCACCCCATTCCACCCCTCCTCTTCTCAATTTTTATAAAATAGAACCAAAATCCTCACCCAAAGCAGCAGCAGGCTGCACGGAGAGTGAAATATAACATCCTGCTCTTTCCATCTCCACATTATCAATCATTGTGAAGCAGTGAGAATTTCAGAGTCAAACACTCCGCTCCTCTAAGTGCCACTCACGAGTCTGAAATTTTAAGAAGAAAAAAATAAGAGTTGAAATAAATCTATGTCTCCCTTTTCCTCAGCCAAAAATCCGGGGGACACCTTACTTCAGAGTCTCCTTTACAAACGTGCACCAAGAACATGAAAACATAGCCTCCACTTTTGATGTCTTATCTAGGGAAACCAGGTTCCCTTGGAGGAGCTCACCAGGCAGCGAGTCCCTGGTGTTTATTGTGTTAAACGGGACATTGTTTGTATCCAGCTGTGAAACGCATTGAAGTAATGCTGAGTGGCCATGCTCTTTCTGGGACCTCTCTGTTCCCCGTTTGCCAAAGAGGAAGGTAAAAGGATCCTCATAATGACACAGCAGACCAGAATTTGACCAGGCAATATTTACATAGCTTCCCTTCCCTCTAGAGGTTGGAAGCATTGGCCCAAGGCACCTCAGTTCTCAAAAGACTCCCCTCAGACCTTGTATTAGGGTTACCATTCATCTATACCACACCTCGCCCTACTCCCACCACCTCCACTGAAAAAATGTCCCCAAAAGACCTTCATGTCAAATGTAACTGCATCGGCCCAGCTTGACTTTTCTCTGGGTTTGTTTTTTGGTTTTGTTTTTTTTAAAATTGGGGTCATAAAGGAAGGAAAGGGGCAAAGATATGGCACCTGTGCTTCAGACGACACTGCCTTCTGTGATCTTCAGGAACCGGAGTGAGCACACTTTAATTTCTGTAGCATTTTCCTCAATAGTGTCTGAAAGGGTGTTTTTTAAAAAAATCATCTTCCACTTCAAAATTGCAATGGATGGACTAGTGGTCGCACTCCATGCAATTAAGTTTGACTACTTTAAAGTCATTAATTCACTCACCCTCCAGTTGTGATGGCAGCTTTTCTACAAGAGGCCCTACACCTGGTGCTTTCTTTTAATTCTGCTCTGTTGCCTCTTGTTAGGGTTGAATAAAGCTAGATTGCTGGAGCAAAGATAACAAACATAGTTTTTGCAAACCTTTGCCTTCTCAGAGGCAGCAAAGTGATATCACTCAGGTTCTTCCCAGGATCAACCCCCAAACTCCAGCAAAGGAATGAATGAATGAACGGATAAGTGAATAAATTGTTCCATTCAGTCATGAAAGCATCACCCTACCTGGAATTGTTAAGGATTAAGTACACAGCTTTAAACAGAAACGGAGGCAGAATGTCTCCCACTAACCTGAAAAAATATAAACATAGATGAGACTAGCGATATGCTCTTTAGAATTATGAAAATTTCAGTTAGAATAGGCCTCAGGGATCATCTAATAAAATAGAATTAATTAATGGACATTCATGAAGAGATCAGGTGAGGGGAAAACCATTGAGACTGAGGCAAAGTGGTGGACTAGCAGAGAGCAGCTGCCAGGGGATGAAAACAGGTGAGCTTAGGAGCAAATTTCAAAAACATACCCTCTTGGAAGCATCGCTTCCATACCACCTGTAAGCATCTTGATTCTCCACAGCAGTGGCAGCTATAAAATGGGCGTCATCAAACAGAGCTATCTTGAAGCACTTATTTCCAATTCAAAACGGAGCTTTATGTTGCGTTTGTCATAAATCCCCGCAATCTGCTCTTCCAGATGACCGTGACTGCAAAGCACAGCCTGCTTAGATATCCGACGGCCGGACGACAGTTCGCTGCCATCCTTCCGTGCACATTCCACATGAGCACATCTGTCCCTCGGCCAGGCCCTGTGCATAACCGTGAAGCACAGGACATCCATTAATGATGAACACTTTGAGCAAAGACGCCTTGATAGAAAAACTCAGCAAAATGTTCTTTACTACTGAGCACCCTTGGTATCCTCGTGGACAGCATCATAGACGTTGTAAGAAACTGAATCCTCCAAAAGGCAGGTGATACTGAGGTTTTCAGTAACCAAAGAGAGATGTTGTCCTGGGTCTCATTTGCTATTTGAGAAAATGCAATCAGGTGTAGTCACAAAAATGCAATCAGTTATATTCACAAATACGTTATATAGCAAAATAATAATAAAATGTCTTTTCATCCAAAAAAAAAAAAAAAACTTGCTAAGGGAGTTAGAGGAATGAATACAAAATATGTTAAAATCTTTGGTCTTAAGAGCTCCTCTTTGCCTTAATGCATAGTCTCATTTCTTTCTCCAGTAACCTCACCTCTGCCTCCCCAATCCTGGGGAACTTTACATATTTTTATTTATGGATAGGGTGAGGGTGAATCTGTTAGCCTGGGGGAGGCCCTTTCTCTTACTCCTGTTTGGATTACAAATCTCTTGCCCCAGTAGTTTTCAGTCTCACTCCAAATGCTCCCTAGTTTGCACATCGGGCTACCCACCCTAAGAGCCTCTTTATGCTGAAGATATGTATGAATGTGTGTGTGTGTGTTATGTGATGGGAATCAAAGGACTGACAAGGTCACACACATGTTAGAATCTAAAGAGCCGGGTCTGGAGACTCCTCTTTCTCATGGACCCTGTTCTGCTCACTACCTCTATTTCCTGGACTTATCTCCCTGAGCAGATTTCCCACTCTGCTTTCTTTGTAATTTCCAGGGGCTCAATCTAGGTTTGCAGCCTGTCAGGGGCTACAGGGGCATGCAGATAATGAGAGATAAGGAGTGTGACATCTCGTTGGCTACCCTTTAAAATCTGGAATTGCTTTTTGGGAGAGCAGGAAGCAACTTCCTTCCTTTCCCATCATGAATAGCAGAAAAAATGGGAAACCCAGAGAGACTGAAGCTCACTGAGAGGCTTTGGACTTTATTGGGGGTGGAAAGAACCTCCAAAGGCAGGAATGCTGCTGCTTTACACACAGGGCCACACAGGGCCAGAACCATTGTGAATACACAATAGTCAGTCATCATCACAGCAGGTTCTGGGAGCGCTTGAGTAAAGTAGGTCCACATTGTCAACCCCCTGTTACTTGCTTGGAGAAACCAAACCATGACAAAATACTGTATCTCAGATGTATTAGTGTGTTGGGTCTGCCATCATAAAATACAAAATACTGAGTGGTTTTCCCTCCCCCATTTCTCACAGTTCTGGAGACTAGAAGTCCAAGATCAAAGTGTTACCAGGGTTGTCTTCAACCGAAGCCTCTCTCTTTGGCTTGCCGTGGCCACCTTCTTGCTGTGTCCTTTCCTGGTCTTTCTTCTGTGGTCTTCCTCTTACAAGGACACCAGTCACATTGCATCAGGGCCCATGCATTTGATCTCATTTTCCTCTTTGAAGACCCTATCTCTAAATACAGTCACATTCTAAAGTACTGAGATAGGGCCTCTAAGATATGAACTTTAGTGGGGCACAATTCAACCCATAACCAGTCACCGAGAGCAGAACCAAGACTGGAACCCAAAGTTTCTAACCCTAAAGCATTAATTTGCCATTGATTCCCATCCTTTCCCAGGTTAAATAATCTCACAGAATTATGACATGCTCTAATTGGGGGTATCTCATGGTGATATCATTGTAGCCCTCTCAGTGGCCAAACAAGGAAGCTGAGCCCTAAGTGCCTTGCTTAGAATCATAGAACCCCTGGATAGCCCCGAGGGGTGCCACTCAGGTATCTTCCCCCTACTTCCTACTGGGATCCTTTCTCGGGTCCAATCTCCTGTTCTCCTAAACTCCACAGGAGGCTCACTTGCTAATCTGTGGATTGTAAATCTATGGCACAAGGAAAGAGCTTGGTACAGGATGGTGAGGGAGCAGTAACTATGGAGCAAGAAAGCTCTTGCCCCATCTCCCTTGGGAAAGAGTTGGAGGGGTAAGCTAGCTTTAATGAGCCTTCCTGCCCCTTTCCCCGCTCCTCCTCTTTTATGCTGCTCCTTAAGGCAGCTGTTACCAATTTCAGCAATTTTCTTTGGGCAAATTGAAGGCTTCAGGTGACAAACAGAACTGGTTGCATCTTCCTACCTAGAGAATGAGATGGCTTAGGCCCTACTTCCACCCCACCCCTGCTCCCAGACTGGGTGGTTAGGGCTATAGGCACTTCCCCAGTGGGCATCCACGACCCTCCCTGCCTCCCACATATGCACAAACAAGGCAGGCTTCCAGGTCTACAGCCAGCTCTGAAACCCTGTCTGAAAGGGACTCCACACTGTTCCGCACTCCATTCTCAGCTCATTTGTTTTCCCGACACCACCAAGATTTTATTATTTGCATGACCCTTGGAATGATTACCCATTCTGATGCTTGACATTATAGGAAGAGTAGAAAGTAGGACACAAATATACATGCACACACACACACACACACAGAATTTGGTACAGAACTTGGAGACTGGACATCTCTATCAGCCGACCACACCCAGAGTGCTGGGGGGAGGGAGGGTGTTGGTCTCAGGGTCCCTGGTTAATCCATTGAGGTGAAAATGAAGCCAACACATGAGTACTGATTTCATGTAACCCTGAAAAGCAGAAAATGAATCAGTATCAGGTGGACATTTCAGGTGAAATTTCCCTACCAGTTTTTCCTTGATTTGGTTTTGTTGGTCTTGTACTCCTTCTTTAGTTATTTCAAAAAAGAGGGATGTAGCTAAATAATCGGTCGGCTTCTCAGCCTGTCAGTTTCAGCGTGGACACTGGGTATCCAGCCATGAGCAAAACGAACTCAACTTCTGCCTTCGGGGAGCTTACAATCTAATGAAGGGAGGGAGACCTTAGATGTGTCTCCAATAAGGATGTGATAGCAACTGTGAAGACACACGAAGGGAGAGTTTAAAATCTAGAGGAAGGTGCTCAAGTGATCTCTTAGAAATCCCCTCCAAAAAAGGGAGGAAGGAAGGGAGGGGGGGAAAGAAGGGGGGAAGGGAAGGGAAGGGAAGGGAAGGGAAGGGAAGGGAAGGGAAGGGAAGGGAAGGGAAGGGAAGGGAAGGGAAGGGAAGGGAAGGGAAGGGAAGGGAAGGGAAGGGAAGGGAAGGGAAGGGAAGGGAAGGGAAGGGAAGGGAAGGGAAGGGAAGGGAAGAAGGGAAGGGGAAGGAAGGAAGGGGAAGGAAGGAAGGAAGGAAGGAAGGAAGGAAGGAAGGAAGGAAGGAAGGAAGGAAGGAAGGGAGGGAGGGAGGGAGGGAGGGAGGGAGGGAGGGAGGGAGGAAGGGAGGGAAGGAGGAAGGAAGGGGAAGGAGGAAGGAAGGGGAAGGAGGGAGGGAGGGGGGAGGAAGGAAAGAAGGGGGGAAATATAAAGGAAGGGCCAAGGATAGAAAACCTTAACCTGGATGGTAAACCATTACTTAGACAACTGTTCAGGGCTTACCTCCTCCCGTACAGCGGAAGGCCTCATTGTCAAATCTCCAACCTTTCTGAAAAGAATTCAGAGCACGGGGCATCCTTGGAGGATATATTATGGGGTGCAGAAGCACCTTCTGTTTTGTTTGTGGTTGTTTGGAATAGTGTGTTTATCCCCTTGGAAGGAAGAGGATCTCTCCAGGAATAAAAATGCAGGGGCCACAGCTCTGGCAGCCGGCCCTCTCCCCTCCCCAGCCCGGCGTGTTTGGCTAAGCAATTGTCAGGAATGTGCTGGGCGGGGGCGCCTCGCCATCCGCGCCGAGCCTCCGCAGCCCCAGTCACGGTCCCAGGCTGGCCTTTCACCTCCTAGCTCTCCCGGCTGCTCTTAGTAAGCAGCAAAATGTTTCAATATGTTGAGCTTTGGGGGAGGGACCGAGAGAAAAATCGGGATATTGTTGAGAAGGAAATAATGAATAACCTTGCCGCCAGCCCCCATACCCCCCACGTGGGGAGATCTGGGTGATAAGTGTGCCTTCTCCAGAAATGGAATCCTAGCGATTGCCTTTTGCTCAGAAATCTCCAGAGACAGTTGGGGGAGGGAGGGGGGAGGGGAAGGGGGAGCTGGTACTAAACAAATTTTCTCAGTGCCCAGCACCAAAGCAGTCAGCCACCTTGGCACCCAGGGGAGAGAGAGGAGAGAAAAGCTTGGGAAACTGAGGGCAGTTCTCAGAAGTGCACAAAGCCCCCAGTTTTGTTCTTACATATTGGTATTGATACACTCCCATCTCTACTCTTCCCATCACCTCCGATTCCCCCTCCCCTCCTCCAAGTTCATCGTTCGTTCTGGGCAGGGGCCTGGTGAGCAGGTCCCAGTGCCGGGGCTCTCGGGAGAGGCTCATGCAAAGGGTGTGAAAGCCTCCAAGGCCTCGCTGCTTTGTGGGGACTGGCCCTGGGATTGGGCAACTGAGAGAGTGGATGTGACCTCAGACTCAGAAACCTGAGCCCGTTCAAGACCAGGTCTCCAAGTGGAAGGGAAGAAATAAGCCACCTTCCAAATCCTGAGGAAATACAAATTTGAGGACCCAGAAATGACTCGTTAGCAAGAGTGCCTTTAAATGTGTATGGTGTATTTTGTTTTGTTTTTTAAATTAAAACCCCCTAGTAAGTTGTTTCTCTGGCATTTACAATGCACTTCCCTCTTCTAGATGCTGCCTAGAAAATGTGGGTCAGAGGAGGTGAACTCCTGGGGAGCATCAAATAAAGGGAAGGAGTGCCTTATAAGTAGAAAAAAGCTTAAAGGCCTGAAAAATCAGACTTCGCTTATATTATTTAGGTGTAAGGAAAAATAATTTGCATAGCCATCATTTGAAACTAAATAATCAGCTTCAAGAAGGCCCGGGTCTCCTGTCTCCCCTGGGCTTAAAGGAGGGGTCTTTACATTTATGATGTGTGTGTGTGTGTGTGGTTCCCAGGGCTCCTTGAAATTTCCTAGTCACACAGGGTGGGCTCTGGAAAAGCAGCTGGGGGCAGCTGGGTGGCTGTCTATAAAACAATTCATCAGACGGCAGTTGAAATATTGATAAGAAAACGGAAATCAAATTAAAAGAGGGGAAAAGAGAGAGGAAGAGGGAGTGGGGTGAAGAGCTGGAGAGAGAGGCAGCCGGAGGAAAGCTGCAGGTCGCACAAACTTAAGTGGCTCCTCCAGCCCCCCAGGATGCGCAGAGGGTGAGGCGCCCGTGCGGACGCGCAGGGAAGGAAAGTCAGGCTCGGACTCCCGGCCGCCAGCAGGTTTGATTCCGCACCGCCCAGGGCTGGGCTCCGGGCACAGAGAATTCGCACAGGGACCTAAACATCCTGGCGCGGCCCGAGGTGCGCTCCCGCCTGCCTCGCAGGGAAGGGCGCCTACGGTGAGTGCGCGTCCCTGGGGGACCCTGGGGGGACGCGGGCTCCGCGCCCCTCTCCGCCAGCTGCCAGCTCCAGTGGCCGTCAGGAAACGCGAAGCTTTGCGGGGCTCTGACTTCCAGTCTCTCCGGGGCTTTTCTTTTTTTCTCTCTCTCCATTTCCCTCCCTCCCCTCTCTTTTCTTGCAAATTTCACTCCAACTTTCAAACAAACTGCGGGAGACCCTGGAGCAGGGGAGGAGGCGGGGAATGGGAACCTAGGAGCCCCGGAGAAACGTACCTGGCCCCTGATTCGTGTGTGTGTGTGTGTTGTGGCTTCAGGAGCCAAAAAGCTGGAATTTGTTAGTGGGTTGAAAAGTGCTTTATCGGAAACACATTGGCTGCCGGAGAAGCCGCGCGCTGCCACCTTAAACATGGTTTAGGCGAAGGAAGGAAGGAAGGGACCCATGGCCGGTCCTGGCCGCGCAGGGTGACGGCCGCAGAGGCACCTGGCATTCTGGGGTCCTTTTTGCGCCTCCGGCCCCAAATTCAGACCTCAGACACCGTCTCCCCTGCCCCTGAATGAGGCCCCGTCATTCACTGTCTTGCCTCTGCCCGCAAACCTGTTTTCTTTTAGAAGCGGGCGCTCTGGGAAGGGGCCCTGGGCAGACCTCCGGACCCTGGGGCCAGCCTTCGTGAGCGCTCCCCGGGGTGGCCTAGGGGGGCGGGGGAGACGGGCAGAAGGCCTGTGCCCCCAAGGGCCCCAGCGCTTGCACTTCAGTTAGTATCCGTTCCCTGGGGCCTCGGCCTGCGCAGGCGGGTGAACCCGCCACGAAGCTGGCCGCGTTCTCCCCTCCGGCCAGGCCCCGGGACCCACGGGCGTCCCCGGGCGTGAAGCTCCCCAGGCCTGGGGGAGGGGGAGAGGAAGGTGTCTGGGATTTCGGGCGGAGGGAGGTTGCAGGACAGTAGGGAGCAGACCCAGAAGTGTGAGCTGCGCTGGTCCTCAGTGTTCACCATCCCGTAGCCTGAAGCCCAGGGGCGCAGGCTCAGGGAGGGCTCCGGGTACCTGACCCCTCGGACCCTCCCCGGCAGATCCACGAGGCTTGGAGGCCCCCGAACTCGAGCAAACCTGTTTTCTTTTAGAAGCGGTCCCTTCCTTGCCATTCCCCCTTCACCACCCCCACTCCCACCCCCACCCCTCACCCGTGCTCCACCCGCGGGTGACCCAGGTTTCTCCTACCCAGGTTGGTTCTGGGCCCTTCCCGACCCGTCCTCACCAACCCAGGATGTTTCAGACAGTCCCCGACACGTCGTCTTACGTCAAGGTAAGACAAGACAGCGCCTTTAAACAGGTAATAACCCCCAGTCCCTCTGTACCCCGGGGAAGGGAGGTTAGGCTGGTGGTGGGGGCGGGTCAGTCCGCACTCTCAGCGGGTGGGTCTGAGGTCGCGAAGCTCGGACCAGCTGCGGGTGGCGCGGACCCTCCGGACTCCTCGGTTGAGGAATCCCCGGCCGCTTCTGACCGAGGGGAGCCGGGCGGAGGCTCTGCCGGGGAAGCCCAGACGGCGGCCCCCGGCCCGCGCCCAGCGTCGGGTCCCACGGGCTGCGCGCTCCCGCCGCTGGCGCACCGCAGGCTCTGCGTTCAGGGTCGGCGTGCCTTGTGGGTGTGCGCGGGGTGACCGTGTGGGTGCTCAGGGTGCGCGTGTGTGGGTGCTCGGGGTGCGCGTGTGGGTGTGCGCGGGATGCGCGTGTGAGTGCGCGCGGTGCGCACGGGGGCGAACGCGATGCGCCTCTCTCCCTCGCCCCACGCCCCCACCTCCTCGGCCCCACCTTCCTCGGCCCCACCCCACCCCACCCCTCCAAGGCGCAGATTGCTATTTGACAGCAGATCGGAGGCTGTTTTTTGTGAGGTTTTTTTCTTTTCTACGTGTTCCCAAGAATGTAAACAAAACGAGGCCAGGACAGCTGGGTTACACGTTTAATGAAAATCGGCCAGCGGGGCGGGGCCGAGGGTGCGGACGCGGTGGCCTGGCCCCGCCCTCCTTCCCGACTCCGCTCCGAGTGGCCCCCAGGCTCCAGCGTGACCGGCCCCAGAAAGCCCAGGTGGTGAGCGCTGAAAGTGGGCGGGAGCGCAAAATAGGCGTCCGTCCCTCCTCCCACTTGTCTGAAGGGAAATCCGTTGACCCCAGGTAGCCGGCACTAAGCGCACTCCCCTTTCTCTCGCTCCCCAGCCCCCCACCTTAGGTCTGTAGAAGTCAGTAGTCACTGCGGGGAAGCCGAGTTCTGGAGGCTTGGCCCGGAGGGAGTGTTGAATCAGCAATGAATGAATGAAAAACGAATGAACCCATGAGTCGATAATCAGTAAATGGATGGATGGACCGAGGGCTCCCGGGAGGTGGCAGAGCGCACACTGTCTGGAGCGCGCAGGGGCTCCCGGACCCCTCCGACCACCCTCCCCCACCCCAGCCCCTAGAACTGGGAGCCCAGCTCCTGAGTTCCGGCTTCCAGCTGCACCCCCGGGCTGCAGAGGGGTGGGGGTGGGGTAGTTTTTCCCACCCACACGCCCCCCCCCCCCCCCCCCCCAGTCTGCACACACCCGGAGACCCAAAACCTCAAGATGAATTCTAGAGAGGCAGGCGAATGTGAGAGTCCAGGAGCCCGACCCAGGCCGAGATGGAGAGAAAGCAAACCTTGGAGGGGAGGGATGGGCTGATGGGGTGCGCGGTCGGGTTCAGGGTGAAAGAGGAGGGGTCCCAGAGCTGTGGGCCGCCAGTGGAGCCACTCGTCGCAGGAGCTCTTTTAAAGGGGAAAAAATGGATTTTTCAAGCAGCCACAAAGTTTGTATTGTTGCACAAAGGGGTGCATTGATGACGGTGAGAGGTCTGCGTGGCCGGGACAATCTTGGGTCTGTTCCGCGGCTCCCTGCACCGACCAGTTGCCAGAGGGGCACAAACAGTCCTCGGCTGCCAAGCCCCTGCCGTTCCGCGTCAGGCACCCGCTCCCAGGTTACTGACAAACAGGGGAGCCAGGGGTGCCCACCGCCCCCAGGGAGCGACCTGGTTCTGAGAAACACAGAGTTCTCAGGGAGGCACCCGCAGGAGAGCGCTGAGGGTGGGGAGAGAGAGGGAAAGGGAGAGAGGGAACGCGGCGCCTGGGGCGCGCAGTCACTGAGTGGCGATGGTGCCTGTGGATAGCCCTGGCCTTTGCCGGGCACTGGGTCTGTACTAACTGATAGCAGCCCTAGGAGGTAGTCCAGTCTGCAGATGAAAACCAGAGGCGCCTAGAAGTTAATGTAACAGAGCCTGTAAGGGGCAGAGCCAGGACACAAGAAACAAGGGCCACGCTGTGCTGACTGCCAGGCAAGTCCCAAACATTCATGCCATCGCTGCGTCGCCCTTTGAGGTAGGTCGTATCATAACGCCAATGCTCAGGCAAGGACACTGAGGCACGGAGAGGTTAAGAAACTTGCTCAAGGCCACAGAGCTGGTAGGTGCAGGGGTGGAATTCAAACCCCAGGAGCCCACCGCCCTGTGGGAACGTTCAGCCAGGACGGGATGAGGGGTGGAGGGCGCAGGGGACCCCGTGGAGTAATCGTAACGGTGCCCGCGGGGTGAAAAGCTCTTGCCAGTCCCCAGCGTGCAGGGCACTCCTTGAAGGTCCCTTTCCCGCCCCACGCGAGACTGGCAGGGTCCTCCACTTTCCCTCTTTACGAGTTTTCCAGACCCCTTGCTCTCGCTGCCGAACCAAACAGCCTGCGCGTGCTGCCTTCTGGGCGAGACCCCCCCCCCCCCAGCACCACCTGAGGATAGAAGGCCGGTAGCCCCCAGATTGTTCCCCGAGGCCGGCCCGGCCGCAGCATCTGGCCGGCAGGTCCGAATCGGCGTTGCAAGGACTCGGGTCTGTGCTTGGAATGAATGGCGTCGGGGGCCGTTGGGAGGCTGGGCAGACGGAGATTGGAGAGGCTGGGAGTCTCCTCCCCACCGAAGCCCCCAGCTAGACGCCGCCGCTGGGTTGGGGTCCCGGCCCCCGGCTGGTGTCCGCCTCTCGTCGGCCTGCGCTCTCTGGTCAACCTCGGGCTCCCCTGGGGTTTCCTCCTCGACGCCGCGGGGTCTGGGGACCCGGCCCCGGAGCGCTGGGGCTTGGGCGCTGAGACCCTCCCCGCCCAGGCCGGCCCCCGGCCCCCCGCCGCCCGGCCCCCCACGTCGCCTTTGGAACCCACTTGGCGCTCAGGCAGGAAAGAGCGCGGGGAGCGGGCAGGGCGAGCAGAGGCTCTAAATCTTCCTTCATAGACGAAGTCTGAGAAACAAATTCAAAGCAGGCGCGCCTGCAGAGCCTTCCTGCAGAAATATGCCCCGGCATTCAAGCGCATCCAGGGGCGGCTCGGGCTGCCTTGTTTGGCTAAGGTCAGACGAGACTCGAGTTCTCCAATAAAAATAAATCTCAAATTAATTATGGCCTCGAGCGAGGGGCCAGACACTTGAAGCTGCAGTTGTGCAGTCTGGAGTTTTGGCGCTCGCTCGCCCATCCCTCCCCCGCCCCCCGCCTCTCCCCGCCCCCGCCCCCTCCCTGCCAGCTCAAATACCCGCTGCGGCCGCTGGAAGGGAGGGGGGATCCGCCCGGGGCGCTCGGCTGGGCCCCGAGTCTCTCGGCCGAGCCGGGCATCGCTCTGGGTTTTAAGTGACCGGACGGTCCGGGAGTCCGGAGCACCCCAGGGACCCGGCTCCAGTTGTCGCGCCCTCCCACGGCCAACTCGGGCAGGGTCCGGAGGAGCCCGGGAAGGCGCGTCTGGAAAGCCTTTGACCGGGTCAAAAGGGCTGACATTGAGCCGAGCCAAGACGCGCCTCCCCCGCCGCCCCCTCCCCGGGGAAGCGGGACTTCCGCATCTGTGAAAATATTGTCAATTTCGGAGGGTGCGAGGCAAGCCTCTCACCAAGTCCCAAGGAAAATGCTCCAGATCCCAATGTTTCCTGAATATTCGCCCCCCCCCCCCCCATAGGCATGCTTTCTATAAATGACCCGAGTCTTGGAAATGTGAGGTGGTCTGTTTTGTTGGTCCCCTTCCTCCCCAGTTGGTAGCTTTTGTTTTAAATGCTGGACAGGCTTTGTGGGTTGTGACCTTCCCCTGACTTGAAAGCCAGCGGGGCTGGTGGACTGGGACCTGCGGTGGCCAGCACCAGCTCCTGGTCAGCAGCCCTGCCCAGTCTGGGAAAGGGAGAGGCAGAAGTCTCTAGTAAGCCAGAAAAGAGGGTGTGTGCTAGTGTGTGGGCTGGGGTAAGTTAAGCAGTCCCTAGCTGGGCCAGGAGGAGACGGCCTGGGCGGAAAGGGGTGAGGGAAGGGGTGAGGGAAGAAGTGGGGTGAGGAGAGAGACAGGGAGGGAGAGGAGAGGGCAAGGCTTCCCCCCTTCCCAACTCCGGGACAGTTTTCATTTGCAGCAGGCCTCACCACAGGCTCGCTATCAATTTGTCTCAATGCAAACATTCAAAATATTCTCTTTGGCTGCTCGTGAAAACAATGTGAGCTGCCAGGATCAAACCATCTTTCCAGATGTCTGGTGGTAACCACATTAAACAGCACAGACTTGTTTACTGTTGTGTTTGGTTAGGGCTTTTTCCCCCTTTGGGATTTAAAAAAAAAAAGCAGCAGCCGCGGGAGAGTTGAGCATCAAATCCCGAGTTACATAAGTGGGCACGCTTGCCCACCCTCACATCCACGCAGGATGGAGGGGTCTCAGGTTCCGCCAGAGGCTGTTCAGAGTTGGGGGAAAGGGCTCCTGCTTCTGGGTAGAGGACCTTGAGGAAGGACCCGAGGTCCTCACAAAGGCCCTTGGTAAATTAGGGAATGGCAGGTCGGCGCTAGTGCCAGTCCCTGAGTCACAGAGCCCTGACAGTTAGGCCTATGCCAGCTGCTCCCCTCCCCCACCACCACCATCTTAAAAATGATAAAATTGACATAGCTTTGGCTTTGCAGGCCGGAACAGAAAGTGCTGCTGAGTCCCATAACTCAAGCCGGAGGGCAAGTCCTCACTTCGGTCTAGGTCCACATTGGGCAGTCCCAGTGGGAAAGGCAGCTCCTGCTACAAGGAGTTGGGGTGCTAAGAGACTTTGGGGTGACTGCACTGATCGGTGAGGTGAAGGCAGCCTGTCATTTTACCAGGCTGAACAGAAGGTGGGAAGAGAAACCCAGGGGACCTTTGTGCCACAGGGGCGCCTTCTCCAGCGCTAGCCCAGGCCGGTGTGTAGCCTGAGAGCGCGCGGGGCTGGAGTGGGGTGGCCATTAATGGCCTCAGCGTTCGCCCAGCAGCAGGAAGAGGGCCTCGGGGACGTGGTGGAGATGGAGTCCTTTCTGCCTGAAAGAGGGGCGGTGTGGCTGTGTGTGTGTGTGTGTGTGTGTGTGTGTGTGTGTGTGCGCGCGCGCCGCGCGCGCCCGCGCGCACTCGGGCGCCTGTGTGCGCGCGCGAGCCAGGTTTCTGGTCTGGTCCCAGTGGGAAGCGGTCTCCCCGCACCCTCCTGAAAGCCCTGCTGTCGTTTGAAGGTCGGCAGAGTCTGGGCTGAAAAGGAAACAATTTGGGGTTTGAAAGGATGTAATTCATTCTTCCTTTCCCTTTAACCTCTCTCCTCTCTGGAAAGCATGTGGAAACTCTGAAGGGGAGAGTGAGAGGGCGGGTGGCGCGGCCGAGGGGAGGAAAGGGTTAAGCCCGATTTCTTTTAATTGAACTCCAGAACTGGTGGCCCCAGGCAAAGGGGGGGACTGACCCCGCTAGCGGTAACCAGATGTGGCGGTCCCAGGGGAGCCCCGGAGCAGACCCCTGGATTGAGAAGCAGACAGGAGGTGGGGGGGGTCGGCCCGGCCCCCATTCCACCCAACCCCCCCCTACTCCCCCATACACACACGGAGTCTCAATTGCTGGCAGGCTGCACCCGCCACTCCAGGTCTGGTCACGTTCAGACCCTTGTCTGTATTCGAACCCAAAATTGGAGCTGAATTGATGAGACTAATTTCGAGAGGGGGGTGGGGGCGGCAGGGAGGGAGGGAGGGGAGGGGGGCGAGAGAGCTCTCGGGCTCAATTGCTCCTGAAGAAATAAAGAATTAATAAGTCACCTTTTTCGCCGCTGTGGACACCCTTTTTGAAACTTTTTTTTTTTCTTCTCGATTGACTCGGATCTCCTCTGGATTTTTTTTTTTTTTTTTAAATTTTCTTCCCTCCTTCCCCGGGTGGACTCTTAAATAAAAGTGAAAAGGTCCAAAGCGTGGTCTGGAGAGCGTGGACAAGGTAATCTGCTCTGGAGGTCGGGGCGAAGGGAGTCAGGCCGACAGCACGCGGGGTTCCCCTCCCTGCGCCGGGACTCCCGAGGCTGCCCCAACGCGAGCGCGCGGCCGCACTGCTGGGGGGCCGGGGCCTCCGGGCGGGGGGGCCGGGCCTCCTCAGTGGGGA